>NC_072431.2:78950000-79575000 GCF_028878055.3 Symphalangus syndactylus
GCTCCTTCTCTTGCCTCCATGCTGTGATTGTCTCTATCTATCTGCCTGTCTCTCCAGTTTGCAGAGTAGGAGTTTGCCCTGTGACCTTAATTATCTGATAGATCTAGGTCAAATTGCTGACTCTCTCTTTATTCAGTTTTTTTCCCTGGGACTGATGACTTCCAAACACCTTCCATGTAGTAGCAGAAACTGGAAGCTCCTTGATTTCAATAAAATGTCTAAAACTGTGTTTAATAACACCCAAAAATATTTTCCTGAGTTAGTGTTTCTGATCATCTTTACAGTCAATTGACTCTGGTCAGAGGTAAGACTGCTACGCTAACCTCAAAACCAGATCTTATTCCTAAGCCAGTTCCATTTTCTCTATTCATGCACTCAATTCATCTAAGAATATAGAATCTAAATTTAGAAACTAACTATTTGGCTGAGATGTCAGATCAAATGAAAATGCCAGTGGAAAAATTATTTATCTTTGATCAATCAGCACATATCTTTAGAGTGCTACTATGTACAAGGCATGTACTCACAGAATCTGGTGGAATGTCTAATACAGTAAAATTAGAATGATGCCTGCAGCCTTCAAGACCAGGCAACACAGTGGGGGTGCCTGTCATGATAAAGTAAGAATTCCTCCTAATGAGTTGCATTCACAAAGTTAGGGTGGACCATTAATCAGTAAATTGTAAGAAAATTATTTTCCAGCTCTACAAATCCCAAACCAGTGGTCATTATAGATGTCAATTTTCCCTTAAGCTGAGGGAAAATTGTGTAAAGTTGTCTCTTATGGTCACTTCTTTTATCCCCTGTACTTAGTATACAGAATGGGATGCATTGGGTGCTCATAAGTATTTGTGAACAAAACAAGTGGAGAAATGTTCATCTCCAATCAGAATCATATAAAGATTAGCCTGATGGCAGAGGCTTAGAATTCAAGAAATTACAAAGGGATGCTGGCTCCTGCACAGCAACTTCACTTGGCAGGGAAAAATTAGGACAGGGTAACTTGAAGTAATATACTATCATTATTTATACCCACTGTATATCCCAGAAGTCTCTGGTCAGATTCTTAGTAAAGCAGAAAAGGTGCTGATATTGTTATCAGTGTGGGGACTTGGGGAAGAATAAAGCATATCAATGCCACAGCTCACATATGCCTTTCAGTCAGAGTGAAGTAGGTCTACACAGTGTTTGCTGTTCACTCTCAGGCACTTACTCTGCAACCAGGGTTCTTATGCTGCAGTTCATGGATGAACTTCAAGGGGCCCTTGAACCCCCAGATATTTTGTATATATGTTTTTATGCAAGAAGAGCCACAGCTTTCATTAGCTGCTGAGATAATTACATACTGTGAAAGGGTATAACCATATAAGCAGCTGGAAAATGACCCCAGGACTTGTTCACATTTGCAAAAGTTCACCAATTATTTCAATAAACAGATATCAGATGTCTGCTCAGAGCAAGAGAGATGCAGGGACAGAGCACTGATCTGTTCCATAGCTACATCCTCACAACCTGACTTCTGGGGAGGAAAAAGAACAGACCCAATCATTGACAGAGAAAGTTTTTTTAAGGTTTCAGTCTGTTTGAGATATTATCGTCAGTTTCTGTTTAGATGACAAAAAGATGACTGATCTTTCCATTTTTATTTTGACATAAAATAGCTATTTAATGTATTAAATTATCACCAACTAATGAGTTATCATTGTCATTAAACTGCTGCATCCCAGAAGAAAATAGAGAGAAAAAAATCAAAATCAATAGTATTTTCATCTTCATCACAGTGGACTTAAGGACTCATACATACGAATCTTAATGCTGTGGCATTTTAAGTAACATTTCACAGAGGCTGATTCCTCCCTGCTTTCTAGCTCCCTGACAACTTTTCACACTCCCTCTTCCTTCACCTTTACCCTCTAGGGCAAAAAAGGCCAAAATCTCTTGACCTTCCTTCACTTAGAAAAGGGTAAGACTGCAAACAGAATCAGAAATAACAGACTTTAAGCATGCAATTCAAGGCACTGGGAGAGAATGTATTTTTGCAGAATCAGAGTGAGATGGAAAATCACCCTGAAGGAAAGGTCACCGCATCCTTGCCCATGGAGGCCGAATGCCGGCTTACTAATTGACCACTTACCTCTCAGAACCGTGAAAAGCAGTCACTCATTTGCAGTTCTCAGACCTTTAAACATCTCAACGGATCAGGTGGGTTTAAAAAATGAAAGATTCTGTTAATTAGTGCTAATTGATTTTGCCTGAGCAGGCTTACATTTAACCATCTGCACAACTCCCTCTCTGTTTGGAGGTTGGGAGTATTTTGTATATTTTGTAGGTAGCAAAAAAAAAAAAAAAAAAAGTCTGAATTAATTAGGGAGAAAGTACATAAACTGAGCAAGAAAATCCAGTGTGCATGAACTTTTTGTCTGTTGCTCTGACTCCCTGAGTTTAATAGGCATTTATGGGTTGAGAACATTTTCCTCTACACTTGATCCTGAGAAATTGCTAGATGAAGCCAGGATCTGTTTCTGAAAGGGAAATAGTAACCACAGAGCTTATGACGAAGCTTCTGCCACAACTGCCTTTGGTTGTTAGACAATGCTGTTTCCTAGAAAAATAAAAGAGATATGCTAGGCATATCATCTGTTGTTATGTACCATATATCTTTTACTTATAATATCATATTTTTAAGTCAATAATGTTCTCAAAACACACTAATCACAATCCCGGTTTCCCCCTCATACATGATTGAAGGCACACATACCAAATTCTATTATTCTTGTTCTGATTCTCACATTCATTAACAGTAGTTTTGCCCCCAGCAAGAAATTTCACATGAATGAAATGGTTTTTTTGTGTTTGTCAAATGTATCGCTCTAGCATGACTGGATGTGCTGAAGAAAACTTCCTAAGTGACTGGCCTTTGAATAGATGTTCTAGAGGAAATTAACGTGGAAACAAGTTCCTGTACCAACGACATTTAAAAGAAGCTAAAATCTGATTAGGAACCTAGCAACTTGTCAGAAAAATAACCCATGTAGATTTGATTTCTTTCTCAGTATTCTATTATGCTGATAGTATCTCAAATATGGGAAATGGTTATTAATTCATGGAGTTTGACGTCTTGACCTTAATAATTTGGGGTCCAGTTATTCTACAGAGGAATACTAAGGCAATTTGGGGAGAATGACTTTCATTTTATAAAAGTCAATGACACAAAAAATTGTAGGTTATACTATCTTTAAAGTATTCTAGAAGCATAAATAGGTATATTTTTCTGGAAGGCAATTAACAGCAAAATATACATAATGTGTATACACACACATATATATGATGCACATGTACATGCGTGTGTGTGTGTTTATCTTTTGATCTGGTGAAGCCACTTTCAGGAATTTTTTAATGTAGTGGTAACTGAAAAAAATGCATAGAGAGATATAAAAGGAAGTCTATTGAAACCATGTTACAATCATGAATAACTGGAAACCACTCCTAATCAATGAAAGTTATAGCATATCCAACCAAAAGCATAAACTTCATTCACCAGAGATGACACAGGCTTATTTATCCACATGAAGAAATATCTAGAAGACCTATCTGACAGGAAAAAAGAGGATAAAATTATCGTATATAAGAATATAGTGCTATATGCGGTGAGAAAAAACAAGAAAATGTCTGAAAAGAACATCATCAAAATGTCAGTCTCCACATGGATATTGCTTCAACTGTCTTCTTTATAATCATAAGTAAAACAATAAGTCTGTTTTTGTTTAGAGAAGAAAACCCTATATATAAGAACTATACACTGTTCAAAATAGTGGGACAACAGAAGATTTGAAGTGTTACCCAAGTTCGGATACTGCCAGTCTAACAGCATGCAGTGGGCAAAGGTCCTTTCAGTCCTGGTCAAACAGGAGTTATTACAATCAGTCGTTTCAGACTCTGTATGGAGAAAGTCAACTCTCTCCTGGAGCTGTTGAGGCATCAAACCTCCTATTCAAGGTTTGCAGCTTAGCAACCACTCTCCTCAATGATTTGTTCCTTCACATTTCACCTGTGTCTAATGACTGTCATTCAAACACCTGTGTAGTGCTCTACTGTTTCCATCTAGAAATTCATACCCACTCAAGTAAGCAGATGGATCACGATAAAGAATCTTCCAGGTAAGATCACAGATTGGGCACACCTAATTTCTACCCTCTCAGAGACCTATTGAAATAACAGAATATAAAAGAGAAAACTCTCCCCCATATAGATGCTGAAAATGAGAGAAGTAAGACAGTCTGCACATCAAAACAAAAGCATTTCTGCTGCACATGGTGCAGAGGGCATCAACTGAAGGAAGGAGAAAACAGCTCCTCTGGAAAGGAAATGAAGGAGATGCGGCAGAAGCCTATTGATATGCCCATTTAGAGGAGGCAAGAACTGGAAGAAGGAGCACACACAGCTTATCCAGACCTGCTACAGCAAATCTGAAAGCATTCAGCCCGGACTGCTTGGATGTGGTCCTGGGGCAGTAGAGCCACGCTCCCTGCTCACATGTCACGGTGACGCCTTCTTGTGAGAATGATTAGACAATGTGTCCCTACCTAGCTGTGTGGTACCATACCAAAGACACAAGAGGGAGTCACTGAAATAAAGAGACTGAACTGAAAATGACATTTCAGTAAATTTAAATGTTATTCCACCAATAACTAATCTGGACTGAATCCATTTGAGTGCTAAAAATATATATATTTAAAAAGGACTAGCTATGAACTAGCTAGATAGTCATGAAGATAAAGCCATGTAAGGTCAAAAAAGACAAATGAAAACACAAGCTATAGTTGCCAAATTTAACATTTCAATAGGGGCAAGGAATATTTGATTGGATATTCAGAAGGTGAATTAAGAAAGGAGAGCAAAAGTGAAAGGAAGTATCCTAAAGCACATGAGAAGATGCTAAAAAGCTTAGCATATAAAAGTAAACATATACAAGCATATAAAGTAAACAAGAAGAGAGAACCAGAAAACCCACTCCACTTACAATATGGATCCAAGAAGTAAGGAAAATGGGGGAAAAATAATCAAAGAAATAACAGTGCAGCTCTCCTGATCCAAAGTTGTTTCCCTCCTCTCATAGAGTAAAATCAAAACCCCTGCCCAGCCCACAAGGATGTCCACAGTGTGGCCACTTCTTCCTCTCTGACCTGCCACCCATTGCTCGCTCATTGGGCCCAGCTGCAAGGGTGCCTTCATTCATGGGTCCCACCAAGCACATGCCCTGCTGAGGGACCCTGCCCTGCTCATTCCCTAACCCGCTCACCCACTTCCTCCTGGTCTCCCCGACACTCAGCCCTTGCATGTGCTCCCCAGGGACCCCCTCTTCCACCTGCCTGCTCTGCTTGTCTTCACGGCACTCTTCTTCAGAGAACACACTACGTGTTAGTGCATTCACTTATTTTACATCTCTTCTCAATTACCCCATGAGAGCAGGCACATTGTCTGTTTTGTTCCCTAGTGCAGTGGTTCTGGATATGGCATAAAGGGGCATTGGATGTCTGGAAACATTTTTTGCTTCCAGACACAACTTGGGGACAGAGGGGATGCTACTGGCATCTAGATGACAAGGGCCAGAAATGCTGCTAAACATCCTACAATGCACAGGGAGGACTCCCACCACAAAGAATATTCAGTTCAAAATGTCCATAGTGCTGAGGTGGAGAAACTCTGCCTGATGGTATCTCTAGAGTGTGATAGGTGCACAGTAAATATTGTGGATAGATGGATGAAGAAATGGAAGAATGGTTTGGCAAGATGAACTGAAGATAACTTTCCTGAGCTGAACAGAGACTATGAAGATTGAGAAAGATAACTGATCATTAATATAAAATGGAGAAAAGCAAATATATTTCTACAGACATTTTTGTGCTTTTTAATTCCAAGTTGTGTTTTTTTAAAGGACAAACATGAAGGAAAGGGGAAAAGTTACCAGTAAATAAAATAAACAAACAAATAAATAAAATGAGGGTCAGACTCCTCTGGCCACTCACTGCCCAAGGAAGCTATTGATGTCTACAGAGCTTTATGGAGAACAACGGAGAGCAATGTATTTTATTTCCAGTTACCTGTTGTCATGCATGACCATGTAGAGAGGAGTAGAGTGTTTCAGCTTTCAAGAAGAATTCACATGTACCCCAGTAAAATGAAGGATAAGTCAAATCAAATCATTCAGGATGGGGAGGAGTAGGCAGAATTGATTGGCTCAGAGCAGTAATATCTGTCAAGCATAGAGCTGTATAACTAAGCATTGTTGATATGTAAATGAAACTTAATGCAAATGCAAAAAGTAACCCTTGCACAAAAAAACTACACAAAATCAAAATGAAATCTGCATATGTGATTATAGCAGCAAAAATATTCTTAAAATATTCAACATCTAGTAATAATTATACTATTTTTCCTACTTAAGTAGAAAACAATTGCAATAATAATTATTCTCGGTATTGTGGAGTACAAGGAAATAGGCACTCATATACTTTTGTGATGAAAGTATAACTTAGTACAAACTGCCTGGAGGGCAATTAGGCAGCACAAGGAGAAAGCCTCAAAAAATAGCATACACTTTGATGAAGGAGTTTTATTTCTAGCAATTTGTCCTAAGGAATCCATCACAGATGTTTAAAAAGATGCCTGTGCAATACTGTCCTTTGCAGTGTAATTTATAATGGTGAAAAATTGGAAACAATCTAAATGGCTGCCAATAAGAAATTGGTTTTTAAAATATGGAACATATAAACTATGATGAAATTCAAGAGAGTGATTAGCAGACATGTGTGAGAATACCAAATGAAACAGGAAAAAAGAATCATGAGAAAAGTAAGCTCAAAATTATGGGTAGTATGACCTAAATTCAGTTAAAATATGTGAAAATATAATGCTAATTTTTGTATGTGTAAAATATGTGCAAAGAAAAGGGCTGAAATTAAATTTAGCATTGTTACTGGTGACTCTCTAAGTCAATGTTGCAAAATAAGAGTGAAGTGGAAAGGCTTTCCCTGCCAGTTGTGAAGACATATTACAAAGTCTTGGAAAAATACATTAATTTATTGACCATCACGAACAGTCTAATAGGCCAATAAAACAGGATAGATATGCCAGAGATTGACTTACATGTATATACAAATTTCACATTTGGTAAAGATGCCACCAGAATTAAATGGAGAAAAGATGGGTAGTTTAAAATAATGTTGAGAAAATTTGTTCACTTAATAGAGAAAAGTAAAGATGGTTTCTGACCTATGTCATATATAAGGTAAACCATGGCTAAATCTATAATAACCAAAGCAGCATGGTGCTGGTATAAAAATAGACGCATAGATCAAGGAAACAGAATAGAGAATCCAGAAATAAAGCCACATACCTACAACCAACTGACCTTTGACAAAGTTGACAAAAATATGCACTAAGAGAAAGGACACCCCATTCAATAAATGGTGCTGGGAAAATTGGCTAGCCATATGCAGAAAAATAAAACTGGACCCCCATCTCTCAACATATATAAAAGTTTACTCACGATGGATTACAGGCTTAAACATAAGATCTGAAACTATGCACATCCTGAAAGAAAATCTAGGAAAAACTCTTCTGTACTTTAGCCTTGGCAAAGAATTTATGACTAAGTCCTCAAAAGGAAAGATAACAAAAATAAAAATAGACGAATGGGACTTAATTAAACTAAAAAGCTTCTGCACAGTGAAAGAAATAATCGACCAAGTCAACAGACAAGTTACAGAATAAGGAAAAATATTTGCAAAGTATGCATCTGACAAAGAGCTAATATCCAGAATCTACAAAGAACTTACACAACCCAATAAGACCAAAAATAAATTAATTAATTAAATAACCTGATTAAAAAGTGGGCAAAGAATGAACAAACACTTTTCAAAAGAAGACATCCAAACAACAACAAACATGAAAAAATGCTCAATGTCACTAGTCATTAAAGAAATTCAAATTAAAACCACAATAAGATACCATCGCACACCAGTCATAATGGCTATTATTAAAAAGTCAAAAAACAACAGATGCTGGCAAGGACGTGAAGAAAAGGGAATACTTACACACTGTTGGTGGGAATATATATTAGTACAACCCCTATGAAAAACAATATGGAGGTTTCTGAAATAACTAAAAATAGAACTACTCTTCGATACAGCAATCTGTTACTGGGTATATACCCAAAAGGAAAAAAATATATCAAAAAGGAACCTGCACTCACATGTTTATTACAGCACTATTTACAATAGCAAAGACATGGGTATCCACCTGTGTCTATCAAACAGATAATCAGATTTTAAAAATAGGGCATACACACACACATTATGGAATACTACTTACCCATTAAAAAGAATAAAATTATGTCTTTTGCCTCAACGTGATGGAGCTGGAAATCATTGTGCGAAGTGAAATGAACCATAAATAGGAAGTCAAAAAACACGCTTTCACTTACAGTGGGAGCTAAACAATGGGTACACACAGACAAACAGAGTGGAGTAATAGACATTGGAGACTCCAAAAGGTAGGAGCGGGAGGAGGGGATTGGGAGGCAATACTGCCTACCGAGTACAATGTACACTGTCTGGGTGATGGATCCGTTAAAAGCACAGACTTCACCACACTGCACAATAAATACATCCATGTCACACAACTGCACTTGTACCTCTAAATCCATAAATTTTTTAAAAAGATTAGAAGATAAAGTCTATATTTAAAAAACTAAAAAAAGACTCAAATATAAAAGTAAATTTTCAAAGTTAATAGAAAATATTGTAGAAGAAAACTTGTGAACATAAAGGGGAAGAACACCAATTAAAGAAAACTTCAAAAGTACACATAACCAAGACAATAGTGAACTTGATAATATAAAAATTAATGTTATCTTTATTTTTAACACTTTTATTGAGGTATAATTGATATACAAAGAACTGCACATATTTAATTTGATGAGTCTGCACTTATGCAAGCACTTTTAATGCCATCACCACAAGGTAACAGACATATCCAACACCTCCCAAAGTTGCTTCGTGTCCCTTTGTTTGTTTTTGTGGTAAGAACACGTCACATGAGCTCCACCCATTTAACACATTTCAAAGTGCACAATATCGTATTGTCAAATATAGACACTATGTTGTACAGCAGATCTCTAGAACTCATTAAGCTTGCATAATTAAATCTTTATGCCTATTCAACAAGGTTTATAGAAAAGTTTCAAATTGAGAGAAGATAGTTCTAATGCCCGAAGTGAAAAGGATTAATATCTAGAAATGGCAGCAAAATCTTGCAAAAATAAGAGAACAATTACTCTACATTAAAAATGGGTAAAGAAGATAATTTTCAGAAAAGAAAATCTCAAAGTAAAAAAAAGAAAAAAGAAAAGGTGCTCAAGTTCTACAGAAATCAGAGAAATACAAATTACAGCAAAAATGATACATCTTGGTATACAAATTAAATTTAGAAAATTTAGAGAGCTGGAAAATGTCAAGTATTAGCAGGAATGGATGTGTATAGATGCAAACCCACTTGCTCTGCTGGGGAGAATGTAGACCAGGGCAGACATTCGAGAGAGCAGTTTGGCAGTGTTGAATTCAACTTAAAATATTCATAATATAATCTGCAAAATGTGTACACATGGGTTTAGCTCCTGAAGATATTCTCATACAAATGGATAAGAGAAATGTTTGTAAAGCTAGAAAAGGGCTGTACCCCATTGCCAAGTATGGTTATCCAGTTATTTCTCGAAAAACACAAAATGCTTCAATGTAAAATGAAGGAGAAATATTTAGGCAAATGCAACCAAAATGATACTACTGCAGCAATATTCATAGCAAACAAAACAGAATGTAAGACAAAGTACATTTGTAAATATGAGTGTCAATACATATGAGAAAGACTCCATAGACAATTAGATAAAACCATTGTAAGCTTGTGTACATGGTAGAATATATAATCAGAATATGCAACAAAACTTTGACTCTTTAAATATTCCAACAAATAAAACACTAACCTAAATGATTTTACAAGTGATTTTACCAAAGCTTCAAGAAAAAGATAAATTCAGAGACTAAAAGAGTGAGAATATTCCCATTTATTTCATGTCATATGAATATGGTTTCAGCCAGATCTAGGTTGAATTTCCAAATCTGCCAAGTAGTAGGTTGGAACTCTGGAATAAGTTACCTAACCTGTACAGTTTCCTCATCATACATTCAACAAATATTTATTTGGCACATACTACGTAACTCTAAGTAGTAGAGATACAGTAGTGAACAAAATAGACAAAAGCCCTGATCTTCGTGGAGTTGATGGGGGAGTCATGTGCACATCTATGGAATGAGCATCCAGGCAAAAGCCACATGTGTAAGAGGCCCTGGAGGAGAGAAGGGCAGAATCAGGCATGTCACCAATAGGAATGGCAAGAGAGTGTTAGGACATGAGGTCTTGCAAGGTTTGCCCTTGGTAGCCATTGGTCTTTCATTTGTATTTGAAATAAAACAATTATCTACTAGAGAGCTTTGAGCAGAGAATGAACATGGTCTGGCTTGGTTTTTAACAAGATTATGCTGGCAGCTGTGCTTTGGATGGACAGTAGGGGGCCAAAGATGATAGGAGAGAGTCCAGTAATCCAGGCAGGAGATGACAGTGGTTTGGAGAAGAGGGATGGCAGAGCAGGTAACGAATGGTTGTTAGCCTCTGGATGTATTTTCATAGAAGGCTGATTAGATTGACTGACAGATCGCTCGCATGGTAGAAGTGGCAAAATGAAGTCAATTACTCCAAGGTTCTTGGCATGAGCAAATGGAGTTTCTTTTTTTTTTATTATTCCTTTCCATGTTTAGTGCTTCCTTCAGGAGCTCTTTTAGGGCAGGCCTGGTGGTGACAAAATCACTCAGCATTTGCTTGTCTGTGAAGTATTTTATTTCTCCTTCACTTATGAAGCTTAGTTTGGCTGGATATGAAATTCTGCGTTGAAAATTCTTTTCTTTAAGAATGTTGAATATCGGCCCCCACTCTCCTCTGGCTTGTAGGGTTTCTGCCGAGAGATCAGCTGTTAGTCTGATGGGCTTCCCTTTGTGTGTAACCCGACCTTTCTCTCTGGCTTCCCTTAACATTTTTTCCTTCATTTCAACTTTGGTGAATCTGACAATTATGGGTCTTAGAGTTGCTCTTCTCAAGGAGTATCTTTGTGGCGTTCTCTGTATGTCCTGAATCTGAATGTTGGCCTGCCTTGCTAGATTGGGGAAGTTCTCCTGGATAATATCCTGCAGAGTGTTTTCCAACTTGGTTCCATTCTCCCTGTCATTTTCAGGTACACCAATCAGACGTAGGTTTGGTCTTTTCACATAGTCCCAAATTTCTTGGAGGCTTTGTTCATTTCTTTTTATTCTTTTTTCTCTAAACTTCCCTTCTCGCTTCATTTCATTCATTTCATCTTCCATCAGCGATCTCCTTTCTTCCAGTTGATCGCATCTGCTACCGAGGCTTCTGCAATCTTCTCGTAGTTCTCGATACTTGGCTTTCAGCTCCATCAGCTCCTTTAAGCCCTTCTCTCCATTGGTTATTCTAGTTATCCATTCGTCTACTTTTTTTTCAAAGTTTTTAACTTCTTTGCTATTGTTTTGAATTTCCTCCCGTAGCTCGGAGTAGTTTGATCATCTGAAGCCTTCTTCTCTCAGCTCGTCAAAGTCATCCTCCGTCCAGCTTTATTCCGTTGCTGGTGAGGAACTGCGTTCCTTTGGAGGAGGAGAGGTGCTCTGCTTTTTAGAGTTTCCAGTTTTTCTGCTCTGTTTTTTCCCCATCTTCGTGGTTTTATCTACTTTTGGTCTTTGATGATGGTGATGTACAGATGGCTTTTTGGTGTGGATGTCCTTTCTGTTTGTTAGTTTTCCTTCTACCAGACAGGACCCTCAGCTGCAGGTCTGTTGGAGTTTACTAGAGGTCCACTCCAGACCCTGTTTGGCTGGGTGTCAGCAGCGGTGGCTGCAGAACAGCGGATTTTTGTGAGACCACAAATTCAGCTGTCCGATAGTTCCTCTGGAAGTTTTGTCTCAGAGGAGTACCCGGCCGAGTGAGGTGTCTTTAAGTTCTAGGGTACATGTGCACAATGTGCAGGTTTGTTACATATGTATACATGTGCCATGTTGGTGTGCTGCACCCATTGACTCAGGGAGGGCTGTGAGAGGAGCAGTTTAGGGAAAATGGTCTGAAGTTCAGTTGTGAACATTTGGAAATGCCTATTACTCGTCCAAGTGGAGATTCAAGTTGGCTATTGGGTAGAGAATTCTAATACAAATTTGAAATGTTATCAATATCAATAGTGCATGTAGATGATATTTAAAGCCAGGAGGCTACATGAGATCATTGAAGAAGTAAATATAATCAAGAAGAGAAGGAATCCAAAGACCTAGCCCTAGGCTGCTCCAGGAGATAAACAGAAGCCAGCTGATTTGATCCTGATGGAAGAGGCTTCTCAGGTAGGAGGAAAACCAAGGAAACACAAGGGTCGAGATAAAATTATGAGAAAAAATTGAAAGAGGTTGATATCATCTAATGCAAAAGATTATGAACACCCTGAGGCAAGTAAAGTACATGATGGGCTGTCCTCCTTCTTTTATTCCACATATAGACCCCATGGAGATTGCCAGATAGATGATAGATAGATAGATAGATAGATAGATAGATAGATAGATAGATAGATAGATAGATAATATATGATAGATAGATAGATGATAGATAGATATAGATAGATAGATGATAGATAGATAGATAGATAGATAGATAGATAGATAGATAGATAGATGTTATATATAATGAGATGGAAAGTAAGTACTGTTTAAAATTGTTTCATAAATTATTGTGGTTTATTGGCAGTATTTAGCTAGAAAAAAATCTATGCATAGCTTTGTTTTGTTTTGTTTTGATGTCACTTTTTATCTTTATTATACTTCAAATTCTGGGATACATGTGCAGAACATGCAGGTTTGTTACATAGGTATACACGTGCCATGGTGGTTTGCTGCACCCATCAACCCATCATCTACATTAGGTATTTCTCCTAATGCTATCCCTCCCCCAGCCTCCACCCTCCGACAGGCCCCCATGTGTGATATTCCCCTCCCTGTGTCCAAGTGTTGTTGTTGTTCAACTCCCACTTATGAGTGAGAACATGTGGTGTTTGGTTTTCTGTTCCTGTTAATTTACTGAGAATGATGGTTTCCAGCTTCATTCATGTCCCTGCAAAGGACATGAACTCACCCTTTTTTATGGCTGCATAGTATTCCATGGTATATATGTGTCACATTTTCTTTATCCAGTCTATCATTGATAGGCATTTGGGTTGGTTCCAAGTCTGCTATAAACTACACATATCTTTGAATAATTAATTCCACCTCTCAGAAGTGACTCATATTTTGAAGAATAATTATATGTAAAATATCCTTATTTTACTATTATATATCAAAGGGTAAACATAAGTGACCAAAAATCAAGGAATGGTTAAATAAATATGGGATATTCACTCAAAAGAATTAAAAATGATTATTGTAAACACTCTGCTATCTGGGAAAAACTGACTTAATAGAAAATGTAAAAGCCCTGGTAATTTAAAGAGAATTGGGATGATGATTAGCACTATGTAAAAAACATACAAACAAAAGATTAAGAAAGAAATTGAATGGTGTTCAAATGTCAGGAAGGTTTCTGTTAAAATAATGCAAATACAGATGTCTTTTTTTTTTTTTTTTTTTGCTTCTCTCTCCTATAATAGTTTAGCAGGTTGTATTTCTATATCTGAGACAATAAAATCTCACATGATTTGAAAATTAAAACTCATTATTAGATTTTTTAAATGCCATGCTTAAGAGGTGGTTTCGGTGATGATGTGGCATAACAATCGAGTCTAGGTTACACCTCACAGGAAAAGCTGTATAATAAAGCCAATGAAAACAACATGAAAATAATTTGCTCACAAATCAGTATAAAGGCCTGACTATGGTTCTTCAATTCTACAAAGTCAAGAATATGCTGACAGCATGAAATCTCAAAGCAAATACCAGCTTGTACATGCACATGTTACACACGGAACACCTGCTAGGGAATCCATGGCAGGGCAGCAGCTGGAACCTGGGGATGCTCCACCTCCAGGTTGGTAATTTGCTCTGTTGTCTCCAGCTCCAGTGAAAAGCTTGAGCAAAACTTATACTATCTACATTTCCAACATAAAATTAAACGGACTTCGAATGCTGACATATTTTTAGCTAACTAAAGGGTAAAATTTCTGATTTATTTACATAAATAATTTAAAACAGAATAGTGCCAAGATTGAGAGAAGATGATGAAAGAGAAATAAATGGATAATGGAATCCAATTTCATACCTGGTGTTCTCAGACACATTCACAACCCTAAAATTATCCTAATTTTACCTTAAAACTTATGTTCACTTGATTTCCTTCCTACCTTAGTAGTCTCGTCCATCAGAATCAAATCAGCTGTTTCCTGTTTATCTCCTGTTATTGACAGCACTTCTTTTTTTTGTAACTGAAAATAGCAACACCAAAAAGTATGAGATAAAGTCAAGCAAAAATACAAGTCCATGTATGACTTAAAATCTACATGTGAAAAAACAATGAAGTCGTTCTATTAAGTCCATAGTTTACAGTAAGCTCTGGCTTAGTGGAGAATTGTTCTATGAAATAGAAATATGAACAAGGAACAGGAAAAAGTTGATAGCAAGTATGCATCCTAGAGGTAGGTTTACCAGAATTAATTTTTCCAGATTGGAAAGCGACCACCACAGTGAATGCCCCTAGAATATTTTAGGACTCGGGTTTCTACTACCAGTGTTTCTTTTCTTTCTATTTAAGTGTCCAGGAATAGAAGACTAAAGGAATGACAAGTGTAAAATTTACAATGAGTGACTTCAGGAAGAATTACATTCAATTTTTAAATAAAGGAAAACTAAAGATTTTCCTGTACTGAGGACAGAAAACCGTTAGTCAAGTATAATAAACAATATTTGAGGTTTAGTGGGAAAGAATTTTAATATTAGGGTTTGCTCCCTGATCAAACTCCTGTATCTTGTTACAATCAACAAGAAAAATGATTCTGGCTAGTGTGAATAGAAAAAAATATCTTTAGAAGGATATCAAGTACAGCAGAATCATCAAGAAGCCTAGAAAAACAGGGTCACAGAAGAACAGAAATCTGGGTAGCTTCAGGGATCTTGAAAGTAGGAATTTAATAATGATAGTAACAATAATAATTGCAGCAATAACAATAATAATGATAGATTGTATCTGTTGAGAGAATACTATCTAACAATATTATAGTAAGCACTGTACATGAATTAAGTAATTTAATTCTCCCAATTATTCTAGGAGGTAGTTATTATTATTTCGTTCTGCAAAAAGAAAATAGAGACATAATAAGAATCATCTTGCCAAAAATTAAAGTGACAAGTGGTAAGTGGCAGGAAGTCCCACTCATGAGCCATTGTTGTTATCCACAACAACTTAGTTCCTTTCAGTGCGATAAACCAAAGAATTGATTGGCTGTAACTATTTTTTCCATCCTATCACTGCATTCTAGGCTCAAAGTACCAGGGGGACACTGGAACCTGCAGTCTAGGGATCTGACCCCTAAACAGGGCCTAGGAATCTAGCCCTATATTCACGCAAACCTCTGGAGGTTACACCACATCTGATACACCCATGATTACCTGTGTATATTAAACACACATTTATACACACATGATACGTGCATCATACTTTCTCACTTGGTTAGAATAATGTATTCATGGGTTCTGGATAATAGATTCATTCTTTCCTAAAGAAATTTGATTCTCATACACCCAAAGGGCTAGTAAATGTTGCACACCAAAATCTAACCCCATCTAGCTATGCCTAGAATGTGACCAGGAATCAAGTGAAGAGTTAAGGCAGAAAAACCCAGATTTCCCAGGTACCTTGTCCATCAAACCCTGGCCATTATGCTTTACAAAGACATTTCGTCCTGTGTTCAGGATACCCCCGCACTGCATGATTATCCCCACTTCTAGGTGAAGACATTGCATTTGGAGAGAAAAAGAGGCTGCCCAGGATGACATAGCCAGTCAGTGGCCACAGCGTGAGTTCTACCCAGTGTTCTTGGCTTCCCAGGTTCAGATTCCTCCTCCCCAAGGCTGGCTGTGTGTGCATCTGTCAGCAGTCATAGAAAATCAGTGTAATACTGATACACTGTTGGTGGGACAGTTGGGGTATCTTCTACAGAAGGCTGCAGCTCCAAACCTAACTCTGTTTTAATCTCTGCTTCAGAGAGAGAAGCTGGTGAAACTATCACAGAGCCACACTTTTGTACTTAACCCAGGTGGTCCTGAAAGAATCAGTGGAACTGGTAAGAGCAAGCAAATCGGAGCCAGCTACGTTTAACGGACCAATCACGTTTGCTGCTCTGTTCCTCCATCTTCCTGCCCTTGCTCTCGGTGCCCAATGCTTGCTCTATCACAGTACACTTAGATTACTTCTGAGACTTCTGGGTTGTATTAATATTTCACTTTATCTCTCAATTCTATTTGTGAAACTGCTTTTATATTATAGAGTGTCCACACAGACACAAGCTAAAATCCAAAATTCAAGCAAAAAAAAATGCATCTGTAAAAGTTTCTGCATCAAAGATCCCACTCACCGAGGTAAAAAGGGATGTGCAATTAAAGATCTAATTCACAGGGCAAATCCAGCTGAGAGCAGAGGAGGGACGGCTGGTGGAGAGTTTCAGAGGAAATGTCTGAGTGGATTTCCACACAGCCCCACGGTGAAAGCAAAATAAGCCAAAGCCAGCCATCTGCACTTGAGAGGATGATACTGACTCCAAGCCGAGAGAGAGAGAGAGAGAGAGAGAGAGAGAAAAGCAATAAAAATGCTGAAAACCGTGGAAGTAAACATTCAAATTGAGCTTATAAACCAAACTGCATTAGGTCTAAAGTACATCTTTTTCTCTTGTCTCAATTTCACTCTCCCTCTGGCCTTGAAGTTAGGCTTTTAAATTTTAACCATAATTAGATATTTTCACTACATTTTCTATAATCTAATTTTTCCACAGTTCTTTAAAGCTCTTAAAAAAATGTTTCCCCATGTACCGCAGTTAAAAGCAAACCGCATGCAACCTCTTCCCACTTACTGACACACAGCTCTACAAGGCAATGTACAAACCATGCCAGTAAGACCCTGGGCTCACATGAATGCGCCACTGGAATTGCCAGACGTGGGATCCCAGGGAGTGTCCCTGTCGGCGATGCTGTACCATGTGTGGCCTTTCCATTATCTCTTCAGTGTATCCTGCCTGCTGCCAGCTTGCCCACCCTAAAGGTAAAACACACGCAGCCAACTCAGGACTCCACAAACACACTCTGTGTTCTCCAAATGTAGCAGCTTCAGTGTCCAAGAAGCCTCACCTTTAGCTCCTTCCAGTTCAGAGAGGGAGACCCAATGGCCCCTCCCCTAGGGTAGAGCAGCATCTCTCACCAGGTGAAGTCAATGACATTATTTGTTAGCATTTCTGTAATCATTGCTTCAAACATTTATCCCCTCTCCTCACTCCAATCCCTTCCTTCTCTGCCATCTCCTTCACACATCTGTTTACTCCACAACATTCTCTAAGCCCATTCCAAGGTTGTTGGGAGTTCTGATCACTGTCTTCATCTTAACAGTTTACCAAGGTCATCAGCCCCTTCCAAATAAGGAGAATATCTAGAACAGAACTATTCAATAAAAATACAATGAGTGCAACATAGGTAATTTTAACTTTCTAGCAATCACACTGAAAAAAAAAAAACGAGAAAAGATCAATTCATTTAAACAACAATGATTGAACTCAATATATTCAAAATACCATCCTGTTAATATGTGATTCTAATTACATTCCTAGTGCCCAACAGTGACGTGCGGCTACTAGCTGTCAGGGAAGACCTAGAAGATAATGAACCCTCGCTATGTGGGAGGGACTTCTGTTACATTATCTCATAGGTATTATTCATTCCACTTCACCATGAGAAAATTGAAAGTCAGTGAAGCTGTGCAGCCTGCTTAACTTTACAAAGCTTGTAAACTGAAGAGTTAGAATTAAAACTAGATCTATCTGACACCAAAAGGCATGTTTTTTCTATCTCTCCATACGTCTCCCTACTTCCAAAAGAAGACTCTAGTCCCTTGGTCAGCTACTTCAAAGATGCAAAAGCCGTGGGACTTTATTCCCTTCAGGCACAAACTATGCGCCAACCACCACCGCTTCCTCCAACCCCTCTGCTCCTGACACGCATATGCACATACACGCACACACAGAGAGAGACAGGGAGACCTTAACCTCTGTAAGTTTTTTTTTTTTTTTTTTTTTTTTTGAGACTGAGTCTCGCTCTGTCGCCCAGGCTAGAGTGCTGGAGTGCAGTGGTGCGATCTCAGCTCACTGCAAGCTCCGCCTCCCGGGTTCATGCCATTCTCCTGCCTCAGTCTCCTGAGTAGCTGGGACTATGGGCGCCCGCCACTATGCCCGGCTAATTTTTTTTGTATTTTTTAGTAGAGACGGGGTTTCTCTGTGTTAGCCCAGACGGTCTTGATAGCCTGACCTCGTGATCCGTCCACCTCGGCCTCCCAAAGTGCTGCGATTACAGGCGTGAGCCACCGCGCCCGGCCAACCTCTGTAAGTTCATACCAGCCAAACTCAGACGCACTCTCAGAGCTCCTTGACAAGTTTGTTCTTTCACCTTGACTTCCTCACGTGTCTTGATTGTTCTTAGTATCCTTTAATGCCAGTGTCACATGACTTATTTTTCCAACACTCTACTTGAACATTTTTGGAGGTCTCTGGCCATCTTTTTATACCAAACAGAATGGTCATTTTTCAGTCTCCAGTCTCACGGGGGACTCTTTCACTCTTGAAGATCAATTTCATATTTTTTTTTTTTACCTCCACGATAAGAAGTGCACTGTAATACACATTAGCTGGCATTTTTGGTAACTTGTTATTCACGGGAAGTTCTTATGTCTACAGGAAGATACTTGTTATGCTTCTACCTCAATTTCCTTTAGCTAAAACTAGACCAATTATAGCTACATCATAAGATTTCTGTTTTTAAAAAAACATATTCCCCACATTTTAGTGGAAAATATTTACTAACCTGCGTTGGTTTCTAAACATTCATTTAGAGAACACTCTAAATGAGACTTCATTGGCAGATCATCTAAATAAATAGCATGATCATTTCTAATCTTAAATGTAGCTATTTCAACTATGAATTCATGACAGATGAATTTTGATAGAAAAACAAAAACATTGTTAAAATTTTCCCTAAAGTGCAATATTTTTTAAAAAGAGTTACATATGTATATATTAGTAGTTTAAATTTTAAAGAGTATTCTTGCCTAGTCTTTGATTGGCTGAGTTTAGCCTAATGACTGTCTTGTTATCCACTCTCTGCAGCCCTATGTTCTCAGTAAGGGCAGAAACTCTTAGGTTAACAGGGAACCCACATAATTCTCAACAGAAGCACCTCATGTTCAATGTCCTGTCCTTATTCTTCCTGAGAAAAATGCATGATCATCTTTACATACCCTGCTATCCAGTTCAAAATACCACTGTATTTTCATCAACTCAGTGACTACCCAGGATAATGCATCTATGTCTTCCAAAGGCCAGCATTTCCTCTGAATTTTTATTTTCATATAGCCTATGGTTTTGCACACATCAGCTTTTCTCTCACAGCTTCAATCTAAATTTCTCTAATGCTTTTTAGTCATTCTTTCCTTCCCAAAGACCTTTAAGTGTTTTGCTACTTTTAAATAAAATCTGTATATATTTAAGGTGTATGACATGTTTTGGTATACGTATACATATATGCAATGATCACCACAGTCAAGCAAATTAACATATCCTTCTCACATGGTTACCTTTTTTCGTATTTTCTTTTTTTATTATTATACTTTAAGTTCTAGGGTACATGTGCACAACGTGCAGGTTTGATACATGGGTATACATGTTCCATGTTGGTTTGCTGCACCCATCAACTAATTATTTACATTAGGTATTTCTCCTAATGCTATCCCTCCCCCAGCCCCCACCCCTGACAGGCCCCGGTGTGTGATGTTCCCCGCCCTGTGTCCAAGTGATCTCATTGTACAATTTTTGTTTTTTTGTAGTAAGAGCACTTGAAACCTAAAATCTCCAGCACACAATACAGAATTATCAACTCTTAGCCACTATATTGTACATTATATCTCTACACAAGTTCATCCTACATAACTGCACCATATCTCCTCATTTCTTTCACTTCTCCACCCCTCTGAGGAACCATCATTCTACTCTCTGCTTCTGAGAATTTGACTGTTTTAGATTGTGCACATAAGTGAGATCATGCAGTGTTATTCTTTCTGTGTCTGGCTTCTCTTACCACAATATCCTCCAGGTTCATTCATATTGTCACAAATGGCAGAGTCTCATTTGTTTCTAAGGCTGAATAATATACCACAATTTATTTACCTATTCATCTGTTGATGGGCACATAAGTTTTTTCCACTCCTTGGCTTTTGTGAATAATGATGCAATGAACATGGGAGTGCAGACATCTCTTCAAGGTACTGATTTCATTTTGGGGGTTATGTACTCAGAAGAATGATTGCTGGATCATATAGTAGCATCTATAATGTTTTCCGTAATCATTGTACTAATTTACATTCCCACCAACAGTGTACAATCTTTTCTCCATATTCTCACCCACACTTACCTCTCATCTTTTTGATAATTGCCATCCTAGCAGGAATGAGGTGGTATCTTACTGTGGTTTTGATTTGCATTTCCCTGATTATCAGTAATATTGAGCACCTTTGCATGTCCCTGCTGGCCATTTATAAGTCCAGTTTAGAAAAGTGACTATCCAAGTGCTTTGCCCATTTTTCAGTAGAGTTATTTGGGGTTTTTGTTTGTTTGTTTCCTATTTAGTTGCGTGAATTTCTTACATATCTTGGGTATTAACCCCTTATTAGATATACAGTTTAAAAATATTTCTGTCTATAGGCTGCCTTGTCATTTTGTTGATTCTTTCCTTTACTGTGCAAAAGCTTTTTAGTTTGGAATCGTTCCATTTATTTATTTTTGCTTTTGTTGCAAAAAGAGAGTTTGGTGTCACATTGAAAAAAACATTTCTGAGACCAATGTCATGAAGCTTTTCCCCTGTTTTTTTCCAGAAATTTATGACCTCAGGTATTATGTTTAAGCCTTTATTTTGAGTTTACTTTGTGTGTGTTGAAAGGGCCAAATTTTATTATTTTGTATGTGAATATCCAGTTTTACCAACACCATATATTGAACAGATTATCCTTCCTCCACTGTGTATGTTCATTGCCGTTGTTAAAAGTAGTGGACCACTTATGGTTTGGTTTATTTCTGGGCTATTCTGTCCCATTGGTTTATGTATCTATCTATATGCCAGTACCATATTTTTTTGATTACTATTGCTTTGTAACATAATTTGAAATCAGGAAGTTTGATGCCTCCAGCTTTGTTCTTTTTGCTCAATATTGCTTTATCTATTTGGGGTTTTTTCATAGTCCCATACATATTTAAGAACTGTTTTTTCTCTTTCTGTGGAAAATGTCATTGGGATTTTGATAGAGTTTACATGATATTTGTAGGTTGCTTTGGGTTAGTGTGGACATTTTAACAATATAAATTTTTCCAATCCATGAACATAAGATTTGTGTCTTCTTCAACTTCTTTAATCAATGTTTTACCACCTTTTGTGTAAAATCTTTCACTTCTTTCGTTAAATTTATTTCTAAGTATTTTATTGATGCTATTGCAAATGGAATTGTTTTCTTGATTTCTTTTTCAGTTAAATTGTTGTTGGTTTAAAGAAAGACAAGCAGGACATAGGCACAGGCAAAGATTTCATGACAAAGGCATCAAAAGCAATTTCAACAAAAGCAAAAAATGACAAATGGGATTTAATTAAACTAAAAAGCTTCTGCACAGCAAAGAAACTATCAGCAGAGTAAATAGACAATCTACAGAATGGGAGAAATTTTTGCAAACTATGCATCTGACAAAGGTCTAATATTCAGCATCTATAAGGAATTTAAACAAATTTACAAGAAAGAAACAAACAACCCCATTAAACAGCAAGCAAAGGACACGAATAGACAATTCTCAAAAGTAGATGTGTATGCTGTCAACAATCATATGAAAAAACCCTCAACCATCACTAATCATTAGAGAAATGCAAATCAAAACCACATAAGATATCGTCTCACAGAGAATAGTTATTAAAAAGTCAAAAAATAACAGATGCTGGCTAGGTTGTGAAGAAACGAAACACTTATATTCTGTTGGTGGGAATGTAAATTATTTCAACCATTGTGGAAGACACTGTGGTGATTCCTCAAAAATCTAAAGAGAGAAATGCTACTTGACCAAGCAATCTCATTACTGGGTATATACCCAAAGGAGTATAAATCATTCTGTTATAAAGACACATGCAGTGTGTGTTCATTGCAGCACTATTCACTATAGCAAAGATATGGAATCAACCTAAATGCCCGTCAGTGGTAGACTGAATAAAGAAAATGTGGTACATATACACCACGGAACACTATGCAGCCATAAAAAATAATGAGATCATGTCCTTTGCGGGGACATAGATGGAGCTGGAGGCCATTATCCTCAGCAAACTAATGCAGGAACAGAAAAACCAAACACCACATGTTCTCACTCATAAGTGGGAACTAAATGATGAGAACACATGAACACATAGACAGAAAAACAACACACTGGGGCTTTTCAAAGGGTGGAGGGTGAGAGGTGGGGGAGGATAAGGAAAAATAACTAATGGGTACTAGGCGTAATACCTGGGTGATGAAATAATCTGTACACAAACTCCCATGACACAAGTTTACCTATGTAACAAACCTGCATATGTAACCCTGAACTTAAAATAAAACTTAAAAAAAAGAAAAGCAACCAATTTTTGTATGTTGATTTTGTATCCTGCAAGTCTACTGAAGTCATATATTAGTTTTAGTAATTTTTTGTAGAATCTTTAGGTTTTCTCCACATAGAATGATGTCACCTGCAAACAAATAATTTTGATTCTTATTTTCTAATGTGTATGACTTTTTTTTAATTTTTGTTTAATTGCCCTTGCTAGTACTTCCAGTACTTTGCTGAATAGAAATAGTGAGAGTGGGCATTCTTACCCTGTATCAAGTCATAGAGGAAAAGCTTTCACTTCTTCCCCATTGATTATGATGTTACTGTGAGCTTTTCATAAAGGGCTTTTATTGTGTTAAGAAATTTTCATTCTATACCTATTTTGTTGAGAGATTTTTTTTATCATGAATGGATGTTAAACTTTATCAAATTCTTTTTCCACATGCATTGAGATGATCATGTGGCTTTCATCTTTTATTCTATTAATGTGGTACATCTTATTGATTTATTTGCATATGTAAAACTAATCTTGCATCTCAGACATAAATTCCACTTGGTCATGGGGTATAATCTTTTTGATGTGTTGTTGAATTCAGTTTGCTAGTATTTTCTTGATTGCTAGTATTTTCTTGATGATTGTTGCATCTGTGTTTATCAGAGATATTGTCCTGTAGTTTTCTTTTCTTGTGGTGCTTTTGTCCGACTTGGATATCAGGGTGATGCTGGCCTCATAAAATTAGCTTGGAAGCATTCCCTCTACTTTAATTTTCTGGAAGAGTTTAAGAAGGATTGGTATTACTTCTCCTTCGAATGTTTGGTAGAAGCCATATAGTCCCGGGCTTTTCCTTATTGTGAGGTTTTTAAATTACCATGTCAAACTTCTTATTTGTTATTGATCTGTTCTGGTTTTCTATTGCCTCTCAATTCAATCTTGATAGGTTATGTATTTCCAGGAATTTATCCATTACTTCTACATTATCCCATTTGTTGATATATAATAGTCATATAATAGGCCTTCTTTATGACCCTTTTTATTTCTGAGGCATCTGTTGTAATATGTCCTCTTTTATTTCTGAATTTGTGCATTTGAGTAAAACCTGATTTGAGTGGTTTTCTAGAAGGTCACTAACAGCCAGTGGGCTTCTTTTCAGCCTTTGATGTGTTTTCATCCTGATTACCAAAGTGTGTATCTTTGTGTCCTCATTGCCTTATTTAGTGCTTGGCACATAGTTGGTGCTCAGTAAATAGCTCTGGAATGAATCAACAAATAAATGGATAAGTGACTGACTGAATGAATAAACTTATGTCATACTTAAGTCTCTTACGTATCTTCTGAGATACTCAACATTAAAGAATTTCATGGACAAATGATTTTGAGATTATCCTTCATGCCATCTTAAGACAAAGCACACTGGCATAATTGACAAATCAGAGAAGGTGACCCCGAGTCAGTATAACCCAACCAGTAGGCTACTGGAACCAAGACATAAAAATGCTACAATGTCTTAGGCACATTAAAGGACAAACATGTGGAAACTGTTAGTGGCATATTCATAGGAAGTCCATGCTATTCTCCACATTGGTGTTAGTGCACAGATGTAAATCACATCTCTTCTCTCCTCAAAATACGTCCTTATCTCCCTAGAGCACATAAAAGTTCCAATCACCCACCTTCAAGTTAGTTTCAAGGCCTCTGCTTTCTGGCCTAGCCTATGTATGAGGCATGGTACATGGAAGATCTGCTGTGCCATAGCTAAAGCAGCTAAGTTTCCTGGAACACATCTTATCTGCTGATTGGCTCTCTGAAGATTCACTTTCAGGCTCCACAGCTAACTCAGAGCCCAGAGAGCGAATCAGAGGGTAAGATGTGTTCATATTTGAAAGGTCTAGGTATGAAAGCATTAATTCATTTTTTTATTCACAGAGATAAGCAGTATATGTGTATAGTAGATATCTCATATGGTACATTAGATTGTATATATGGTATTGGTATGCAAGGAATATACATGTATACATGTATATGTTTATGGTACATATGTATATACATATATAGAGTATATTCTTACAAGACAGGATCTGCAATGAACATTCTTGCAATTTCATGTTTATTCTCATTTTCAGGATTAGCCAGTTCTTTTTGACACTAGCAGGAACCCTAATAGATGCTATTTTAAAAGAAGCTGAAAACAGGAAAATCTGATTTGACCACATCATCATTTAATTCTTTTCCAGACAAAGGTTTTATTGATTTTAGTGTATGCAATGAACTGAACAATTCTAATATTCAGGTGATAGTGAAAGCATTGAAGAAATATATTGTGAAGTGTCAGAACTTTGATCAATTTAAAATAAAAAGCTAAGCAATGTAAAAAACTGTAGTCAAAACAGTCAGGTTATAAGTTTCTTTCCCTCTGAGAGATAACCGGCCGAGAGAGTGTCCATTTTCTTTTTAGGAATTCAATTTATAAATCGAAATATAAGTATTTTAGTTGTTTTCTGCAATAGTCTCTCTTTATGACCAACAACAGTAATATTGCCTGTATCAGAGGATAGACAATGAGAGAGTTGAAGGAAGTATTCTTTAAAAAATTACAAGAAAGGGCAGAGAGAGAGTAAGAAGGAAGGAAGAAAAGAGAGGGAGAGAGAGGCTTTCAGCAAACAGAAATTGCATTTTTTAAAGTCTCACCAAAATACTAAACAGTAGCTCCAAGGAAATAAAGAATATGATGATACAATCAAGACAAAAGATTTTAAACAATGTAATACATCTTTGCAGTTAGATGTGACTGTATAAAAGATGTTTGTTTAAAAGAAAGTGAAGGAGAAGTAAATCTATTTTTATCGTTAAGATGTACTTATAATTATTTTAATTAATTGATTTGAATGACAGTTGTGGATAACGAATGAGCTACTGATGTCCAATTCCAAAATTGCAAGTAAGAAAAACATGGCTTATCAGTACTTTTTGAGGGAAGATACTAGTTTATCTGCTCTTCTTTTCTCATAAACCCTTCTGTCTTTGTGAAATATCTCTGGCTCCATCTTCAGAGAAATAATGTGTGTGCAGCCTGGAAAGAGAGACTGTGATCTGGGAAGGCACAGACCAGTTTATCAACACGACTCAGCATAGCGCCTCCCTTCTCCAGGACCAGACCACTTTCCTGGACTGCCAGGATGCCAGGATACAGCCTTTATTTCCTAACCATGGTTTTCAATGCTGAAATTATTCTTACAAGTCAATAGTAGATTTATTTTCAATATAAACGCACAAGCTATTTGGAAAGGAATCATATAGCGGGAATGTTGCTGGACAATTTGCAAGCCTCCAGAGTTTCCTGGAATGTTTCAGAAGGAAAAACAAGCAGCATGACAGGTTATGGGGGGCGGGGTGGATGGTGAGCTCCAACAGTTAATCTGCCTTTGAATGGTTGTTAATCAGCTTTGCATGCCAAAAGCTGAATATTCAGGAATGCATTCCGATTCATAAGTAGAAAGTTTAATTCTAGCCTTCTAACCAAATATTTGGTTCAGAGAAAGTACCCTCGTAAAGCGCAGATTAACAAGCTTGAGTGGCAGCCATGAGCTCAGTGCAGCTCACTTAGGAATCTCAGGTGTCAGTGTTCTGTGTCCTGTGCCACTTGAAGTAGATTGGCTGACACCTTGACAGCTTGCTGCATTCAACCAGTCCTGTAAAATATGTGGGATTCTAGCCATAGGAATCAAGGCCTTTGAGGCAAGAGATAGGGTGTTGTTCAAAGTCAAGGAATAAAAGAGAATAAAAATTTAGATTTCCTTTTCCCCCCATGCAGCCAACATCAAAACAGATTAAAACTGTTAAGTTCACAATTACAAGGAGAGTACGCTTTTAGCAGTACCTCGTGTAACAGACCAGGAAATTTTTGTAGGATATCTTTAAAAAGCCATCCCACAGTGATTCACCAGACACTTGGAGGCAATAATGAAAGTGCCTGAATGCCTTACTGTTTCCAATAGCTGAAACTTAAATCCAAGAGAGTCAATACTTACATTATTTATGTTTTTCAATAAAAACTAATTAAAGATACTTAAGTTTTTAGTGATGGTCCGAGAAATGTAATTGAGCAGGCTCAGATTTAGCAAGCCATTAATTGAGTTCTCGATAAGGATCTGAATGAAGAAGGAATCAATTGCTTCTGAATTTCAGCTCTTTTGGCTCCACTTTGTGCAAGCAGGCAAGGAAGGAAGCCTAAGATTCCATCTTCTCTCAGTCTTCTTGTCTCTCAGCCCCGGAGGGAAAGAATATTTTAAAGGCATTGTTAGAAACTCCCAGAAATGGTGCTTGAGATGAGATTTGTTTTTAATTTTTCAGCTGGATCATTATTTCTTGAGAATGTAAATAGTGGCAAATGCCAATCATTGAACTTGAAAAAAGGAAGAAATTAGCCACAAGATGTTTAAGTCACTTATGACTCCAATTCTTTCCCTAAAGCTGCCTGGAAAACACTCTAGTTCTATTTTAAAGATGTCTTTGCGTTCACAAAAGGCCATCGCGCAGGCTTGCTGCTGGCTGCTGTGAAGGGAAATTCAAATTCTGGCAAACTGCTACTTTCATCTGGTCCTTGAACAAAGAAGCTATTTTGAAATTCTGATGGCATCTTAGGGAAAACAAGACATACCCCAAAATTTCAAAAATAAATATAGCTTATTGCCTAACACTCTGCATATAACAACTAATAACCCCAAGGAAAATGTAGAGTCTGGTAGCAGCACCACATTCTAGATTTAAGATGATACGTAGATCAAATGCAGCATTTCTCCAGTGAACCTTTGTTTACTAGTACAGGAAACCATCCCACGACTCACAGCAGATTTCTCCAGATCTTGCCACTGTGGGCAGTAGTGGCACCTAACAATCCAATGCAACACTAGGGAATGGGGGGCAGAATTAAATTTCACGGTAGCCGACTTCAGTTTTGCTTCACAGGATGTTTCCCCCAAGGAACACATCTTCTCTTGCAGAAAATATGCCATCGGCTTCAGATCAACACTAGGATTCTTCCCTAATTGTCCATTTGTGCTCCTGCTCCACACACAATGCCCACTGAAGACACATCATTGCCTTGATAACACTCTTGACTTCCTTGACCCGTGAGAAATCACAGGCCCTCTCAACTCACTGGGCTCTCTGCGTCTTTTCTTTGGAAGAACACTGTGATAGCTGATGATATCCCTTCTACTGCCTTTGGATTATTAGCATCATGCAAATAATGCTAAACTACATACACCCTCACCTGCTCACCTGCAATTCCATTTTAAACATCCATCTGCTCCACTGGTTGGAAGCATAAGGAGACAAGGGACAATGCATGTGAGGTTGGGTGTGTTATCCAGAGAAGCCTAGCATGCATGCTGTAGGAAAACAAAAAATATTTCTTAAATTTATATGGAAGTAAATCATAAAGTTGGGTTTTTCATGATTAGAATTGAATTTTTTTTTTTTTTTTTTTTTTGAGACAGGGTCTCACTCTGTCACCCAGGCTGGAGTGCAGTGGTACCATTTCGGCTCACTGCATCCTCTGCCTCCTGGGTTCAAACGATTCTCATGCCTCAGCCTCCCAAGTAGCTGGGATTACTGGCATGCGCCACCACACCCAGCTAATTTTTGTATTTTTAGAAGAAACAGGGTTTTGCCGTGTTGACCAGACTGGTCTCAAACTCCTGACCTCAAGTGATCCACCCACTTCAGCCTCCCAAACTGCAGAATTACAGGCATGAGCAACCGTGCCTGGCCAGATTTTAATATTCTTGATACTGATAACACTATATAGTAGCTTATACAACTTGGTGTGGCTTTTCCATGGCAGTCCACTGTTTTGTAACACTCCGTGCCCAGAAAAGTTTTTCCCCATGGGATTCTGCAATTATTTTTTCTACAAGCATTGGTCTAATATGGTAGTTTTTGGTGTCATAAATTCCCTCTGTGTGGAAGTAAGCCCAATTGTTCATGGCATTTACGATAAGAAATGTTGTCAAAGCACAGATTTAATCTCAGCATCTGGGAAACGAAGCAAACCTAGTCAACAGCCAGTGTTCACATTTCAGCAGGGTTTTGCTCCTCTGATATAGGTCCTTACCTAATCATTACAACAAATGCAAAAATACAAACTAAATGATATTGGCATGTTTGAAATTCTGATGGCATCTTAGGGAAAAGTCTAAAAATATGTCAAGATTCTAGTTCAGTTTGTCTCAAGTGTAACTGGATGTGAAAGTCTACGTCTTTAGTGTGTAACTGTTTGTAGCTCTTTTCTGAGATAGACATATTTTGATTATTTTCCTCACTTTTGAAGGGCATGAAACGTTACATGCATGTAGTTGTAGTTTCACATGTATCTTGGAATACTATTTAGGCATAAAAAAAGAATGAACTCCTGTCATTCTGGGCAACATCGATGGAACTGGAGGACATCATATTAAGTGAAATAAGCCAGGAACAGAAAGTTAAACACTGTGCTCTCACTCATATGTGGAAGCTAAATCTAAAGCTGAATTCACAGAAGTAAAGAGCAGAACAGATAATACTAGAGTCAGGGAAAGGCAGGGGGAAGAGGGAAAAATTAGTTAAAGGATATAAAACTACAGCCAGATAAGAGGAATAAGTCCTAGCCTTCTGTACCACTGTAGAATGACTATTGTTAACAATAGCATATTATACAGTTTCAGATAGAAGAAGGATATTTAATGTTCCCAACACAAAGAAAGTATAAAGGTTTGAGATGAGGCATGTGCTAATTGCCCAGATGTGATCACTATACATTATATGTATCTTAACTTCATTATATACCCAATGAATATGTACAATATGTATCAATTTAAAATTAAAACAACTAAGAAATAAAAATACATTTAAAAATAGTGATAAACAAATGTTCATCAATAAATAAATAAATGTCATAGAGTGGCAACCTATACTCTTGTATGCATTTAAATAGATAAATCCTATTAGAAAAAATTCCTTAAGGCTTATGAATACATATGCTATTAATTGAAGGAGATTTGGATAATTCTGATATTATCTGGTTGACTTACTTTAGGATTTGTCAACCATGGTGCTATTGACATTTTGGGCCAGGTAATTCTTTGTTATGGGGTCTCCCCTATTGTGTGATATTTAGCAGCATCTCTGGCCAGTACCCACTAGATGCCAGTAGCACCACCCTAGTACTGACAACAATACATTTCTTCAGACATGGCCAAATAGGGGCAATGAAAGGGGTTTCAGCGAGGTGGCAAAATCACCCCACTTGATAACCACTGCTTTAGTGCTATCTTGAAGAAAAAAATGCCAAACAATTTCAATGTCATTGAAAACCTAGGCAGCAGACTGTACTAATCATCTTACAAGCTCTGCTACCGATGATACGTCGGTGTCATCCTACTCCAACTAGTCAACAAATCTTAAGATCAGTCCACGAAGAAGTTCTTCCAGAATACCCACTGTGAATGAAAGTAAGAAGATTGTAGTTTTAATCATGCATAATTAAGGCTGTTTACTGAACTGCACTGGAACTCCCCTCGTCACAATACTGCCACTCCATATGCTGCCCTACGTTCTGCACTTGATGGAAATAATTTTAGTTGATCCTCTCAAAAAGCTTGCAAAAAAAGTAATGTAGATCCTCGTCTGTAAATGAGGAGGAAAAATAGACTTGAGACTATTAGGGATTTGTCCCAGGTTGCACAGCCAGAGAGTGACAAGAGGGGTTTAGGATTCTGTCCTGCCCGATTTCACATTGTGTGTTCCATCATTTTCACCCTAGGACCTCTGTTCATATGCAGTTTGCTAAATTGAGATCACATCCATTGACAAGTGTCTTGAAATTAAGCTGAGAGGACAGTGGTGAAAGTTGGCATCTTTTGCAGCCCTGCAGTGGCACCATCATTCCCCCAGCTCGGTTTGCTTCTCCCGTAGCTGAGTTCTTGGTTCTGGTGGCCTCCAGATCCCCAACCCTGTGCCACCCCATCACCCTGCCTGCAACCTGTGCCCTCAATCTCCCCTCCAAATTGTATCTCAGGAGAAACAGCACTGTAGGATAGATAAACCACTTTTCAGTTGAACCCCTGATGTTGCCATCAAGATGCAGGGGGACCTTGAGGTTTGATGCATCTTCTTTTCTCACAGGCTCATGGCCAAATCTTCCTCTCCTAAAGGACACAAGAACTCTTGTCTCCTAAGCACCAGAGATGCTCAGCCAGCAGAGACTTGGAAGGTCGTTTCTTTATGTAGGGAAGGATTTTTCTCACGAACTTTATACCAAGTGGTGAATGGCTGCTACCCTATTTTCCCACCTAGCCTCCTGTTATTTGATTTTGACATGGCATCCTTACTTTAACTAACTTACTGCATTTCCACTGGGGACACTGCAGGTGGGCATCGTCGAGAAAGCTACTGAGAAATGGGGGTTGGGTGCTGCAAAGGAGCCTCCTTGGCAGCGCCTCCATGGCTGCTGTGTGTGCAGGCCCCGTGCCAACTCTGGGTGCCTCAACCCTGCTGGCCGCCTGGGCTTTCTTCCTTTATGAACATTCAATCTCTTTTTTTCCATAAATTTGATCTATTGGCTGAAGAGCCAAGCAGGAATTTTCTTATTAGGGCACAATTTTCTTATTAGGGCACAATTACGGGTCTGCCTCTGTCTCCTAACACAGCAGGGGTATAACGGAAGGGGTCGGGTGCTGCATCAAAGGCCAGTGCTGCCCTTGTCGCCTTCAGGATAGTTGTTAGTCCTGGGAACTGGAACCTCACCTAGAAGAGATGGCTGGGCCCCATCAACTCAAAGTCCTTTCTGGCTCTGAAACTCTGTCTGCAGCTCATCAGGCCCTGCTCATTGTGCCAATTGGAATAAGCAGCCTGACATGATCTGTCTGACTAATGATGTGATGCAGGATGGACAGAAATTGGGCCATGACGGGCTTGTTTATGATCATTAGCATATGGACCTGCAGCTGTGTACCTGCTTCTGCTGAGCGCAGACCCAGCTTGTGCTTCTCTCACCATCATCTGAGCATCAAGGGCTGCTGGAATCACATAGGCATTTAGATTGCCGGAACAGGCTTCCTTCCCTCCTTACCCTTCCTTCTGAGTATCTTCTGCAAATCTGTCTTCTCACCCTATGGATGTTCTTCAGAGAGGATGGGCCCTTGCCTCCCTGAGTGGGTCCCTGGACCCACCATGGGCATTGCCCTGTTGGGGCGTGTTAGAGGTGCAGACTCTCAGGGCCCACCCCAGACGCATTGTATCAGATCCTCCAGTTGATTCCTGTGCAAGTTAAAGTTTGAGAAGGGCAGGTCTAGACCAGGAGGCAAGCAATTGAGGTAGAGTGGGGCTGTCTGTCTCCAGGAGATTTTAGTGGTCTTAATACAGTTTAACTCCCAATGGAAGTAGTTGCTATGGGTTGAAATATGCCTCTCTAACAAAATTATATGGTCAAGTCCTAACCCCCTCATTTGGAAATAGAGTTGCTGCAGATGTCTTTAGTTAAGATGAGGTTGTACTGAACTAGAATGTGTACAAAGGGGACATCTGGACACAGACACACACAGGAAGAACACATGTGAAGATGAAGCAGAGATGAGGGCAATGGCTCCCCAAGCCAACCAACACTGAAGACTGCCAGCGGCCGCAGGGGCTGGAGGTGAGCCTGGAGCAAACTCGCACTCACACTCAGTCCTCCACGTCTCGCCTCCAGAACTGAGAGACAATAAATATCTGTTGCTTGCACCACCCAGTTTGTGCTACTTTGTTATAGCATACTATTATAATCCCCTAACTGATATTAACTCCAAAATCTAAGATACATCAAAACATAAAATAAGACAAATCAAAACATAAAATTTTTCTTAGTGGTGCTGCATGCCATTAGCATCCAAGAGAAAATATAGCAATCCTCTCCCCAAAATTTTTTCAAGAGCTTTCTGGAAGGATGGTTTCTGACACCTATTGGGTCAGATGGCCTCCTCGGAGATGCTTCATCACTGTCTCCTATCCCATCCCGCGCCTTCTTGGAGGCTGAACACAAGCTCTGTTTGTATTTGTCTGCTCTGAGTTAGCCTACGTCTCATAAAAGCCCATTGCTGCCTAAGCAGGATGGAGTCTGGAGTGGAATGATACCGCAATAACAATGAAACATATAATTTCACAGCCCAGGACAAACTGGCAGAACCAGGTTATACAATATTAAAATAGTAAGCTCTATGTGTTTAAGAAACTCTTATGTCACACCACCCAGAGGTGGATTTTTTTCCTCTAGTTGCTCTCACAGTGACTCAGGACCCTAATTTATTATTTATATGGTTTGAAAGATGTCAGCTGTTTGCCATTTAAGAAACAATTGCGACATACAGCATTGTGTTGGAGACTTTAAATATATTTTAAAAAGTAATCCCTTAAACAAATCCCACAAATCTATTTCTATACCCATTTAAGACATGAGGAATTAAAGATCAATACAGATAAGTGAATTGTCTAGACTGCCAGAGTAAGTACTGAAACTTTTTTTTCAGTTTTCCTTTCTATGCCCTGTGTCAATAAGAACTGTCTGTCTTGCTTTTGTATACTCAGGTCCTAGCACCATTCTTTGCCCACAGAAGCACCCAATATAATAGTGGTTCATGGAAATCAATAGATAATGCTTAAAGAGCAAAATGTCCTGCCTCTCCACTGCTTTTGAACCCTAAGAATGTTAAACTTTCATGCAAGAATGGGAGGGAATCCATTAGTTATGTATGACCTTGGAGAAAAGTGACACATCCGAGCCACCAGCAGCAGTAACAGCCTCAAAGTCTTCGGGTTTGGGTTGCTTTAGCAAGTGACAAGGAAAGCCTATACAGGACAGGAATGGGAATGGGGACATTTTGCAGAGTCTGCGGCAGCTGGGCCCCCCACTGCAGAAGTCTGTCCCTTCCATGGAGACAGCTGGGAGGGTGCAAGAGTTAAGGGCACAAACTTCAGCATTCCAGTCCTTGTTTCACTCCTGGCTCAGGCCAATATGGTTTTTTTTTTTTTTTTTTTGAGACGGAGCCTCACTCTGTTGCCCAGCCTGGAGTGCAGCGGTGCTATCTCAGCTCACTACAACCTCTGCCTCCCAGGTTCAAGCGATTCTCCTGCCTCAGCCTCCCAAATAGCTGGGACTACAGGCACGTGCCACCATGCCTAGCTAATTTTTTGTGTTTTTATTAGAGACAGGGTTTCACTGTGTTAGCCACGATGGTCTCAATCTCCTGACCTCGTGATCTGCCCATCTGGCCAATATCTTAACTCTTCTGCATCTCAGTTTTCTCCTTTGTAATATGAGGTTGCAGTGGTATCAGCGTCTCAAGGTTCTTATGAGGATACGAGGAGGTACTCTTGTGTGTTTTCACGGAGCCTGACACACATAAGCATTCAGGCAGGGCTGCTCCTCAGCGTGGGTGGTTGAACCCTGCACTGTCCCTGTCAGAGGACCTCAAGACCCCCAGTGTCGGTGTTAGCAATCCCTGCTTGTCCAAGGCCCCCAGCAGGACTCCCTGCCCACTGTAGAGACCCTTGTGGAGATCCCAGGATCTGAGACATGGCCCTTCTACAGCTCCCTGCAAGCCCTGCACGCAGCACATACCTGCCTCTGATGCTTGAGAGCCCACTCCAGCCATTCCCTTTGGAAAAGACTTTAAAACTTTTGTGAGAAATCCAACCTTTGACTCGCTCACGTGTATTGGTGATCATCCTTCTAGCGATCTCAGGGACCAGCCTCCCTAAACACCCCAGTTTACTCAGTTCAGCTGCCTCTGCCACCTGCTTCATTAGGCCCTGCAAATGCCACAGGCTGTATTTACATGGCTGTTTTCTGCCTGTGATTTCAAATGGCCTAATAGTTGCCTTAAGATATGTTCTATAACTGAAATGTGCAAAGAAAAAAATGACTGATTGCCATGCGTATTTCATAAATCTTCAATTTCTTGCAAGCATTCTCAGTTGTATTTGTTAGATACCAGGAAAACCATTTCTCTCTTTTCCTACTGGTCCTCAGGCTGAACCAGTGAGGAGATGGTGCCCATATCGGCTTGGCAGGAGCCGTGGGAATGGTGCCCAGCAGGTGGAATCTGACCCTGAAGTCCTGATTTTTAAGGAGCAATGGGCATTTAGTTCCTGAGAAAACCAGTGTAATGTGCGGCATTGTTCTTGGGAATAGATTTAAATCCAACCAAAAACATAGGTGCACTTTTGAATCACTGTTGGTAGAAAATGGTGTATTCACTTAGGTTCCTAAATCTTTGGATGTCCAAACACCCTTCCACCCTGAAAGTAGATCAAGTATTGCCTTCTTACAATATAACTCAATATTAAAAAAAAAAAAATCCCCTTCTCTAAAAGAGAATTTCCATGTCAGGGTAGGATTTTCCTATTTATGCTTTGTAGTTATATTTTTTTTGAAACTTGTTTCCCTAGCACAGGAACATAAACTGTTGTAGCAGAAAGATACTTCTTAAGTAAAATAGCAAAATGTGGCATGAATCAAAATCACCTTGAATGTCTGTGGCCTTTTATCATGGCACGCTCAAAAACATTCTTCTGCGTAGGATGTATTTAGGCTTGTCAGCAGAGAGATTCTAGTAATATTAGATATTATTGGGCTTTCCATGTAGACAATAACTTCAGCGGTGCCAAAATTTATATCCTTTGGCTCAGTTTGATCTGATCTTCAAAGAGTCCTTATGTGAGAGAACAGTGGCCCATAAAATCACGTGTTTGTCTGGAAACATCAGTTACAACAGACGGCCCAGCTCCACAGCCAGCAAAGCCAGGTCCTGGTGCCATACTTAGGCCTCCCTTCTTCCATGGAAGGAGCTGCTTGGATGCTCCTGCACCATAACCTTAGCCTTGTTCAAAAAGCATTCTCTGCAGATAAACGCAGAACACAGGAGCTTCTGTCCTTGTGGAGTTTGGGGTGTGCCACCCTCCTGGCTCAAAGATGCATTCTTGTTCACCAACCAGAAGCTCTCCAAACCCCATGGTTGAGGGATTTTATGAAGGCTGCCTGGCATAGGCATGATTGATGAAATCCATGGCCACTGGCGACTACGTCCATCTCCAGCCCCTCTCCTCTCCCTGGAGGTAGAGGGCAGGACTGACTATTCCAATCATCTCATTACATGGTTTGTTCCCTGGAAACCAGCCTCCACTCTCTTCTTTTAATTTCTATCTTTTCTGGTCATTAAGCAAGTTTAAAGCCTCCCCCACTCCTGTTTAGCTGTCATGGCCAAATTTTTCTTCCTTTTTTTCTCATTTTAATCTTCAGTATACTATAAGCTTTCTGATAGTTCCTTGTACTGATTCCAAGTTTTCTGCCTATTTTTTATTCTAAAATTCAAGCTGTTATAAAATTAATGTAACACATGACCTAGAAGATGCATTCTGTATTGCTAAGCTTGCCAGGTTGGAGTCAGGCTACATTGCCTTATGTGGGACCCAGAGTCTGGAGGCTGTGCTAACGCAGTGGGAGCAGTCACAGGGGGCCCTGACTTCGGCTGAGCCCCAAAACCAGAGAGACCAGGTGGAGGGCCTTGAACAGGCACTTACCCCAAGTCTCCCTCGACTAACCTTTAGAATCTATGAAATGATGCATATGAAATATGTAAAAGTACTTTTATGTATCATATAAAGTTACATAAAGTAATACACCTAAGAGATATTCAAGTGTGTGGAGTTATAAATATTATACCAGATACACCACTCCATAGGATGGTGAATATTATCATTTCATGACTTAGGGGGAATGGCTGCAAATCAATGGAAATCTATAAAACACTGAAGACAAATGTTACATTTAGTCAGGTTTCTAAATTTGACTTTAAAATAATATTGATGTGAAATGCCTCACTATCTTTGAAAATCGTTGGTACTCACAAAGCATCCAAAAGGGGCCAGCTTAAAGCTTACAGCTTTGTAAGTTCCAGCTCCCGTGAGGGGCGCACCTTACAAATACGCTGAGTTCTCTGACCTAAATCCCAAACCAAGTCAGGTAATTAAGATGTAAACCTGCATTTCTATGCAATTGTTTGCAGATCTAGAGAATGATACCAATGATTAATGTTTTGAAAGTAATAAGTTGGAGGATAAAGACATCCGTCAAGTTCCAGCAACCGTAAAGTGCTTTACCTGGGGACAGTAACTAATAAATGTCAGGTTCAGTTTCTGTGCCTTCCTCCACCTGGACCTTGATGGTTGCTTCTGGTTATGTGACATTTAAAATCAGCTCTCCCTCCCTCAAAATAAATAAAAAAAAATCAGTGAAAGAGATACAAGTCCAGGGAGAAATTTGATATTTAACAATTATTTTTCTTTAACTCGTCTGCTTGCAACAAATTAATATATCAAATAAACTCACTGCTTTTTACCAAGTCTGTAAAACCACACACGTAGGCACAACTTTCCATCAGATGGCATAAAACATCTGTAAGTGTGACGATCAAGAACTCGCTATGTGTAACCTTTGAGAGAGGCACAACCCATCCTGAATAAAACGTCTCCCTCTCCCTCAAGGGAACCCCCCATGCGGGCATGGCAGCTTCAGGGAAAGGTCACAAGTGCTCTTCAGAGCTGAAAACTGGTGGGGGTGGAAAGCAATGACTGCCTTTTTAGCCTCAGTTCCTTGTGGGTGTGTGATCTCTTGGTTAAGAGCAAAGGCCCCCAGTGAGGCAGATTTAAGTTCAAATCCCTTCTCTTCCAATCATTCTCTTTATGAACTTGGACTCATTTCTTAATTTTTGAGTCCCAGTTTCCTGCATTTGGTAAAATGCAGATAATATGAAACACAATACCTAGTCACTAGGTTGTTGCGGGACCTGAACCAGACAGTGTAAAACACCTGGAAAGTCACAAAAGATGTCAATACACACAATCCTAACCAATATGTGATCTTAAAACTCATTTCACCATGGACGCATCCTGTGGGTTTCTCTCCTCTCTGCCCTGATTTCTCAGTAGAACTTTCTTTGCTCCTGCTAAGCGTTTGGCCACCTTATGTCATTTTCATTGTGCCTCTCTGTTTTATACACAGGTCTTCTGCCTTTCCAATAAGACTTTAAGTGATTCTGAAGGTGTCCATGCAGTACTGGCAATGTGGTGAACAACATTATGTTGTAGCATGAAAGGCTGGGCTGTTGATCCAATTCAAACTGCCTGCCTCTGTTGATGGATCACGTGCCTCCTCCCTCTGCTCCGGACACTCCTGCCACACAGGGGTTTTGGAGCTCCTTGAATCCACCTCACCATCAGGGCCGTTTCATATGCAGTGTCTGCCCCACTGGTGTTTACTCTTGCTCTTGCTAATCCCCACTCACTTCCAGGTTTTAGAGTGGCATTGTCATACTCTCAGGTTTGACACCCCTTTCTAATATTCCCAGAGGGCATTGAATTTCCCATTGATCCTGCCTGTTAGACCAGTAGTCACTGGTTTGCTGTCTATCTTAACCCACCCAGCCCTGCCTATGGCCAATGTGGGGGGAAAACAGATCATGTCTCTCTTGTTGACTGAGCTCTGAGGCCTTCGTCCAGTGGCTGGCATGTGGGGCATCAATCATATTGGATGAAGGAGAGAACAATGAATAAATGAATCAAGTTTCACACATTCTGATGATGACTTTGAAACCAGCACTCAGGTTCCTGTTCTTCTCTGGCATTTTTCCATCTTCAGAGGTGATACCCCTGAGGTCCCAACAGCACCTCGGATCAGGCATGTCTTTCTGAAAACTTCTTCTGAGCCATGCTGAGCCCCAGCTGCAACAGTACCATGGAAGGAGGCTATCTATGTAGCCAGAGAAGGTGGGAGGGTCAGCAAGCTCAGGATCAATGGTTCTGAGCAACATCTGAGGGCACTCAGGAGAACACTGATGAAAGCAATGCTCTTGCCCCTTGCAGGCACCCAGAAAGAATATCTATGAGTCCTTTATTTTCATGTTCCTATCACATGTAGAAAATAACGATGTTGTCAATCAAACAGGTTATTGAGGAACCCTATGACCGGCACACGATCCTTTGTTACAAGTATCTGCAGGAAAGTAATCTAATTTTAACCCAAGATGTTTTTAAATACATGGAAGAGTTGGGCCAAGACCTAGGGATAACATGCACCATCAGCACAGACACATGCGGATCAGCACGCAGTGGGTCAACAGTTGTGTGAATTGGAAGGCCTCTTCATTCCTCAGCCCCAGCATTCTCATGCTCTCATCTGTAAACAAGATGTGTGTGTTGACTTAGGACATGGGTCAGGGGCTCCTAAAGGATAGCTAAGACTCTTTCCTAGTCCAATATTCAACAATTTGTTAATCTTTCAACGAATAGAATCAGACTCATTCAATGTAAGAAAACTGTCTGAGCCAATACACTTTTACTTTTCTGTTGTTTTATTTTGTGCACCAAAGATTGGTGGCCTGAAATGTGTCAAGGAAAACAATAATCAAGAAGACTACAAAACTCTTCTCAGTTGTAGAACTACAGATTCCTGAATTCAACTATTTTTCACAGTTTCCTTGGAAATACATGCAGTCTTGTGATCTCCTTTAACCCCTGTAGGCAATTTTATTCTTAATTTTCAGTATGCTTTCCCAGGAGAGATTCAAAGCTACTTTGATCAAAGTTTTAAAATGCTTCTGCTACCAGTGAAAGGATTAAAATTATGAAATAAAGACTGCATATTACCATACTGTATATGGTCCATGTATTACAATTCATATTTGAATAAGAAAATGTTTGAAGACTTTCTTAGCATGATTAAGAAGAGGCAAGCAATAAAAAGCACCGTATAAAAACCAGCCTCATTTCATAAAGAAGATATATTCTTGTAATGACTTTCTGATAAAATTAACTAATGCCTGGGCCAGTGCATTAAGAAATCAATTATCACCATGATTCTTTCTGACTAGGATAAGACTTTCCATGTGGCTTTGCCTATGGAACGGTAATTCACTGGCTGAAAAATGTGGGAGCTATATCTTTTGTTTTATAATAATTAAAATTTTTTTACTTCTTCACAAAAAATCAATGGTATTTTTTATTAAATTTAATCTTGCAAAGGAAAGAGGGAAAAAATCCTTTTATTATGAAACCCCAGTGGGCTAGGCTTCAATATTTCCTTGAGTGTTCTCAGCACCCTATGGTCAGCTTAGAAAGAATAATAAACAGCTTGATACCAAGCACCCCGTTATGAGGCCTGCATATGCTGTTAGAGGCAGAAGCCAACAGACAGGGTTCAAGAGTATGTCTCCAATAACACCCCAGGCCAAGGTTATCCATCAAATTTATTCCAGAGTAGAAAAATCTGACAGCTCAATTTCACATCACAGCTCTTGAGGGAAATCTGATTGAATGATAAAAATAGTATCTATTTTTATTGTATGTGTATAATCAATATACTGTGCACTCTTCATAATCGCCATGAAACCATTTTAAATATGAGGATATTTAGATTCTGAGTGGTTACAACTAACCAGTTATGTGGTAATTAAGTCAAAGTTGAATCCCAGTCTCTATGCCCCTTTAATATCTTTCCAGACTGGTAAAACTGGGAGGCCTTTAACTGATTGTTAGTGGTTTGGAGAAACAATCTGGGCTCCTTATTCTACAAAGAAGCATCTCAAGTTATGTTTCTAAAAACATTAACGAGAGGATGACTCTGGAATGGTGTTGGCACCCAAGTCCGGAGATAAAGAGACTAAACACACACTCCATATAAAAAGGGCAGGAATAGCCTCAAAAAGCGAAGAGAGAACCAAGCATCAAATGCACCCAGGAAATAAAACCCACAGGAAACATTTAAGAAAGTCTGGAGCCAATTGCTGCAAAGGAGCCTGAGAAGCCTCCTGCGGGACATTCTTGACCTCACCTGCCGGTCCAGGATGCTTTGGCCTGGCTCAGAATCCAAGCTGAGTGGCCAGAAGGACGCAACTAGTGCATAAGATCTTAAAAGCCAAACAGCAGCCAGCCATTGCTGTCATCTTCGAACATATGACCAGGGGGCTATGAACCCTCATAGGAGTTAGGTTAGAGAGAAGGAGTAAGAACTAACAGTTCTAAACACTAATCAGTTGTTGAAACTGGTTTTACAATTGGTGAGCCCTTCATCTTCCTGAGTGAGGAAGTCTCTTCCTCCCTGAAGTCAAGAGCAATTACTAGCTGAACAGTCACGATTCTGTTCTAGGAGTAGGTAAGGCTTCACATATAAAAAATCCATTTTTCAAATTCTTTCATCAGAACCCCTACTAGGTTGCTCTCCTCAAACATTAAAAGAAAGAAGATTGAAACGTGGAATCCTTTGAGGTCAGAAGAGCCAACGATGAACAGCTAGGTAAGAAACATTATTCTGGCCCAGTTCCCTTGAAACAAGAACTCTTACATTATTTCCCTTTAAACTGAAAATCGTCCTTCCTTTTTTCTTCTTTTCCTTACAATGAAAGAAATAATATTCATTAGAGAAAATTATGCAACATAGAGAATCTAAAATAATGACAGAAATCCATATTCGTACCACTCTGATATAACAGTTGTACTTTATTTTTTCTTTGTAAATCTTATTTCTGAAGGAGGTGTGTGTGTGTGTATGTGTGTGCGTGCACTTGTGCTCAAAAGGATTATGAAGAGGAAGACGATTTCCCTCTAGTGGAAAACTGGTGATGAGGCTTGAGGGAAATCCCAGCTGGAGGAATTCCTGGTAGCAGGCATTTCATATTGATGCTAGCCAATATTAAATTGTGTGTTGTTGGCTATCGTGTCATGTAACATTCCTCCACCACTTCCATTATTCCCCTACCTTCAGCAAAATCTTCTCTACACAGTGGCTTCTCTTGGTGATATTTTGTCCAGAAAGAAAGGTGGTGGAAGGCATTGTGATAAACTTTTTAGTTGCATTCAAGTGGAGGGAATTTAACAGTCATAGGAGCAGAGTTGCAGAGTGGAGGAGGAAAGTTCAGTAGAACAATCAAACAGACTTGGAAAGCTGGAGGCCCTCAAGCGATCCTTCTTAGTTTGGGAAAAGAATCTGGACTGCTTACTCTACAAGAGAAGCATCTCAAGATAGATTTCTAAAAACATTAATAAGAGGATGACTCTGGAATGGTGTAGAATCCGGGGACACAAAAGTTGCTGAGAAATCTCAACTGGTCCCAAGCAGCCCAGTGTTGAGGCACCCCATTTCACAGAACACAGTCGAGCAATCCAGCAACGAAAAGTAACTCAGTGTACTGTAAGTGTTCATGCAGACTTTCAAAACAATGCCTAACAGAATGTAAATCTGGGCTGTAACTTTGGGAAAGTTAATTACCTTCTCTGAACCTCACTTTGTCCTTTGTAAGGTGGAGATAGCTATACTTCATTCGCACTGTGGTGGAGTATGTGAACTAACAATATAAGGGGAGTGTCTTAGTCTATTTACGTTGCTATAAAGGAATACCTAAGCCTGGGTAATTTATAAAGAAAAGAGGTTTATCGGCTCATAGTTCTGTAGGCTGCACAAGAAGCATGGCACCAATGTCAGCTTCTGATGAGGGCCTCAGTCTGCTTCCACTCATGATGGAGGCAAAGCAGAGCCAGCATGTGCAGAGATGACGTGGCAAGGGAGGAAGTAAGAGAGAAAAGGGAGAGGGGTCAGCCTCTTTAACAACCAACCAGCTCTTGCAGAAACTAATAGAGTGAGTACTCACTCATTGCCAGGAGGATGGCACAAAGCCATTCATAAAGGATCATCCCCTACCACCCAAACACCTTCCATCAGGCCCCACCTTCAACAGTGTGGGTCAAAATTCCACATGAGATTTGGAAGGGGAAAAACATCCAAACTATGTCAGGGGGCGAGAACAGTGCATGGCACATATTGGTGGTTCATGAACATGAATTTCCATTCCTCCCATTGGTAGCACCTGTGCTGAGCTTTGTAATACCCATTTGGCTCCCACCAGTGTTCATATCCTGGTCATTTCTCACATTGGAGTTTCCTGGTGTGAACTTTCAGGATTTGTATCTCACCTCCTTTGGATCAGCTGCTCAGTACCTTGCAAAAGGGTAATATCATAAGTTAATATGTTTGTTGGCAACAATATGCCCGTGAAAGAAAATTTGTCAGCCCCCTACTTGGACTATCAGTCTGTTTGCTTTCAAATGCCATGCTTTGGAAATATCTAGACAAGCTGGAACAAGTTGAAAGGAAATACAGCTGTAAGAGTTTTGCTGCATGTGAAATACAGCAGTAAGAGTTTTGCTGCATAAGAAATAGCTGCAGAAATTGTGCTGAGGAGCTAAGAGGAGAGAAGATTCAAATGACTATAATCCTCATCTCCAAGGGCCATAGCTTGAGACAGATTTGAGAGTATTTATGATCAGTCATTTTCCATAAGGATATAGTGACTGTGTTCTAAGAGTGCATTACTGACTCGCCAGAGGATGGTGGAAGCCATTTCCTCAGCTGTGGGCCTAAGAGAACTATAGCTGCTGTCTCCCTGACACCTGAAATCCAGGGGTCCTAAGAATCAGAGATATTTGGAATCAAGAACTGATGACCCATGAAACACCCGAGCAATGCCCAGAAATCTATGGGGTTAACAGCATGGAAGTCTGTGGCATAAAGGAAACTGAGCTGCCTGCACCATTACCTGCCTATTCCTTGACAGAAATCACAGTGATCTAAATATATCTTGTGCTGATTTTGATCAGAAGTATATCTGAATCATTTTTATTGGGTCTCCAAATGAGCTAGACTAAAGCCAAAATTAAAGCCAAAACTCCTCTTATGTAGAAGAAGAAAGGGTACCATTAGCTTGATCTATATTATCTCAGAGGCTAAAACTAGGACAACTGAGTATAAGGCATAGGAGAAAATATTTATGCTGAGTGTAAAAAGGAGCCAGAGAAGTGGAAATGTAGACTGAGTTATCTCAGCAAGCAGTGAGTTCTTCATGGACATATTCAAGCAGAAACTGTGCAGCCACTTAGCGATAATGTGGCAGACAACACGTATTGACCTCACAGTCCTCAGCTAGGTCACCTCAAGACTTCCTTTTACGTCAGAGAAGTTATAGAATTCTAACACAGCACCTTAAAAAGGGGCCTCCATGGAGGACACCTCCAAGCAGATAGCAATGTAGGACCATAGAGTCACAGGTCAATGTTGTAGGGATCTTCAATCTGTCAGGGTCCTACTGTGCCCCTCAAACCACACTGCCACAAGATAGCAAGTTGTCTGGAATTTTGCCTACTACTTCTGTCACCTGGGCATCATATATAAGACAGTCGCAACTGATGTCTATGATTAGGAAAGAGACTGACTCCCCAGATGACTTGGTCTAGGAATTTTTAGCCCAAAGGAGACACTTTGAAATGGATGGGTCCAGACATCGGCATGCGTGTCCTGTTGGGAAAAACATTCATTGTGGATTCCAATATGCTTCTTGTATTTATCTCGAGCTTGCAACTACTGTGGAATAAGACAGAATGGTGTGTCTTGAAGAAAGCGCTGTGGAAACCACAGAAGGGGCCAGGTTAGTCACTTATCAATTAAACTTATGAATAATAGTAATTTGCCACTCTTTCAATGAACAAAATATAATGATCTAAGTCTTCCCTGACTGTAACTTCTGCTCATTTCGGATTATTCTTCAGTGCATATCCTCAGCACATTCTAAAATGCCCACCATGCTCATTCGGGAGAATAAGACAAAGTTTTCCTTTTTGCATCTGATTGAAATACTGTTGTTTGGTTTTTTTATCATCAGTATTTTAAGAAATTTTAAGTTCAGCCCATGCTCCTGTATTGAGGAGAGACAGCAGGGCCTGTGATCCTCCTTAAACTAAGGTGCTCCTTAGGATGCCAGATCTACTGAGGTAACTCAGAAATCCCTGACATGTAGCTTCAGTTCCAGGTCGCCCACTTCCAAACAACTTCCCTCTGTGCTCCACAAGGATTTCAACAACTTCCAAATGCCAGAGGCAGATGTCGGAAGCTGCCAAACAGAGCAAGCCACGACAGCTGTACTACAACTTTGTGTCTGCCTGTAGAGGTTCGCAGACAAGGCAGCACCCACTAAGCCCTGCTCCGCTAAGGCAGACAGCTTCTAGGAAACACAAAGCCATTTGTTACCTCGTGTGGTTTTTGCATAACTTGCTTATGAAATCTGGCGCATGTCCAGTTCTTTCTCCTTGTTCTTACACAGCACAATGAATATATCATTCCATTAGCCCACAGCTTAGAGCTGATTTCACTATCATCATCCGTTTAGGGCTTAATAGTGTTTACTGAGGCTTTAGAAGAGTTCTTTGTGACATGCGGCAGAAGCCAGCCTAGCAACTGTAGCTAACAGGCTGGGAGCAAAGCCATGCCGATGCAAAATCAGTGGCTTACAGCATCTCAAGACATTTGGCTGGTGTGCTTTGAAAAATCAAGAGGCTCTAACAAAAGAAAATAAACTGCTAGGGATCAAGACAGACAAAGGAAATAACAAGCAACATCCTGAGAAGCATTACAGTTTTTAGCAGCCTTGGATGAGGAGGAGGAGGAAGGAGGGGAAAGAAGGTGATGTGGCCCATTTATCAGACCTCGCAGTGGGAGTTGATGTCAGGAGAGAGCATTAGCACTTGGTAATAGCCACCCACAGTCACTCAGCGTGATTCAGAGATGTCTGAGCAGGGGCTGGTGGATGCAACCAGATGTGCCCCACCGCGCACCTCTGTGGCTGTGAGACCACCTTCATCAGCACTGGGGCAAATGCCAAGCCCACTGCCTGCAGGGCCACACTGTCTTTCCTGGTCTTACCTACCCTCACCCAGGACCTTCGGCTGCCCAGAGCTTTCGAGCTAACTAACTCCCCAATCCTCCTTACCAAACCCCATTTGTGAGCTAGGTTTCCAGAATGTTCACTAGTGACAATCTCACTAGTGCCAGTTTAAGTTGGTTTTCTTTTCCAATAGTTGCATTTTGGTGTTTGGTCATCCGATGGCCGATGGTAAGGATACCTTCCGTCTCAATGGCAATTTCAGATGCAAACAAGCCTTTGTTTGGAGAAAGGGCTGGGCTATAGTTCTGTGCATGAGAATGTTAAAAGTAAATGTTCCCATGAGTCATCTGAACACCCTGAATCCCATACTAATTTCATAGGAATCTTCTAGAAAATCATACTTCGTTAGCTTCTTCAGGTTTTTCAGATGTTATATTTTTGTTTTTCTTTGTCTTTGTTCCTAACTTACCCAATTCTTAAGGGAACAACTACATCTTAGGAGTCAAGGAAAGTTCAGTTTCTACTTTGTGCCTCATGTCCTGATTGTGTTTAGTTCTCAAAATCCTCACGGGAAGATGATTTTCTGTTAAAGGTGGCTGACAGAAGTCAAGGGCCATGCATAGACACGTGGCTCTCTACTTTTCACTCAAATCCCTTGAGGGCTCTCTACTGGTGCATCCCAGGAAAGAGAGAAACTTCTGCGGGGAGGGTCATAGATGGTCCCCAAGCCCTCAGGTCTCTTGCATATTGGGCCAGGTTAAGCTTCGCAGGAACGTGGTCATCACCATGTTGCAGAAGACATTTTTCATTCCTCGGAGGTGCCTTATGATCTCTCTGTCTCTTTAATATAATTTACGCTTTTCTTTTCTCACCATTAAAATTGAAATAGTCATAGAACCTAGAACTCACATTGCTGATTGACCTCTCTCAATTTGCCCACCGCCCTGAGAGACCAGGGCCAGACATAGAGCTGTTAGGAGAGAACTCGCACACGTGTGCTCCCGCCCTGGGCTCCCATTACAGCTGCAACGTGTCCACAGGGCGATGAGTGAGAACACATTCACCTGCACCTGCCTGCCTCCCCTCCCATCCTCTGTCTCTCATTCCCGTCACTGATCTTACTGATCCCACCGTTCTTCCTCCTGCTCTAGGTTTCTAGGCTGCCTGTGCTCCCCGCCCACCCCCACCACCACCCCTGCCACCGCCAGCCCATCTTCAGGGGAGTTTCTGTTACAGTCTCACAGAAATCTAATCCTGAGTGGCCAGATTTAGCCCTGTCACTATGACGGTGGAAAACCCCTTGGAGACATGGGGGAAGAGAATTTGATCCAGCGCTTGACCACAGGCCAGTGGGGCCTGTGAGGCCAGGATGGTGGTGCACTGCCACCTAAGGGTGGGACACCCAAGGACCAGGATCCTGCGGGACAAGCCAACTCCTGTGGCTTCTCGCCTGCCTCCCGCTGTGGGACAGAATCACCAAGGGAGAAACCCCACCCCTGGAGATTGAGGAGCTCAGGGCAAAGTCCCCAGACATTTGGGATTCAGGTTCTTATCCAGGCTTCAATAGGAGAAGAGGGGCTAGGCAGATTTTTGTACCAACATAAATCAACGTGCACGAGAGAGTGGGGCACAGGCTTCCTAGCTACTTCTGGCTGACCCCGGGAGAAGGGGCTGCTGCATTCCTGAGTTTCCTCATGTGGGAATATGGAGAGCACCATCGCACAAAGCATTCAGTGGCTTAGTGCATGAATAGCACTCAGCCCAGGTGTCTGACTCACAGCAAGCACTCAGTAAACAAAGGCAATTAAAATTATCTACGGCTTGATGTTCATCTGAAGTGTCTGGAAGTCCTGGGGTGGGGGGATCCTTATATAAGGGATAAATGCAAAAGGCTGCAGAGTGATAAATGAAGCCACTTAGCTGCTTTAAACCTTGAGACACCAGACATACATCAGCAGAGATCATCTGGACACCCCCCAACACCGCGTGCACATCAGGAGATGCAACTGCATTTGTCCCAGCCTGGGAGAGCCTGAGCAGGGTGGGGCTGGTACCTGCTTTGCCCACTTAGAGGGCACAAGCTCCATAGCAATAATCCTCATGCAGAAACCTGAAAGGGGCGATCCACCTTCAAAGCAGGGTCCCAGAATAGGGAGCAATGGGTTCCCTGGTGAATCTGGCCCAGCAAGATTCAATACACGAAGGTACAGTAAGCAGGCAGTCATTGCATGTAAATGTCTACAGCAGAGAAGAGTTATTCAGAAACCTCGAGCAGGCTGCAGTCCCAGGCAGGTGGGCTCACCTTGCAGAGAAAATGGAAAGATTACTGGAAAATGAAATGGGAAGATCAAAGCCCAGGGCAGGAACAAACACCCTGCAGCGAAGATGACCAGGAACCTTTCAATTTGTGCAGGGGAAGTGGGTGCAGTGGAGGCCGTGTCAGAGCTGGGCTCTGCACCACTGGGGGACTGTGGCTCCTAACAGAAAGTGGGGTAGCACTGCCATTAGGGGTTGAACTGTGGGCCCCAAAAACTCATATGTTAAAGTCCTAAGCCCCTGTATCAGAATATGACCCTATTTGGAAATAAGGTGATTGAAAATATCATTAGTTGAGATGAGGTCATACTGAACTAGGGCAGCCACATTCTGATATGACTGATGTCCCTATAAAGAGGGCAAGTTCGGAGACAGACACATACTCAGGGAGAAGGGCATGTGTAGATTGCAGTGATGCTATCACAAGCCAAGGAATAACCAGGAGCCAGGAAAGAGGCCTGAAGCAGCTCCTTCCTAGCACCTTCAGAGTGCATGGCCCTGGACACACCTTGATGGCAGGCCTCCAGCTCCCAGAACTGCTCAACAATATGCTCCTGTTGTTCAGGCCACTCAATCTGTGACACTTTGTTATGGCAACCTAAGAAGACTAACACAACTTCCCAGACTGGCTCGGGGACAGGAGCTAGATGAGAGGAGGATGGGTGAGGCCGGTGTGGATGCAGTGGGAGGGCTGGGAGAAAGTTACCCCACTGTGGAACACAACACCCAGAATCCAGAATCATGAAACAGCAACACAGGTCTTGTTCATGAATCTGCATTTTGGGCAGGACTTCGATCCTGGAGCCCCTGAGCCAGGCACAGGCAGGGCATCCCTGCTCTGTTCATTGTCACTGGTGTGAGTGAGGGCTGAGGGCCAAGGTGGAAGCGTCTGAAGATGCCTCGCTCACACATGGGGCTCCTGCAGGCCACAGGCACAGCCAACTCAGCGGAGCTGGCAGTGGGAACGTCCACTGGGGCTGTTCATGCGGCCTCTGCTTAATCACAACATGGCAGCCAGATTCCAGGGTGAGGAGACCAGAAGAGAGTGAGAGACAGAGAGAATAGGACAGAGAAAGAGAGACAGGACAGAAACAGAGGGACAGAAACGGAGGGAGACAGAGACAGAAGGAGACAGAGAGAAAGATAGAGACAGAGAGACAGTAGGACAGAGAGAAACAAGAGAAAGAGAAAGAAGGCAAAGAGACAGAACAGAGAGAAAGAGAGAGGCAGAGACTGAGACAGAGAGAGCCAGGAGAAACTGTACCCAATTATGACCTGGCCTCAGTGGTCACTCAGCATCCCTCCATCCCACTCATTGGTTGAAGTGTCACTAGCCCACCCAGGTTCAAGAAAAAATAGGCTCAATTTACTGATGGGGAGGGCAAGCTTCTGGAGGAGCATGTGGAACCAGAACTACTGCCATGGCTATTTTTTTAAAACACCATTTGCCACAGCCTGCCCTCTGGCTCCTATAGAGAGTCACATTAATGCATTAATACATAAAGAAATTTTTAAGTGGTGAATTGATACTGGAAGTATTCAGTGCAAAGGTTACAGAAAAAATAATTGCTCTCTTAATAACAGGATAAATGAAAAAATTAACTTTATTTAGCAAAGACAAAAAGACACTGCCACAGTTCTTTCAGGCACTTTTTCCATGAACAATCAGTTCTTATTGTCCATAAGTATATTCAGCATTGTACTTTATTCATGCTAAATCTTACTTCCAACTCCCTTTTCTATATTATCTCATATTTAAATAAGTCCTTCCTCAGTCAAATAATAGAATAAATGCAATTGACTGTCAAGATGATTTGGTCAATCTGGATAAATGTCCTTCTAAATTATATTAAGAATGGAGGCTCCTATAAAGTCATGGGTATACAACGTTTAATTTTATAATGGTGGCATATTAAAAGTATTCAAATTCAATGAGCCAATTCTGCTTATTATTACCCTAAATTATATCCTCTGGTTCAGCAAGAGATTAAAGAAGATTTTAGTTTCTCTTCTTGTAGTCCAAGCCATATAGTAATAACCTCACATCAATTCTACCCCTTCCCCTGCTTTCTCCACCTCTGGCTTTCCAGGGACAAATCACCCAGTGAGCAAAAAGTTTAAGGGCAGCAAGGACAGAATGTTTTTATTTTATTTTCCATAGATGCTTCATGGTACAGAATAAAAATTATATGTAAGCCTATATAGTAGAAAGTAAATCTCGCTTTTCTTTGAGCCCCAGCACGTCCTCCTCCCAGAGGCAAATAATGTTAATAATAATATGTACATATATAATCTTACTGACATAAATGCGAACACGTTTTACCCACTGAGCTGCTCCATGTTCATTATTTTGACAATAAATCTCAGAGACTCTTTCCCATCAGCTCCTACAAGGCTGCGATATTGATTGTGATGGCTGTCTGGCGTTACACTGGATGACAACCCTCCGTGACACAGTCAGTGCCCTATGGTGGGCGTTTGGGCAGTTTCCATTCCTTGGGTTTTTGTCAGTCACACAGGACAGCTCTTCCTTGTCTGGGAGCCATCAGTCTGAGTGGTGGTGTTCTCCCGATTTATCAGTGGACCTTGTTGAACAAAGGGGCAAGAGGCAGAATCTGGAAAGCACTTCTGCTCCCCCTGAAAAGGGTGTCCTTGGGGTGGCTTCACCGCCTCATCCAGGTCGTAGGATGTATCCATGTTCTTGCAATTGAACTGCACGGGGGCAGGAGGAAATGCTGGAGAAAATCACCATGGCCACCACTTTCCAGGGTCCACTGGACTCTTAGGATTCTAACAGCCCAGCAGAGGTTTCACACTGTTCAGCGCGAGCGACACTGACTCTCAAACACATCTTAGTGGAGGAGGCATTGTCCACCTTTGTGTTACCCTACATTGGCGGTGTGGCACACCATTGCTCAGGCCGTTAGGGTCTTGTCATCTGAGCTGATTCAGTCTCCACAGATGCTTGCCATGAGTGCTGGGGCCAGGGTCTTTTTCCCCATCTCTTCCCTTTGCCTCTCTGTGGGAAACGGTCTGGGCTCGCACAGAATTACAGGCTCCATGAGAGTGCCTCAGGTTCCTCTGCTAGAAAGGATGGGGTGAGGGAAGGTCAACTTCACCTTCCTGATACAGCTCTTGGTGTGAGGCTGGGCTACAGTCCTGAAACCTGCAGTGTCTATGGGGAAGGGTCAGGCTTACCGCAAGGAGTGTAATGACTGGTCAGTAAGTGTTCTGTGATGCCAGCAACCTGCCCTACCTGCTCAAGCCTATAATGATAAGAGGGGAGAACAGAGACAGGGGAGCCCACCTGACATAGCCCTCTTTTGCATCATTCTGAAGTGGGCCTTGCCAAAATTATCCCTACCTGGCCGTATTCCTCAACAGATGGCTCAGAGCAACATGAAGTGTCTGGAGATTTCTCCACTTCCTGCCTGGTTCCATGGAGCAGATCATGGATTCAGACATCAAGATCACATTTGTGGTCACCAAACCCGAAACTGTTTTGCAAACTGGAGCTCTGCAAGCCATATTGAGCTCACACAACCCTTTGATTTGTTGGAACATAGAATTTAAAAGTATACATTTCATCTGTAGCCTGTCATGCCCTCTCAATTCACATGAGTCCCACAGTCCCAGTGAATCTACAACAGGTGCTTCCTATAAATGTGCCACCTGCCTGGCCCCTGTGTCAGCAGTTAGGATGGGATTGTCTTCTCCTCCTCTCTGTTTCTCAGGGCTTATCAGAAGGTGGAAGCTTCAGCCTGCATCCTGGAATGAAATGAGCTGGGAGCTCAAGCAGACTTCCATGCACACGGTGGCCTTGGTAAGTTATGTAAGAAAAGGAAATGCTGATATCCTGCATTATCAAGTAGAGATAATAGCACTTACCTCCCAAGGCTATCATGAGATTCAGAATGATCTGGGTAAAGGGCCTGGTTCCAAGGCTGGTGCGATGGGAAACGGTCAATAAATATCTTAGTGCTCTTCCTGCATCTTCACCCTGAGCAACTGTCAAAATGCTTCAAATTGAACATTTTGTATTCTACTCTCTCCTCAGATAGCATAAAAGCCTCCCTCCCTCCAAGTAAAACTATTAGTCAGGCAACTTGATACAAGCCTATGTTCTCAGCATAAAGAAGTGTGATTGAAGTAAAGAAAGACACAAAAGCCAAATATTCAGCCCTGAGTGCTTCTTGCTTCCAACTCAGAGACAAAACACCTTCTGACATATTATTGCTTAGACTGCAGGAAGCAGAGAGTGGCTGCTGACATTTCCAAGGGCCGGTAAACATTTTTCTAAGGTGCCTGGCCATGCGGAAACATTTTTGTTTGTTTGTTTGATAGAAAGCACTGAAGTTCCTCTGGGTTTTAGGGAGAACTTGGTGCTGCCTGTGTAGGTTCCATGAGCTCCCATCGAAAGGCTGCTCATTAAAGCCAATGCCAATTTCCCAGAAACTCAGCTAGATACGGAGATTTTGAGATTCTTATTGGAGGACCCCTGATAGGCAAATTCATTAAGTTTGGATTTCTGGGTTGTGCTTGATTTCCTATTCCTGCCAGGGAGCTTTCTTTCTAAGTTAGGTTTTACCTATTTTTAGGAGGATACGCAGAATCATTGTGATGCAGAATTAGAGCTTCAGAGACTGCATTGTCCCTAAGCTGGGAAAGGGGTTGTTAGAAATGGGACACTGGCACCTGTCACCTTGCAGGGACGGGCATCTGTCATGCTGAGAGGTGGGGTGTGAACAGTGTCTCCATGGCTTCATTACTCACTGCCTGCTTCCCTGTGCCTCAGGAGGTCACAGAGCATTATGGGAGAGGGAGAAAGGAGGACCAACTCCCAGCTGCCGCCCCCTCTTCCAAAGTCCATATCACACATTTTCCCCACTTCTGCCCTTTCCTTTTCTCACTTAAATTATATTTTCCTCAGCAGCAACGATTTGCAGCTTGTAACTCAAATTCTCAAGGAGGCACCTCATGTAAATGCACTGCTCTTCTGTATGAGGAATTCTCTAATAATCCTATTTTGAGCAGCTTCTCTTAGAATAGTGCCATTCAGTGGAGACACAATGTGAGTCACACCTAATATTCCAGGAGCCACATTTTAAAAATTTAAAAGGAACTGGTCAAATTAATTTTCATGGTAAATTTTTAGGCAAGTTTGTCCAAATTGTTATTATTTCAACCTGTGATAAAGATGAAAAATAGTAGTGGTCTTTTTTCAACTAAATCTAAATCCAGTGTGTACTTTATGCTTACAGCAAATCTCAATTCAGACTGGCCACATTTCAAGTGCTCAGGACCCAGCTGTGGCTGGTGGCTACCATATTGGGCAGGCAGTCCTAGGAGACACAGTTGCCAGGGGGTGGGAAGGAGCCACCATGGGTAACGGTGAGCAGGACGAGGATCCCACTCCCCAAGAATTGCACTCTTGTTGGGTAGCAAGAGGTAGCAAGAACACAGCAGAACAGTTAAGAACAGCAGCTTCTGCATCAGAAAAGCCTGGATTTGATAGATTAGCTACACAACCTTGTACCAGTCGTTTAACATCACTAAGCCTCATGTGATTACACACATTGAAGAAGATCAGTAATAGCATCTTCTCTTGAAATCGTTTAAGGATTGAATAAGTTGACACTTTCATGTGCTCAGCCTTCCCAGAGTACCTATTCTTAAATTGGAAGTTGTCTTCACCTCTGCACCAATCTCTGGTATCTGAGGATCCTACCTTCCTTTCCTTGTCTTTCTAAGAGACTTGGGTATGTCCTGGAGAGGAGAGCTGGTCCTAGCTCCTAATGGTGGGAAAATATTGAACAGGAAGCGGCACCAAGCCTCATGGAGACCCTCAGAGGACATGGGCAGTCCTCACCTCTACTTTCCCCCAGTTCCTAGAAACGCCCATTTCTATGAGCATATTTATAATATTGTTTTGTACCTGAATAGTTACATGAAGGTTTCCCCATGGACTTCTTAAGGGAAAATATTAAGTCTTATTATTTTTAAATGCCTCTTCTCCTGGCTCCTGGACAGTTACGTGAAGGTTTCCCCATGGACTTCTTAAGGGTAAATATTAGGTCTTATTATTTTTAAATATCTCTTCTCCTGGCTCTGATTCTTCGGAATTGAGTTAACTAGAAACCAGCCACGCTGTGCAGACTCTGCTCTGGGAACCCCCTTTCCATGCCTGGCCGCACCACCGAGGATAAGAATGCGGTCACACAGCTCCTCCTCCAGGGGAGGGAGAAATCAGAAGAGGAGAGAAGCTCCAGGGCATCCGGGTTGAGGAGCAGGGTTGGGGCCTGCTGAGGATGGGGCAGCTGGAACTGCCAGGGTAAGGAGAGGACAGGCAGGTGAGGACCTGGCACTGGCTGGAAGGTAATGAGTGGACAGGACCTCTAGAGTTTCTGGTCTCTCACCTCCTCCTTCCACCTTCTCCTGCTGCCCCGCCTGTTCCTCCAGCCCCATGCCGTGCCAGCTCTGTGGGCACTTTGCCCTCTTGTGATGATTTTTCATCCCTGGCTTCCCTATACAACTCATACATTTCATGATGTTTCTGAAAATGTGTCCATGGCCAATCTGCAGGAGCGTCAACTGGGAGCTTCATAAAATGAAAATCCATGGGCCCCACTGGCGTCATGCCACAGTAGCACTGGTGGGATTGAGGAAGGATGCCAGGGCACTGGTTTACACTTCCCTCAGCAGCAGCTACAGAGTCACCTGGGAGCTTGTGGAGAATGCTCATTCTCAGGCCGCAGCTCAAGACCAACAGAATCCAAAGGCCTGAATGGAGCCCCACAAGCTGCTTTAACCAGCCCTCCAGGCAATGCCCATCCAGGCAAAAGTTTGAGCCCTGCTGCATTAGAAGACATCAACGTACTTCAATGGCAAAGGATGCGGACATTTATCGTGATGATTCTATAAAGCAGGAGGAGGTATTATTGCATGCTCTCAGACATACTACAGTTTTCCTGGTGACCCCAAGTTATCCATGAAGCCATGAGGGGTAGGGATCCCCTGGTTCTGAGAAGCAGCCTTTATCCACTTCACGGTGGCTTCCCCTTCTACCTCTTTTCCTCTCTGACTCCTCTGGAGACTTTGCCTCTAACCCCTCACCCTTTTCCAGATATTCGTATCAGCCCGGGTGACGGACCTGAATCCCCAGGAGGAAAAAGTGGCAATCTACAATCATGCCAGGTCCCCAGATTATTCTTTCATGTAAAAAATGTGACAGTTCCACACTGCATGGTGCTCTCTCCTAGGCTACGATGGGCACGGGGACTCCAGTGCCAGCTCCCACTTTCCCCAGGCCTGGTCTCCTCCCTGCCTAAGCTCCAACCCCAGCAACCTTGTTCCTTTACAGCCGTTGCTGTTGGTCAATAAAAGTGCCACACAGAGATTCTATATGAAGCCAATGAGGAGAATGTCAGTGGCAAAAGTGTTGTTTTTTTTTTTTTTTCCTCTTTCAAAGAGTTCTTGTCTATTGTTCTGCTCTCTCCTGGGATGCCTGCTGTTCTCTCTCTATAAGGCCGTTTCCTTGATCTGCAGCAGTGGTTCTCAACTGTGCACACCAGAGTCACCTGGAGAGTGTGTAAAAAATGCAAATGGCTGCAGATGACTGGCCATGCTGCCAGGGTTTCTGATTCTGGTAAGCCCCAGTATTGGCATTTCTACTAACTTCCCAGGTGACGCTGATGCTGCTGTTCCGTGCACCATGCTTCAACAACTGGCAATAGTGCTCAGCTGCATGGTGGAATCATCTGTGAAGTTCAAAAAAAAAAGTGATGGTAGTCCCAGCTACTTAAGAGGCTGAGGCGGGAGCATCATTTGAGCCTAGGAATTCAAGGCTGCAGTGAGCTATGATCATGCCTGTGACTATCCACTGAACTTCAGCCTGGGTGACATAGTGAGCCCACTTTTTTTAAAAAGTGAGGGGCCATGTCAACCTACCTAAGACCAATTAAATCAGAATTCCAAGACTGGATCTAGCCTGTGCATTGATATTTTTTAAAGCATCTCAGAAGATTCTAATATGCAACCAGTGTTGAGACTATCAAAAACCCAATCGGTAGCAAGAGACTCAGCTAGCTGTTAGCCCACAAAATGTGCATGGAGAGTCTCCCATCTTCATAGGCTTGCAGGTTTCATTGTTATTCTTGGTGCAGTGGGAAAGAGGCCCTGTAGAGTGTGAAGAGCTGAGAGGGGTCAGGGGAGTCTGACCAGGGGATGCGGGTTCCTGGCTCCTCCTCTCCTCTGCACAGCCAGACCAGCAGAATGAGGAGCCTGTCCTCTCCTTTCCCCTTCCCATTTACCTTCCCCCAACTAGGGATACCTCCCTTTGCTCTCACCCAGGCTCCTTCCCCTCCATTGAGCGGTGCAGGCACTAGGAGGAAGGGAGTAGGCTGCAGAAGCCCCACGGGGGGTCCTGAAATGTCGTTTGCAAAAATTATAGCAGTGAGAAAATATAGCAGTGGGAGAGACCTGATCTAAACAGCCCCACTCTTGCCTTTAGCTTTCAAGCTGCCCTTACGTATTCCTGGGCTTAAGCCAAGCTAACTTTGGGAGACATTTAGTTTATAGTTTAAATGATAATATCCCTTCCCCGAAACTCAACTGCCTTTGTAAAGCTAGAGAGAGACCACAAGGCTAGAAGGGTGAGGAGCCTGAATCCTGCTAAGATGTAGACATAAATAGTCATCAGCCATTATTCTGGAGGCCACAAGATATGCAACTTCCCCAATTATTCCTGCCGATAACATCACTATTGTAGAACCAGAGATTGGCCTTTTGCATATCTTTCCAGGTGTTTTGCATGTCTGACAACCAATTGCTCCACGTGGACCTTCCAGTGCTCCTGCAACCCCATCCAGAAGTGACTCAGCTCACAGGACAATTTCCCACACCTTTATGATTGCACCCCAACCAATCAGCAGCAAGCACCCACTGCTTAGCCTCCCCCATCATTTCCCCCAAACTATCTTTGAAAAATCCCTAACCTATGAGCCTTTGATAAGATTCATTTGAGTAATAACTCCGTCTTACAAGTGGCATGGCTGGCCTCACATCAATTAAACTCTTTTTTTCCTGCAATGCTATAGTATTGATTTTCTTTGTACAGCAGGAAGGAAGAACCCACCAGGTGGTTACAGTCTCAGACACAGTTCCCAGACCTCAAACAATACAAGGCGAGGAGAGAGAAGAAAGCTGCCAAGCCCCAGTAGCCCACAGGAAGGGGATTTAACAAGAGGAGGGGATTGCCTCAAAGGGAAGGATTGAAATATCTGTTCCACTTCTGTTGACTCTGCTCTGATTCCTGGTTAGAGAAACAAGATCACTATCTATAGTACATGTCTATAAATTGGACCAAGATAAGTCAGAGGCAGCTTGTACTTTGAACTTTTTGAACTTGTATCATCTTACATCTCTTCTTTTTATATCTCAAGTCTGATTATTTTTTATGAGGTTTTTGGGAAAATTTACATTTGTGAGTAGCCACTGATGTGCATCCTTTTCCTGCATCTTTTGAGGTCTGAAATTTAATAGGACATATAAACATAATCATTATTAAAATAATAACATTAGCTTTATTGTTGATAGCCAGTGCGTTTTGGTGACAAATTTCTGCAGTAAACAAATTTCATAGAATGTTGTTGGAATTCTTCCAGAATTAGGGGGAATATGGGAAAAAGCAGAACAGTACTCTTTCTGTGGTCCTATTGTAAGAATCACAATTTGGCCAAACCGAGTAGCTCATGCCTGTTATCCTAGCACTTCGGGAGGTCAACGTGGGCAGATCACCTGAGGTCAGGAGTTTGAGACCAGCCTGGCCAACATAGTGAAACCCCGTCTCTACTAAAAAAACAAAAATTGGCTGGGAATTGTGGGGCATGCCAGTTACTCAGGAGGCTGAGGCAATAATTGCTTGAACCTGGGAGGCAGAGGTTGCAGTGAGCCAAGATCACACCACTGCATTCCATCCTGGGTGGTAGAGTGAGACTCCGTCTCAAAAAAAAAAATCACAATGAATATATAACCATAAATATTATAAAGCAGTAGGTTCTCAAATAAGCATCCACATAAGCTCAGACCTTGTTAGAAATGCAGATTCTTGGGCCCCACCCAAGCCTACCAAATCAGGAACTCTAGAGTGAGGCTCAAGTTGCAAGCCACTCTCAGAAATTACATGCATGCTCTGCAGAGGACCGAGCCCCAGCAGACTCTCCCTCCCACCACCCGGCTCTCTGTCTTGTGCTTCTCCCAACCCTTTACATTCCAGTAATCCTCCACACGCTCTCATCTCCCCCAGGACCATCCCTCAGTGCAATCCTACTGGGAAATTTTCCGCTTGTCCCCCATGTCTGTACACATCACATTGGAAGTGCCCTGACGTCTATTTCTTACTGTATTTTTCCTTCTCTTCTTTATATTTGAGAACAAAAAATAGAATTCTAAGGCTCCCAACTGACTGAAATAACCCCTCTTAGCCAGGAGGACTCCAGAGAAACTATAAAAATTGAGTTCCTGGCCATGGCAGTGTTAAGGAAGCAGGAGGCTAAGACAGCCAGTCCATTTCATGTTCAGCTCCATCTGGAGACTAACAAGGCACATACCTTGCCAGTCACAACCCATGGTCATAAGCTGTTTATAGCAGAGGAAACAGCCTAAAGATACCTGCAAGGACACACTCCTATAAAACAGAAAGTCCAGATGTCCCAATGCCCATAGCAATATATGCTTTCAAGATAATTATAGTTATGCTGTGATGTACTCACACACTAAAATGTCGAGGATTGTTTTCTTTAAAACAATAGAATAATAAGTTTTGTCATGCTGCCAGCCAACCCACATGTAGGCACAGCTTAGTTTAGTCTTTACATAGACAAGACTCCTATATAAGAAAAACAAAAAACAAAGCCGAGGTGTCCTTTCTCTTGCTTTCTGAAGATGCCTTACTCTGTAACTAAGGAGCTTTCAATAAACTCTCTCTTCCTACTGCACTCTGTGACTCATCTTGAATTCCATCCTGCAGGAAATCCAAGAACCCTCTTCTGGGGTCTGGATCAAGACCACTTTTCCAGTAACAACGGGATGGGAGGTCAGACCCACCTCATCATGCCCCCTGCCTTTCTCATTTTAGACCCAACAACTGACCAGCATTCATATTAAAATAGAGGTCATAGGACTGACAGAACGAATTCTTTGTGGCAGTAAGATACCAAATCATAAACAGGACCTAAGGCCATGCCAGGCAAGGGTTACGTCACTCATCTCTACACTTAAAGAATCAACTCTGTTCTAACTGCCACAAGGTTTTCTTCTTCTCCATCAGCTAAACAAGCACTGGCCTGGAGATGAGCCATATTGAAACAAGTGCAGTGCGTCCACTGCCCAATGCTGACTGACTGACCTCACTTCACAGCCATAACTACAGCTTTGACTGGACACAGGCTGATTTCAGCGACTTTCTCATGGAAAAGACCACGAACCATGGGCTGAGTCTGAGTGGTTCACAGAGGCTGCACACTGAGCACCTACATGCACTCTCCTGCTTCACCTTTTGAAGGATAGGACCTGATGGGAATGCATTTAAATGTGAAAACTCCACCACAAAGGGAATATGGGTCATATGTAACATGCGTGTTGTGCATGTTTATTCTGTGTGCATTCATTGAGACCCTTTCCTGAGTATTCATAGCTACTTCTATAACCCATTGAATGTGTACACAGAGCCAACCCATTCAGCACAAATCCCTGTTCCACCCTTCCCTCCCTTGAAGCATCTGCTAACAGTGGTTACGCTTCCCAGCCTATCAGGATGGCCTCCTTGCAGGCTGTAACTCTTTATGAGAAATAAAGTCTTTTTTCCAAATTTACAGATCTTGTGTTTTTTTTTTTAACATCAGCACTTTTTAGAATCTTCTCAAATTTGACCTCAAAGAGGACCAATAAAAGTGCCGTGTTAGTCCATTCTCACGCTAATAAAGACATACCTGAGACTGGGTAATTTATAAAGGAAAGAGGTTTACTTGGCTCACAGTTTCACATGGCTGGGGAGGCCTCAGGAATCTTACAATCATGGCAGAAGGCACTTCTTCACAGGATGGCAGGAGAGATAATGGGAACCGAGCAAAGGGGGAAAGGCCTTATACAACCATCAGATCTCATGAGAACTTACTATCACAAGAATAGCGTGGGGGAAACTGCCCCCATGATTAAATTACCTCCTACTGGGTCCCTCCCACAACACGTGGAGATTATGGGAACTACAATTCAAGATGAGATTTGAGTGGGGACACAGCCAAACCATATCAAGTACTAGCCTGGTTTCATTTTCCTGACACATCTAATTAACTTATCCTAGTTTTGCTGGGTTAAATTTTTGCAAAATGTTAGACTAGGGCATAAGAGGGTATAAATGAAAAATCCTTCGCAGACAAGATCATTCTTAAGTTAATAAAATTTGGAATAATGGTAGAAAAAAAAAGCCTTGAGTTTTCTTCTGCGCTCCACCACCAACCTTTTAGCTGCTATTGAGCTTCGTCTGCTCCTCAGTCTCCTGGCATTCTAAGGGAGGCTGAAGAGGGCCCTGCTCCAGCTGTGTTCCTGGGAGCCCTGCTGTTCCAAGAGCCACTTAGGCTTTTGCAAAAACATTTGGGAAAGAAAGTTGCAAAGCAAAATATAACTTTCAAACCTCTATGATCTTTTAAGTCCCTCTGGTATGAAATGTGTGTGATTTTATGGAGTTTCCCAGGGGAGCATGACAGCAGCATGTAAAGTGAGGCTTGACTGTCTGCGCTGAACCAGACTAACCAGCATGAGGCCACTGTGCAGGCCAGGCTAAGCTGAGACTTGGACCATGGGAGAAAGCAGAAATAAGTTCAAGGGCAGAATCACTGTCGGGACAATGTGAGGTGATGGTATGTTGGTGAGAGCAACTGTAAGTGAGGTCCCAGTGATGTCCTGGAGGAGGGCCTGACCTGGCAGTCCCAGCAGGAGCTCACCTCTGAGGGACATGGCTCACATGCCCCTCCCTGAGCCAGGACGCAGCACCACTGTGTGTGCCTATGTGTGGCTGTATGTACCTATGTGTGCCTGTGTGTGACTCTGTGCAACTGTGTGTGCCTGTGTGTGGTGGCTGCTTTGTCCTCAAACATTGGGTCATGCAGGGAGCACGGATTCATCCCGAAGCTCCTTGTCTACTCTCACAGCAAGCACTTATGGTCAAGGAAATTAAAATTCACTTGATCGGTATAAGCAGAAATACGGGAAAACACTCATTACAGTAACAGTCTGATAAAATGTTTGAGGTGCTGAATATCCCTATTGCCCTGGTTTGATGATTACATAATGTATAAATGTATCACAATATCACATGTACCCCCCAAAATACGTACAACTAGGATAAATCAATTCAAAAAGTTTTAATATCCTGATGGATGTTTCCATCACTTAATTTTCTTCATTTTCCAGCAGTACAAAATATTCTAGCTAAAATTTATACTCAGATACAGGATACCACTAAAGACAATGCAGAGCCATGGACACGAGTGAGGACTGGAGCAGGCCTCAAGGCCCCAGGAGCAGATGGCTGCGGGGTCACTGACCGGGTCCCAGGAGAGCCCCATTCCCGGGAGAGGGAGGCTTGTTGGGGCACGTGTCCATCCTTCACTAGGTCAGTGGCCCCGAGGCATGGAGGTGAGACAGATCCTCAAAAGAAGAAAAAGCGCTGACAGAGCACCTTAGCGGAAGAGTGGGGAAAGGACACCAGAGCAGCAGCCCAGTTGTGTGTGGGAGTGGCATCTGCATGGGATGCACAGCAGTGGCAGGAAGGAGCCGGGTGGCCCTCAGAAAGGCGCGTTGGAATCCAAAAGCAACAGGACAATAAGGAGATTTCGTTATCGTCACCACTGGTGGCAAAGATGAGATTGCTGGCAGAAATAGAATCTCGAGGAAGGAAAGAGAGAAGCGGGAAGCAGCGTGATGGTGTTTTCATCAGGGCTCTGTGTTACACCACATCAATTGGCTCTGCCTCCTGATAAAATGTCCAGTAAAATGATTATCACCAATGAGCGCTTTCAGAGAGGGATTTATTTTTAGACAGATGCAATCAGGGAAGGGCGGAACTGATTCACGGTGGATATGATGAGAGCAGAGACTGCCAGGGGGGTCCTCTCCATAGCACTTCACAGACCTGCCACAGAAACCGGGGACAGACCTGTTTTCAGCCTTTCCTTGCCTAGAGGAAAACATTCTGTGTCCCTCCCAAACACACAAACTTTTAACTTTTCTGGGTTTTGACCTGAACAACTTTTAACTTTTCTGTTCCTGACATTTTAAGTGCTGAAATATATTTAAAGATTTAACTTAATATGGGTTTAACAATTTTTTTTCTGTTTTTGAGTACAAATGGGATAAATATCATTATTGGAAATACTTAAAAGGTTCATATTCAGCTGGGCATGGTGGCTCACACCCATAATCCCAACACTTTGGGAGGCCAAGGTGGGCAGATCACTTGAGGCCAAGAGCTCAAAACCAGGCCGGCCAACATGGTGAGACCCCATCTCTACTAAAAATACAAAAATTAGCCAGATGTGGCGGCACACACCATGGCCTGCAACAGCTCCATGGCCCTAGTCATAAAGATGACTTCTTGTGCTGTCACCATGACAGCAAATCAATTGTATTGTTTCTTCTAGTAACACAGCTTAACTCAAGCTTACCCAATACATTGTGCACCTCAGAACCTCATTGATATGACTGTGTCCTCACCCAAATCTCAATTTGAATTGTATCTCCCAGATTTCCCACATGTTGTAGGAGGGACCCGTGGGAGGTAACTGAATCATGGGGGCCAGTCTTTCCCGTGCTATTCTTGTGATAACGAATAAGTCTTATGAGGTCTGATGGGCTTATCAGGGGGTTCCACTTTTGCTTCTTCCTCATCTTCTCTTGCCGCCACCATGTAAGAAGTGCCTTTCACCTCCTACCATGATTCTGAGGCCTCCCCAGCCATGTGGAACTGTAAGTCGAATTAAACCTCTTTTTCTTCTCAATCTTGGGTATGTCTTTATCAGCGGCGTGAAAACGGACTAATATACCCATCTCCTACCTACCCCAGGCCTAAAAGTTCTGTGGTTCTGAAACAGAGTGATCAAAATGATCATGAAACCAATCGAACCAAAGAACTTTGTCCTAAAGATGTTCTTGTTTGGCAACTGGGGAGGGTGTGTAAAATTGTGAACACACTAAAGGATATCATGGCAGTGACGGGCCAAGAGAAGTTACTTTCATTGAGCACCTACTATGTGCGGTGCTCAGGCACAGTTACCCATTTGTTTCCTCATTTCCTCCTCACAGTGCCACTGTGAGAGATACAGTCATCAGCTCTCCTTGACAGATGGAGAAGCAGGCTGTTTGACTCACCCTACAGGAAGCATCAGCATTTAAAGGCAGGAGCTTAAGGCCAGCACCTGTGAGCCGTCTGGACTATGACACATCACTGAGTAAGGTCAAAGTAGTGTACAGCGTGAGGGCTTTGGAGGCCCAGACTGATCTGAGTCCTGTCTCTGCTCCTTAATAGGTGTGAAATCTACTTGATCCATTGAAATACTCTAAGTCCCAAGTTTCTCACATGTAAGATAACATATATGTATAACATACATTAACATACACCACACAGACATGTTGTGAAAACAAGACTTAATAGTGTGCTTGGCTCTTACACATTTAATAAAATGTTCACTCGTTTGCCACTCCAAATTCACATACCCGTCAACTCTAAGCTCAAGATTTGAATTCAGCCCATCAGCCTCCAGCACCTCTGAACTGTCTAGCCTATGGCACATCACTGAGTAAGCTTCGAGCAGGCCCTGAAGAGCGGCAGCCCTGTGTCCAGCACCACACACTCCAGCCTCCGGGGCCAGGCATCACCATGGAACATGAAGGGCAGTAAGGTAGCATTGCTGCACCTCACTGCCTTGTGTTTACAACTTACACAGCATTGTATCACACCGCCCTAGAGAGAGATGTACAGTGTTAGACTCACTGTGGCCATAGATACAGTTGTAGTCACCCAGGGATCAGCACAGAATTTCCTTTGCCTGGCAACAATACCCACATTACACACAGCTAGACATCCTATGGACACATTTATCTATTAGTTCTTGTAATTGCAAGATTTCTCCCAATAATATTTTGGACAAAGTACTGCTGAGCAAACAAAAATTAATTATTTTCAAAATAAAATGTAGTTGTGAACCTGGGCTCATTCTCTTTAGTACCAAGGTCTCCATCCAGGCCATGGTCTTCACTAAGCATAACCTAATCTCCCACTGATCATTAAGCCACATGTCTGTCTTGTTATAATTCAATCGCACAATAGGGCTTGCTTCTGGTTTCTTGTTCTTTCTCTCATCTTCCAATAGGTTTGTGCTCATCTTCAGGAGTTCCTAAACAGGGAAATGCTCTGCCAGGAGACATTAGCCTTTACTTTTTTTTTTTTTTTTGAGACGGAGTCTTGCTTTTTCACCCAGGCTGGAGTGCAGTGGCGCGATCTCGGCTCACTGCAAGCTCCGCCTCCTGGGTTCACGCCATTCTCCTGCCTCAGCCTCTCCCAGTAGCTGGGACTACAGGCGCCCGCCACCACGCCCGGCTAATTTTTTGTGTTTTTAGTAGAGACGGGGTTTCACCGTGGTCTCGATCTCCTGACCTCGTGATCCGCCCGCCTCGGCCTCCCAAAGTGCTGGGATTACAGGCGTGAGCCACCGCGCCCGGCCTACTTTTTTTTTTAATTTTATTATTATTATACTTTAAGTTTTAGGGTACATGTGCACAATGTGCAGGTTTGTTACATATGTATCCATGGGCCATGTTGGTGTGCTGCACCCATTAACTCATCATTTAGCATTAGGTATATCTCCTAATGCTATCCCTCCCCATTCCCGCAACCCACAACAGTCCCCAGAGTGTGATGTTCCCCTTCCTGTGTCCATGTGTTCTCAATGTTCAATTCCCACCTACGAGTGAGAACATGCAGTGTTTGGTTTTCTGTCCTTGTGACAGTTTACTGAGAATGATGATTTCCAGTTTCATCCATGTCCCTACAAAGGACATGAACTCATCATTTTTTATGGCTGCATAGTATTCCATGGTGTATATGTGCCACATTTTCTTAATCCAGTCTATCGTTGTTGGACATTTGGGTTGGTTCCAAGTCTTTGCTATTGTGAATAGTGCCACAATAAACATACGTGTGCATGTGTCTTTATAGCAGCATGATTTATAGTCCTTTGGGTATATACCCAGTAATGGGATGGCTGGGTCAAATGCTATTTCTAGTTCGAGATCCCTGAGGAATCACCACACTGACTTCCACAATGGTTGAACTAGTTTACAGTCCCACCAACAGTGTAAAAGTGTTCCTATTTCTCCACATCCTCTCCAGCACCTGTTGTTTCCTGACTTTTTAATGATCGCCATTCTAAATGGTGTGAGATGGTATCTCATTGTGGTTTTGATTTGCATTTCTCTGATGGCCAGTGATGATGAGCATTTTTTCATGTGTTTTTTGGCTGCATAAATGTCTTCTTTTGAGAAATGTCTGTTCGTATCCTTTGCCCACTTTGTGATGGGGTTGTTTGTTTTTTTCTTGTAAATTTGTTTGAGTTCATTGTAGATTCTGGATATTAGCCCTTTGTCAGATGAGTAGGTTGCAAAAATTTTCTCCCATTTTGTAGGTTGGCTGTTCACTCTGATGGTAGTTTCTTTTGCTGTGCAGAAGCTCTTTAGTTTAATTAGATCCCATTTGTCAATTTTGGCTTTTGTTGTCATTGCTTTTGGTGTTTTAGACATGAAGTCCTTGCCCATGCCTATGTCCTGAATGGTAATGCCTAGGTTTTCTTCTAGGGTTTTTATGGTTTTAGGTCTAACATGTAAGTCTTTAATCCATCTTGAATTAATTTTTGTGTAAGGTGTAAAGAAGGGATCCAGTTTCAGCTTTCTACATATGGCTAGCCAGTTTTCCCAGCACCATTTATTAAATAGGGAATCCTTTCCCCATTGCTTGTTTTTGACAGGTTTGTCAAAGATCAGATAGTTGTAGATATGTGGCGTTATTTCTGAGGGCTCTGTTCTGTTCTGTTGATCTACATCTCTGTTTTGGTACCAGTACCATGCTGTTTTGGTTACTGTAGCCTTGTAGCATAGTTTGAAGTCAGGTAGCGTGATGCCTCCAGCTTTGTTCTTTTGGCTTAGGGTTGACTTGGCAATGCGGGCTCTTTTTTCGTTCCATATGAACTTTAAAGTAGTTTTTTCCAATTCTGTGAAGAAAGTCATTGGTAGGTTGATGGGGATGGCATTGAATCTATAAATTACCATGGGCAGTATGGCCATTTTCATGATATTTATTCTTCCAACCCATGAGCATGGCTTGTTCTTCCATTTGTTTGTATCCTCTTTTATTTCATTGAGCAGTGGTTTGTAGTTCTCCTTGAAGAGGTCTTTCACATCCCTTGTAAGCTGGATTCCTAGGTATTTTATTCTCTTTGAAGCAATTGTGAATGGGAGTTCACTCATGATTTGGCTCTCTGTTTGTCTGTGATTGGTGTACAAGAATGCTTGTGATTTTTGTACATTGATTTTGTATCCTGAGACTTCGCTGAAGTTGCTTATCAGCTTAAGGAGATTTTGGGCTGAGACAATGGGGTTTTCTAGATATACAATCAGGTCATGTGCAAACAGGGACAATTTGACTTCCTCTTTTCCTAATTGAATACCCTTTATTTCCTTCTCCTGCCTGATTGCCCTGGCCAGAACTTCCAGCACTATGTTGAATAGGAGTGGTGAGAGAGGGCATCCCTGTCTTGTGACAGTTTTCAAAGGGAATGCTTCCAGTTTTTGCCCATTCAGTATGATATTGGCTGTGGGTTTCTCATAGCTAGCTCTTATTATTTTGAGATACGTCCCATCAATAGCTAATTTATTGAGAGTTTTTAGCATGAAGGTTGTTGAATTTTGTCAAAGGCCTTTTCTGCATCTATTGAGATAATCATGTGGTTTTTGTCTTTGGTTCTGTTTATATGCTGGATTACATTTATTGATTTGCGTATGTTGAACCAGCCTTGCATCCCAGGGATGAAGCCCACTTGATCATGGTGGATAAGCTTTTTGATGTGCTGCTGGATTCGGTTTGCCAGTATTTTATTGAGGATTTTTGCATCAATGTTCATCAAGGATATTGGTCTAAAATTCTTTTTTTTGGTTTTGTCTCTGCCAGGCTTTGGTATCAGGACGATGCTGGCCTCATAAAATGTGTTAGGGAGGATTCCCACTTTTTCTATTGATTGGAATAGTTTCAGAAGGAATGGTACCAGTTCCTCCTTGTACCTCTGGTAGAATTTGGATGTGAATCCATCTGGTCCTGGACTCTTTTTGGTTGGTAAGCTACTGATTATTGCCACGATTTCAGAGCCTCTTATTGGTCTATTCAGAGATTCAACTTCTTCTTGGTTTAGTCTTGGGAGAGTGTATGTGTCGAGGAATTTATCCATTTCTTCTAGATTTTCTAGTTTATTTGTGTACAGGTGTTTGTAGTATTCTCTGATGGTAGTTTGTATTTCTGTGGGATAGGTGGTGATATCCCATTTATCACTTTTTATTGCGTCTATTTGATTCTTCTCTCTTTTCTTATTAGTCTTGCTAGCGGTCTATCAATTTTGTTGATCCTTTCAAAAAACCAGCTCCTGGATTCATTAATTTTTTGAAGGGTTTTTTGTATCTCTATTTCCTTCAGTTCTGCTCTGATTTTAGTTATTTCTTGCCTTCTGCTAGCTTTTGAATGTGTTTGCTCTTGCTTTTCTAGTTCTTTTAATTGTGATGTTAGGGTGTCAATTTTGGATCTTTCCTGCTTTCTCTTGTGGGCATTTAGGGCTATAAATTTCCCTCTACACACTGCTTTGAATGTGTCCCAGAGATTCTGGTATGCTGTGTCTTTGTTCTCGTTGGTGTCAAAGAACATCTTTATTTCTGCCTTCATTTTGTTATGTACCCAGTAATCATTCAGGAGCAGGTTGTTCAGTTTCCATGTAGTTGAGCGGTTTTGAGTGAGTTTCTTAATCCTGAGTTCTAGTTTGATTGCACTGTGGTCTGAGAGACAGTTTGTTATAATTTCTGTTCTTTTACATTTGCTGGGGAGAGCTTTACTTCCAACTATGTGGTCAATTTTGGAATAGGTGTGGTGTGGTGCTGAAAAAAATGCATATTCTGTTGATTTGGGGTGGAGAGTTCTGTAGATGTCTATTAGGTCCACTTGGTGCAGAGCTGAGTTCAATTCCTGGGTATCCTTGTTAACTTTCTGTCTCGTTGATCTGTCTAATGTTGACAGCGGGGTGTTAAAGTCTCCCATTATTATTGTGTGGGAGTCTAAGTGTCTTTGTAGGTCACTCAGGACTTGCTTTATGAATCTGGGTGCTCCTGCATTGGGTGCATATGTATTTAGGATAGTTAGCTCTTCTTGTTGAATTGATCCCTTTACCATTATGTAATGGCCTTCTTTGTCTCTTTTGATCTTTGTTGGTTTAAAGTCTGTTTTATCAGAGACTAGGATTGCAACCCTTGCCTTTTTTTGTTTTCCATTTGTTTGGTAGATCTCCCTCCATCCTTTTATTTTGAGCCTATGTGTGTCTCTGCGTGTGAGATGGGTTTCCTGAATACAGCACACTGACGGGTCTTGACTCTTTATCCAATTTGCCAGTCTGTGTCTTTTAATTGGAGCGTTTACCCATTTACTTTTAAAGTTAATATTGTTATGTGTGGAGTTGATACTGTCATTATGATGTTAGCTGGTTATTTTGCTCTTTAGTTGATGCAGTTTCTTCCTAGTCTCGATGGTCTTTACAATTTGGCATGATTTTGCAGTGGCTGGTACCGGTTGTTCCTTTCCATGTTTAGTGCTTCCTTCAGGAGCTCTTTTAGGGCAGGCCTGGTGGTGACAAAATCTCTCAGCATTTGTTTGTCTGTAAAGTATTTTATTTCTCCTTCCCTTATGATTCTTAGTTTGGCTGGATATGAAATTATGGGTTGAAAATTCTTTTCCTTAAGAATGTTGAATATTGTCCCCCACTCTCTTCTGGCTTGTAGTGTTTCTACCGAGAGATCAGCTGTTAGTCTGATGGGCTTCCCTTTGTGGGTAACCCGACCTTTCTCTCTGGCTGCCCTTAACATTTTTTCCTTCATTTCAACTTTGGTGAATCTGACAATTATGTGTCTTAGAGTTGCTCTTCTCAAGGAGTATCTTTGTGGCGTTCTCTGTATTTCCTGAATCTGAATGTTGGCCTGCCTTTCTAGATTGGGGAAGTTCTCCTGGATAATATCCTGCAGAGTGTTTTCCAACTTGGTTCCATTCTCCCCGTCACTTTCAGGTACACCAATCAGACATGGATTTGGACTTTTCACATAGTCCCATATTTCTTGGAGGCTTTGTTTGTTTCTTTTTATTCTTTTTTCTCTAAATTTCCCTTCTCACTTCATTTCATTCATTTCATCTTCCATCACTGATACCCTTTCTTCTAGTTGATTGCATTGGCTCCTGAGGCTTCTGCCTTCTTCACGTAGTTCTCGAGCCTTGGCTTTCAGCTCCATCAGCTCCTTTAAGCACTTCTCTGTATTGGTTTTTCTAGTTATACATTCGTCTAAATTTTTTTCAAAGTTTTTAACTTCTTTGCCTTTGGTTTGAATTTCCTCCTGTAGCTCAGAGTAGTTTGATCATCTGAAGCCTTCTTCTCTCAACTTGTCAAAGTCATTCTCCATCCAGCTTTGTTCCTTTGCTGGTGAGGAACTGCATTCCTTTGGAGGAGGAGAGGTGCTCTGCTTTTTAGAGTTTCCAGTTTTTCTGCTCTGTTTTTTCCCCATCTTTGTGGTTTTAGATAAAACCAAAGTAGATACTTTTGGTCGTTGATGATGGTGATGTACAGATGGTTTTTGGTGTGGATGTTCTTTCTGTTTGTTAGTTTTCCTTCTAACAGACAAGACCCTCAGCTGCAGGTCTGTTGGTGTTTGCTAGAGGTCCACTCCAGACCCTGTTTGCCTGGGTATCAGCAGCGGTGGCTGCAGAACAGTGGGTTTTCATGAACCGCGAATGCTGCTGTCTGATCGTTCTTCTGGAATTTTTGTCTCAGAGGAGTACCCAGCCATGTGAGGTGTCAGTCTGCCCCTACTGGGCGGGGGGGTGCCTCCAGTTAGGTTGCTCGGTGGTCAGGGGTCAGGGACCCACTTGAGGAGACAGTCTGCCCATTCTCAGATCTCCAGCTGCATGCTGGGAGAACCACTACTCTCTTCAAAGCTGTCAGACAGGGACATTTAAGTCTGCAGAGGTTACTGATGTCTTTTTGTTTGTCTGTGCCTTGCCCCCAGAGGTGGAGCCTACAGAGAAGGCCTCCTTGAGCTGTGGTGGGTTCCACCTAGTTCGAGCTTCCCAGCTGCTTTGTTTACCTAAGCAAGCCTGGGCAACGGCAGGCGACCCTCCCCCAGCCTCACTGCCGCCTTGCAGTTTGATCTCAGACTGCTGTGCTAGCAATCAGCGAGACTCCGTGGGCGTAGGACCCTCCGAGCCGGGTGCGGGATATAATCTCTTGGTGTGCTGTTTTTTAAGCCCATCAGAAAAGTGCAGTATTTGGGTGGGAGTGACCTGATTTTCCAGGTGCCGTCTGTCACCCCTTTCTTTGACTAGGAAAGGGAACTCCCTGACCCCTTGCACTTCCCGAGTGAGGCAATGCCTCGCCCTGCTTCGGCTCATGCACGATGCACTGCACCCACTGTCCTGCGCTCACTCTCTGGCACTCCCTAGTGAGATGAACCTGGTACCTCAGATGGAAATGCAGAAATCACCCATCTTCTGCATCGCTCACGCTGGGAGCTGTAGACAGGAGCTGTTCCTATTCGGCCATCTTGGCTCCACCCCACCCCCCAGCCTTTTTTTTTTTTTTTTTTTTTGAGATGGAGTCTCACTCTGCTGCCCCGGCTGGAGTGCAGTAGCAAGATCTCAGCTCAGCTCACTGCAACCTCCGCCCCCCAAGTTCAAACAATTCTCCTGCCTCAGTCTCCCAAGTAGCTGGGATTACTGGCACCTCCACCACACCCAGCTAACTTTTGTATTTTTAGTAGAGACAGGGTTTCACCATGTTGGCCAGGCTGGTCTCAAACTCCTGACCTCAGGTGATCTGCCCACCTCGGCCTCCCAAAGTGCTAGGATTACAGGCGTGACCCACCATGCCTGGCTGACACTAGCCTTTTCTGTTTCCTCTGTTTATCCCTCTTCATCTTGAGGCCATGCTAATTTAAGTATCAGATGGCCACATGTGCACACGCATACACACGTTCACATAGATAACGCTTTTGATAAAGTGATAACACTTCTGAGTGTTTTTTTTTTTAATGTTACTGGTGCACAACTCAAACCATTATGACACTGAATTTAAGTACTTAATATTTGTGGATCTCAATTTTCTTCTCTGTAAACAAAGATGGCAATGCATGTCCCAAGAGGTCAAAAGGAGGTTTCCATGAGATAATGTGAGTAAACTCCTAATAGAGTGCCCTCTCTCCATTAGCTCCTCAATCAGCTCCCTGTTTTGGTACTATTTACTGATTTTTCCTTAGATTGCACAACTTAAACTGTTCAGGAGCCAGCAAGCTAACTCTCAGTGTCTCCTTCATTAGGACTCATCATCAGACATCTGCTTATTTGCTCATACTCATTATCCATATGCTGAACTAAAAAAAAAAAAAAACTGTCAGTCAAATACAACAGAACAGGCCAAAAAGGGACATTTACTGTACAGCATGCTACCACAGGCAAAATTGAATTCAAAAACAAAGGCAGATGGACACACTAATTGGCAAAGCTGATAGCACACCTTTTGTTAAGTCTCTTCAATAATGAGTAATTATCGGGATATATAGAGAATGAAATGAACACTGCATGAGCTCCCAAAATTCTTCAGCAAACTACACTGGAGCCTCCTAGAGCCATGTGTCATTTTTCAACATACTTACATAAATGCTGGTGGTATAGTTTCCTCCAAAGCAGAATAACCACACAAGAACTGAGGAATATAAGAACAAAGATTAGCATTAGTCCTGAAAGAAATTTCAGGCAATATACTTCTCATTTGGCAGGCTAGGCTTCAAAGAGTTTTCGGTGACTTGGGGATGGGGAGAAAGGTTCTGCTGTCCAAAAAATACTTCCCCACCTACTCAATGATGCACTCAATCACTTTATCAGGACCTGTTCCAATCACCCTGTGGCTCCGATTTGCGGTGCTTGACATGGGTGGTTCTGCCAGTGAGTTTGGTAGGAGATTCATGGGAAGTTTTCAGTGTCCTCAGTTTCTGCATCCTCGTGGGGACCAGTCAACCTCCCCAGCCTTTTGTGTCTGTTCGCCGAGCCCATAGACCAATCCCAATGCCTCTCAGGTGGGAGGCAGGTAGAGGAGCCCCAGGTGTGTGACAGATGACTCACCACGGGGAAGCTGGGCAGGAAGGTTACTCAGAGCAAGACACGAAGTGGGGTGAGTTCACACAGCCATGGCCACGGCGGACCTGGAAGCATGGGGTGAAGGGAAGCAGCAGCAGGAGGGAGGGTCTTTCAGCTTGGACAGAGGCAGACAAGTCAGAGAACAAGCTGGGCCTCCCACACACAAGATATGACTGGAAGCCACGACACTGAAGAAGCCCAGGCACACAAGGGCAATTACAGGGCTACTTGCCCATCTTGGAGTTTGATTTTGTTACAAAGCTACTGACATTTGTCATATTTAATAATTTAAATTCAATACAAACATGTTCAAACTACCATGGTGTGGATGCACCATCAGGGTAGCCCATGCAAGTCTTGGTCTCTAAACCAAGAAATCGGTGTGGAGCCTGGGACATGGGCAGCCCTGAACCCACTGAGCAAACGAGGGACTAAGTGAATGAGCGGTAAAGACAGCAAACACCACTGCTTTCTTCTGTGCTTTGAGAAAATTGTACAAGACACAACAGAAAAAAGGAACTCCAATCTGACTTCTTCTTGGAATGGCGACTGTCTCCTTTTGCCACTCCTTCCTCTTGGTGTATTCACGGCCTGTGTCCTTAAAAATCTCTTATGGGTTTCTCTTGAGATCAACACTTAGCTCGCCAGTCTATAATCTTCCTACTTCTGAGTCATGGAAACCCTTGGGAAATTCATAAGACCCTTGACTAACTCTATGGAATGTTCTTTGAAAGTAGATTGAAGTATTAAAAACTGTAACTATTTGTATTCTTTTTAAAGTAAATGGCATCAAAAGCTGTGTGGTCCCTTTTTCATAAAATAGGCCTATACTAAGAAAATAGGAAGTGGGGCACAAGAAGGATCTCTCATCAAAGTCATGTCGAAGACAGTGAGCAGCGTGTTTGCTGTGTTTCTTCAGCAATAGACAAGAAGAAGAAACATGCCTCTCAGGGCCAAATGAGAAGACCGAGTGCCATGAGGGTCACCAGTGAGTCCACCCTGTGGAGCGTGCACTGCAGACTGTCAGCAGCTCATCCCACCCTTTGACACAGTTTCCCGGTGCTGTCCATGGAGATGAAATGAGCTGAGAGCCAGCTCTCAGCATCCAGCCCTCCAGCAGATGAACAGGACCGTGCCTGGCTGGGCCGACAAGGCCCTCCCCAGGCACAAGACCAGAAGCTGTCCCTGCAGTACTTGGCACCGTCTCAGGGAATAGAGGGGCACTAAGAGCCTTACAACTGAGCCCTGTCTCTTGGTTTCCTGAAACTTCTACAGCCCTTAAAATCTATTCTCCTTATCCAGACACAGAAAGAAAAATACTGCATGATCTCACTTAAATGTACAATCTAAAAAATAAGTCAAATAAATGGAATCAGAGAGTAAAATGGTGGTTACCAGAGGTGGGGAGGGGGAGGAATGGGAAGAAGTAGGTCAAAGGGTACAACTTGCAGTTAGGGAGGATGAATAATCTAGAGATCTAAGGTAGAGCATGAAGACCACAATTAATATTGCATTCGATACCAGAAGTTTGCTAAGAGAGTAGCTGTTAGGTGCTCTTACCACACATATACACAGAAAAGTAACTATGGAAAGTGATGGATATGTTAACTTGCTTGACTATGGTAATCAGTTCACTATGATATACATATTAAAACATCTTGTACACCTCAAATATATACTATTAAAATCTGTGGGAGTCACACACACACTCTCACTCTTAACATTAAAGTTGGAGTAAATGCTCTTCTGCAGTAAGTCTATTTTCTGTTAAATCTCTCTCTCTCTACACACACACACACACACACACACACACACACAGAGTCAGTCCTCCATCTCCCTGGATTTCCAATTGTGGATTCAACAAACCAGGGATCAAAAATATGTGAAAAAAAATTGTGTCTGTACTAAATATGTACATGTTTTTTATTGCCATCATTTCCTAAACAATGTAGGTTGTATGTAAATACTACACTATTAGCAATAAGGGATGTGAGCACCGGTGTTTGGTGTCCTTGAGGGCCCTAGAACCAGTTCCCCAGAGATATCAAGGAAAAACTGGGTATGTACAGTCCTCTCTTCTCTCTCTCTAATTATATATGTATTTATATTATATTATATATTATATATTAAACATATATATTTATATATGTATGTTTATACACATACATATACACATATATGGAACTTAAATTATATATATATATTTACTTATACACACACACACACTTATGTATGTATTTATACACATATGAGCCAACCTCAGTCCTGCTGGAGGCCTGGACACTCCTTCCCCAGCCACTCCTGTAGCTCCTCACTCCTTTCAGGTCTCAGTTTAAACTTCATCAGAGAGGCCTTCCTGGCCATTCCAGGAGACCACACACTGAGGCTGTAACCTCTCCACTCTCACCTGATCATCCTCCATCTTAGCTCTTCCCATCTCCTGGCATTTGTCCTCTCTGAAGACAGGGCATTTTACAGTTCCCTATCAGCTGCCTGGATCCCACGGTTATGCCTGGCATGTGGTCAGTGCCCAATAGATACTGGTGGAAGCCAGGGAAGGAGAGGCACAGAAGGTCAGTGGAGAGGTTGTTTGTGATTGCTTGGCCAAGGGTCTGTCTTCCATGTGGCCGAGTCATTCAACTCTACTCAGTTTGGGGAGCTCTTCAGTATCTTTTCAGTGAATTTTTTTTTAAAGAAAACCAGTGTCCAATTATGTCATTTGCAGCCAAAGACCCTGGGTGGACACACCCCAAGTGTTCTCCTCTCCCTGTGACACCCAAGCTTCCTCCTAGCACATGCTTCCTTGCCACCTGTTCTTCTCAGTCCCTATGTCCAGCCATAACCCAGGCCCTTCCACTGACTGGTCATGTCATCTTAGAAGCCATTAACTGCTCTGGGTCTCCTCTCACTTGTCAGTCCCATAGAGATTTCAGTCACCTCCTTCCTGGCGCTGCTGTCTTGGGTTTAGGGACATATCTACGGAAATATCTTATATAAAGAGAGAGCTTCATCAGCACAAAGCATTATAAAGTCAGGTATGTGAGGTTTTAATTGAAGAAAGGAGGTGTATTCGTCCATTTTCATGCTGCTGATGAAGATATACCCAGGACTGGGCAATTTACAAAAAAGGAGGTTTAATTGGTCTCACAGTTCCACATGGCTGGGGAAGCCTCACGATCATAGTGGAAGGCAAGGAGAAGCAAGTCATGTCTTACATGACAGCAGCAGGCAAAGAGAAGATGAGGAAGATGCAAAAGTAGAAACCCCTGATAAAATCATCAGATCTCATGAGACTTATTCACTGTCACGAGAACAGCATGGGAAAGACTTGCCCCCCTGTTTCAATTACCTCCCACCAAGTCCCTCCCACAACATGTGGGAATTCAACATAAGATTTGGGTGGGGACACAGCCAAACCATATCAGGAGGAAAAAAGAGAAAGAGTAAGAGCATCATGGGATCAGGGTGCATGGAATTAGGAGGCTGGAATTTCCTAATTGTAGCTGTTTCTTAGCGGGCTCTAAGACCTTCCTGTTGTCATGCATCTAAACTTTTATCATTTAAATAAGACCTGGGGTCTACATTTGAAAGGGTTTATGTAAAGTTTAGGAATGTTCTTGAAGAAAGTTGACACATCTTAACATATTTCCTTTTGGCCTTCTAGCATAAGGGCAGATGAGGATGGAGGAATCTCAGTCTCCAGTCATCCCATGAAAATACTGGCCTAGCTTCAACTTACTAGCACTTCCTACTTATGGAAGCAATGAATGGATGATCATCATTTCACCTGTTATAACAATTTCTAAGTAGTCTTGCCATACCCACAAAGGACTTGGAGTGAATGCAGAGATAATGACATGCATCATGAACCTTTATTTCTCACAAAAATGAGGTATTTTGAACCATCCACCTTCAGGGTTAGGCCAGCTCTTGGAAATTGACTTTTGGGATAAACAGCTGCATGTGGCCTCTGCCCTTTCTTCACAGCCTCCAGCCCAGGTCTATGTGTTGAGCACTATAAAACCTAGCACCAAAAATAAATATGAAGGGGGCATCCTCACTAATGGAAGAGGCTCCAAAGGAAAAATAGTTCTAGTACCCTCTGCCCTTCCTCCTAATCCTACCTGGTCCCCATGTTTTTTTCTTTTTTAATTACTCTCTGGACTTATTTATTAAGGGTGAATTTGGCTAGAGATCCTATGATATTAATCTTTTTGACCAAGAGTTGGTTCCTTACTCTATGTGGAAAACCAGGGGGTCAATATGGATCTCCAGGCATATCCTGCATCAGAGGCATTCAAGTCAGAGTGACTCCATCTTGAGTGAGGGCTAAGAAAATGAGGCTGGACTTGCTGGGCTGCATTCCCAGAAAGTTAGGTATTCCTAGCCTCTAGATGTTTGCATTTAAGGGAACAGATTGATAATGTCAACTAAACAGACCCAGACTTGGGAGTGTCCCAGTATCTCAATATCTTGAGAACAAACACATTCCTAATTTTGCTTTAAAGAAAATAGTAATGATTCTTGCAAAATATGGCAATTAAGAAAATTAATCCTTTATCACAAACCCTTGTAGCAGAGCACATCTCCCCATCGTCTTTTTTATCCTATATAAAAAAGGTGGACGCATTCCTCCTCTTACTTTTGGGAATGCCCTACTCTGTCTATGGAGTAGCTGTACTTTCACTACTTTACTTTCTTAATAAACTTGCTTTTGCTTTTCACTGTGGACTCGCCCTGAATTTTTTCTTGCATGAGACCTACGAATACTCTCTTGGGGTCTGAATCGGGATCCCCTTCCTATAACACCTGAACAGGGGCAGCACCCACCACCTGGGTCCTGCCTCAACTGCTCAGTGCGGCATCACTCCCAGCCAGGGGCCTGCTGCTCCTTGGTCCTGGCCTCCCAAAACCACTACCTAATAAGTGGGGACTGTGGTGGGGAAGGTAACTGCCATTGGCTGTAATGCCTTTATCTTGCTTAGGGTCAACAGAGCTGGCAGTACAAAAATCTAATTATTTTCTGGTCAGACTCTGGGACTTTTAACACAAATTGTGTTTTCCTAGACACTGAGCAGGATCCATGAAAGAGAAACAATAATATTCTGCAGGATAAATATTCTATACACAAGTTAAACATGTTCTACCTTTTCTCAAAGCCAAAAACATTATTATATAATAACAACAAGAACTTTGAAAAATATGCTTTCCATACATTCTCAAGAAAAGGAAACCATCTTCTATATTGGGCTTCCCATTCCCGGGAGAACTTGATTGTGTTGCTTCCCACAAGGAAGCCAGGAGGGACTAGAACATCAAATAAACTGATTTTGGAACAAAAGGACATTCACCAAAGGTTGTTCAGATAAAGAACAATTCTTTCTGTGGCTCTCACAGCTTCCCCAGTGGCCTTTAACACGGGTGCAGTTGGTGTGTGGAATATCACTGCTGTCTGGAGTCACGTTTGGCAGGCACAGGCAGCTCAGTCACATTAAACAGATTCATTTAACAATTCAATGAACCGAATGGCACACACAGCCAACAGGGGGCTTAGTGGGAAGCAAGTCTCTCTGAGCAGGCCCCTGCCTCTCCCTTGAGGCTGGAGGAATCAAACAAAGCCAGCCCTTTCCAAGGAAGCTGGTGACTGGCCTCCACCTATCTCTCCCAAACACCTGGCCCTGTCTTGAAATGCCACAGATATGCCCCCAGGCACTCTCCCCTCATCTTGGCCATGATCAAAAGATCACAACAGACGAGGCCCTAGAAAATCTAAGTCCTGTTTGTTTTCAGGATTAGCATCATGGAATACTATTTTGACATATTTATAGCAGGTCAATGGCCTTCTTCAAAGAAACAGAACCTTTAGCCTTGTAAAAGAATGTGTAGATTTGGAGAGTTAGAAAGAACAAGGAGGTATCTAATTAGTATCACCTCTCCAGCACCCCAGCCAAGACGTTAAACGATACCACGCCTGGCCATGCTGCTCCTTCTCAAGACAGATCTTTCTATCTGCCATAGATTTATGAAAACGTGCTTCCTGGTGTTGATTTGAAATTGCTCTTGGAGTTTCACTACTTTTCTCAAACAGTGGATCTCTCCTTAATTCCATGATTTTTTTTTACGTTTTTTTTTTAAAAACTTCCAAGCTGTTTAGCATTTACTAATCCATGTCATTCAAAGATTCTTCTTTTTGATCACTGGGTCCCTCCAGTCCCTATAGGACTTCTTAGTTATGTGCCCTCCATGCTGTATGCTCCTTTTTACAATTGGAGGTCATTAGATAGCTCCTGTAACAGGATGAATCCCAACAGGAAACAGGATGATTCAAGGAAGGTTATTTACAAAGGGACCAATTATGACGGTGTGGGTGTAGGTTGGGGAGCCAGGAGGGGGGTGGGGAATGACAGGGCCAGGAGCAGCACAGATGCTATCACCCTCAGGCTGGGAAAGGTGGTGGGAGGAGGAAGGTACCAGAACCCTAGAGCCCAGAGAGTGGTGGCCTGGAGGTGGGCAGTGACTTGTGGGAGGCACCTAGACAATGCCAGAGAGAGCCAGGGGAATAAATCCCTGCCCGACCCGCCTCCCTCCAGTTGTTCTCCTATAGGGCGAGGGGTCTCTTTTGTTTATTTTATTTTATTTTATTTCATTTCATTTCATTTTAAGTGACAAATAATAGATCTACAGAAGCACTGCCCTTATTTTCAACTCCTCTTTCCCAGGTTTTGGTAACCCATAGTCAACTGCAATATAAAAATATGAAGATATTGTGAGAGAGAGAGAGAGAGAGAGAGAGAGGAAGAGAGAGGGAAAGCCCATATGCACTTAATTTTTATTACAGTATATTTTTATAATTTTTATATTTTATTATTAGTTATTGTTACTCTCTTACTGTGCCTGATTTCTAAATTAAACTTTGTCATAGGTATGTATGCATAGGAAACATAGTACATGTAGGGTTTGGTGCTATTCAGTCTCAGGCATTCACTGGAGGTCTTAGAATGTACTCCCTATGGACAACAGGGACTACTGTAACAACCATGGGATACAATGTGATGTTTTGGTACATGTTTATATTGTGGAATGATTAAACCAGGCTAATTAACATAACCATCCCCTCATACGCTTATCATTTCTTTGTGGTAAGAACATTCAAAATATATCCTTTTAGCAATTATTAAGTACACAATACATTGTCATTGACTGAAATACCCTGCTGTACTCTGTTAACCCTAACCCTAACCCTAACCCTAACCCTTTAATAAGATCATTAAAACTTATTCTGCCTGCCTAACTGAAACTTTGTACCCTGTGACCAACATCTCCCCATTCTCTATCCCCTCACCCTCTGCTACACCCTACTTCTGATAACCACCAATCTATTTTCTACTTTCATAAATTCAACTATTTTTGCTTTCATATATAAGTGAGACCAGGCAGTATTTGCCTTTCTGTGCCTGGGTTATTTCACTACAGGCAGAAGAATGAAATTAGGCTCTTATCTCACCCTATCTACAAGAATCAACTCAAAATGAATGGAAGACTGAAATGTAAAACTTGAAAATATAAAACTACTCAAATAAAATAGGGGAAAAGCTCCATGACACTGGTTTGGACAATGATTGTTTTGGATAGAACTCCAAAAACACAGCAACGAAAGCAAAAATAGACAAATTGGACTACATCAAACTAAAAAACTTCACAGCAAAGGAAATAGTCAACAGGGGAAGAGACAACTGACAGAATGGGAGAAAATATTTACAAACAGTATCCAACAAGAGGTTAATATCCAAAATATATAAGGAAATCAAATAATCCAATAGCAAAATAAAAATCCAAATAATCTAATTTAAAAGTGGACAAAAGATCTGAATAGATATTTTTCAAAAGAAGACATACGAATGGCCAACAGCTACTTTTAAAAATGGTCAACATCACTAGTCATCAGGGAACTGCAAATTAAAGCCACAATGAGATACCTTCTCACACCTGCCAGAATGGCTGTTATTGAAAAGATTAAAGGTAAGTGTTGCTGAGAATGTACAGAAACGGAAACTTGCACACTGTTAGTAGGAATGTAAATTGGTAGAGCCACTAGGAAAAACAGTATGGAGGTTCCTCAGAAATCTGAAAACATATCTAGCAATCCTTCTTCTGTGTGTGTGTCCAAAGAAATTGACATCAGTCTCTTGAAGAGATATCTGCACGCCCATGTTCACTCCATCATTATTTACAAGAGTAAAGATATGGGTCAACCTAAGTGTCCATCAGTGGATGAGTGGGGAAAGAAAATGTGGCTTATAAGCACAATGGAGTACTATTCAGTGATAAAGAAGAACAAAATTTTATCATTTCTGATGACATGCGCGAATCCAGAGGGAGTCTATTGAAGCCTCCCACAAAGTCAAATCTAAGAGAAGGCAGGGAAGGGAGGAGTGCATCTGGTGGCAGGTGCCTGTGCAGCCCCTGGACTCAAAGGGGACTCTCCTTGTCACTCCCATGTACGTATGCAGTAAATTCCCTTCTGAGGATCTTCTCACCTCATGGGCGTTTTGCTCTCCCATTCCTGGTATCATGGCTTGGAGTCTTGTCTACCTGTCCCGGGAACTTTCTGAAATGTGTCTTCCTGCAGTCCTGGTGACTCAGCTGAGGAGCCCTCTCCCTGGGGATGATCATTAATCATAGCTTTGCATACTGCCCTCTGGACTCCTCCTGTCATTGCCCTGTCACCTAATAATGTTGGCCAAGGCAGGGACTCAGGGTCAGGAAACCTGGGTTCTAACTGGACAAAGGCAAGCCTGGGCCCCTGGCTAGTGTGTAGGCCAGCTATTTCAGAATAGCCAAGGGCCTGAGTCCATTTAGAAGGAGGAGGCCTTCGCTCAGAGCCGAGACAGCAAGAGACTTTGGGAGGAAGGCAGAGGCTCCTGCTCCAGTAAACAGCACTTGTCACAGATTGGAAGTGGTCAGCAATTCTGCTTCTGTGAGGATGCAGCAGCTGCAAGGTCCACAGCTCTGACCACAGGGCCTGTGGGCAGCCCCAGGCAGCAATGTCAACAGGCTCCTGTAGAGACAGACAGCAGTGGTCAAGTGACAGCACCCAAAGGGATGAGCTTGGCGTTGCTTAGGAGCACACGTGAGACATCTCTGAAGACAGCCAGAGTCTGGGAAAGACAAGAGCTTGGATCGGGGAAGGGGAACAGGTCATCTGTGACAACTGAGAGTCCACCTACATCTGAAGGCAAGTGCATTAAAGAAATGCATGCTGGGCTTCCGTTCCTCAGGATTGGGCATGACAACAGTGTCCCTACCTATCCTCGCTGTTGCTGTTGTTTGTTTCATTCTCCCTTTGGGAGAAACAGCAGGTACTAAGCTATCCACAGGTGCTCACGGCCCCAACTAAGCTGATTTAAAACCTTGTCAGAGTCCTTGCTGTTAGCCCAAGGTCATGTCCGCAGACAGCTCAAGATGTGACCTTGTCCTCGGGCTACTTTGTGTGATCTGTGCACTAGCATCATGGAAGCCCTTCCTGTTATACCCACTCTTTCTGTTCATGGATTTCTATACAATTTTGTTTTTCCTCAATTTTCAAAGCTACTCTTTCCTCCCTGTGAAACAAGCCCATTGTTTATAAAATAGCCTCTCATTCCAGCAACACTCAGGTCACATCGAGGCCCTGAGTGTTGTTCTCCCCAGTTCCCTCTGGTCACTCTGTGGCCGGGTTCTGATGGGAATTACTCCTGAAAATAGCTCCTTTATTCTCCTTGGGACCTGAGTTTCCATAATGTCAGAGCTATGGTTTGAATGATCCCTCCAGAATGCATGTTGAAACACGATCCCCAACGTGCCAGTGTTGAGAGATAGGGCCTTTAAGAAGTGATTGGATTATGAAGGCTCTGCCCCCACAAATGGATAGATTAATGGGTTATCATGAGAGTGGGGCTAGTGGCTTTATAATAAGAGAAAGAAAGACCTGACCTAGCACATAAGCACACTCAGCCCCCTCACCACGGGATGCCCTGCACAGCCTCAGGACTCAGCAGAGTCCCCACTAGCAGGAAGGCTCTCATCAGACACAGCCCTCTTGACCCTGGACTTCTCAGCTTCCGCAACTGTAAGAAATAAATTTCTTTTCCTTATAAATCACCAAGTTTCAGGTATTCTGTTGTAAACAACAGAAAATGGACTGAAACATTCAGTTTCCACCAACATAAACTGAAAGTCTGTCCAAGTCTCTGGCAGGGAAATGCCTATGGCTGTTTCTTAGAAAAGCTACGTAACTACCACAATCCAGTTTCTTATTTGTAGAACCGAAAGATTCCACTAAAGGATCTCCACCCAAAATTTGATGGGTGCACAGCCCAGCATACAGAAATGATGTTAGAACAATGCCTTCCTTTCACACTTCCACCACACCGGCAGCACTGTCCCTTGCTTCACCTGCAGCTTCTCACTCCCAAATCGACCTGCAGAGACTTCACTGAAGTAGGTGACTTGGTGATTCCCATCACAAAGGAAGAGGGGGAAGAAATCCTCCAGCAGACAGTGCCCAGCAAAGAGGTGGTCCTACCTAAAAGGCTGCCAACCATGTAGAAGAGAATCCAAGACAGTCCCATGCCTCCTCACTGGGATTCCCTGGTGGTGACACTATATCTCTCTTGATCCCAGAACACAATTGCCCTGGGACATCCCATTATCTCCAAGATATTGGCTTCTTCACAGAACTCTTCTAAAGCGTGCTTATTTGTTGTCCTTTTCCCCAGCGGACTTCAAAGCTCTTGAAGCACTCGCATCATGGAGCCCTCCTAAGATGGCCAGAAAACTTTACCAAAGAAAGCACCTAGAAATTCAGGCAAAAGCAGACGGAAACATGGATATGGAAATGTTGACCCAATTTCCTTTACCATGAAATGTTTTAATTTTATTCCACTTCTTCAAAAAGGAAGCCCCTCAAGACTCTAGGCCAAGTAGTCTCTGACCTCTCTCTATCTCCTTCAGTTCTCCCTTCTCTCTCATGTTCCCAGGGGAAGGTGGACATGGTCCCCAGATTGAGGACACAGAAAGAGCTATTGAGGAAGTAGAGACTCAGGGCAAAGCAAATCTGTCCTTAAATGCCTTTGGACTGTCTATCTTTCTGTCATCCTCAGGTTTAATGAAAACCACTTCACACTGGCATGCATGCCGGGGCCTCTGAAAATAAGCAAGTCATTGACCGTGAGTGGCAGCTGCAAAAGAGGCTCAAATGCCTCTCTAGGCTACACAAGGTCTCTGGGATATTCACAAATTTTCCTATTAAAAGCCCATGAGCTCTCAGGAATGCCAGTCTTCTCCACACGTGTTCCTGCCTCAGGCTTTCCAAAGGGTTGGCTAGCTGTCCAGCATTCAGTATTTGGCCTCAGCTTCCCTCTCCATTATATTAATACATTTCCATCTGCCCTACTTCCTGTCTACTGGCTTTTGCTCTTTTTAGCCAAAGTGTAGACAGAATCACATTTTCCTCCTTTGGTTAAAGATGCCCTATGGTCATATCACATGTGCTTTAGCCTCCTTTTTTGCTTTATCTCTACCATTTAATTCAAGGCTTTTGTGAGACCTTTTGACATTTATCCCCCAAATTTTCCACTTACCTTACAAGGAAACAGCCTTTTTAGGACTTTGCAGAGTGCTTAGCCCAGAGTGCTGTTTATATGTTTGGGACAATGAAGACTCTTGTCAAGAAACAAGCATTTCCACCTGGCATTTATGATCAATTTCTGTAGCTATTTAACAAGGCCATAAGCTTTTTGGGAAAAATCTACCTACCTTTTTGTCTTCTACAATTCTTGGTTACTAAAAGTTCTTTTCTAGCATCATGAATAAAACATCAAGAATAATACACTGGTCTCTGTATTTTTTTAAGAATCTTGGTTTTTCTATAGAATAAATACCCTTTGTATGTGTCTCCACTGTGCCCAGTTTCTTATGCAGCTCACTGGGAAGGTAGACACAGGGTCTCTGTGCCCATCCCATAAAGGGCCAACCAGCACTGCATGCTGGGAAAATGTGTAGAGATCAGTGCAGTGCAATCCTCACCAGAAAGGAGCTTTGTGCAAATTTTGAAGACAGAGGCAAATGGGTTTTTCCATATTTCATCGCATTAACTTGTTACAGCAAACACGCTGGACTTGTATCTGGATCTGCAAGTATAGCCATCACAAATGAAGTCATGTTTTAAGAATAAATATTAAGCAAAACAAGCTGTAATGCTGCTCAGCTCATTACGGTTTTCTGAGCTGTGATTCAGCTGTCTGCTTCTGCTATCCAGCAATGACTCAGAAACAATTGAATGACCACAATGAATCAAAGACCTGGTCCACACTGAATTTGCTAAAACCATCATCCCTCAGATTTGGAAAAGTCAGACCCCAACAGCATGGGTCTCTTTGTGCCTTAATTACTGAGATAAGTGGACAATCCTTGGTTTCACTTCAACTGGCCCAAGGAAGCTTGGCTGGAGAGATTGTTTCCACTCTCCTGTAAGCTTATAAACAAATCAGGAATAATCTGCCTTCCTTGGCCCAAGCTTGGTTCGTTAGCAGAGCCAGAAAACAAGGCTCCATGCCAGCCACCACAGCGAAGTGCCATGTGACTAACCAGCACTAGCAACATATGTACTTGGGTATCCAAGAGCCCGCCACAAGGGAAGCCCACTTAGACTGGAGGAATGGGGGAGCTGGAGGAGACCCACCGATTATGTCTCTGGCCTCTCTCTATAGACAGACTCAGGGCTAGGCAGAAGAAATAAGATACAGGCAAGAACTAATCTCAATCCTTCCTAATTCACCCACAAAAGCCAACAATTCAACATGCATGACAAGACTCTTAGAGTGGACATTTTCAGTTCTCTGTGGGCAAAGACATCAGCAACAGGCCAATCTCCCCTTACTTGCCCTCCGAGTGCTCCTGATGGCTGTGCCAACCAGGATTCTATGAGAGTGATGACAGCTGACGCTAGCCCCAACTAAGCTGCCATTTGAGAGGAAAGGTCAAGAAATTTAGCCAGGTATCAAAGCACATTTTCATTAGAACCTTGCCTACCCCGCCTCTAACCTTGACCCTGGGTTTGTACTCAGCAATGCCAGTGCACCCCAGAGGTCCACCTCCAAATTCAACTCTGAGTTCACTCCTCATGGGTATATTCTCACTTACACAAACTCATTAGAGGTGGGTTTCTAGTTCTTGTAAATCAATAGAAATAAGTCTATTTTAACTTACTTGAAGAAGCAAATTTAATAACTCTAGGACCAAAGAAAAATAGCATATTCTAATCAGCTCAAGGCTCTATCCACTGCATTTAGAACAGTGCTTTCCAATGAATATTTGCCTCCTTTTTCATATTTCTCTTTACTAGGATTTACAGATAAAGGTGTATGGCCATCCTGGGAACTTCAGAGATCAAGTTCACTCAATCCTCACCAGAAAGTAGCTTTGTGAAAAATGTGAAGAAAAAGACAAATGGATCTTTCCTTTAGATATGACTTGCCTAAGGCTACTTGACTACACAGTGGTGGAGCCTGGTTTTCAACTGAGAGTTTTGTGGCTCCTGGTTTAACACTAGTTCCCACTATATCATGTTGCCTCTGTACTGTAGTGTTTCAGCAAGTGGTTGTCAGGTGGCTATGCTGGACCAGCCACTAAGGTAGGTGCTGGAATCCAGAGATGAGTATGGTAGTTTCATCCCTATCCACAGGTGCTCACGGCCCCAAGTACCAAGTGGCCCCTGGAAATAAGAGGCAGCTGCTCCCTGAGTACAGCCTCAAGTGACAAATCAGCATTACGCAGTTGACTCTAGGTGGGTGGCACAGGTGCTTCTGACAAAGCCTCTGCAGAATCAGTGTGGGAGGGCACTGCACAGCCCATTGAGACAGACAGTTCTGGTCCCAGAGTTTGGTTAGGACAGCGTGCACACACACAGATGCACCGGAGGATTTGTTAAGGCACAGATTCCTCCAACCTACCCCCACCTCAGACCCCTGATTAGGGAGGGCAGGGCAGGGCTTGGGGAATGTGCACTTCTAAAACATTCTCAGGGGATGTTGATGCTGCTGGTCTGGGACCACCTGTGACCCACTGGGATAAGAGGCTGAAGAAGAGGGAAGGGGCAGAAGCTCAGAGCACTGCTTCTCTTCCTGTGTTAGAGGAACAAACTACGGATCTGACGGAGAGGTCAACTGGTTAATTAATATGTGACGTTGTTAGGAATGAAGAAAGTGAAGTATGACTTTTGCCTTCATGCACCATCTTATTTTCTCCTTCTCCTCTTCTCAGCAATCCAAACCCCACACGAAGAGCATTCATTAATGTTAGCTTCTCTCTCTCTCTCTCTATCTCTCCCTCCCTCCCTGCTGCTTTCCAGGAAGTTTCCCTAACATGGTGACATTCATGTGCAGGAATTCAGCATTACTACCACTCACAAAGAGCAATCCCCAGGGAAAGAGTGAAGATTAAGTCAAAAGAACTAAACAAGAATGGAAAACACTCAAGCATCAGTGGAAAAGAAATTTGGGAGATTTTTCCTACTGATTGCAGATTAAAACACGACAGGACCAGTGTCTCCTCTCTGGATTTGGTAATAATAGTAGAAGCAGAAAGTAGGCAGTGGTGAAAAGTGGTAAGTAGTCACACATCACAGTAGCTCTCTACCAACACTACACACAGTAATGCCCAGTGTCCACCGGCTACACGAGACCAAATCAACTCTACCCTCAATACTGTTGTGTTGTTACATGGGTATTTATTACTTTCTTGTCTTCCTCCTGCATTTGCACTACCTGTGCTGCTATTGTTAACAAATATTTTAAAATCTATATTATATTATTTAGTCCTGTTAACGGCTCTGTTAAGTCAGCTGGAGAGCTGTTATCCTTGATTAAAAAGATTTGACATCCAGAAGTTACCTACGCAGAATTCCTTGTAAGCATAATCCAGCTGGCTTTGAACTTGGGACTTGTGACTTCTACCCTGTCACTTCCTCACTTTGCCATCCATAAACTTGTATAGAAAAAAGATTCATGAATACCACAGCCCACTAAAACAGCCTATTGCCCCACTAAAAACTCATTTTATTATAGACAAACGTTTTAAAGAGCAAAGGAATGACAGTCAATCCTTGATTTTTTACATAATGCAGTCTTGTGTTTCATGCAGGGCCTCAAAGGGGTCTAAGAGAGTGCTCAGAAACAGACCACACACATGTGGAAGCTGGACACAGGACAGAGGTGGCCCCATATGCCACAGGGAAGGGGGTCTTTGCAAGAAATGGAGTAGGAAAAATTGCACGTGTGTTTTTTAAAACGTGAAATGGGATTTCTACCTCACACCAGACACAAAAATTGACCCACCTCCATTCATAAAAGATATCAAAAAGAGGCCAGGTGCAGTGGCTCATGCTTGTAATCTTAGCACTTTGGGAGGCCAAGGCGAGCGGATCACCTGAGATCAGGAGTTTGAGACCAAACTGGCCAACATGGTGAAACCTCGTATCTAATAAAAATACAAAAAAATTAGCCAGGCATGGTGGCACATGCCTGTAATCCCAGCGACTCAGGAGGCTGAGGCAGGAGAATCACTTGAACCCAGGTGGCAGAGATTGCAGTGAGCCAAGATCACACCACTGCACTCCAGCCTGGGTGACAGAGCAAGAATCTGTCTCAAAAGAAAAAAAGAGAGAGAGCGGTAATCCACATCATGAAGTAGGAGAAGATATTTTCTCTAGTTAAAACAAAGGACTAATATCTAGGGTATATGAAGATCAACACATCTACAAGAAAAAGACACACAAAGCAATAAAAAATAGACAAAATGTTTGAACAGGTTTTTTACAAGAGGGGAAATCTAAAGGGTCAGTACATATGTGAAAAAGTTGATAACCTTTTTAGTAATAAATGAAATGCAGATTAAAGTTACAATGAGATACAATTATACTCCTACTAGATTTAGAAAAATAGAAATGTCTTTTAACACTAAGTATTTATAACATCACAGAACCATGTGAACTCCCATTTAATGCTCTTTGGAGTTTGATATAAATACTTCAGAAAACTTTTTGATATTTTCTGCTAAATTTAAAGATGCATATACCCTATGGCCAAGCAAGTCCATATTTGAAAATACATAAAGTTATGTACCCCAGAGAAACTTATAGGAAATGCACCCAAATACATGTAAGCTAGTATTCAAAATGTCCAAAAATTGAAAGCAGCCCATACATCTATCTGCATTAAAGTGGATGTGTTGTGTTATGTTCATACAATGAAATAATATAGAGCAATTGTAATCAATGAGCAACACACAATATGAATGAATTTAACAAAAGACATATTGAGAAGAAAATAATCTACCATGTGATCCCACTTCTATTGTATAAAATCAGTAAAAATATTACAGCCAGCCCTCTGTATCCACGAGTTTCACATTCACAGATTCAATCAATGGTTGATCAAAAACTTTTGGGAAAAATATCAATAAAAAATAAAAATACAACAATAAAAAATAATGCAAATAAAAAATATAGCATATCAACTATATACTATATTTAGTATATGGCATTGTATACTAATGCAATGGCATTGTATCAGGTACCAATAATTAACTTAGAAATGACCGAAAGCATATGGGCGAATGTGCATAGGTCATATGAAAATAATACACCATTTTGTATCAAGTACTTGAGCATCCTTGGATTTCGGTACCCACACGGTGTCCTGGAACCAATCCCCCATGAATACTGAGGGAAGACTGTATCATTAGGGATATGCACAGGGAGGTAACGCAACATAAAGAAAGCATGAGATTGACTGATGTAGATGTTCAGGACAGTGATTACCTTTAGTGAGAGGAAGGATGTTGCGATGAAGAAATAGCACAAAAGGGTGTGTGTGCTGTATTCTCATCAAGGCCGACTTTATGGCTGCAACCAGCACCACTGCACAAAGTCCACTCTTAGAAGACCCTGTTTTTGGTTTAATGCTCTGCCTCTGTCATCTTGCAATTGTTTTTTTTTGTTTGTTTGTTTGTTTGAGATAGAGTTTCACTCTTGTTGCCCAGGCTGGAGTGCAATGGCACGATCTCCACTCACTGCAACCTCCGCCTCCTGGGTTCAAGCAATTCTCCTGCCTCAGCCTCCCAAGCAGCTGGGATTACAGGCATGCACCACCACTCCCGGTTAAATTTTTGTATTTTTTTAGTAGAGACGGTGTTTCTCCATGTTGGTCAGGCTGGTCTCCAACTCCTGACCTCAGGTGATTCACCCGCCTCAGCCTCCCAAAATGCTGGGATTACAGGCATGAGCCACTGCACCTGGTGAAAATTTTAGATAATTTTTTAATAAGGGGCCTCGCACTCTCATTTTGCACTGAGTTCCATAAATAACATAGCCATTCTTGATTGTTGTTACAGGGTATTTGCTGTATAAGCTTGACCTTAGTGTTCTGTGCACTTTTAAGGAGTGTGTGTTATATTTAATAAAAGAAAGTCATTAGAAAAACGCTATGAAAAAATTATTTAAAGCAGAGGGGTTGTGGGTTAGGCCACTGATATGGTGCCAGTAATGATGTTCTCTAAACTGTACTGAAAATTTTCTTAGGGTAACTCTCACTAGTTTTTCCTCAGTAAGGGACACGGGGGCAAATTGAATTGTTTTCCAACCTCTATCAGCCTGTGAACTACTCTCTTCATCTGAATCAAGTCAATTCCCAACCCATAATTTTTATGTATTAAGTCCATTCTGAAAGAAAGTGGGGAGAAAGGACAAATAAATAAATCATTGACAAAATGTAAATCATGACATCCCTAAGAGAAGACAGAGATGGAGAACGCTGCAGACTACTCTGGCCACCATTACCCAAGTTAACTTATTGCACCTGGAAAGGTTCAGAATGGATGAGTCTGAGAAAGTGAGTCGCTGAACACATAGCTTTCCCCAAAGTGGAAAGAAAAGAGCTGAAGACAGCCAGCTTTAGATGGTGGAGAAGCACTGAATGTACCTGGCACATGCACCGCCCCCAGGAGAATCCCAAGAGAATTGTGGAGAGACACAGAAATGTCTAATCTAACACTGCAGGACAGAGATAGAGATGGGGCTGAAAGTCTCAGCACTCTAGGATGTAGAGGTGAGAGCCAGCCTGCAAGAACTTCTGTATTCACTGTCAACCTCCCAGTTTTCTCACTAGTGAAGAGGGGCACACCCTCTTCACTTTCAAGGTTAGGCAGCCAGGGTGGGTCCCAGCTTGAGCTTAGGCCGTATCTCCTCTTGGGATTCACATGTGGCCAACGGCTATGGCAGGGTGGTGGTGCAGTAGCCTTGCCTCTGTCTGCGTGAGCTGAACCGAGTTGGGATGGAGCTAAATTGACATCCCTTTCTACTCTCCCCATTTGGGGGTTCTTCAGGAACAGATGGAGAGACATCAGCCTTACATTCGGTTTTCTCCAGAGTTGTCTTAATATCTTCCCCAAGTCTTGTCCCCAGGAAATGAAAGCAGAAAACTGTCATAAAAGTGTATATGTAGATCTCTGGCTTTTTAGAAACTTCCCCTTGCTAGGTTATAAACCCTCCGAAGGCTGGGTTTTTTCTTCTTGACCCAAGCTTATAGAGCACAGCCTGCTCCCTAATGAAGGATCCTTACAGTGGAGGAGGAGGGACCCAGCACTGGTCCAAGTGTCACCCTCGAGGAGCTGTGGGAGGTGGCCAAGGCATGAAACCCCTTTGCAACTATTTTCCAAATACTGGGAATCAACAAACAATCTCTCTCTAAGTGCCTTCCCATCCCAGAACTTTGGTCAGAAAGCTTTGCAGATCTACTTTTCTACAAATGCCTGGGAAGGCTTGAAAAGGACGAGGAGTCACACCTAAATGTGAATGAAGGATCACAAACTATTGTGTGTGTACATGTGCCTCTTCGTGTATGTGCACATGTGTGTATGTACGTGTGTGTGTGTGCGCATAGGTGTGTACACATGTGTGCGTGTGTATGCAAGTGTGCACATGTGTGTACATGTGGGTGTGTGAATATATGTGTACGTGTGTGTGTGAAATGCAAAAAGAAACAAAAGAAAGCCTGCTCAAATAGAACAAGCTGGAGGTCTCCCTTGGGAGGCAGCGAATTTAACTTGCTGTGGATCTGGCTGTGAAGAAGAGTGAAGCCGTGGGAGTGAAACATGAGGAGGAGAAAAATAAAGTAAAACAGGGAACTCTGCTATTTTAACAGTTTATAAAATTTTGTCTTTAAAATCTTTTGTGACTCTAAAAACAATTTCTGAGGAAGGAGGCTGCTGAGTGTCGGGAAATGTTTAGTGAGCTGAGGTCCAGAGACCTTGCTTCCCACTCCCTCAATTATACCTCCCTGGCCACCAAGGACAGGCTTGGGTTTAAGAGGAGTAATCTTAATGCTAACAGCAGCAATTCACTACGTAATAAAATGTAACGCGGCGTTCCCTCCAGCCTCTGCCAGGCCTCTGCGGAATCCAGACTCAATCACCTACTGCTAAGGGCCGCCTGAGCTGTGGATGGGAAGAGACCTCCTAGATGGGCCTTCTGGTTCTTACTGATTTATGACTTGGCGAGTAGATTAACTGCGTTGCTTCCATTTTGTCAACAGTAAAAAGGAGATAATGGTCCATTCCTCACAGGGTTTTATGAGGAATGAGTCAATACTCATAAAGGGTTTAAAATGGAGCCTGCACATAGCGTACTTTGGCCAGCTGTGTGTCCTGGACTAAAGTTCTTAAGCCATGACCCCCTCATTTCCCACATTTGTAAAATGAGGGTTCCCGCTCAGCCCCCAGTCACCACCGGCTTCCTTACATCCGGCCCCACCCAGCGGCACCACGAGGACGATCAGCTACTGCCACGCCACCCCCAGCCACGGGCAGGCACAGCCAACAGGGGCACAGAGGGGCACAAGGCCATGGCCCCCCAGCCACGGGCATGCACAGTCAACGCTGGCACTGGGGGCCACACAGCCACACCAATCCAGCCACAGGCGGGCACAGCCAGCACGGGCACCAGGGGCTGCACAAATAGCCCCAAGCAGGTATCAGCATATTTCCCTTCCATTTTCATGGTACAGTAGAAACTAAAAAGGGAAACTCAGAAAACCATCCCACCTAAAAGGAAAAGCACACGTTAAGATGGTTTGAAGTCATGTCGAAAACCCTTCCATTCACTAAACCTCTGTCTTCTCATCTTGTAAAATGGGATTAAGTAAATGACAATGGTTCTCTCACAGGGTGGCTGTAGAGATTAAATAAGATAATGTAGGTTGTAAAGCTCCCTGCGGCTGGCACCATATGTACATTTGATAGAACATGCTCTTATTCTCGTCGTCATCATCATCATCATGCCAGATACTGATTGGAAAGTCCATCCCATCTCTTGCTACCAAATTATCAGCTTTTCAAGGGCAAGGACTGTGTCTTCCTCATTCTGATATCCATCACACTACCCTACATCGTATAGTAACTGGTTAAAATTATGCTGTAATCTCACTAAGTTGAATAGTATATTTAGATAATTTGTCCTATTGGTTCTCAGCTCTGACTGTACATTTAAATCACTTCGACCAGCTTATAAAGTACCTGTGACAATTCTTTACCCCAAGCCAGTTAAGTCTGAATTTCTAGGGGAAGTTTTCAGGCATCAATATTATATAAAAGCTCCCCAGAGGACTCTAAAGTGCAGCCAGAGCTGAGAACCAGTGTGCCTGTCACTCACTCCCTGTTCATCCATTTATTACTGACTGCTAGGTACCAGGTACAGCTGTGGGCAACGAAGACAAAAACATAAACCAGATGATGCTCACTCTCACAGCCTGCAGTGAACTATGCATAAGTCCTTCGTTAATAAATTATCACAGCATGGGTGTGAGTCCTGAGACGGAATCGTGTACGCGGGGGACTACACCTGCTAAAGGAGAACACAAAGTTCCTTTAGAGAAAGAGAGATTTTCAAATAAGGGAGAGGATTAGGGAAAATGAACTTCCATTAATGGATTTTCATGATCATGCCTTCAGAGTTTATCCAAGATCATTGTTATGAGACACATCCATGTGGGGTCTGTTTATGAAATGAACACATTCCATTGTATGACATGTATATATCATTGTATGAAATATAGAAATATGTTTGTGGAATGATCCACTAAAGGATTCTTATAAGAAACTTCTTTCAGAGCTGCTTCTTTGCTCAGTAGAAGTACCATTTTCCTCCTTTCCAGCACTGTGACTTACCAAACTTGTTTCCCTACTCACCTGGAACTCCAGAAATCTTATAGACACAGTTGTGCTCATTAGTGAATGTTGTGTTTAAACTGTGGGTAAACTATGAGAAGTTTTTTTTTTTCTTTTGGACTACTGCTCTTAGTTTTGAAATTACTTCAAATTCTCTGTTTTGACATGATGGAGGGAAAACAAATACTAATTATTTCAAATAATGAATCCAAATGTCCTTGCTCTATAATTCCTTAATAAAAAAAGCATCTGGCCAGGCGCAGTGGTTCACGCCTGTAATCCCAGCACTTTGGGAGGCCAAGGCAGGTGGATCACGAGGTCAGGAGATCGAGACCACTGTGAAACCCCGTCTCTACTAAAAAAAAAAACAAAAAAACAAAAAAACAAACAAAAAAAAAATTAGCTGGGCACGGTGGCAGGCGCCTGTAGTCCCAGCTACTCGGGAGGCTGAGGCAGGAGAATGGCGTGAACTCGGGAGGTGAAACTTGCAGTGAGCCGAGATCACGCCACTGCACTCCAACCTGGGCGACAGCAAGACTCCGTCTCAAAAAAAAATAAAAAATAAAAAGATAAAATAAATAAATAAAATAAAATAAAATAAGCATCTATGCTTTGCATTTCTTACTTAAGCTGGGTTGGAAATGGAGAAGGAGTAACATAGATTTATTAAACCTTTATCATGTGTCAAGCAGTTTGTAATTTGCTTTATTTCTATGATTTAAATTGTTTATTTTAATAATCCCATGATTGTAGTACTAACCTCCCATTTTAGAAAAGCAGAAGAAAAATGAAATTCAGATACAGTGGGGTCAGACAATTATGAGTAGCCCAACAAGGGCTTGAATGATATCTGTCTTAATGTGGGATCTATTATATTTCCAATTAGTGCCTCTTCTCTCAAGGTTTGCTGCTTGGTCATCAAATATTTCACATCCCCTGCAGTGATGTTTCAAATGCAAACCCTGAGTCTCAGCCATTTCCCATCATGTACATGCACTCCTTAATTTAATAAATTAAATCTATTGCCAAATGAGGCACATCCAGGGCACTTGGTGTGATAAAGAGATGAATCATAAATGGATTCTGCCTTTAAGGGAATTTATAAACTATTAGAGGGAGGAAAACACACATATGATAATTAAAACTTGTGCAGCAGTACCGCTCTATCCAAGACAAGGAACAGCTGAGGCTTTCTCCTCTGCTCTGTATCATGCCGGGAGGCCACTGTCAGGCAATCCCCATGCAAGTGGCTGTTGGGGCAGGAGCAGGCACTGAGGTGGAGCCAGGGAGAATCAGGAATTGGAGCCAAAGAGAGAAAACACTCACGGTGCCCAATAGGACATCTAGAACTGTGATGTGCACAGCAATCTGACTAAATGGCCGCTTATGATTCCCCAGGCCTGAGGTGGGCCTGAAATTCTGTGATTCTAACAAACTCATACAGGAGGCCTGGGCTGATATTTCACGAACCACATTTTGAGTAGCAAAGGTCAACATTTTAAGTTCAATCGTGTGAGTGTGGAGCTGGGAACAAGCCAGCAGCCTGCAGGTCATGGAGGGATGCACAAGTAGGCAAAGACAAAGATGAAGTGGAGGTCAGAGAGCTCCCTATTCACACCAACCGGCTGGCCATGACACCACAAATTCACTGTCATTCCTCTGTGTCCACTAAAAGGTGGGCGGAGGAGCCAGTTTAAAGCACACAACGATGGGACGGGTCATCATTCAGGGCTTTCACTTAAAATAATTGGTCCAAAATACTGGAAATGGAGCTATTACAGGAAACTCAGTGATTCTGGCCTCAGTAAGAAACAAGAGATTCAGGACCAAGTTAACACACGTCCATTATTATTTTGGAGCAGTTGAATTTTGTTCATCTCTTCAGCTTGTTGGTTGTCTGTTTCCATGGTGGTGGTTGTAGGTTTGTCTTGATTTATTTATGGTCATGGTGGAGTTTGGAGATGTCGGTTATATTCAGGCAGCAGAGAGACCTCGTAGCTAATGTTGTGGAAAGGGCTAACACAAATCTATTTTGAGTGAAAGAGTTGAATCAAAAGTGCTGTGTAAATACAACCTAAGTATTAGTCATTGGGGTTTTTTTTAGAACATAAATTGGACAGTTAAGAGTGCCGCCTGTTTGTGAGAGAAAAAAATACCCTATAAAGTACAATATTCAATACCAAAAGTGCTATTGCTTATTTAGCATTAACACAAATATGACTAATTTCTGGCTTATGTCTTACTGAGTGTTGGAATTTTGAATTTCAATTTTGAATTTGTCTCCTTTACTGTTTGCTTTATACTAGAGCATGTGGTTTGACCGATTTTCAAAAGGAACCTGACTTTTGAGTTCTGAATCATAACATGAAAGTGACAGCCACAATAATTTGACAAAATAGTCCCTCACACAAACTTCACACCCTGTCATCTAGTATAGACTTCCAAAAGCTCAGCCATTTCCCCCAGAGAGCTCCAGAAGTGGAAGCCAAGGGCACACAGATTTTAAAAAATGAAGTCCCAGCTGTTCTGGGCCAGTCTTGCATTCTGAGTGAGTACTAGGCATACAAAGTAAACAGTTACTAGGATTTTAATAATCTGAGGAGAAAACTTGGACATCAAGTTTAGTTCTTTGTTCCAAGAAAATAATAGAATCAGGTGCTTGTGAACAAAGAAAGGCTGCCTAGCTAGTTCCAGAAGGATGAGCCATTTGAATCCATGGTAAAAGAAGAGCTAGAAATCAAGTTCACCTGCAGAAAGGATCCAGGAATTCATTCCAAAATCCAAGTGGGAGACATTCTGCCCATGTATCCTTTGGGGTCTCGACAACTTGGTTAATGTGAATACTATGCCACTCAAACCATCTTCCATGCCCCTAAACATATGATGGAGTAGGGCATGTGAATGGAGGTGGAGGTGAAACCTACTAGAAGATGAAGAACACTGCAATACTGCAGTTGCAATACTATATGGATATATAAGATCTAACATCTACATAAGAGACACATGGGGAGGCTGAGGAAGAATTGGGACCTGGCTCAGCCTGGTACAGAGCAGCCTGGGGAGGAGACAGTGGTACAACTTCATGTGGCAGGAATTAATTCTCAAGGTCTGAAGAGAGGACTCTCACAGGACATAGTCTAAGAGACATAAAAGAATGGGATTGGATTGTTTCTTTTGGTGTTTCAAGTTCACTGCAGAGTGTTATGAGATGACTTCTGACAAAACCCCACAGATGTTGTAGTGACAGCTGGAGAGCCTGCAATCCTGGAGTGCCATCCTCCCCGGGGACACCCAGAACCCACCATCTAATGGAAAAAAGACAAAGTTTGAATTGATGACAAGGAAGAAAGAATAAGTATCCATGGTGGAAAATTGATGATCTCCAATACCAGGAAAAGTGATGCAGGGATGTATATTTGTGTTGGTACCAATATGGTGGGAGAAAGGGACAGTGACCCAGCAGAGCTGACTGTCTTTGGTAAAACTTTCTTCTAAATTATAAATTTTTATTTTTATCAATTTTTCTTTGCTTTTAAGTATTACTAACATTAAAAACTGGGCCATATAAGGACAGTTACTCATGACTCATGGTAAGCAGTGACAAATTAGAATTATCTTGTTTTCGGGGTAGAGCCAAGATGGCTGAATAGGAACAGCTCCAGTCTACAGCTCCCAGTGTGAGCGACGCAGAAGATGGGTGATTTCTGCATTTCCAACTGAGGTACCAGGTTCATCTCCCTGGGGGGTGCTGGACAGTGGGTGCAGGACAGTGGGTGCAGTGCACCCTGCATGAGCTGAAGCAGGGCGAGGCATCGCCTCACCCGGGAAGTGCAAGCGGTCAGGGAATTCCCTGTCCTAGTCAAAGAAAGGAGTGACAGAGGGCATCTGGGAAATTGGGTCACTCCCACCCTATTACTGCACTCTTCCAACGGGCTTAACAAATGGCACACCAGGAGATTGTATCCTGCACCTGGCTTCGAGTGCCCTATGCCCACAGAGCCTCGCTCATTGCTAGCACAGCAGTCTGAGATCAAACTGCAAGGTGGCAGCAAGGCTGGGGGAGGGGTGCCCACCATTGCCCAGGCTTGAGCAGGTAAACAAAGCAGCCAGGAAGATCGAACTGGGTGGAGCCCACCACAGCTCAAGGAGGCCTGACTGCCTCTGTAGGCTCCACCTGTGGGGGCAGGGCACAGACAAACAAAAGACAGCAATACCCTCTGCAGACTTAAATGTCCCTGTCTGACAGCTTTGAAGAGAGTAGTGGTTCACCCAGCACACAGCTTCAGATCTGAGAATGGGCAGACTGCCTCCTGAAGTGGGTCCCTAACCCCTGAGTAGCCTAACTGGGAGGCACCCCTCAGTAGGGGCGGACTGACACCTCACACGGCTGGGTACTCCTCTGAGACAAAACTTCCAGAGGAACGATCAGAGAGCAGCATTTGCAGTTCACCAATATCTGCTGTTCTGCAGCCACTGCTGCTGATACCCAGGCAAACAGGGTCTGGAGTGGACCTCCAGTAAACTCCAATAGACCTGCAGCTGAGGGTCCTGACTGTTAGAAGGAAAACTAACAAACAGAAAGGACATCCACACCAAAAACCCATCTGTACATCACCATCATCAAAGACCAAAGGTAGATAAAACCACAAAGATGGGGAAAAAACAGAGCAGAAAAATAGGAAACTCTAAAAATCAGAGCTCCTCTTCTCCTCCAAAGGAATGCAGCTCCTCACCAGCAATGGAACAAAGCTGGACAGAGAATGACTTTGACGAGTTGAGAGAAGAAGGCTTCAGAAGATCAAACTACTCTGAGCTAAAGGAGGAAGTTTGAAACAATGGCAAAGAAGTTAAAAACTTTGAAAAAAAATTAGATGAATGAATAACCAGAATAACCAATGCAGAGAAGTCCTTAAAGGACATGATGGAGCTGAAAACCATGGCACGAGAACTATGTGACAAATGCATAAGCCTCAGTAACCGATGTGATCAACTGGAAGAAAGGTTATCAGCGATGGAAGACGAAATGAATGAAATGCAGCATGAAGAGAAGTTTAGAGAAAAAAGAATAAAAAGAAACGAACAAAGCCTCCAAAAAATACGGGACTATGTGAAAAGACCAAATCTACGTCTAATTGGTGTACCTGAAAGTGACAGGGAGAATGGAACCAAGTTGGAAAATACTCTGCAGGATATTATCCAGGAGAACTTCCCCAACCTAGCAAGACAGGCCAACATTCAAATTCAGGAAATACAGAGAACACCATAAAGATACTCCTGGAGAAGCGCAATCCAAAGACACATAATTGTCAGATTCACCAAAGTTGAAATGAAGTAAAAAATGTTAAGGGCAGCCAGAGAGAAAGGTTGGGTTACCCACAAAGGGAAGCCCATCAGACTAACAGCTGATCTCTTGGCAGAAACTCTACAAGCTAGGAGAGAGTGGGGGCCAATATTCAACATTCTTAAAGAAAAGACTTTTCAACCCAGAATTTTATATCCAGCCAAACTAAGCTTCGTAAGTGAAGGAGAAATAAAATACTTTACAGACAAGCAAATGCTGAGAGATTTTGTCACCACCAGGCCTGCCCCAAAAGAGCTCCTGAAGGAAGCACTAAACATGGAAAGGAACAACCGGTACCAGCCACTGCAAAAACATGCCAAATTGTAAAGACCATCAAGGCTAAGAAGAAACTGCATCAACTAATGAGCAAAATAACCAACTAACATCATAATGACAGGATCAAATTCACACATAACAATTCTAACCTTAAATGTAAATGAGCTAAATGCTCCAATTAAAAGGCACAGACTGGCAAATCGGAGAGTCAAGACCCATCGGTGTGCTGTATTCAGGAAACCCATCTCACATGAAGAGACAAACATAGGCTCAAAATAAAGGGATGGAGGAAGATCTACCAAGCAAATGGAAAACAAAAAAAGGCAGGGGTTGCAATCCAAGTCCCTGATAAAACAGACTTTAAACCAACAAAGATCAAAAGAGACAAAGAAGGCCATTACATAATGGTGAAGGGATCAATTCAACAAGAAGAACTAACTATCCTAAATATATATGCACCCAATACAGGAGCACCCAGATTCATAAACTAAGTCCTTAGTGACCTACAAAGACACGTAGACTCCCAAACAATAACAATGGGAGACTTTAACACCCCACTGTCAACATTAGACAGATCAATGCAACAGAAAGTTAACAAGGATATCCAGGAATTGAACTCAGCTCTGCACCAAGCGGACCTAATAGACATCCACAGAACTCTCCACCCCAAATCAACAGAATATACATTCTTTTCAGCACCACACCACACCTATTCCAAAATTGACCACATAGTTGGAAGTAAAGCTCTCCTCAGCAATTGCAAAAGAACAGAAATTATAACAAACTGTCTCTCAGACCACAGTGCAATCAAACTACAACTCAGGATTAAGAAACTCACTCAAAACCGCTCAACTACATGGAAACTGAACAACCTGCTCCTGAATGACTACTGGGTACATAATGAAACGAAGGCAGAAATAAAGATGTTCTTTGAAACCAACAAGAACAAAGACACAACATACCAGAATCTCTGGGACACATTCAAAGCAGTGTGTAGAGGGAAATTTATAGCACTAAATGCCCACAAGAGAAGGCAGGAAAGCTCTAAAATTGACACCGTAACATCACAATTAAAAAAAATAGAGAAGCAAGAGCAAACACATTCAAAAGCTAGCAGAAGGTAAGAAATAACTAAAATCAGAGCAGAACTGAAGGAAATAGAGATACAAAAAACCCTTCAAAAAATCAATGAATTCAGGAGCTGGTTTTTTGAAAAGATCAACAAAATTGATAGACCACTAGCAAGACTAATAAAGAAGAAAAGAGAGAAGAATCAAATAGATGCCATAAAAAATGACAAAGGGGATATCACCACCAATCCCACAGAAATACAAACTACCATCAGAGAATACTATAAACACCTCTATGCAAATAAACTAGAAAATCTAGAAGAAATGGATAAATTCCTTGACACATACACCCTACTAAGACTAAACCAGGAAGAAGTTGAATCTCTGAATAGACCAATAACAGGCTCTGAAATTGAGGCAATAATTAATAGCTTATCAAACAAAAAAAGTCCATGACCAGATGAATTCACAGCCAAATTCTACCAAAGATACAAGGAGGAACTGGTACCATTCCTTCTGAAACTATTCCAATCAATAGAAAAAGAGGGAATCCTCCCTAACTCATTTTATGAGGCCAGCATCATCCTGATACCAAAGCCGGGCAGAGACACAACAAAAAAAGAGAATTTGAGACCAATATCCTTGAAGAACATTGATGCAAAAATCCTCAATAAAATACTGGCAAACCAAATCCAGCAGCACATCAAAAAGCTTATCCACCATGATCAAGTGGGCTTCATCCCTGGGATGCAAGGCTGGTTCAACATATGAAAATCAATAAACATAATCCAGCATATAAACAGAACCAAAGACAAAAACCACATGATTATCTCAATAGATGCAGAAAAGGCCTTTGACAAAATTCAACAACCCTTCATGCTAAAAACTCTCAATAAATTAGATATTGATGGGACGTATCTCAAAATAATAAGAGCTATCTATGACAAACCCACAGCCAATATCATACTGAATGGACAAAAACTGGAAGCATTCCCTTTGAAAACTGGCACAAGACAGGGATGCCCTCTCTCACCACTCCTATTCAACACAGTGTTGGAAGTTCTGGCCAGGGCAATCAGGCAAGAGAAGGAAATAAAAGGCATTCAATTAGGAAAAGAGGAAGTCAAATTGTCCCTGTTTGCAGATGACATGATTGTATATCGAGAAAACCCCATTATCTCAGCCTCAAATCTCCTTAAGCTGATAAGCAACTTCATCAAAGTCTCAGAATACAAAATCAATGTGCAAAAATCACAAGCATTCTTATAGACCAATAAAAGACAAAGAAAGAGCCAAATCACGAGTGAACTCCCATTCACAATTGCTTCAAAGAGAATAAAATACCTAGGAATCCAGCTTACAAGGGATGTGAAGGATCTCTTCAAGGAGAACTACAAACCACTGTTCAATGAAATAAAAGAGGATACAAACAAATGGAATAACATTCCATGCTCGTGGATAGGAAGAATCAATATTGTGAAAATGGCCATACTGCCCAAGATAATTTATAGATTCAATGCCACACCCATCAAGCTACCAATGACTTTCTTCACAGAATTGGAAAAAACTACTTTAAAGTTCATACGGAACCAAAAAAGAGCCCGCATTGCCAAGTCCATCAGAAGCCAAAAGAACAAAGCTGGGCCGGGCGCGGTGGCTCACGCTTGTAATCCCAGCACTTTGGGAGGCCAAGGCGGGCGGATCACGAGGTCAGGAGATCGAGACCACAGTGAAACCCCATCTCTACTGAAAAATACAAAAAATTAGCCGGGCGTGGTGGCAGGAGCCTGTAGTCCCAGCTACTCGGAGAGGCTGAGGCAGGAGAATGGCGTGAACCCGGGAGGCGGAGCTTGCAGTGAGCCGAGATTGCGCCACTGCACTCCAGCCTGGGCGACAGAGCGAGACTCCGTCTCACAAAAAAAAAAAAAAAAAAAAAAAGGACAAAGCTGGAGGCATCACGCTACCTGATTTCAAACTATACTACAAGGCTACAGTAACCAAAACAGCATGATACTGGTATCAAAACAGAGATATAGACCAATGGAACAGAACAGAGCCCTCAGAAATAATGCCGCATATCTGCAACTATCTGATCTTTGACAAACCTGACAAAAACAAGCAATGGAGAAAGGATTCCCTATTTAATAAATGGTGCTGGGAAAACTGGCTAGCCATATGTAGAAAGCTGAAACTGGATCCCTTCCTCACACCTTATACAAAAATTAATTCAAGATGGATTAAAGACTCACATGTTAGACCTAAAACCATAAAAACCCTAGAAGAAAACCTAGGCAATACCATTCAGGACATAGGCATGTGCAAGGACTTCATGCCTAAAACACCAAAAGCAATGGCAACAAAAGCCAAAACTGACAAATGGGATCTCATTAAACTAAACAGCTTCTGCACAGCAAAAGAAACTACCATCAGAGTGAACAGACAACCTACAGAATGGGAGAAAATTTTTGCAACCTACTCATCTGACAAAGGGCTAATATCAGAGGGTGGAACTAAGATGGTCGAATAGGAACAGCTCCGGTCTCCAGCTCCCAGCCAGAGCGACAAAGAAGACGGGTGATTTCTGCATTTCTGCTTGAGGTACCGGTCTCACCTCACTAGGGAGTGCCAAACAGTGGGTGCAGGACAGTCGGTGAAGTGCACTGTGCACGAGCCCAAGCAGGGCGAGGCATTGCCTCACTCAGGAAGCGCAAGGGGTCAGGGAGTTCCCTTTCCTAGTCAAAGAAAGGGGTAACAGACGGCACCTGGAAAATTGGGTCAGTCCCACCCTAATACTGCACTGTTCCAACGGGCCTGGAAAACGGCACACCAGGAGATTGTGTCCCGCACCTGGCTCGGAGGGTCCTATGCCCACGGAGTCTTGCTGATTGCTAGCACAGCAGTCTGAGATCAAGCTGCAAGGTGGCAGCGAGGCTGGGGGAGGGGCGCCCGCCATTGCCCAGGCTTGCTTAGGTAAACAAAGCAGCCAGGAAGCTCCAACTGGGTGGAGCCCACCACAGCTCAAGGAGGCCTGCCTGCCTCTGTAGGATCCACCTCTGGGGGCAAGGCACAGACAAACAAAAACTCAGCAGGAACCTCCACAGACTTAAATGTCCCTGTCTGACTGACAGCTTTGAAGAGAGTAGTGGTTCTCCCAGCACACAGCTGGAGATCTGAGAACAGACAGACTGCCTCCTAAAGTGGGTCCCTCACCCCTGAGCAGCCTAACTTGGAGGCACCCCCCAGTAGCGACAGACTGACACCTCATTCGGCCCGGTATCCTCTGAGACAAAACTTCCAGAGGAACTATCAGACAGCTGAATTGGTGGTCTCACCAAAATCTGCTGTTCTGCAGCCACTGCTGCTGACACCCAGCCAAACAGAGTCTGGAGTGGACCTCTAGTAAACTCCAACAGACCTGCAGCTGAGGGTCCTGTCTGGTAGAAGGAAAACTAACAAACAGAAAGGACATCCACACCAAAAACCCATCTGTACATCACCATCATCAAAGACCAAAAGTAGATAAAACCACAAAGATGGGGAAAAAACAGAGCAGAAAAACTGGAAACTCTAAAAAGCAGAACACCTCTCCTCCTCCAAAGGAATGCAGTTCCTCACCAGCAACAGAACAAAGCTGGATGGAGGATGACTTTCACGAAATGAGAGAAGAAGGCTTCAGACGATCAAACTACTCTGAGCTACGAGAGGAAATTCAAAACAATAGCAAAGAAGTTAAAAACTTTGAAAAAAAATTAGAAAAATGGATAACTAAAATAACCAACGGAGAGAAGGGCTTAAAGGAGCTGATGGAGCTGAAAGCCAAGTTTCGAGAACTACGCGAAGATTGCAGAAGCCTCAGCAGCAGATGCCATCAACTGGAAGAAAGGGTATCGCTGATGGAAGATGAAATGAATGAAATGAAGAGAGAAGGGAAGTTTAGAGAAAAAAGAATAAAAAGAAATGAACAAAGCCTCCAAGAAATTTGGGATTATGTGAAAAGACCAAACCTACGTCTGATTGGTGTACCTGAAAATGACGGGGAGAATGGAACCAAGTTGGAAAACACTCTGCAAGATATTATCCAGGAGAACTTCCCCAATCTAGCAAGGCAGGCCAACATTCAGATTCAGGAAATACAGAGAACACCACAAAGATACTCCTCGAGAAGAGCAACTCCAAGACACATAATTGTCAGATTCACCAAAGTTGAAATGAAGGAAAAAATGTTAAGGGCAGCCAGAGAGAAAGGTCGGGTTACCCACAAAGGGAAGCCCATCAGACTAACAGCTGATCTCTCGGCAGAAACTCTACAAGCCAGAAGAGAGTGGGGGCCGATATTCAACATTCTTAAAGAAAAGAATTTTCAACCCAGAATTTCATATCCAGCCAAACTAAGCTTCATAAGTGAAGGAGAAATAAAATACTTTACAGACAAGCAAATGCTGAGTGATTTTGTCACCACCAGGCCTGCCCTAAAAGAGCTCCTGAAGGAAGCACTAAACATGGAAAGGAACAACCGGTACCAGCCACTGCAAAAACACGCCAAATTGTAAAGACCATTGAGACTAGGAAGAAACTGCAGCAACTAACGACCAAAATAACCAACTAACATCATAATGACAGGATCAGATTCACACATAACAATATTAACGTTAAATGTAAATGGGCTAAATGCTCCAATTAAAAGACACAGACTGGCAAACTGGATAAGGAGTCAGGACCCATCAGTGTTCTGTATTCAGGAAACCCATCTCATGTGCAGAGACACACACAGACTCAAAATAAAGGGATGGAGGAAGATCTATCAAGCAACTGGAAAACAAAAAAAGGCAGGGGTTGCAATCCTAGTCTCTGATAAAATAGACTTTAAACCAACAAAGATCAAAAGAGACAAAGAAGGCCATTACATAATGGTAAAGGGATCAATTCAACAAGAAGAGCTAACTATCCTAAATATATATGCATCCAACACAGGAGCACCCAGATTCATAAAACAAGTCCTGAGTGACCTACAAAGGGACTTAAACTCCCACACAATAATAATGGGAGATTTTAACACCCCACTGTCAACATTAGACAGATCAACGAGACAGAAAGTTAACAAGGATATCCAGGAATTGAACTCAGCTCTACATAAAGTGGACCTAATAGACATCTACAGAACTCTCCACCCCAAATCAACAGAATATACATTTTTTTCAGCACCACACCACACCTATTCCAAAATTGACCACATAGTTGGAAGTAAAGCTCTCCTCAGCAAATGTAAAAGAACAGAAATTATAACAAATTGTCTCTCAGACCACAGTGCAATCAAACTACAACTCAGGATTAAGAAACTCACTCAAAACCGCTCAACTACATGGAAACTGAATAACCTGCTCCTGAATGACTATTGGGTACATAATGAAACGAAGGCAGAAATAAAGATGTTCTTTGAAACCAACGAGAACAAAGACACAACATACCAGAATCTCTGGGACACATTCAAAGCAGTGTGTAGAGGGAAATTTATAGCACTAAATGCCCACAAGAGAAAGCAGGAAAGATCCAAAATTGACACCCTAACATCACAATTAAAAGAACTAGAAAAGCAAGAGCAAACACATTCAAAAGCTAGCAGAAGGCTAGAAATAACTAAAATCAGAGCAGAACTGAAGGAAATAGAGACACAAAAAACCCTTCAAAAAATTAATGAATCCAGGAGCTGGTTTTTTGAAAAGATCAACAAAATTGATAGACCGCTAGCAAGACTAATAAAGAAGAAAAGAGAGAAGAATCAAATAGATGCCATAAAAAATGAAAAAGGGGATATCACCACTGATCCCACAGAAATACAATCTACCATCAGAGAATACTACAAACACCTCTATGCAAATAAACTAGAAAATCTAGAAGAAATGGATAAATTCCTCGACAAATACACCCTCCCAAGACTAAATCAGGAAGAAGTTGAATCTCTGAATAGACCAATAACAGGTTCTGAAATTGTGGCAATAATCAATAGCTTACCAACCAAAAAGAGTCCAGGACCTGATGGATTCACAGCCGAATTCTACCAGAGGTACAAGGAGGAACTGGTACCATTCCTTCTGAAACTATTCCAATCGATAGAAAAAGAGGGAATCCTCCCTAACACATTTTATGAAGCCAGCATCATCCTGATACCAAAGCCTGGCAGAGACATAACCAAAAAAGAGAATTTCAGACCAATATCCTTGATGAACATTCATGCAAAAATCCTCAATAAAATACTGGCAAATCGAATCCAGCAGCACATCAAAAAGCTTATCCACCATGATCAAGTGGGCTTCATCCCTGGGATGCAAGGCTGGTTCAACGTACACAAATCAATAAATGTAATCCAGCATATAAACAGAACCAAAGACAAAAACCACATGATTATCTCAATAGATGCAGAAAAGGCCTTTGACAAAATTCAACAACCCTTCATGCTAAAAACTCTCAATAAATTAGGTATTGATGGGACGTATCTCAAAATAATAAGAGCTATCTACGACAAACCCACAGCCAATATCATACTGAATGGGCAAAAACTGGAAGCATTCCCTCTGAAAACCGGCACAAGACAGGGATGCCCTCTCTCACCACTCCTATTCAACATAGTGCTGGAAGTTCTGGCCAGAGCAATCAGGCAGGAGAAGGAAATAAAGGGTATTCAATTAGGAAAAGAGGAAGTCAAATTGTCCCTGTTTGCAGATGACATGATTGTATATCTAGAAAACCCCAACGTCTCAGCCCAAAATCTCCTTAAGCTGATTAGCAACTTCAGCAAAGTCTCAGGATACAAAATCAATGTACAAAAATCACAAGCTTTCTTGTACACCAATCACAGGCAAACAGAGAGCCAAATCATGAGTGAACTCCCATTCACAATTGCTTCAAAGAGAATAAAATACCTAGGAATCCAACTTACAAGGGACGTGAAGGGCCTCTTCAAGGAGAACTACAAACCACTGCTCAATGAAATAAAAGAGGATACAAATGGAAGAACATTCCATGCTCATGGGTTGGAAGAATCAATATCGTGAAAATGGCCATACTGCCCAAGGTAATTTATAGATTCAATGCCATCCCCATCAAGCTACCAATGACTTTCTTCACAGAATTGGAAAAAACTACTTTAAAGTTCATGTGGAACCAAAAAAGAGCCCGCATCGCCAAGTCAATCCTAAACCAAAAGAACAAAGCTGGAGGCATCACGCTACCTGACTTTAAACTATACTACAAGGCTACAGTAACCAAAACAGCATGGTACTGGTACCACAACAGAGACATAGATCAATGGAACAGAACAGAGCCCTCAGAAATGATGCCGCATATCTACAACTATCTGATCTTTGACAAACCTGACAAAAACAAGAAATGGGGAAAGGATTCCCTATTTAATAAATGGTGCTGGGAAAACTGGCTAGCCATATGTAGAAAGCTGAAACTGGATCCATTCCTTACACCTTATACAAAAATTAATTCAAGATGGATTAAAGACTTAAATGTTAGACCTAAAACCATTAAAATCCTACAAGAAAACCTAGGCAATACCATTCAGGACATAGGCGTGGGCAAGGACTTCATGTCTGAAACACCAAAAGCAATGGCAACAAAAGCCAAAATTGACAAATGGGATCTCATTAAACTAAAGAGCTTCTGCACAGCAAAAGAAACTACCATCAGAGTGAACAGGCAACCTACAGAATGGGAGAAAATTTTTGCAACCTACTCATCCGACAAAGGGCTAATATCCAGAATCTACAATGAACTCAAACAAATTTACAAGAAAAAAACAAACAACCCCATCAAAAAGTGGGGAAAGAACGTGAACAGACACTTCTCAAAAGAAGACATTTATGCAGCCAAAAAACACATGAAAAAATGCTCATCATCACTGGCCATCAGAGAAATGCAAATCAAAACCACAGTGAGATACCATCTCACACCAGTTAGAATGGCCATCATTAAAAAAGCAGGAAACAACAGGTGCTGGAGAGGTTGTGGAGAAATAGCAACACTTTTACACTGTTGGTGGGACTGTAAACTAGTTCAACCATTGTGGAAGTCAGTGTGGCGATTCCTCAGGGATCTCGAACTAGAAATACCATTTGACCCAGCCATCCCATTACTGGGTATATACCCAAAGGACTATAAATCATGCTGCTATAAAGACACATGCACACGTATGTTTATTGCGGCACTATTCACAATAGCAAAGAGTTGGAACCAACCCAAATGTCCAACAACAATAGACTGGATTAAGAAAATGTGGCACATATACACCATGGAATACTATGCAGCCATAAAAAATGATGAGTTCGTGTCCTTTGTAGGGACATGGATGAAACTGGAAAACATCATTCTCAGTAAACTATCACAAGGACAAAAAACCAAACACCACGTGTTCTGACTCATAGGTGGGAATTGAACAATGAGAACTCATGGACACAGGAAGGGGAACATCACATTCCGGGGACTGTTGTGGGGTGGGGGGAGGGGGGAGGGACAGCATTAGGAGATATACCTAATGCTAAATGACGAGTTAATGGGTGCAGGAAATCAACATGACACATGGACACATATGTAACAAATCTGCACATTGTGCACGTATACCCTAAAACCTAAAGTATAATAAAAAAAAAAAGGGCTAATATCCAAAATCTACAATGAACTCAAACAAATTTACAAGAAAAATACAAACAACCCCATCAAAAAGTAGGCAAAGGATATGAACAGACACTTCTCAAAAGAAGACATTTATGCAGCCAAAAAACACATGAAAAAATGCTCATCATCACTGGCCATCAGAGAAATGCAAATCAAAACCACAATGAGATACCATCTCACACCAGTTAGAATGGCAATCATTAAAAAGTCAGGAAACAACGGGTGCTGGAGAGGATGTGGAGAAATAGGAACACTTTTACACTGTTGGTGGGACTGTAAACTAGTTCAACCATTGTGGAAGTCAGTGTGGCGATTCCTCAGGGATCTAGAACTAGAAATACCATTTGACCCAGCCATCCCATTACTGGGTATATACCCAAAGGATTATAAATCATGCTGCTATAAAGACACATGAACACATATGTTTATAGCGGCACTATTCACAATAGCAAAGACTTGGAACCAACCCAAGTGTCCAACAATGATAGACTGGATTAATAAAATGTGGCACATATACACCATGGAATACTATGCAGCCATAAAAAATGATGAATTCATGTCCTTTGTAGGACATGGATGAAGCTGGAAACGATCATTCTCAGCAAACTATCGCAAGGACAAAAAACCAAACACCGCATGTTCTCACTCATAGGTGGGAATAGAACAATGAGAACACATGGACACAGGAAGGGGAATATCGCACACCAGGGACTGTGGTGGGGGGGAGGTGGGGGGAGGGATAGCATTAGGAGGTATACCTAACGCTAAATGACAAGTTAATGGGTGCAGCACACCAACATGGCACATGTATACATATGTAACAAACCTGCACGTTGTGCACATGTACCCTAAAACCCTAAAGTATAATAATAATAATAATAAAAGGAAAAAAAAAATAGAGACACATGGCCACATGGCTGGCTGGCTGGGCAAGCCAGCCTTGAATCTTACATAATCCTTTCTCTGCCATTCACCAAGACAAGAACAGGGCAAGGAACAGGAAGAAAAAAGGAGTGAGGGTGGTTATTTTTAGTTCCAGTTCTCATTTCAACGGGCGACTATCACTCTCCAGACTCAGCAGATGGTGGGCCCGACAGTTTTGTCTGATGATCTAATTAGTTTTCAGCACCTCATTATCACCTCACAATGGAATCTAGAATAAAAGCTTAAAGTGCAGAATGTTTAACGGGCTTATTTGAATGCAGTAAAGTGAGTTCTTTAAGTTAAATTCTTTCATCAGCAATGGGCTTTATCTACTCAGGAGGCATTTGAAGAGAACCAATATTTAGGTGAGGACTGTTAATAAAGTAGCATGTCTCTAACATTGAAATGTTGTCAAAAATGTGATGTGTATTCCAGATATAACAGAGATAAGCCACAACATTCTGTAGTAAAAAGAAACTGAGAGCCAGAAGAAGTGAATTCTAGTTCATCTCTGCCACTAATTAACCATATGGCTAGAGGCAAGTCAGTTTCTCTAAGCGCCATTCCCTTATCTGTGACATGCAAACACGGGGCCAGGCAGATGGACTCTACATTTTCTTCCAGTTCTAAAATCCTCCTATTTAGCAACACTTCCGTAGGGTCAACTCTGCAGCCTTCTACAACACACTTAGGAGATGTAATTTTTTCAGATAAAATAATGTTCAAAATTGCTAAGCACGAAGGGTTTTTTGGAAAAAAAAATAGAGCATAATTGCTTCGGCAGTGTCATCTCTTTCCAGCAACAGTGTTCAACGCACCATGCGTCCAAATACACTGGCTGAGCTGGAAAATGCCTGAGCTGAATCCACGGAGAGTTAGGAGCCTATGGAGGTTCCGCAATAGCCAATCTCAAAATCCTTCGCAGGACAACTGCATCAGTAAGGACTGCTGATCCCTGGGGACTCCCAGGGCAGTGTGAGCTTGCTGAGCCTGAGAGAGGCTGTGGGGCAGATATGATGTTCTCTACTTTCAGTGTCTGCCTCCCACTTGCTGCTTAATAATGTTGCATAAAGACACGATACAAAGTATTTTTATGCAATGGTTAAAATGCACTGCAGATGCAGGATTTTTTTTACCTGTTGGCATCATATTTTTTTCTAACTTGATATGAAAGCTATTAACACTTCCAAACAGCCAGTGTCTCTGTGCTTCATATTGTCATTACTCCTGACCTGCACTACCCCAAAAGGGGTAGTCACATGTGCCTGTTTAAATTTAAAATGACATTAATATTAGATGAAATTTAAAATTCAGCTCCTCCTTTGCACCAGCCACATTTCAAGTGCCCCATAGCCATGGTACTCACTAGCTGCATTTCATAGATAAGGGAATGGATAGACGCGTGGTGGTTGCACTGGGGACCTCAAATTGGGACAGTGTGGATCTAAATCATTTCCATCACCACCAAAAATTCCACTGGACAGTGCTGATCTAGACTGACCATCCCTGACTCCATGAAATTACTTTTTGGTTTTGACTTAGAGTACACAACCAGCATTGAAACATTCTTTGTGAGTTAATACCTTAAGAGGCAGGGTGGGGTGGCTCACACTGTAATCCCAGCACTTTTGGAGGCTAAGGTGGGTGGATCACCCTAGGTCAGGAGTTCAAGACCAGCCTGGCCAACATGGTGAAACCCTGTCTCTACTAAAAATACAAAAATTAGCCGAGCATAGTGGTGCACACCTGTAGTCCCAGCTACTTAGGTAGTTGAAGCACAAGAATCGCTTGAACCCAGGAGGCAGAGGTTGCAGTGAGCTGAAATCATGCCGTTGCATTCCAGCCTGTGTGACAGAACAAGACTCTGTCTCAAAAAAAAAAAAAAAAAAATCATAAGAGAGCTACTGTAGGTCGTTTGGGACCTAGGAAGATGTGATCTAACATGGCATAATTTAGCAATTTCTTTAATTTGTCTTTGGGGGAACCACCAAGTGCTCTCACCCAAAAAAGTCAACTAAAATAGAAAAATCTCAGCTGGGAGTGGTGGCATGCGCCTGTAGCCCCAGCTACTTGGGAGGCTGAAGTGGGAGGATCACTTGAGACTGGAATTAGAGGCTGCAGTGAGTTGAGATCATGATGGTGCCACTTCAACTCCAGCCTGGGCAAAAGTGTGACACTCTGACTCAAAAAAAAAAAAGAAAAATCTCAGGTCACAGTTAGATATGTTTTAAAAATTCTAGTCAACAATTTATACTCTTCATTATTTCATAACCTAAAATATCAAGCTTACTCACATATTTTATATGTTTACATTTGTATCCTTTATATATATACAAGTAGATTTGTAGATTGTGCTGAAATATCATCTCAGAGGAAGAACACTGCTAAGCTAATCTATACTTCTATCCTCTACCCTCCTACTTCTCTTTTTGTTTTTCTACTTTAGGCTGCTACAGTCCCCTTTCTGTATTCGATCTAGTTCAAAGGTTAACTTTTGTTTGCATTCACAGCCTTCCCATTGTGGAGATTTATTTATTTTTCCCTTTGATCTCTCTTCCTTGAAAAGGTTAATTCATAAAGAAAAAGAATGAGTTGATGATTATTTCTCTTGACCACTAAAATTGATCTTCATTGTTCTCTTCCTTTGAAGGATTCCTCCCCACTTCTTTACATGAGGTATTCTATTTGGAGCACAAGACACACTTTAGTTGCCTGGGTCAGATGTAGAAATTACTTAAAATTCCTACAAACACCTTCTTTTATAAAATACAGAATCACAAAATATTAGTCTATATCAGAAATTATTTCAACACTATGATTAGGCTGGTGTTGCTCTCAGAAAAAAAAATAATAATAATATACATGATTTTTGTAATCAGCTTCTATTTCTTTTTTCAGTACTGATTCTTCCATTTTCTCCTGGGATTCCTGCCTCCTCCCCTCTAGGAAGACATTCAGAAGATCTCACTTGCCTGAGCCGAGGGGAACAGAGCTGCTACTATCTGCTGTGTCCGTGAGGAATCAGCCCAATAGGGAATGGAACTAACACAGAAGAGAGACAGATGTGAGATGCAAATGGGGAAACTGTAGGCTGGGGACATCTTCTGAGCCTCCGAGTTCAGCCAGCCTGACAGCTGGTCTCTCTTCACTGCAGAACCTTTTTCAATCCTGAGGTCTGAAATACCTTTAGAATTTCAGTACAGCCTGCTTCCTATGGGTTACAAAATTCTTTATCATGCATGGTTTAAATTGTGAAAACCTCTAGAAAAAATGTCTTAACTTGGTAATAATTTCATGCAAATTATTTTTTAAAAGTGGCATGTATTTTAACAGAAGAAAACTTTTCTCAAACTATCCAATTTGCAGTAGCACAAGAAGGCAGTCGTGAGATTCTGCTAAAATTAATAGGCACATTTGTTAAGTAATTATACAATATTAAAATATCACCAAGGGGACAGAACTGGAGATAAATGTCCTCATCTGGACTGGATGAAGCTCTTCTGGGAGACCATGTTATAAAGTTCTTTAATTTAAAAAATTACATTTCCAGGGCCTAATATTGTCAGAAAGAAAAATAATCTGGCTCAGTAAGAAATATAGATTTAGAGGATTGTACTTAAGGGCCTAGCACCGTGGCTGTACATCATTGTCAAGCAGGAAGGAGTAGAGCTACAGATGCTGCATCCCTGGATCAACCGTGCATGTGTTAATAAAAAAGGTATCCTTGAACATCTCTAAATCTGAGATGCCTGAGAGCCCAGTCTCTTGCTGATACATTGCCTTTGGATGCTCCCAAGCATATATGCTGTTTTAATATAGGTTTATTATTATGTAGGTATGGGAAGGCCAGTAGATTGGAAGATGACTGCCACCAGAAAGACAGACTATTATTCTCACAGATCCCAAGAAGAGGAACATGGCACTCCATTGAGAGCCACACAAGGAAGCACCAGGGCCATCCAGAGGCAGAGAGAGTGAGGAAACGTGGGTAGGAACCTTCACTGTGGTATCCACTGGAATAAATGCATATGGCAGTGTACACAGGCTTACGATCAGACAGGACTCTGCCTACTTGTCTGCTGCTTGGCCCTGGGGTGGATAGGGCAGGAGGATGGTGACCCCGAGTGTCAGAGCCCCATAAAGGCGGGACTGGGGGTGTGGGCTCCAGTTTGATTGTTGTCTTAGTTTAGGCTGCCATAACAAAAGTACCATACATAGGCTGAGAAGCTTAAGCCACAAATATTTATTGTTCACAGTTCTGGAGGCTTTGAAGTCCAAAATCAAGATGACAGATCGGGTGTCTGGTCAGGGTCCACATTCTGGTGTGCAGATGGCCACCTCCTCATTGTATCCTCACAGAGAAGAGAGCAGAGAGGAAATAAGCAAAGTCCCTCATGTCTCTTCTTATAGGGCCACTAATCCTGTTAGAAGGGCTTGACCCTCATGGCCTAATCACCCCCCAAAGGCCCCACTTACTAATATATCCCATTGCAGATTAGAGTTTCAACATATGGATTTTGGGGTGACACACTGAGTTCACAGCAGTTAGCTTGCATTTGAAAAGTGTGCTCATGTGTGAGCTGCTTAGTGTCTCTAGGAACTGGCTAGCCTCCAGAGTCCTCAAAGCCCCAGATGTCAAAGCATCCAAATACAGACAATAAAAGATATGGTTAATGCACATAGTTAATGGCTTACCCTCAACACCTGCATGGGTGTCTGATGGGATGGGTGCACTGGGGGCCTCATATTAGGTGGCAAAGGAGGTCCCAGGTTTCCCATAGGGATGAAACCCTGCAGAATGTGCTGATAATGGAAGTAAGGCCAGTCTGTCCATTTAAGGCATCCCCAAGAAGGTTTCTAGATGAAAAATGCCTGCCATTCACTGCCAACACTTTTCATTTCCCAATTCTTGCTCTCTGAAACACACGAAAGGTGTTCTCTTTAAAATAGTGTGTTGTATGAATTCTGGAAAACTGAACCAAGGAGCAGACCCTTATTCTCTCTCTCAAATCCCTCTCAAGAGAATTCTAATTTAAAAAATGAACTTAAGAGTTGGCTGGACCTGCCTCTTCTCCTCAAGGATCCCTGGCACTTTTGCAGACTAAAGTTCTTGAGAAGACTTGTAAGCCAGGGAAAGGGCTACCTTCGCTGTTATTCAACGGTCTGGAAAAATCCACGAGCTCATCACCAGGATGAGCCTGCTTTCCAGGGACAGCACATCATCCTAAACGGCCCAGCCAGCAGACCCCTGCACTCTCCTGGTCAGCACAAACACCTGTCCTCTCTTATCCTACACACAGACTGTTACCAGAATGCCAGGGTTTGGTCTAGGCTAGGTCCTATTGCTTGCTGCACAGAAAGTCAGTCACTGAGCCAATGAGTATTGCAAGGGAAGAAGGCTTTTTATTCTGGCGATGTCAACAGAGAAATTGGGAGAAAAGTCTCAAATCCATCTTCCCAACTGACTAAAACTGGGGGGTTTATATAGCAGGGAACGAATGTAGCTATGTGCAGGAAGGACTCAGGGAGGGGTAAGGAAGCAATCATGAGGAAAGAGGGGTCTGGCGTCTATTGTCTGGATGCCATGAGTCAGTGAGTTTCAGTCCCCTGCCAGGGTCAGTTTCCTGAGGAAGAAACTCAGATGAGATAAATGAAAGTTTCAAGTTTTAAGATGAGGAGTCAATTTCTATGTTTATTCAAAAACCTGTAAATATTACTTCTATGAAACAATTGGACCGATTTCAAGACCAGTGAGAAACTTGTTGACCCCAATGACAGCCTCTGCCCTCCAGAGGGGCTGCACAGTTCTGAAACAGACCTCTTCCCTACAGCTGGAAAAGGACTGCTCTTCCCTGTCCCTGCACCTAAAGAAGCCCAAGAAACCCCTTGCCTATGCCCCACACCTCTCAATCAAAAGATGAAAAGAAACCAAAAAATGCAGCCTATCAGCCAACAGTTGCCTGTCCCTTTATCTCCAGCCTAAGAAAAATGAAAACAACCCTCATAAACAAAAACTTTCTCTTACTTTGAATCTCCCCATTCCCTGGAGACCCCAACAGCCTGAACAAAGATGCAGAAGCCAGGACAGAGCCCAAAACGTCCTGGAGCTCGTTCACCTGCAGGGGAAGCAAAACACTGCAGAGAACAGGGCAGGACACAGCTGGTGTGCTAGTGCAGGAGGGCGGAGAATGCCTGTACAGGGCACCCTGGCTGCATGCTATCACCTGGCGGGCAGGGGAATACAAAATAATGATGCAGCTCACACCCCCAGAGACTCTGACTTAATTGGTGTGGGCAGCAGCCTGAGCACTGGGATTTTTAAAAGCTCCCTGAGTTTAGCCAAAGTTGAGAAGCACATCTGTAAGAAGATATTGCAAAACATTATTTCTGACTTTTTAAATGTAATAACAGAACTGGAAAGTCATGAATTCATAACCTGGAAGGACCAAGGGGATGCTTCCTCACAACAAAGTATATTGAGCACCAGAAATCATTTTTATTTATTTAATAAATGTTTATCTGGCACTTACGTGCAAGGCATTGTTAAAGTACCTTACCAATATTAACTCAATTACACTCATACTGAACCTATGAGATTGATACTGTTGTTATCTACTTTTTAAATATGGTAAACTGAGGTGGGCGTTAGGTAAAGAACATCCACTTAATTCAAACATTCAAATAATATGAGCAAAAAGTTGGGATGGGAAGGACAGGCCACGGAGGGCAACACTTCTCAATCTTTAACATGCACACAGGTCCCTGGGATCTCGGTACAGCACAGATTCCAATTCAGGAAAGGGGTTTGGGAGCCTGCCGTTCTAACAAACTCCTGGGAATGCTCCACAGTTAGCAAGGAGAATTAATTTGTGAATAACGGTGGTTCAGAAGAGGCATGACGGACAGTAAAGGAAATAGAATAAATTTTCCCTGAGGTGAAGAAAGACTAAAGTTTTTCATGGAAACAGCTTATTTCCCCAGAAGGATTAATGAAAATAAAGCACTGACTGACCGTGAGGGGCCCTCATCGGTATCCCGAGTGACTAGACGGCTTATCAAGTAAAAAGCATGTGACTCCATGGAATCCTGACATGCCACTAAAAGCTGGAATATGTTGTAATCCATTTGGCTTTCCTGCAAAGAAACCTTCATCTGTCCAAAACTCCTCCTCTGTGACTGGGAGAAAGGCATTTCAGATTGGTGAGGACTGGAAAGAACTACCACAGCTCATTTTCTGAGAAAGCTTCTAGTGGAAGTGCGCAGCCTGGAGAATATTCCGTCAGAACAATGATCCCAAAACAAAAGAACCCAGAGAAGGCAGCAAATGAGCTTTAAAATATCACAAATGTTAAACAGCAAACTTAGAGGGAGTCAGGAATTGCTTTGGGAAAGTCAGGGCTTGGCCCTGACAGTCAGGTGGGCAACTGGTTGGGTTACCTGTGAAAATGGACGGTTAGGACAAGAGCAGATTGTAGGCTGTACAAAGTCTGTCTTCCTGGTCCACTGGGCCTCACAGCACTGCCTCTCACCTGCACCAGAGCAGCAGGTGGTACAGAGACAGAAAGACCCCATGCAGACAGCAGGTCCCCGTGCCCTCTCTCTACACCAGGGACTGGTCAACAACAGCAAATGCAGCCACCCCATCCCTTGAATCCCTTTACCCCAGCCTCAAAAGAGTTGTTTAACTCAAGATTTATGACAAAGAGAAAAGGATTTGCTGAAAATTGCTAAACCCACAAAATTGAATAAGAAATTTAGGCAGTTCCGTATACATTAACCTACCCGGGCTATGATCATTCTTTGACATTCAGACAGATCGAGTCCCAAGACTTTTAGAAATCCCCAAGTTTAGGAATACATAAATGCTTGTCCAGTCTATGGGCTTTCTCTGGAAACTTATTGCTATTAGGAGTCATTGACATTCTGGGGATTTCCTCACACTACATGCTGACCATCTTTCAAACCTCGTTAGGTTTTATCTCTGAAAGAGGACTGGGCAACATTGGCTGGAGAACTTCCTGGATGGCTTTACTGATCAATCAATTGGCTGTCGCTTGTGGGTTGGTGGCAAAAGCAGGCCAGATCTCCGAGCATGCAGAGCCCATACCCAAGGCTGGGCCCTGGGGGTTCTGGTTTTGTAGCAGGAACTCCTGTTGTGGACTTGATGAGGACTCCCCTCTCACCCAGCCTTGAAACCAAGAGAACAGTCAAACCGGGAAATGTTGTGCCTGTGGGTAAACTATAGCTCCCCAGAGGCTGCAAAGTAGAAAAACAACACAGAATTTACAGCTTGATGATTTCTAGGAAGCTGCTTCAGCTCTAGCCCTGGCCAAATTTATTCACATTACTATTGTTCTTCTACCCAAATAAATAGATGATTTTGGTATATTAAATCAATCAAGCCAGTTTTACTTTCTTTTTCACATTACTTGGAGTGAAAATTTGGAGAAAGCACTCCTCACCCATGATTAGTGAATTATTTCCTAAAACACATGACTGCTCCCCGGTGAGTTGTGTCCATGGAGTGCCAGGAACCATGCCCAACTGACCACCACACATCACCTGAGGACACCAGGGAGTCACAAAGTCTCCAATAACTGAATGGGAAACAGGACATTTATGGAAGGGGCGCACTGCTCTGCTGCAGGCAGTGCACACAGTCTCTCTCGAATGTGGTGCCATGACATGGAGAAGACAGACCCACTTCATGAGTCTGGCTTACCCTAAGCAAAAAGCTCCATGCTGCTGGCTCATCCACACAGGCCCCTTTGAGTAAGACTGGATCTAGTCACCACCCTTGCCATTTCCTGGGAAGCCTTACTCCTGCAACTGCGCAATGTGGCCCGGCACCCTACAACCCCTCAGACCCTGCACCTGTTCTCTCTGGTGGGCCTGTTGGCCCAGTGGGTGCCCTATAGGGAAATGTGAGCTGTGGGCATTTGGTAGACCAGGCAGAGTGAGCAGACACCCCATGGCACCATCCTACCTGATCACTTTGCTTTTCGAGTTGCTATCATGATATAATAGTTAATATTTATTAACTGCCTGCAGGCAGAGTTCTGCATATTTTTCCAATATTAGTTTATAGCTTTAACTTGCATTACTCCACTAAAAACACAGTAGGAATTAGATAAAGATTACCTGGAAAGAAGATGGGCTATAGGCTACATTCACAGGGCAGGGAAGGGAAGCAAGGATGGCAACTTCAAGGGCCCTGGGAGGATTCCTAAAGGAGGAAAATGTTCTGATCTCATATGTTCCCTGTGGCTAGGCTGGTGTAGTCACTGGTCCCAATTTTAGCAAAGCTGAGGAACACTATATCAATTCCAAAACCATACTATCATCTTACCAAGTGCTTACATAACAGCCATGATGCATACTCTGAAGGTTTATAAGCCAGAATTAAGAACATTGTTAAACGAGAGACTCCACCCACTGCGGCCCCAGCCCAGAGCTTCAGGAAGCTCCTGTGGGCCAGCCCTGAGCCTTGACCACCAGCCCCATGTTGTGTGTGTGTGCTCTGCACCACACAGCCAGAAGGAGCCAGAGAGATCTCGATGGGTGTGCTTCTTGACGTCTTTCTTAGGTTTTTTTCTTCCACCTGTTTCAAATACTGTTTTTTCCCTCATAGCTGTCTTGCAGACACTCTCTCTCCTCAATTTGATGCTCCCACTAGCTGATCTAATTTATTCCATGGCTTCATCTAGCTAAAATTCATATAATACATCCTAAATAAATATAACCACTCCAGACTTGTCTCCTGAGCTTCCAGCCTGGAAATGTAATAGCTGGGTGCCAATGTCACTTGGGGTACATACACCACAGGTTCTGCAGTCTCATTGTGTTCCCTTACAAGGCCTGATCTTCCCTCTTGTGGTCTACCTCAGTGAATTGCACCCATTTTCCAAAGGTGGGAACCTGGAATCAGTGCTTGCCTCCTCTTCTCTGTCTTCCACATCACGTAAATTACCAAAGTCTTGTTAATTACACCTCTATGTATCTCTTGAATCTCTTTCCTTCTTTGATTTGTTTAATCTTTCCTGGTTTGATCCTTCAACATTTCTCCCCTGGTTACTCCCACAGCACCCTTTGAGCTTATCTGCTCTTTTGGAACTCTCCAAATTACCAGAATGTCGCATTTACTAATTTGCACATCTGCTCACATTCCTGTTTAAAATCCTCCTCTGAAGCTCCAGAGCCTTCAGAAGAAAATTTGACATCCTCAGCCTGACATTCTAGGCCCTTCAAGAGCTAGTCTTGATGTTCTCTGTAGCCTTGGCTTCACTGCACCCCTCTTCCTCTTCCACCTTCTGCTACTGGCCCAAGCACAACTTGCATTGCCCTACTCTCCTGCTTTGAAGCTCCCTGACTAGAGAGTTAAACTCTGGCTAGGCTCTGTTCATCCTTCAAGACTCAGTTCCTCTCTCTTCACATCTACCTTGGCTTTCCCTACAAGATATGGTGAAGTCCACTGATGAGCAATCGAAAGCAATGAGTTAGAGGGAGCAGAGAAGGATGGGAAGCAAATTTCCCCCATCACCTCCTGAGTTACTCTTGCCTCTGACTACCTGGCATGCACTGCGGAGGAAACACACACAAAAGAAATACAGTGTGCTCTCAAAGGCCTATCCAGAAATGTCAGAAGTGGCATTATGCACACAGAGTTGTATAAACTGAATATTGGCAAACTGTAGAATTCCATTATTGTTCTTCTAAACATGAGATAAAAATAAATATCATTCTTTCTGTTGCTATTTCGTGGAACTCTCTCATATTGTTCCTTAGATGCCGTCTTTCATTCACCTCAGCATACAATAGTCCCCTGTTATCCACAGTTTCACTTTCCATGGTTTCAGTTACCTGGCATCTAATTGAGAAATTAATCTTTATCATACATACATATATATGTATAGGAAGAAACATGGTATATATAGGGTTCAGTACTATCAGCAGTTTTAGGCATCCACAAGGGGTCTTGAAATGTGTTCCCCTGGATGAATGGGATCTACTGTATGGCTACTACCCTCTTGCTGCAGGCCAAGCACTGAGCTAGAAGCTTGGGAACTATAGGCAAGTATGACCGAATCCTACTCTTCAAGGATCTCCTGGAATGACCATCACCCTGACACTCCCAAATACACTGCTACCATTGAGTTAGGCAGCAGACGCACTTCCAGAATGGTGATGGAAGCATTTCTGAAAATATATTCATTGGTGAACGCAGCAAGAGCACCTGGGAAATTTCCAACTTTGATTTGTTCAGGACACTGGAAATTAAGACAGGCTTGCAACAATCTTAAGGTGTTTACTCAAGAAAAAATCTGAATTTTTGTAAGAAAAGTAAGCTTTGGATATTTTATTTTATTTTATTTTTTCCTTTAGATGTGGACAGAGTACAATAACATTATTTTAGAAGGTTGTTGTGCTGCTTCAATAGGATTATGTGTGGGTATCTGCTACTTGGTATATTTAAGCCTTCTCTTGATCACAACACATTACTAGCTGTCAAAGATTGGCGGGGAGATCTGGACCAAATTGAAAACAGTACTGACCAATACTATATCATCATTTGTGCTCAATCAGAGACTTTGGTCAGTTTCTCTGCCAGCTCTCGAAACTCTGTTTTTTTGTTTGTTTGTTTTTTTCCTTTTTTTTTTTTTTTTTAATTATACTTTAGGGTTTTAGGGTACATGTGCACAATGTGCAGGTTTGTTACATATGTATCCATGTGCCATGTTGATTTCCTGCACCCATTAACTCGTCATTTAGCATTAGGTGTATCTCCTAATGCTGTCCCTCCCCCCTCCCCCCACCCCACAACAGTCCCCAGAGTGTGATGTTCCCCTTCCTGTGTCCATGAGTTCTCATTGTTCAATTCCCACCTATGAGTGAGAACATGCGGTGTTTGGTTTTTTGTCCTTGCGATAGTTTACTGAGAATGATGTTTTCCAGTTTCATCCATGTCCCTACAAAGGACACGAACTCATCATTTTTTATGGCTGCATAGTATTCCATGGTGTATATGTGCCACATTTTCTTAATCCAGTCTATCGTTGTTGGACATTTGGGTTGGTTCCAACTCTTTGCTATTGTGAATAGTGCTGCAATAAACATACGTGTGCATGTGTCTTTATAGCAGCATGATTTATAGTCCTTTGGGTATATACCCAGTAATGGGATGGCTGGGTCAAATGGTATTTCTAGTTCTAGATCCCTGAGGAATCGCCACACTGACTTCCACAATGGTTGAACTAGTTTACAGTCCCACCAACAGTGTAAAAGTGTTCCTATTTCTCCACATCCTCTCCAGCACCTGTTGTTTCCTGATTTTTTAATGATGGCCATTCTAACTGGTGTCAGATGGTATCTCACTGTGGTTTTGATTTGCATTTCTCTGATGGCCAGTGATGATGAACATTTCTTCATGTGTTTTTTGGCTGCATAAATGTCTACTTTTGAGAAGTGTCTGTTCATATCCTCTGCCCACTTTTTGATGGGGTTGTTTGTTTTTTTCTTGTAAATTTGTTTGAGTTCATTGTAGATTCTGGATATTAGCCCTTTGTCGGATGAGTAGGTTGCAAAAATTTTCTCCCATTCTGTAGGTTGCCTGTTCACTCTGATGATAGTTTCTTTTGCTGTGCAGAAGCTCTTTAGTTTAATGAGATCCCATTTGTCGATTTTGGCTTTTGTTGACATTGCTTTTGGTGTTTTAGACATGAAGTCCTTGCCCACGCCTATGTCCTGAATGGTATTGCCTAGGTTTTCTTGTAGGATTTTAATGGTTTTAGGTCTAACATATAAGTCTTTAATCCATCTTGAATTAATTTTTGTATAAGGTGTAAGGAAGGGATCCAGTTGCAGCTTTCTACATATGGCTAGCCAGTTTTCCCAACACCATTTATTAAATAGGGAATCCTTTCCCCATTTCTTGTTTTTGTCAGGTTTGTCAAAGATCAGATAGTTGTAGCTATGCGGCATCATTTCTGAGGGCTCTGTTCTGTTCCATTGATCTATGTCTCTGTTGTGGTACCAGTACCATGCTGTTTTGGTTACTGTAGCCTTGTAGTATAGTTTAAAGTCAGGTAGTGTGATGCCTCCAGCTTTGTTCTTTTGGCTTAGGATTGACTTGGCGATGCGGGCTCTTTTTTGGTTCCATATGAACTTTAAAGTAGTTTTTTCCAATTCTGTGAAGAAAGTCATTGGTAGCTTGATGGGGATGGCATTGAATCTATAAATTACCTTGGGCAGTATGGCCATTTTCACAATATTGATTCTTCCAACCCATGAGCATGGAATGTTCTTCCACTTGTTTGTATCCTCTTTTATTTCATTGAGCAGTGGTTTGTAGTTCTCCTTGAAGAGGTCCTTCACATCCCTTGTAAGTTGGATTCCTAGGTATTTTATTCTCTTTGAAGCAATTGTGAATGGGAGTTCACTCATGATTTGGCTCTCTGTTTGTCTGTCATTGGTGTACAAGAATGCTTGTGATTTTTGTACATTAATTTTGTATCCTGAGACTTTGCTGAAGTTGCTAATCAGCTTAAGGAGATTTTGGGCTGAGACAATGGGGTTTTCTAGATATACAATCATGTCATCTGCAAACAGGGACAATTTGACTTCCTCTTTTCCTAATTGAATACCCTTTATTTCCTTCTCCTGCCTGATTGCTCTGGCCAGAACTTCCAGCACTATGTTGAATAGGAGCGGTGAGAGAGGGCATCCCTGTCTTGTGCCAGTTTTCAGAGGGAATGCTTCCAGTTTTTGCCCATTCAGTATGATATTGGCTGTGGGTTTGTTGTAGATAGCTCTTAGTATTTTGAGATATATCCCATCAATACCTAATTTATTGATAGTTTTTAGCATGAAGGGTTGTTGAATTTTGTAAAAGGCCTTTTCTGCATCTATTGAGATAATCATGTGGTTTTTGTCTTTGGTTCTGTTTATATGCTGGATTACATTTATTGATTTGCGTATGTTGAACCAGCCTTGCATCCCAGGGATGAAGCCCACTTGATCATGGTGGATAAGCTTTTTGATGTGCTGCTGGATTCGATTTGCCAGTATTTTATTGAGGATTTTTGCATGAATGTTCATCAAGGATATTGGTCTGAAATTCTCTTTTTTGGTTATGTCTCTGCCAGGTTTTGGTATCAGGACGATGCTGGCTTCATAAAATGTGTTAGGGAGGATTCCCTCTTTTTCTATCGATTGGAATAGTTTCAGAAGGAATGGTACCAGTTCCTCCTTGTACCTCTGGTAGAATTCAGCTGTGAATCCATCAGGTCCTGGACTCTTTTTGGTTGGTAAGCTATTGATTATTGCCACAATTTCAGAACCTGTTATTGGTCTATTCAGAGATTCAACTTCTTCCTGGTTTAGTCTTGGGAGGGTGTATTTGTTGGGGAATTTATCCATTTCTTCTAGATTTTCTAGTTTATTTGCATAGAGGTGTTTGTAGTATTCTCTGATGGTAGATTGTATTTCTGTGGGATTGGTGGTGATATCCCCTTTTTCGTTTTTTATTGCATCTATTTGATTCTTCTCTCTTTTCTTCTTTATTAATCTTGCTAGCGGTCCATCAATTTTGTTGATCTTTTCAAAAAACCAGCTCCTGGATTCATTAATTTTTTGAAGGGTTTTTTGTGTCTCTATTTCCTTCAGTTCTGCTCTGATTTTAGTTATTTCTAGCCTTCTGCTAGCTTTTGAATGTGTTTGCTCTTGCTTTTCTAGTTCTTTTAATTGTGATGTTAGGGTGTCAATTTTGGATCTTTCCTGCTTTCTCTTGTGGGCATTTAGTGCTATAAATTTCCCTCTACACACTGCTTTGAATGTGTCCCAGAGATTCTGGTATGTTGTGTCTTTGTTCTCGTTGGTTTCAAAGAACATCTTTATTTCTGCCTTCATTTCATTATGTACCCAATAGTCATTCAGGAGCAGGTTGTTCAGTTTCCATGTAGTTGAGCGGTTTTGAGTGAGTTTCTTAATCCTGAGTTGTAGTTTGATTGCACTGTGGTCTGGGAGACAGTTTTTTATAATTTCTGTTCTTTTACATTTGCTGAGGAGAGCTTTACTTCCAACTATGTGGTCAATTTTGGAATAGGTGTGGTGTGGTGCTGAAAAAAATGCATATTCTGTTGATTTGGGGTGGAGAGTTCTGTAGATGTCTATTAGGTCCACTTTATGTAGAGCTGAGTTCAATTCCTGGATATCCTTGTTAACTTTCTGTATCATTGATCTGTCTAATGCTGACAGTGGGGTGTTAAAATCTCCCATTATTATTGCGTGGGAGTTTAAGTCCCTTTGTAGGTCACTGAGGACTTGCTTTATGAATCTGGGTGTTCCTGTGTTGGGTGCATATATATTTAGGATAGTTAGCTCTTCTTGTTGAATTGATCCCTTTACCATTATGTAATGGCCTTCTTTGTCTCTTTTGATCTTTGTTGGTTTAAAGTCTATTTTATCAGAGACTAGGATTGCAACCCCTGCCTTTTTTTGTTTTCCAGTTGCTTGATAGATCTTCCTCCATCCCTTTATTTTGAGTCTATGTGTGTCTCTGCACGTGAGATGGGTTTCCTGAATACAGCACACTGATGGGTCCTGACTCCTTATCCAGTTTGCCAGTCTGTGTCTTTTGATTGGAGCATTTAGCCCATTTACATTTAACGTTAATATTTTTATGTGTGAATCTGATCCTGTCATTATGATGTTAGTTGGTTATTTTGCTCGTTAGTTGCTATAGTTTCTTCCTAGCCTCGATGGTCTTTACAATTTGGCATGTTTTTGCAGTGGCTGGTACCGGTTGTTCCTTTCCATGTTTAGTGCTTCCTTCAGGAGCTCTTTTAGGGCAGGCCTGGTGGTGACAAAATCACTCAGCGTTTGCTTGTCTGTAAAGTATTTTATTTCTCCTTCACTTATGAAGCTTAGTTTGGCAGGATAGGAAATTCTGGGTTGAAAATTCTTTTCTTTAAGAATGTTGAATATCGGCCCCCATTCTCTTCTGGCTTGTAGAGTTTCTGCTGAGAGATCAGCTGTTAGTCTGATGGGCTTCCCTTTGTGGGTAACCCGACCTTTCTCTCTGGCTGCCCTTAACATTTTTTCCCTCATTTCAACTTTGGTGAATCTGACAATTATGTGTCTTGGAGTTGCCCTTCTCAAGGAGTATCTTTGTGGCGTTCTCTGTATTTCCTGAATCTGAATGCTGGCCTGCCTTGCTAGATTGGGGAAGTTCTCCTGGATAATATCTTGCAGAGTGTTTTCCAACTTGGTTCCATTCTCCCCATCATTTTCAGGTACACCAATCAGACATAGGTTTGGTCTTTTCACATAGTCCGAAATTTCTTGGAGGCTTTGTTCATTTCTTTTGATTCTTTTTTCTCTAAACTTCCCTTCTCTCTTCATTTCATTCATTTCATCTTCCATCAGCGATACCCTTTCTTCCAGTTGATCGCATCTGCTACTGAGGCTTCTGCAATCTTCACGTAGTTCTCGAAACTTGGCTTTCAGCTCCATTAGCTCCTTTAAGCCCTTCTCTCCATTGGTTATTCTAGTTATCCAGTCTTCTAATTTTTTTTTCAAAGTTTTTAACTTCTTTGCTATTGTTTTGAATTTCCTCTCGTAGCTCAGAGTAGTTTGATCGTCTGAAGCCTTCTTCTCTCAACTCATCAAAGTCATCCTCCATCCAGCTTTTTGTTCCGTTTCTGGTGAGGAACTGCGTTCCTTTGGAGGAGGAGAGGTGCTCTGTTTTTTAGAGTTTCCAGTTTTTTTGCTCTGTTTTTTTGCTCTGTTTTTTCCTCATCTTTGTGGTTTTATCTACTTTTTGTCTTTGATGATGGTGATGTACTGATGGGTTTTTGGTGTGGATGTCCTTTCTGTTTGTTAGTTTTCCTTCTACCAGACAGGACCCTCAGCTGCAGGTCTGTTGGAGTTTACTAGAGGTCCACTCCAGACCCTGTTTGGCTGGGTGTCAGCAGCAGTGGCTGCAGAACAGCGGATTTTCGTGAGACCACCAATTCAGCTGTCTGATAGTTCCTCTGAAAGTTTTGTCTCAGAGGAGTACCCGGTTGAATGAGGTGTCAGTCTGTCCCTACTGGGGGGGTGCCTCCCAGTTAGGCTGCTCAGGGGTGAGGGACCCACTTTAGGAGGCAGTCTGTCCGTTCTCAGATCTCCAGCTGTGTACTGGGAGAACCACTACTCTCTTCAAAGCTGTCAGTCAGACAGGGACATTTAAGTATGTGGAGGTTCTTGCTGAGTTTTTGTTTGTCTGTGCCCTGCCCCCAGAGGTGGAGCCTACAGAGGCAGGCAGGCCTCCTTGAGCTGTGGTGGGCTCCACCCAGTTCGAGCTTCCTGGCTGCTTTGTTTACCTAAGCAAGCCTGGGCAATGGCGGGCGCCCCTCCCCCAGCCTCGCTGCCACCTTGCAGCTTGATCTCAGACTGCTGTGCTAGCAATCAGCGAGACTCCGTGGGCATAGGACCCTCCGAGCCAGGTGCGGGACACAATCTCCTAGTGTGCCGTTTTCCAGGCCCGTTGGAAAAGCGCAGTATTAGGATGGGACTGACCCAATATTCCAGGTGCCGTCTGTTTCCCCTTTCTTTGACTAGGAAAGGGAACTCCCTGACCCCTTGCGCTTCCCGAGTGAGGCAATGCCTCGCCCTGCTTCGGCTCACGCACAGTGTGCTTCACCGACTGTCCTGCACCCACTGTTAGGCACTCCCTAGTGAGAAGAAACCGGTACCTCAAGCAGAAATGCAGAAATCACCTGTCTTCTGTGTCGCTGGGGCTGGGAGCTGGAGACCGGAGCTGTTCCTATTCGGCCATCTTCGAAACTCTGTATTAAGCGTAGCTTTGGATATTTTCACTTGTTGTATTATCATCCCCTGTCCCTACCTCCACAGTAGCCTGAAAACCAGCAGCCTCCACAACAAAGGCTGTAGACAGAGGAGGAGAATAGACTCTCCAGTTCCCCCACATTATATTATTTTTAATGTGTAGCTTTTCCACAACAAACAGTTACAAGATACATACAGGAAAAGGAACTGGGAGCTGTACACAGGGAAATAATGTGGTCACTAGAAACTGACACCGAGGAAACCCAAATGTTGAACTTTTAAGACAAGCATTTTAAATCAGCTATTATAAATATACTCAATGGGCTTCCTTCCTTCCTTTCTTTCTCTCTTTCTTTCTTTTCTTCCCTCTGTGGCCCAGGCTGCAATACACTCGACTCTCTGCAGACTCCCTGCGGTCCGGCTCCCCTGATTCTCCTGCCCTGGCCTGTGGGCTGCCTGCGATTGCCGGCGTGCGCCACCACCCCTCCCTGGTTTTTCTCCTTTGGCTGGAGGCGCGGTTTCGCCATGTCGGCCAGGCTGCTCTCCAGCTCCTGACCTCCAGTGGTCTGCCCGCCTCGGCCTCCCGAGGTGCTGGGACTGCAGATGGAGTCTCGCTCACTCGGTGCTTGGTGTTGCCCCGGCTGGAGTGCGGTGGTGTGGTCTCGGCTCGCTGCAGCCTCCGCCTCCCAGCCGCCTGCCTTGGCCTCCCAGGGTGCTGGGATTACAGCCTCTGCCCGGCTGCCACCGCGTCTAGGAGGTGGGGAGCGTCTCTGCCTGGCCGTCCATTGTCTGGGTTGTGAGGAGCGCCTCTGCCCGGCCACCCCGTCTGGGAGGTAAGGAGCGCCTCTGCCCAGCCGCCACCCCGTCTAGGAAGTGAGGAACGTCTCTGCCCGGCCGCTCATTGTCTGGGATGTGAGGAGCGCCTCTGCCCAGCCGCCCATCATCTGGGAAGTGAGGAGCGCCTCTGCCTGCCGCCCATCCTCTGGGATGTGAGGAGCGCCTCTGCCCGGCCGCCCATCGTCTGGGATGTGAGGAGTGCCTCTGCCCGGCTGCCCATCGTCTGGGATGTGCGGAGCGCCTCTGCCCGGCCGCCCCATTTGGGATGTGAGGAGCGCCTCTGCCCCGCCGCCCCGTTTGGGATGTGAGGAGCGCCTCTGCCCGGCCGCCCCGTCTGGGAGGTGAGGAGCGCCTCTGCCCAGCTGCCACCCCGTCTAGGAAGTGAAGAAAGTCTCTGCCTGGCCGCCCATCGTCTGGGATGTGAGGAGCAACTCTGCCTTGCCACCCCATCTGGGAAGAAGTGAGGAGCGTCTCTGCCCGGCCGCCCTCTCTGGGAAGTGAGGAGTGCCTCGGCCCAGCTGCCCATCGTCTGGGAAGTGAGGAGCGCCTCTGCCCGGCCACCCATCATCTGGGAAGTGAGGAGCGCCTCTGCCCGGCCGCCCTGTCTGGGAAGAAGTGAGGAGCGCCTCTGCCCAGCTGCCCCATCTGGGAAGAAGTGAGGAGCGCCTCTGCCCTGCCGCCCCGCCTGGGAAGAAGTGAGGAGCGCCTCTGCCCCGCTGCCCCACCTGGGAAGAAGTGAGGAGCGCCTCTGCCCGGCCGCACCATCTGGGAAGAAGTGAGGAGCGCCTCTGCCCGGCCGCCCATCATCTGGGAAGTGAGGAGCGCCTCTGCCCGGCCGCCCATCGTCTGGGATGTGAGGAGCACCTCTGTCCGGCCGCCCATCGTCTGGGATGTGAGGAGCGCCTCTGCCCAGCCGCCCATCGTCTGGGAAGTGAGGAGCGCCTCTGCCCGCCGCCCATCGTCTGGGATGTGAGGAGCGCCTCTGCCTGGCCACCCATCGTCTGGGATGTGAGGAGCGCCTCTGCCCGGCCGCCCCGTCTGGGAAGTGAGGAGCACCTCTGCCCGGCCGCCCATCGTCTGGGATGTGAGGAGCACCTCTGCCCGGCCGCCCATCGTCTGGCATGTGAGGAGCGCCTCTGCCCGGCCACCCATCGTCTGGCATGTGAGGAGCGCCTCTGCCCAGCTGCCACCCTGTCTAGAAAATGAAGAACGTCTCTGCCTGGCCGCCCATCGTCTGGGATGTGAGGAGCGACTCTGCCTGGCCACCCCGTCTGGGAAGAAGTGAGGAGCGTCTCTGCCCGGCCGCCCTGTCTGGGAAGAAGTGAGGAGCGCCTCTGCCCGGCGGCCCTGTCTGGGAGGTCTACCACGGAGGCCGGAAGCAGTGTGGGGGCTGGACGTGGTGGCTCACGCCTGTAGTCCCAGTACTCTGGGAGGCCGAGGCAGGTTGATCACTTGAGGCTAGGATTTCGAGACCAGCCTGGCCAACATGGCGAAACATATGAAAAATACAACAGACAAACCAACCAACCAACCCAGCAACAACAAAACAGGTCTACCCTGGAGTCATACTTTAGTTTTTTCTATTTTCCTCCCTTTCTGATCCTTTATCCCACTTTCTTTTTCTTCCTCTTCCTTCTCTTTCTTCTTTGTCAAATAGAGGATTGAGTTATTATCATTGAGCCATACAAAGTCCCTCTCTCATTTATTTTCTTCGATTCCCACCCCCCATTTCTGTTCCCCATCTTCCCGTGTGCAACCTTCCTAATATGTTTGATATGCATCTTTTTGTTTGTATGCACTTTTAGAAAATGTTTATTGTTTTGTGTGCAAAAAAAATAATAAAAAAAGAAGAAAAATATATATATATACTCAATGGGTACAAAAAAATAGAAAGAATCATTAGGACCTACTATTTGATAGCACAACAGAGTGACTATAGTCAATAATAATTGTATATTTTAAAAGAACTCAAAAAAAATGTAATTGGATTGTTTGTAACTCAAAGGATAAATGCTTGACGGGATGGATACCCCATTCTCCAAGATGTGCTTATTTCACACTGCATGCCTGTATCAAAACATCTCATGTACCCCATAAATATATACACCTACTATGTACCCACAAAAATGTTAAAAAATAATAAAAAATAAAACAACAAATGTGCTCAAAGAACTAAAGAAAATCATGTCTAAAGAATTTTTTTAAGTATGAGAATAATGCCCAATCAAATAGAGACTACTACTAAGAGATAGAGATTATAAAAAGAACAAAAGAGAAATTCTGAACTTGAAAACTATAAGAACTGAAATGCAAAATCTATTAGTACTCAACAACACATTTTAACTGACAGAAGAAAGTAAGAGGAAACTTGAAGAAAGTTAAACTGAGGTTCTTTTATTCTGAAGAATATTAAGAAAAAAATAAGAAAAATGAATAGAGCCTCAAAGATCTGTGGGACACAATTAAATATATCAACACACACATGAATGCGAGTCCCAGAGAAAAGAAGACCAGTGAGAGAAAGGCACAGAAAGAATATTTGAATAAATAATGGTGGAAACTCTCCAAAGGTAATGAAAATAATAATGTGCACGTCTAAGGTGTTCAACAGAATCCAAGTAAGATAAATTTAAAAATATTCACATTGTCAAAAGACAGTTAAACAGAGAATCTTGAAAGCATCAAAAGAGACATGATTGAATACATAGTGATCCTTAATACAATAACAGCTGAATTCTTACCAGAAACCATGCAAGCCAGAGGGAGTGGGATGACATACTTAAAGTGCTGAAGAAAAAGACTATCAACCAGGAACTCTGTTTCCAGCAAAACCATTAATTAAAAACAAAGAAGAAATTAAGATATTCCCAGATTAAAAAAAAAAAACTAACAGAATTTGTTGCTAACAGATCTGCCTCACAAGAAATACTCAAGGGAGTCCTTTAGGCAGAAATGAAAGGAGGTTCACATGAAGATGAAATCCACAGGAAGAAATAAAGAGCATTAATAAAAGAAAATATAAAAGACAGTGTAAATATAATTCTATTTACATAATAGCTCTTTTCATCTCCTATCTTATAGATAAGAAAACTACATAAAGCAATAATTATTAAGCAGCATCGATAGGTTATAATAAATAAAGATATGAATTGTGTGATGATACTAGCCTAAAGAAAGGGAGAATAAATACCATTGGGGCAAAATGGTATTAAACTTACTGAAATTAAGTTACATTATTCTAATCTAGATGTTTTAAGTTAAGATGTTAATTGTAATCCCCAGGGCAACAATCATTAATAAAATAACTAAATCTACATTTTATATATACGCACATACATACATACACATATAAAGAAACAACAAGCAAATTAAATGGTAGACTAGAAAAATCTATTTAACACAAAAGGAGGCAGCAATGAAGGAATAGAGAAACAACAAATTTGATATAAAAGAACAAAATAGTGAAATGTAAATGTAAATTCTACCTAAACAATAATTACATTAATATAAATAAAGTAAATACCCCCAATGAAAAGCAGATATTGGCAGATAGGTTAAGAAAACAAACAAACAAAAACATGGTCTCACTATATGTTATATAAAAGAGATAGAATTTAGCATCAAACACACAAATAGGTCGAAAGTAAAAGAATGCCAAAAAGAGATACCACACAAACAGTACAAACAGAGAGGCAGAGAGGCTAGATTACTATCAGATAAAATATAGTTTAAAACAAAAATAATTACTAGAGACAAAACATATATTTTATAATAACCAGTCAATCCATCCATTAGATAAAATAACCATAAACACATGCATCTAACAACAGATCCTCAACAAATGTGAAGCAAAGACAGAGAAAAGAAGGGAGAAATAGACAATTCAACAATAATATTAGAGACTTCAGTACTTCACTTTCAATAATATGGAGAATAAAGTAGGTAGAAGATCATCAAAGAAATAGACTTGAATAACACTATAAATCAACTAGTCCTAACAGGTATTCATAGAACACTCCACTGAACAGCAGCAGAAAACAGTTTTCTCAAGTGCACATAGCACGCTCTACAGAATAGACCATGTGTCAGCACATAAAATAAGCCTCAATCCATTAAAAATTTTGTAATTATAAAAAGTATGTTCTTTGACTGCAAAGGAATAAAATTGGAAATCAGTAACAGAAGGAAGTATGGGTAATTCAAAAATAAATGAAAATTAAATGACACATTTTTAAATAGTTAATACATCAAAGAAGAAATCACAAGGGAAACTGGAAAATATTTTGAGTTAAATGAAAACAAAAACAACATACTAAAATTTATGGGAAGTAGCTAAAGCAGTGCTTAGAAGAAAAGGTATGGCTGTAAACACCTATGTTTAAAAAAAGAAAATCTCAAATAAATAACCACCCACCTTAAGCTAACAAAACTCAAATCAAGCAGAAGAAAAAAAAGATTATACTGAAAATAAATTTTACAAAAAGAAAACCAGTAGAAAAAATATTGAAACCAAAAATGTGTTATTTGAGTGCAGTGGCTCACGCCTGTAATCCCAACAGTTTGGAAGGCTGAGGTGGGCGGATCACCTGAGGTTAGGAGTTTGAGACCAGCCTGGCCAACATGGCGAAACCCTGTCTACTAAAAAAGTACAAAAACTAGCCAAGCATGGTGGCACACACCTGTAATCCCAGCTACTCAGGAGACTGAGGCAGGAGAATCGCTTGAACCCAGGAAGCAGAGGTTGCAGGAAGCTGAGATCATGACACTGCATTCCAGCCTGGGTGACACAGCAATACTCTGTCTCCAAAAAAAAAAAAAAACACAAATATATATATATATATACACACAAATATAAATTTATAAATATTACATATAGAAATATAAATTTATATATACAAATATATAATATATATAATTATATATGTATAATTTTTATATACTACATATACATATAAAATTTGAAAAAATAAACAAAATTGACAAACTTTTAGCTGGCCAGAAACAAATGGGAGAAGATTTATATTACCAGTGTAAGTAAACAAAAAGGGGACATCACTATTGACCATACATAAACAAGAAGGATTTTAAGAGAATACTGTGAAAAATTATATGTCAATAAATGGACAAATTCCTAAAAAGATACAAACCACTAAAGTGGACAAAAACATAAAAAGAAATTTTGAACAGATCTATAAGTAAAGCTGTTAAGTTAGTAATCAGAAAAGCTAACCACAAAGAAAAGTCCAGAACAAGATAGTGTCACTGGTAAATTATTTCAAATAATGAATAATCATCAATGTGCCACAAAGTCTTCCAAAAAATAAAAAAGGAAAAAGCAATTTTCAATTCATTCATTATTTCTATTCAAAATTTTACCACTCAGGTAAATTAGGGGGAAAAAAAGTAAAAAGTATCCAGATTGGAAAGAAAGAAGTAAAATTTTCTCTGTTCACAGGTGACATGATTTGTACAAAGAAAATTCTAAGGAAAACATGCACACACACACATACACACACATACGAAAGAAATAGAATTGAGAGTCTAGAAATGACCTCTTACATTTATGATCATTTAGTAGTTTTACAGGAAAGTCAAGACAAATCAAGAAGGAAACATTATCTTCTTAACACATGATGCAAGAAAGACTGGATATCCACATGCAAAAGAATGAAGGTAGATCCTCACCTCATACCATATACAAAAACTAACTCAAAATGAATCAAACACCTAAATAAAAAAACTAAAACTATAAAACTCTTAGGAACAAATACATAGAAATAAATTCTCGTGATCTTGGGTTAATCAATGTTTTATTAGATATGACACTGAAGCACAAGCAATGAAAGAAAAAAATGGACATATTCTACTTGATAAATTTAAAACTTCTGTTCCTCAAAGGGCACAATCAAAAAAGCAAAAAGATGATCTACAGAATCAAAGAATCTGAAAGTCATGTATCTGATAAGGGCCTAGTATCCAAAATAGTATAAAGACCTCCTGCAATTCAGCAATAAAAAGACAAATAATCAAATTTTTAAATGAGCAAATGACTCAAATACACATTTCTCTAAAGAAGATAATATACAGCTAGGCATGTTGGCTCATGCCAACATGCTTGCTGGGTCCCCAAGCAGGCCATTTCTGCCTGGCACCACAGGGACCCTTTGGGAGGGCAGCCAGAGTTGTGGGGGGAAAATGCCACAAGGAGAAGGAATTCTCCAATTTGACCAATTTTGTAACCATTTGAACTGGGTGAAAAGCCTTCTGCCCAGAACTCAGGGGAGGGCCTGAATCCAGTGTTCAGACTTCACAGGCAGGGGAAGAAACAAAGCCCTGTTCTTTCTGAGGGGTGAGGTGAGTAGCCTGGAGCAAGCTCTCAAGCCCTGCCCACCCACTGCTTGGAAACTGACTCAGGCTGTTAGGCGGGGCATGGTAAGACTGAGTCCAGCCCTTCAGATCATGTGGGAGCTTGGTGAGGACTGTGACTGCCACTGCCGACTTTCCCCCACTGCCCTGACAACCTCCATGACTCAGCAAGGGAAGTCACAATCCTCCTAGGTACACAACTCCATTGACCTGGGAACCTCATCCCCTTCCTCTACAGCAGCCTCAACAAGACCCGCCCAGTGAGAGTCTCAGCTCAGATATGCCTGGTACTGACCCCATCTGATGGGCCTTCCCTATCCAGCCTGGTAGCTGAAGACAAAGGGGATATACTCTTGGGAGTTCTAGGGCCCCACCCACTGCCAGTTCCTCTCAATACTACTACAGCTGATGCTCTCTGGAAAGTGCCACCTCCTGGCAGGAGGCCAACCAGCACAAAAATAGAGTATTAAACCACCAAAGCTAAGAACTCTCACAGAGTCCATTTCACCCCCTGCCACCTCCAACAGAACAGGTGCTGTATCCACAGCTGAGAAACCCACAGAGTGTTCACATCACAGGACTCTGTGCAGACAACCCCCAGTACCAGCCCAGAGCCAGGAAGACTTGCTGGGTGGGTAGACCCAAAAGAGAGATAACAATCACTGCAACTCAGCTCACAGGGAGCCACATCCATAGGAAAAGGGGGAGAGTACTACATCAAGGGAACAACTTCTTGGTCAAAAGAATCTGAACAATAACCTTCAGCCCTAGACCTTCCATCTGACAGAGCCTAATCAAATGAGAAGGCACCAGAAAACCAACCTTGGTAATATGACAAAACAAGGCTCTTTAACACCCCCAAGAAATCACACTAGCTTACCAGCAATGAATCCAAATCAAGAAGAAATTCCTGATTTACCTGAAAAAAAGTTCAGGAGGTTAGTTATTAAGCTAATCAGGGAGGCACCAGAGAAAGGTGAAGCCCAATGCGAGGAAATCCAAAAAATGATACTAGAAGTGAAGGGAGAAATATTCAAGGAAATAGAGAGCTTAAAGAAAAAGCTTCAATCAAAACTTCAGGAAACATTGGGCACACTTATATAAATGCAAAATGCTCTGGAAAATCTCAGCAATAGCATTGAATAAGTAGAAGAAAGAAATTCAGAGATCGAAGACAAGATCTTTGAATTAACCCAATCCAATAAAGATGAAGAAAAAAAGAATAAGAAAATATGAACAAAGCCTCCAAGAAGTCTGGGATTATGTTAAACAACCAAACCTAAGAATAATCTGTGTTCCTGAGGAAGAAGAGAAATCTAAAAGTTTAGAAAACATATTTGGGGGAATAATTGAGGAAAACTTCCACACCCCTGCTAGAGACCTAGACAACCAAATACAAGAAGCACAAAAAACATCTGGGAAATTCATCACAAAATATCATCACCTAGGGACATTGTCATCAGGTTATTTAAAGTTAAGACGAAGGAAAGAATCTCAAGAGCTGTGAGATAAAAGCACCAAGTAAACTATAAAGCAAAACCTGTCAGATTAACAGCCGATTTCTCAGAAGAAACCCTACAAGCTAGAAGGGATTGGGGCCCTATCTTCAGCCTCCTCAAACAAAATAATTATCAGCCAAGAATTTTGTATCCAGCAAAACTAAGCATCATATATGAAGGAAAGACACAGTCTTTTTCAGACAAACAAATGCTGAGAGAATTTGCCACTACCAAGCCACCACTACAAGACCTGCCAAAAGGAGCTCTAAATGTGACACAAATCCTGGAATCACATCAAAACAGAACCTCTTTAAAGCATAAATCACATAGGACCTATAAAACAAAAATACAATTTAAAAAGCAAAAACAAACAAAAAAAAGGTACACAGGCAATAAATAGTATGATGAATACAATGGTACCTCACTTCTCAATACTAGCATTGAATGTAAATGTCCTAAATGCCCCTCTTAAAAGATGCAGGACTGAAGAATGGATAAGAACTCACCAACCAACTATCTGCTGCCTTCAGGAGACTCACCTCACACATAAAGACTCCCATAAACCTAAAGTAAAAGAGTTGAAAAAATCATTTCATGCAAATGGACATCAAAAGTGAATGAGGGTAGCTATTCTTTTATCAGACAAAACAAACTTTAAAGCAACAGCAGTTAAAAGAGACAAAGAGGGACATTGTTTAATGGTAAATGGCCATCTCTAACAGGAAAATATCACAATCCTAAACATATATGTACCTAACACTGGAGTTCCCAAATTTATAAAACAATTACTAGTAGACCTAAGAAATGAGATAAACAGCAACACAATAATAGTGGGGGACTTCAATACTACACTGACAGCACTAGACAGGTCATCAAGGTAGAAAGTCAACAAAGAAACAATGGATTTAAACTACACCCTGGAGGAAATGGACTTAACAGATATATACAGAACATTTCATCCAACAACCACAGAATACGCATTCTATTCAACAGCACGTGGAACTTTCTCCAAGATAGACCATATCATAGGCCACAAAATAAGCCTCAATAAATCTAAGAAAATTGAAATTATATCAAGCACTCTCTCAGACCACAGTGACATAAAACTGGAAATCAATTCGAAAAGGAACCTTCAAAACCATGCAAATACATGGAAATTAAATAACCTGCTCCTGAATGATCATTGGGTCAACAATGAAATCAAGATGGAAATTTAAAAATTCTTCAAACTGAATGACAATAATGATACAACCTATCAAAACCTCTAGGATACAGCAAAGGCAGTGCTAAGAGGACAGTTCATAGCCCTAAATGCCTCCATCAAAAAGACTGAAAGAGCACAAACTGACATTCTAAGGTCACACCTCAAGGAACTAGAGAAACAAGAACAAACAAAACCCAAACCCAGCAGAAGAAAGGAAATAACCAAGATCAGAGCAGAACTCAATGAAATTGAAACAAAAAAAATACAAAAAATAAATGAAACAAAAAGTTGGTTATTTGAAAAGATAAATAAAATTGATAGACCATTAGCAAGATTAATCAAGAAAAGAAAAGAGAAAATCCAAAAAACCTCAATAAGAACTGAAACAAGAGCTATTACAACTGACGCCACAGAAATACAAAAGATCATTCAAGGCTACTATGAACACATAACACATAAGTTTATGCACATATACTAGAAAACCTAGAAGAGATGGATAAGCTCCTGGAAAAATACAACCCTCCTAGTTTAAATCAGGAAGAAATAGATACCCTGAACAGACCAATAATAAGCAGCAAGATTGAAGTGGTAATTTTAAAATTACCAACCAAAATAAAAGCCCAGGATCAGATGGATTCACAGCATAATTCTACCAGACATTCAAACAAGAATTGGTACCAATCTTTTCGACACTTAGAGAAAGAGGGAACCCTCCCTAATTCATTCTATGAACCCAGCATTACCCTAATACCAAAACCAGGAAAGGACATAACCAAAAAAGAAAACTACAGACCAATATCCCTGGTGAACACAGATGCTAAAATCCTTAACAAAATACTAGCTAACTAAATCCAACAACATATCAAAAAGATAATCCACCATGGTCAAGTAGGTTTCATATCAGGGATGTAGGGATGATTTAACATAAGCAAGTCAATAAATGTGATACACCACATAAAGAAAATTAAAAACAAAAATCACATGATCATTTCAATAGATGCAGAAAAAACAGTCAACAAAAATCCAGCATTCCTTTATGTTAAAACTCTCAGCAAAATTGGCCTACAAGGGACATACCTGAATGTAATACAAGCCATCTATGACAGACCCACAGCCAACATAATACTGAATGGGGAAAAGTTGAAAGCATTCCCTCTGAGAACTGGAACAAGACAAGGATGCCCACTCTCATCACTCCTCCTCATTGTAGTACTGGAAGTTCTAGCCAGAGCAATCAGACAAGAGAAAGAAATCGAGAGCATCCAAATCAGTAAAGAGGAAATCAAACTGTCACTGTTTGCTGATGATATGATCATTTACCTCGAAAACCCTAAAGACTCCTCCAGAAAGCTCCTAGAACTGATAAAAGAATTCAGCTAAGTTTCTAGATACAAGATTAATGTACACGAATCAGTAGCTCTTCTATACAACGACAGCAACCAAGCAGAGAATCAAATCAAGAATTCAACCCCTTTCACTGCAAAAAAAAAAAAAAACTTAAGAATATACCTAACTAAGGAAGAGAAAGACGTCTACAAGGAAAACTACAAAACACTACTGAAAGAAATCATAGACAACACAAACAAATGGAAACACATCCCATGCTCATGGATGGGTAGAATCAATATTGTGAAAATTGACCATACTGTCAAAGCAATCTACAAATTCATTGCAATCCCCATCACAATACCACCATCATTCTTCACAGAATTAGAAAAAACAATTCTAAAATTAATATGGAACCAATAAAGAGCCCGCATAGCCAAAGCAAGACTAAGGAAAAAGAACAAAACTGGAGGCATCACACTACCTGATTTCAAACTATACTATAAGGCCGTAGTCACCAAAACAGCTTGATACTGGTATAAAAATAGGCACATAGACCAATGGAACAGAATAGAGAACCTAGAAATAAACCCAAATACTTACAGCCAACTGATCTTTGACAAAGCAAACAAAAGCATAAGGTGGGGAAAGGATGCCCTTTTCAACAAATAGTGCTGGGATAATTGGCTAGCCACATGTAGGAGAATGAAACTGGATCCTCATCTCTCATCTTATACAAAAATCAACACAAGATGGATTAAGGACTTAAATCTAAGACCTGAAACTGTAAAAATTCTAGAAGATAACCTTAGAAAAACCCTTCTAGACGTTGGTTTGGGCAAGGATTTCATGACCAAGAAGCCAAAAGCAAATACAACAAAAACAAAGATAAATAGGTGGGACTTAATTAAACTAAAAAGCTTTTGCATGGCAAAAGGCACAGTCAGCAGAGTACACAGACAACCCACAGAGTGGGAGAAAATCTTCACAATCTATACATCCGACAAAGGACTAATATCCAGGATCTACAACGAACTCCAACAAATCAGCAAGAAAAAAACAAACAGTCCCATCAAAAAGTGGGCTAACAACATGAATAGACAATTCTCAAAAGAAGATATACAAATGGCCAACAAACATATGAAAAAATTCTCAACATCACTAATGAGCAGAGAAATGCAAATCAAAACCACAATGCAATACCACCTTACTCCTGCAAGAATGGCCATAATCAAAATCAAACAACAGTAGATGTTGGCATGGATTCAGCACTTCTACACTGCTGGTGGGAATGTAAACTATTACAGCCACTATGGAAAACAGTGTAAAGATTCCTTAAAGGACTAAAAGATTCCTTAAAGTGGGATTGATCCAACAATCCCACTACTGGGTATCTACCCAGAGGAAAGGAAGTCATTATACTTGCACATGCATGTTTATAGCAGCACAATTCACAATTGCAAAATCATGGAACCAATCCAAATGCCCACCAATAAACAAGTGGATAAAGAAACTGTGGTGTATATATATATATATATATATATATATATATATATATTCCATATATATACTCATATATATATTCCATCTCATATATATACACACATATATATTCCATATATATATTCCATCTCATATATGTGATGGAATACTACTCAGCCATAAAAAGGAATGAATTAATGGCATTCACAGTGACCTGGATGAGACTGGAGACTATTATTCCAAGTGAAGTAACTCAGGAATGGAAAACGAAACACCATATGTTCTCACTGATATATGGGAGCTAAGCTATGAGGAAACAAAGGCATAAGAATGATACAATGGACTTTGGGGACTTGAGGGGAATGGTGGGAGGGACCAAGAGATTAAAGACTACAAATATGATGCAGTGTACACTGCTCAGGTGATGGCTGCACCAAAATCTCACAAATCACCACTAAAGAACTTACTCATGTAACCAAACACCACCTGTACCCCAATAACCTATGGAAATTTAAAAAATTTTTAATTTAATTTAATTTTAAAAAAGAAATGGCAAATAAGCATATGAAAAACTGCTCCTCAGCATCAGTCATTACGAAATGCAAATCAAAATCATGATGAGATACCAGTTCACACTATCCTTTTAGCTATTTTTTTTAATTTTAGGATACCTAAAATAAAAAAGATGAAGTGTTTGTGAAGACCTGAAGCAAATGGAAGTCTCATACATCGCTAGTTTGGTGTAAAATGGTACAACCACTTTGGAAAATAGTTTGACAGCTCCTCAAAATCTTAAATATAAACTTCATATAACTGAGAAATTTTATTCTTGGTGTATACTCAAGATAATTAAAAACGTGTCCACACAAAAACTTGTGTATCAATGTTCTAAGCAGCATCAACCACCAAAAAGTGTAAACAACTCAAATGTTTATCAACTTATTAATGGGCAAACGTCATGTATTATATACATACAATGGAATCTTTTTCAGCCATAAAAAGAAATGAAGTACTGACTCAGGCTACATGGATTAACCCTGAAAGTGTTATGCTGGGTGAAAGAAGCCAGTCATGAAAGAGCACAAATTGTTGATTCCATTATATGAAAAGCCCAGAATAGAAAAATTCATGAAGACCTAAAGAAGATTAGTGGTTTCCAGGGGATTAGGGGAGAGGCAAATGGGTAGTGAGTGCTAATGGGTACTGGGTTTCTTTCTCTGCTAATAATTTTCTAAAGTTAAATAGTAGTGATGGTTGCACTGCCGAGTGAATAGACTAAAAACCACTGGTTTGTAAACTTTAAAAGGGTGAATTTTATGGTATACATCTCTATAAAGTCATTATTAAATACAGAATTAGACCAGTGAATCTGATCCGTGAATTAACACAGGGCTGTTTGAGACCTGGGGACAGAGTGGATCACTTGCCAGGAGGTACATCATCTACAACTTTATACTTTATTGTCATTTAAGAAGTCCACCATGCGAGTTTTTTATCTAACCACCTTCCTTGTCTGCTTACTCTGTACACTAAGTGTCATTACTCCCATCACCATACTCACCTCTTTCCACCTCCTCTTCCACTTCCCATGAAATCTGTGGCTCTCACTGCAGCCGTGGTTACCTGACAGTTCACATCTGTGATCAGCCCCTGTCTTCTCACTGTAAAGTCAAGGTTTACACAGCAGAGCTCCCCAGGAACACTCAAGATTGCATTTTCCACCTGCACAGGAACAAACGGGGTTTAAACACGTGATTGGAGTCAGAGCCTTGGCTTTGGCCATCTCATATGAGTGCTTGGATTGGAAGTTTTAAGCAAGGCCATGTCACCTTTACTTAGTGTTCAACATTCAAACAATACACAGGTCTATTTTTCACTTGTAGGAGTGCAGATAGGAATAATAACATAGCCACATTAGTTATGTGGGCATTTATAAATGAGAAAACTACTTCAGAAAGAACAGGTCTATTATATGGCAACAGATTAGACTTGGCAGGTCTTTCTGGCCTGAGAGTGAGAACATTATATTACTTGAAAGGGCATACATTTACCCAGCAATTCATATAATACAGACTAAACCAAAAGCTGGAAATCAGTAAACATAACAGTGCTTTTTGCAAAGAACCTGGCATTACACTAAGATCTAAAAATAGAAATACGTGGAACAAGAGCCCAGTGCAGAAGCATCTCTGATCCTGCTCTGTCTCCCTGAACCACTGCTATTGCCTCAGCTCAGTCCTGCACCAGCCCTCACCTAGACTGTGAAAATTGCTTCTTAATTGTTTCTCTGATTACATTCGAAGCCCCTCAAGCTGATCTACACAGCCTCCCAAGATAATCTGTCTAAAAGGAACTGTGTCCATAATCCACAAGATTCAAGTTACACGACACATGGAGCTCTTTCTCTTGTCATCCTTCTTGCTGTCACCTCCTGATGTAGTCTGGATGAAATCTCTTGCAGCTTTGTTGCAAGTCATTCATGAATTTAGCACTACCAGGTACCCTGCTAGAGTCCTGATTTCATTTCACATATTTAATCTTTCCAACAAAACTGCCCCCACTTAACAGGTGAAGACATGAAATAAATTGTCACCGTCACCTGGATGGAAAGGCAGCAGTCCAGATCCTCCAGTGTGCACGCCACACCCAAACCCCTTGGCTGCTTTATTGCTGGATCACCTGTGCTCTCTGGGGCCTGCAGGCCTTCACTCATATGTGTTTCTCTCTCTGACATGTTCTCTGCCTGGTAAACTTCTCTCAAGGCCCAGGTCAAGTGCCAGCTTTGCTGTGAAGGCTCTGTGACTCACCAGAAGCTGCTCCTCTGACATCCCTCCCTGTGCTTCCCACGTGTCCCTGAGCTGCTTCTCCCATCACTGCAATGGCCTCAGAAGACCGTTTCCTTTTCATCATGGTGTGACGTGGTAAAAGCACAATCATTTATATTTTTGCTTTTTAAAACTGTTCTCCATTTTTTATTGCACTAGAATAACATAAAATTTACGTCTTAACCATATGAAGTACACAGTTTAGTGATATTAAGTATATTCATAATGTTGTGCACCCATCACCACCACCCATCTGCATAACCTTTCATCCTGTAAAACAGAAACTCTGTACCTGATAAACACAAACTCCCCATTCCGTCCTCCTCCAAGCTTTTGAAAACCACCATTCTACTTTCTATCTTTATGAATTTGACTAGTCTAGGGACCTCATATAAGTGGAATTGCACAGTATTTGCCTTTTTGTGACTGCCTTATTTCACTTAGCATAATGTCCTCAAGGTTAATCCATGTGGATTATGTCTCAGAATTCCCTTCCTTTAAGGCCAAATCGTTTGTTTACACCATGTTTTGTTTATACATTCATATGTCAATGGACCCCTGGGTTGCTTCCACATTTTAGCTAGTGTACATAAGGCAGCTATGAACATGGCATACAAATGTCTCTTGGATATGCTGCTTTCAATTATTTTGAGTATGTACCCAGAAGTGGAATTATTGGATCACCAGGTAATTCTATTTTTTAAGTTTTTGAGATACTATCATGTTGTTTTAGTGGCTGTAACATGTTACGTTCCCACAGAGCATGTACAAGAGTTCCAATTTCTTCACTTCCTCACCCACAATTGTTACTTCCTGATTTTTGATACGAGCCATCCTCATGGCTGTGAGGTGGCCTCTCAATTTGGTTTGCACTTCCCTAATGACTGGCGATGTTGAGCATCTTTTCATGTGCTTATGGACCATTTGTATGTCTTCTTTAGAGAAAGGTCCATTCAAGTCCTTCAATCCATTTTTGAATAGGTTTGTTTGTTTATTGTTGTTAAGTTTTAGGAATTCTCTATATATTCTAGTTATTAATCTCTTATCAAATGTATGACTTTCAATTATTTTTACCCATTCTGTGGATTGTCCTTTTACTCTGTTGATATTATCTTTTGATGCAGAAATGTTTTCATTTTCACAAAGTCCAATTTGTCCACAGTTGATAGTTACAGAATGACAGTCACAAGGATAACACAAACTTCCTATTTAACTCATATATTTGTCTTTTGTGTTCTGAAAAGATCTGGCATTGTCATTAGAATCCACATTCTGTCTTCCTGAAGCTTTAGGTTGAGGATGACCCTGTGCCAAGGGGCACTCATGGGAGATGGGGTACGGTAGGATAGCATCAGCACTGCAATAAATCCCAGAGTGCACACGTCCAGGCATGCCCTAACAAGTGAGGAGAGGAAACCTGGGTTTAGGGCTCCAACCAACATGCCCACAGAGGGGGGTTAGGGAAGCTGTCAAAATCGTCTTTTAAATTCGAATTTTTTTTTAGATGGAGTTTCATTCTTATCGTCCAGGGTGGAGTGCAATGGCGCTATCTCCGCTCGCTTGAACCTCTGCCTCCCGGGCTCAAGTGATTCTCCTGCCTCAGCCTCCCAAGTAGCTGGGATTACAGGCACCCACCACCAAGCCCAGCTAATTTTTTATGTATTTTTAGTAGAGACAGAGTTTCACCAGGTTGGCCAGGCTGCTCTCGAACTCCTGACCTTAAGTGATCCAGCCACCTTGGCCTCCCAAAGTGCTGAGATTACAGGCGTGAGCCACCGCGCCTGGCCAAATTTGAATTTCTTTAGAGTATACGTGTAAAATATTTTAGCACGTTTGGAAAATACAGAAAAAAATGTTTAAAAATAAAATAAAAAGATCACTTAAAACCCATGACCTGGAAATAACTGCTGTTAAGTGCCAGTGAAATTTCTCCCCAGTGTTTTCGGTTTGCTTATTTGTTTGTTTTCCTCTTCTCTGCATGTTGTAAGGGATACGCTTTTCTGCTGGGCTACTGTTTCAAAGAAAAATTACTGTAGGTGACCTTTCCCCCTTGGGGATACTTACCAATGGCTGGAAACACTTTTGGTTGTCAAGGGTACTACTGGCATCTAGTGGGTAGGGACCAGAGATGCTGCTAAACATTCTACAATATCCAGGACACACACACACACACACACACACTCAGGGTAAAGAATTATGTCCACAAAATGTCAACTGTACCGAGGTTGGAAAATTCTGTTCTGCACCTGCATCGTCTTGCAGGCTTGTTAAAGCACGGCTTGCCAGGCCCACTCTCTGAATTTCTCATTCCATTCGTCTGGGTGGGACCAAAGAACCTGCATTTCCAACAAGCTTCCCAGTAACCCCACACTTCCAGAGTTAGGAAGAGCCTAGGAGGATCACATCTCCACCTTTCTCTAGCTCCCCACTCACCCTCCCAAAGAGGGGAGAATGAGCTGCCCTATGGGGGTGGCATCCAATATCTACCCTTCCCCACTGACTTGAGGCCCTGCGTTCAAATCCACCTTCTCTCCCCCTGCTGGCGAGGCTCCCAGGTGAGTGGCATCTGCTCTCTTCAAGGCCAGAATGCACAGGGACGCCCTTCTCCACAGGTTCCCATTCCTGCCACCTACCTCGACCTGGGTGGGAGGAGAAGGAAGCCCACCTGGCCCCAGAAGCTGGTTTACGCTCTGCTCAGCCCAGTGCTACCACAATAAGCTCATTTTTCACCTCTTCTCATGTTGGCCAATTTCTCGTTCATTTCTGAATTTATAGGAAAAAGGGGGTGTGGTTTATGGGTCTCTTTAAGCTTCACCAAAAGGGGTTTTAACTGGAAATTGAAAAGGAGACATATCCTTGCAGCTAGCCATATGCAAGACCAACTTCACACGTGGGAAGTGGAAGGTCTCAGTGGTGGCCAAAGAAGGAGAGTGGCTGTGGGGGCTGGGGACTCTTACTTACCATTTGGGGTCCCAGCAGCCTGTTGTGTCCAGCAGCCATAGGTACCCAGTTGTGCATTTAATAGGACCCTGGCTGTTTTTAAAAGGTACAAACTTTAGTCAACTCTGGACAAGCAATGCCAACCGCTGGCTTTGACCTTAGCCTGTGCGGTGAGACAGAAATGAGATGAAAGGCTTGTCTCAAAACAGACCACAGGCTTTTGAGCCAATGCCATGGGAACTATTTTTGCTCCATTTAAAATGTGTTTTCAGCCAGGACTGCAGGCAGGGGCCTTAAACAAGCACGGTGGTTCCTTTTCAGGAGGGCTGCAGAGACCCTGCCACTGAGGTTCCTGCCTTTAAATTGTTAATGCCATCCACTCCGTTGCTTCCCTCAAACATCTTACTGGTCTTCATCTCGTTTCAAACTGTGTTGCAGCTGGGCTTTGAAGGATGCAGGACAGTCACCCCCTGGCGTTTGGGGTTTGTCCTCAGAAATTTTTTTTTTAAGGCACACTGCCCCATGAGGACTCCACTGTTGCGGTGTTTGTTAAAAATAAACAAATTGTAAGCCTGAAGCCTGTCCTTGGATTTCAAGGACTCAGACAGTAAGCTCAGCTATAAAGGAATGATCAATGTTATCAAGGAGCAGGTATTGACAAGGGGCCAATTATACAATTATAGGGGAATCTGCTTCTTTTTCTAGGGCGTGGCTGTTTACCCAGCTAAAGGCTCTGTAAAGAGGGCGTAGGCCACACATTTTCTCTAGGAATTCTGCTTCCTCAGGAGATCAGTGAGAGGCTGGATTGGGTGTGAACCTAGATTTTGTCATTAGTATCAGAAGAGAGGCAGTTGCAGACAAAAGGAAAAGCCCTGATTATACTGGAAAAAAAAGAGGGGCTCCCTTAGAAGGATGTGAATTTTGAGGCATCCTCCAGACACATAGAAAAGGGGTACACAGGGGCGCTTCACCCCACCTGCCCCTGCTATTTCAGGATCACCGAGGAACAAAATGCAGTTACCATGACGTCCTCAGCATCACTGCTGCCCACAGAAATCCACCCAGAGGCCGCAGTAGTGGCCTGGCTACGGCTCCTCTCAGAATGAGAAGGCAGAGGTCGCAGGATTGATTTGGACAGCAAATGGTTTTGGTAGACCCAGAAATTGTTTGTTTCACATTTCTCATTCTGGGGGATCCATAACATGAAACCTAGAAGAAAAACAAATGCTTAGGCCTAAAAGCAAAAGGAGAGTTTAGAAGAAAAACAGCACTGCAATAAAACAAGAGCAGCCCCACAGGAGGAGGGGCCACCTTAAGCAGATGACCATGGCAAGGCCGCCTGAAGAAACGGAGGGTACAGGGACACCTGATGTGGAGGGCAGATACAGAGGGGACAGGGACATGTGATGTGGAGGGCAGATCCCTGCACAGGCTTCAAGGCAGCCATGCTGAGGAAGAGTGTAAGTGACTCAAATGGACGCTAAAGGCCTCGCTCCGCTGAGGCATGGAGGCAAGGCTGCAGTTTTGTAGGGTGAGGAGGAGGGGCCTTGTGGTTTGGCTCAGAGATAGAAGCTGGGTGGGTTGGGGAAGGAAAATAGATTAGGCTTTTCTGGAGATGACCTCACTGCCTGGGCCTTATAATTGTAAAGGAAAATCTAAAAATCTCAGGGCCCCCAAACTTATGCGCCTGGAGGCTGAGTCATGCAACACCCCCTTCCAAATGAATAGCTGTGACCAGTGCTATGCATCAGCCAGGTCCTCATGGAAAGGTGAAACGCCTCAGGAGTCTGCACAGGGCTGTCCCCACAGACCGTTCATAAATCAATTCTTTGTCTGCCCTCCCATAAGCAAGGACATGCCAGTTGTCATGTTAGGCCTGCAATCTAAGTCTAGCTCCTGTAACTAAAGTCACATTCCACACTAATGTCAATAACAAGCTTCTCTTCCCAGGTGCAGAACCAGGTCTAAATGAGATCAGCCCTTCCTCCACCTCATTCCTTCTCTCTTCATGCACCCACCTTATCTTAGTTAAAATGTAGATTTACCGGGCACTGACCAAAGTCTCACAGGAATGTAACCACTCGCCTTACCACCTGCCGGCCCCTCTCCCTACATGCCCTCCCCTATTTAAGGAAATGGTATAAATATGAAACCTCCCGAAAACCTCTTTGAGAAAACAGCCACACATGTGTCTGTGGCTCATGATTTTCCAGCGCACACTGAAGCTGGCTGAATAAGCCTTGATGATTGAGGCCTTTCCCTCACTCATTTCACAACCACCTCATCCATGCCATGCACTCCCCTACATGGTCCGTTTGCACATGGCCAGTACTGGGGGCAAGGGTTGTGGAAGGAAATTGGGTTTCTGTTGGATCTGAGATTCAAGTTTCTAAATGGACATAATTGAACTAGGCCCTTAGTAACTGAGGGTGCCTACAAATGAGGAGCCTCTACCTGGGATGAGATGGGGTGTGTGGAGTTGCAGGGGTGGCCCCTCGGGCTGGGAGGGCCAACAGTGTTTATCCTTTTATCTCACCAGGTTCTGCTGTCCAACATGCCCATGACCTAGAGCTGGAGTTCTGAAGTGCTTTTATCACTTTTCTTAGGACATCTTGGGCTGGCTATAAAAGGAAGAGGTTGAGAAGGGAAAGTTAGAAAAGTGTAGGAAAGAGGAGCTCATAAAAGTAGTGTTTCATGCTGGAACAGAATGTGTAATACATCAGTGGTCATGCAACGGAGGTCCACCTGGACAGGAGCTGGGGAGACTGGGGAAGGGGAGGTGCCTGGGAAGAGGCTGGTGACCCCGACCCCAGCACCTGAGCCAGAGAGCAGCAAAGAGCAGGGAGCAGAGACCCAAGAGGGCCACAAGAGAGGCTGGAGACGAACCCCCTTATGAGGTCTGAGGGCCTCATAAAGGCTGCTGGAGACTGACTTTGTTGACTTGGAGTGGTCCTGAATTATGACCTGCTCAAACTTATGGTTCTGAGATGGCAGAAGTCAAATCAGTGTGAAAATTATTTTATTTAAATAAGCAAGGAATGTGAGTCTTGAATGTTGGATAGGAAATTCTCCTAGACCTTGGCCAGGCATGGTAGCTCATGTCTGTAATCCCAGTACTTTGGGAGGCCGAGGCGGGTGGATCACCTGGAGGTCAGGAGTTCGAGACTAGCCTGACCAACATGGAGAAACCCCATCGATACTAAAAATACAAAAATTAGCTGGGCGTGGTAGTACGTGCCTGTAATCCCAGCTACTCAGAAGGCTGAGGCAGAAGAATCACTTGAACCCCAGAGGTGAAGGTTGCAGTGAGCCGAGATTGCACCATTGCACTCCAGCCTGGGCAACAAGAGCAAAATTCCATCTCAAAAAAAGAAAGAAAACAAAAGAAGAAAATTCCCCTAGAACTTAATGGAGCATGGAGGAAATTTCCAAAATCCTTAATAAGTATAGGCAAGTGACCTTAAGGGATGCCAGAATCTGTAAAACAGGAATAAAGGGGTTTTGCGTAATACTGGAAGAATCCGGAAATTGCAAGGGGAAGCCAGGAAGTCACCACTGTTCCTAACAGGCTATGGGTACGTGGAGTGCCCAAAAAAGGACAGACATCTCAAAAGGACCATCACGGGTGTAGGGTTCTCAGAAGGGATCTGTTGTCCACAAAGGCAAGCAGCAGAGAGAGCTTGCTGGGAACAAGATGAAGACAGAAGAGGATTGTTTGTAACGCACACTGTGAAGCTTCAAGAGGAAATGAATCACCAGCCTGACCAACATGGAGAAACCCCGTCTTTACTAAAAATACAAAATTAGCCAGGTGTGGTTGCACATGCCTATAATCCCAGCTACTCGGGAGGCTGAGGCAGGAGAATAGCTTGAACCCAGAAGGCAGAGGTTGCCATGAGCCAAGATCACACCATTACACTCCAGCCTGGGCAACAATAGCGAAACTCCATCTCGGAAAAAAAAAGGAGTGAATCATTGGAGGAAATAGGGAAATGTATGGAAATAAAGGAAAAAGGAGGCTTGAAGTGCAAAAGGAAATGCATTTTGGGAATCCCCTAAAGATTCAAAGGCTGAAGGGCTTGTATATTACAAACAGGCACTGAGCTCCACCCCAAAAATGTTGAGGCCGAGATACACCACAGAGGATTATAACCATGGCATCCTGTTCATTGGTTTGGCATGGAAAGGGGAGGTGCTTAGTGTGTATTTTAAGTTTACTCAAAGTTTAAATAATAGAGATATTTTTGGTTGATAGAGACACAAGTTTTACTCCTCAGTCTCATAGCTACCTCCTCCCAGAGCCTCACCCTCTGGCAGCAAAGGCTGAATGACACCACACTGTGAGTAGTTGATTAATGTTCATGAGGGGCCCTTCTCTAGGATAAAATTGGCAGAGATCAGACTTACAAATGTTTGAAAAAATGTTAATGCTCATAATTTTCTGTGTCTTTACCATGGAGATGGAGACACAACCACCTGATATCCAGCACATGAATCCAAACACTTTATGAGCTTTACTTTTCTTCCCCATCACAGTCGGCCTTTCAGAGTTGCCAAACCATACAGGGCCTGGATATAAAGAGTACAGTGACAGCCACTATCTACAGAGCCTGATGATTATGTTCCAACACTGACTGTCCAGACGTTTAACCACATGAGGTAGATACAAGTCTCCCATTTCACAGGTGAGAAAACCTGTCTTCTTGTCCAAAATAAATAGCTGATGCATGTCTCCTCACTAGAAACTATTATGTTGGTGCAAAAGGGATTACTTTTTACAAAAAGTAAAAGTTTTACACCTTTAGAAAAGAGAAGCTTTTGGCCGGGCGTGGTGGTTCATGCCTGTAATCCCAGCACTTTGGGAGGCCGAGGCAGACAGATCACCTGAGGTCAGGAGTTGAAGACCAGCCTGACCAACATGGAGAAACCCCATCTCTACTAAAAATACAAAATTAGCTGGGGTAGTGGTGCATGCCTGTAATCCCAGCTACTCAGGAGTCTGAGGCAGGAGAATCGCTTGAACCCGGAAGGCAGAGTTTGCAGTGAGGCGAGATCGCGCCATTGCACTCCAGCCTGGGCAACAAGAGTGAAACTCTGTCTCCAAAAAAGAAAAAAAAAAAGAAAAGGAAGGAAAAAAGAAAAAAAAAGAAAACAGAAGATTTTTCCCCTCCACCTCCCACAAGAAGACTTTCATATTCACTGAAAAAGTGATAACATTTTCTGCAGATCTACTTATTTGCCAGCAATGTCTTTCCAAATCATTACTGGTGTAAGTGTCATTGTTTCCTTCAGAGTCAAATAATAAAGCTATATGACATATTTGTGGACAGCATGTCATTTAAAAGAGAAAGAAAATCATTCAGATAGTCCTCATGCAAGAGGCTCATTTCTAGACTATCCAACATTGTGTTTATCCTCCAGTGGTTTATGTGGGTGGCACGGAAAATCTTTGAGGCAGAAAAACTGCTACAGAGGAAACTTCTTTGCATCCTGCTAGGCATTCTATCTGGCTGGACTACCATAGCTGGAACCTGCTTTCAGCTGTGAAATGTTGTAAAGTGCATTTCTGCCTCCTTAGTTCTTATTTTTGTAGGAGTCTGTCCTAATTCTCAAACTATACAATTATTTATGGAAAGGTGGCCATCTGATAAATTTGTTGAAATCTCATTCCCCATCACATCTCCTTCTCAGTGCTCACCCTCAGGTCTTGAAAGTGCAAACTCTTGGTCATTCATGAATGAAAGAATGAACAAAAGCAGAAGAAAAGAGATGATCTGCACCTGCAAGATTATACATTATTGTGAGATTATCTATTCATCCTTTTGGTTGTATTAATAATTGTATTAGTCTGTTCTCACTCTTCTATGAAGAAATACCCATGACTGGGTAATTTATGAAGAAAAGAGGTTTAATGGATTCACAGTTCTATATGGCTGGGGAGTCCTCAGGAAACTTAAAGTCATGGCAGAAGGCACCTCTTCAAGAGTGGCAGGAGAAAGAGAATGAGAATCTAGCAAAGGAGGAAGCCCCTTATAAAATCATCATATCACAGGAGAACTCACTCACTATCATGAGAATAGCATGGGAGAAACTGCCCCATGATTCAATTACCTCCCACTGGGTCCCTCCCACAACACATGGGCATTATGGGAACTAATTCAACATAAGATGTTGGTAAGGACACAGCCAAACCATATCATTCTGCCCCAGCCCCTCCCAAATCTCAGGTCTCCACATTTCAAAACAAATCATTTTTTGTTTTGAAAATGCCTTTCCAACAGTTCCCCAAAGTCTCAACTCATTCCAGCATTAACCCAAAAGTCTCAGTCCAAAGTTTCATCTGAGACAAGGCAAGTCCCTTCCACCTGTGAGCCTATGAAATCAAAAGTTAGTTACTTCCTAGATCCAATGGGGGTACAGGCATTGGATAAATAAACCAGATCCAAATGGGAGAAATTGGCTGAAACAAAGGGGCTAAGGGCCCCATGCAAGTCCAAAATCCAATAGGGCAGTCATTAAATCTTAAAATTCCAAAATCATCTCCTTTGACTCCATGTCTCACATCCACATCACGCTGATGCAAGAGGTGGCCTCCCATGGGCTTGGGCAGCTCTGCCCTTGTGGTTTTGCAGGGTACAGCCTCCCCTCCCAGCTGCTTTCATGGCTGGCATTCAGTGCCTGCAGCTTGTCCAGGTGCACAGTGCAAGCTGTCAGTGGATCTACCATTCTGGGATCTGAAGGCAAGTGGCCCTCTTCTCAAGGCTTCACTAGGCAGTGCCCCAGTGGGGACTGTCTGTGGGGGCTCCAGCCCCATATTTCTTTTTCTACAGTGCCCTAACAGAGGTTCTCCATGAGGGCTCCACCACTGTAGCAAACTTCTGCTTGGACATCCAAGTGCTTCCATTACATTCTCTGAAATCTAGGCAGAGGTTCTCAAACCTCAGCTCTTGACTTCTGTGCACCAGCAGGCCAACACCACATGTTAGCCATCAAGGCTTGGGGCTTGCACCCTCTGAAACAATAGCCTGAGCTATATGTTGGCCCCTTTTAGCCACTGCTGTGACTGAAGCAGGTGGGATGCAGGGCACCATGTCCCAAGGATGTACAGAGCAGGGGTGCCCTGGGCCCTGGGCCCAGCCCACAAAACCAATTTTCCCTCCAAGGCCTCTGGGCCTGTGATGGAAGGAGCCACTGTGAAGGTCTCTGACATGCCCTGGAGACATTTTCCCCATTATCTTGGCAATTAACATTCAGCTCCTTGTTACTTATGCAAATTTCTACAGCCTACTTGAATTTCTCCCCAGAAAATGGGTTTTTCTTTTTCTATTGCATTGTCAGGCTGAAAATTTTCCAAACTTTTATGCCCTGTCACCTCTTGAATGCTTTGCTACTTAGAAATTTCTTCCACCAGATACCCTAAATAATTTCTTTCAAGTTCAAAGTTCCACAGATCTGTAGGCCATAGGTAAAATGCTGCCAGTCTCTTTGGCAAAGTATAAGAAGAGTCACCTTTACTCCAGTTCCCAGCAAGTTCCTCATCTCCATCTGAGACCACCTCAGCCTAAACTTCATTGTCCATATCACTATCAGCATTTTGGTCAAAACCATTCAACAAGTCTCTAGTGAGTTTCAACCTTTTTCACATTTTCCTGTCTTCTTCTGAGCCCTCCAAGTCACTAGGAAGTTCCAAACTTTCCCACATCTTTCTGTCTTCTTCTGAGCCTTCCAAACTGTTCCAAACTCTGCCTGTTACCCTGTTCCAAAGTTGTGTCCACATTTTTGGGTATCCTTGTAGCAGCAACCCACTCCCTCAGTACCAATTTACTACATTAGTCCATTCTCACGCTACATATTTCTCATGTTGGGTATGAAGAAATACCCAAGGCTGGGTAATTTATAAAGAAAAGAAGTTTAATTGACTCACAATTCTTCATGGCTGGGGCAACCTCAGAAAAATTACAATCATGGCAAAAGGCACTTCTTCACAGGGTGGCAGGAGAAAGAATGAGAGCCCAGTGAAGGGGGAAGCCCCTTATAAAACCATCAGATCTCAAGGGGGCGTTCCAATATGGCCAAATAGGAACAGCTCTGGTCTGTCACTCCCAGCATGATGGACGCAGAAGACAGGTGATTTCTGCATTTCCAACTCAGGTATCTGGTTCATCTCATTGGGACTGGTTGGACAGTAGGTGCAGCCCATGGAGGGTGAGCCAAAGCAGGGCAGGGTGTCGCCTCACCTGGGAAGCACAAGGGGTTGGAGGATTTCCCTTTCCTAGCCAAGGGAAGCCATGACAGACTACTTGGAAAAACAGGACACCCCCACGCAAATACTGTGCTGTTCTCAAGGTCTTAGCAACCGGCAGACAAGGTGATTATCTCCTGTGCCTGGCTCTGCAGCTCCCATGCCCACGGAGCCTTGCTCACTGCTAGCACAGCAGTCAGAGATCAATCTGTGAGACAGCAGCCTGGCTGGGGAGGGGTGTCCACCATTGCTGAGGCTTGAGTAGGTAAACAAAGTGGCTGGGAAGCTTGAACTGGGTGGAGCCCACCACATCTCAACAAGGCCTACTGCTTCCAGACTCCACTTCTGTGGGCAGGGCATAGCTGAACAAAAGGCAGCAGACAACCTCTGCAGACTTAAATGTCCCTGTCTCACCACTCTGAAGAGAGCAGTGGTTCTCCCAGCTTGGCGTTTGAGCTCTGAGAGCAGACAGACTGCCACCTCAAGTGGGTCCCTGACCCCGTGTAGCCTAACTGGGAGACATCTCCCAGTAGGGGCCGACTTATACCTCATACAGGCAGGTGCCCCTCTGAGATGAAGCTTCAAGAGGAAGGATCAGGCAGGCATATTTGCTGTTCTGCAGCCTTTGCTGGTGATACCCAGGCAAGCAGGGTCTGGAGTGGAACTCCAGCAAACTCCAACAGAACTGCAGCTGAAGGCTTTGACTGTTAGAAGGAAAACTAACAAACAGAAAGTAATAGCATCAACATCAACAAAAAGGTCATCTACACCAAAATCCCATATGTAGGTCACCAACATCAAAGACCAAAGGTAGATAAAACCACAAAGATGGGGAGAAACCAGAGCAGTAAAGCTGAAAATTCTAAAAATCAGAGCGCCTCTTCTCCTTCAAAGGATTGCAGCTCCTCGCCAACAACAGAACAAAACTGGATGGAGAATGACTTTGATGAGTTGACAGAAGCAGGCTTCAGAAGGTCGGTAATAATAAACTTCTCCAAGCTAAAGGAGGATGTTCGAACCGATCACAAGGAAGCTAAAAACCTTGAAAAAAGATTAGACGAATGGCTAACCAGAATAAACAGTGTAGAGAAGACCTTAAATGACCTGATGGAGCTGAAAACCATGGCACAATAACTTCGTGACACATGCACAAGCTTCAAGAGCTGATTCGATCAAGTGGAAGAAAGGGTATCAGTGATTGAAGATCAAATTAATTAAATAAAATGAGAAAATAAGGTTAGAGAAAAAAGAGTAAAAAGAAATGAACAAAGACTCAAGAAATATGGGACTATGTGAAAAGACCAAATCTACGTTTGATTGGTGTACCTGAAATTGATAGGGAGAATGGAACCAAGTTGGAAAACACTCAGCAGGATATTATCCAGGAGAACTTCCCCAACCTAGCAAGGCAGGCCAACATTCAAATTCAAGAAATACAGAGAAAACCACAAAGACACTCCTCAGGAAGAGCAACCCCAAGACACATAATTGTCAGATTCACCAAGGTTGAAATGAAGGAAAAATTGTTAAGGGCAGCCAGAGAGAAAGGTCGGGTTACCCACAAAGGGAAGCCCATCAGACTAACAGCAGATCTCTCAGCAGAAACGCTCCAAGCCAGAAGAGAGTGGGGGCCAATATTCAACATTCTTAAAGAAAAGAATTTTCAACCCATAATTTCATATCCAGCCAAACTAAGCTTCAGAAGTGAAGGAGAAATAAAATCCTTTACAGACAAATGCTGAGAGATTTTTCTCACCACGAGGCTTGCCTTACAAGAGCTCCTGAAGGATGCAATAAACATGGAAAGAAACAACTGGTACCAGACACCACAGAAACAGGCCAAAGTGTAAAGACCATTGATGCTATGAAGAAACTACATCAATTAATGGGCAAAATAACCAGCGAACATCACAATGACAGGATCAAATTCACACATAACAATATTAACCTTAAATGTAAATGGGCTAAATGCCCCAATTAAAAGACACAGACTGGCAAATTGGATAAAGAGTCAAGACCCATCAGTGTGCTGTATTCAGGAGACCAATCTCACATGCAAAGACACACATAGGCTCAAAATAAAGGGATGGAGGAAGATCTACCAAGCAAATGGAAAAAGAAGTAGGGGTTGCAATCCTAGTCTCTGATAAAACAGACTTTAAACCAGCAAAGATCAAAAGAGACAAAGAAGGCCATTACATAAGGATAAAGGGATCAATTCAACAAGAAGAGCTAACTATCTTAAATATATATGCACCCAATACAGGAGCACTCAGATTCATAGGGCAAGCCCTTAGAGACCTACAAGGAGACTTAGACTCCCACACGATAATAATGGGAGACTTTAATGCCCCGCTGTCAATATTAGACAGAGCAATGAGACAGAAGGTTAACAAAGATATCCAGGACCTGAACTCAGTTCTGCAACAAGCAGACCTAATAGACACCTACAGAATTCTCAACCCCAAATCAACACAATATACATTCTTCTCAGCACCACATTGCAGTTATTCTAAAATTGACCACATAATTGGAAGTAAAGCACTCTTCAGCAAATGTAAAAGAACAGAAATCACAACAAACTGTCTCTCAGACCACAGTGCAATCAAAGTAGGACTCAGAATTAAGAAACTCACTCAAAACTGCACAACTACATGGAAACTGAACAACTTGCTCCTGAAAGACTACTGGGTAAATAATGAAAGGAAGGCAGAAATAAAGACGTTCCTTGAAACCAATGAGAACAAAGACACAATGTACCAGAATCTCTGAGACACATTTAAAGCAGAGTGTAGAGGGAAATTTATAGCACTAAATACCCATAGAAAAATCAGGAAAGAGTCTAAAATCAACACCCTAATGTCACAATTAAAAGAACTAGAAAAGCAAGATCAAACAAATTCAAAAGCTAGCAGAAGGCAAGAACTAACTAAGTTCAGAGCAGAACTGAAAGATAGAGACACAAAAAAACCCTTCAAAAAAATCAATGAATCTAGGAGCTGGTTTTTTGAAAAGATCAACAGAATTGATAGACTGCTAGCAAGACTAATAAAGAAGAAAAGAGAGAAGAATCAAATAGATACAATAAAAAATGATAAAGGGGATATCACCACCAATCCCAAAGAAATACAAACTACCATCAGAGAATACTGTAAGCACCTCTACACAAATAAACTAGAAAATCTAGAAGAAATGTATAAATTCCTAGACACATACAACCTCCCAAGACTAAACCAGGAAGAAGCTGAATCTCTGAATAGACCAATAACAGGCTCTGAAATTGAGGCAATAATTAATAGCTTACCAACCAAAAAAAGTCCAGGACCAGATGGATTCACAGCCGAATTCTACCAGAGGTACAAAGAGGAGCTGGTACCATTCCTTCTGAAACTATTCCAATCAATAGAAAAAGAGGGAATCCTCCCTCACTCATTTTATGAGGCCATCATCCTGACACCAAAGCCAAGCAGAGACTCAACAAAAAAAGAGACTTTTAGACCAATACCCTGATGAACATTGACGTGAAAATCCTCAATAAAATACTGGCAAACTGAATCCAGCAGCACATCAAAAAGCTTATCCACCATGATCAAGTCAGCTTCATCCCTGGGATGCAAGGCTGGTTCAACATATGCAAATCAATAAACGTAATCCATCACATAAACAGAACCAATGACAAAAACCACATGATCATCTCAATAGATGCAGAAAAGGCCTTTGACAAAATTCAACAATGCTTCATGCTAAAAACTCTCAAAAAACTAGGTATTGATGGAATGTGTCTCAAAATAATAAGAGCTATTTATGACAAACCCACAGCCAATATGATACTGAATGGACAAAAACTGGAAACATTCCCTTTGAAAACTGGCACAAGACAGGGATGCCTTCCCTCACCACTCCTATCCAATACAGCATTGGAAGTTCTGGCCAGAGCAATCAGGCAAGAGAAAGAAATAAAGGGTATTCAATTAGGAAAAGAGGAAGTCAAATTGTCCCTGTTTGCAGATGACATGATTGTATATTTACCAAACCCCATCATCTCAGTCCAAAATCTCCTTAGTCTCAGGATACAAAATCAATGTGCAAAAATCACAAGCATTTCTATACACCATTAACAGACAAACAGAGAGCCAAATCATGAGTGAACTCCCATTCACAATTGCTACAAAGAGAATAAAATACCTAGGAATCCAACTTACAAGGGATGTGAAGGAACTCTTCAAGGAGAACTACAAACCACTGCTCAAGGAAATAAAAGAGGACACAAACAAATGGAAGAATATTCCATGCTCATGGATAGGAAGAATCAATTTTGTGAAAATGGCCATACTGCCCAAAGTAATTTATAGATTCAATGCCATTCCCATCAAGCTACCAATGACTTTCTTCACACAATTGGAAAAAACTGCTTTAAAGTTCATATGGAACCAAAAAAGAGCCTGCATTGCCAAGACAGTCCTAAGCCAAAAGAACAAAGCTGGAGGCATCACGCTACCTGACTTCAAACTATACCACAAGGCTATAGTAACCAAAACAGCATGGTACTGGTACCAAAACAGAGATATAGACCAATGGAACAGAACAGAGGCCTCAGAAAACACCACACATCTACAACCATCTGATCTTTGACAAACCTGACAAAAACAAGAAATGGAGAAAGGATTCCCTATTTAATAAATGGTGCTGGGAAAACTGGCTAGCCATATGTAGAAAGCTGAAACTGGATCCCTTCCTTACACCTTATACAAAAATTAATTCAAGATGGATTAAAGACTTAAATGTTAAACATAAAACCATAAAAACCCTAGAAGAAAACCTAGGCAATACCATTCAGGACATAGGCATGGGCAAGGACTTCATGACTAAAACACCAAAAGCAATGGCAACAAAAGCCAAAATTGACAAATGGGATCTAATTAAACTAAAGAGCTTCTGCATGGCAAAATAAATTACCATTCAGAGTGAACAGACAACCTACAGAATGGGAGAAAACTTTTGCAATCTACCCATCTGACAAAGGGCTAATATCCAGAATCTACAAAGAACTCAAACAAATTTACAAGAAACAAACAAACAATCCCATCAAAAAGTGGGCAAAGGATATGAACAGACAATTCTCAAAAGAAGACATCTATGCAGCCAACAGATACATGAAAAAATGCTCATCATCACTGGTCATCAGAGAAATGCAAATCAAAACCACAATGAGATACCATCTCACTCCAGTTAGAACGGCAATCATTAAAAAGTCAGGAAACAATAGATGCTGGAGAGGATGTGGAGGAATAGGAATGCTTTTACACTGGTGGTGGGAGTGTGAATTAGTTCAATCTTTGTGGAAGACTGTGGTGATTCCTCAAGTATCTAGAACTAGAAATACATTTGACCCAGCAATCCCATTACTTGGTATGTACCCAAAGGATTATAAATCATGTTACTATAAAGACAAATGCACACATATGTTTATTGTGGCACTATTCACAATAGCACAGACTTGGAACCAACCCAAACATCCATCAATGATAGACTGGATTAAGAAAATGTGGCACACATACACCATGGAATATTATGCAGCCATAAAAATGGATGAGTTCATGTCCTTTGCAGGGACATGGATGAAGCTGGAAACTATCATTCTCAGCAAACTATCACAAGGACAGAAAACCAAACACCACATGTTCTCACTCATAGGTGGGAATCGAACAATGACATCACTTGGACACAGGGCAGAGAACATCACACACCAGGGCCTGTTGGGGGGTGGGGAGTTGGGGGAGGGATGGCATTAGGAGAAATACCTAATGTAAATGATCATTTGATGGATGCAGCAAACCAACATGGCACACGTATACCTATGTATCAAACCTGCATGTTGTGCACATGTACCCGAGAACTTAAAGTGTAATAAAAAATAAATAAATAAAAAATACTGAGAGGAACTTCTGAAAAAAAGAAAAACCATCAGATCTCATGAGAACTTACTCACTATCATGAGAATAGCATGGGGGAAACCACTCTTGTGATTCAATTACCTCCCACCAGGTCCCTCCCTCCACACATGGAGATTACAGGAACTACAATTCAAGATGAAATTTGGGTTGGGACACAGCCAAACCATCTCAAAAATGGTTTTACTTTGGTGATTCATCACTATGGCCCCTACTGGAGATAACACTGCAACTGGCATATAGCTGAGTCTCAGAAAATATAAATTAATGGTGAATAATGAACAAAACATTCATAGTCAATAAAAGAGAGCCCTTTATGCCTTTACTTCTGCTGTGTGGCACCTGACACAAGCTGCAGAAGGTAAAGCTGGGAAGAGGGCATCCACTGCCTTTGATCTGCTCCGCCAACCCCAGCCTGGGCCCTCATTCTCTCAGCACCTTGATTCCTGTCAACCAAGCAAATATGCTGGGTCCAGTCAGTTGTGAGCAGATGTCCTGTCTCTATCTTGTAGTCATCACTCTTCATTTCAGAAGAGCACATTCATCATTCCATAAATGTCTAGGCAGTATCCGGCTTTTGCCAGACCATGTGCTAATCTAGTGATTAGGACAGGCTTTTAATTCCCCTAGGCTTTGGCTTTTTGAGACATACAATGAGATCATTAGGCTCAACCCTGGTGGTCCATCTGGCTCTTATTTAAAATAATCCTTGATACAACGTGAGGCCTTTCCCCTAGTACTCATGAGTATTTGTGTTTTAAAAGGTGTCCATAAAGTCCAAGGGGTTAGGGAAACAGGCAAGTCTGTGCTCCGCATCCCAAGAGCTGGGTGCCTGTGGCAGTCCCACTGAAGGCACAGGTGGAGGTGGCACATTTCCACTAGGCCTCCTATCCCTGGCAGCAAGGTGGCACTTTTCTAGCTCAACATGGCCAGAAGACACTGGGGAACATTGGCTCACCTCTTGTGCTAGTTCTCTTTCAACTGTAGATATAGAAAGTGAACCAGAGCAACTAACAGGGATTGTGTTGCTTACACACTGGAAAGGATGCTGAGGCAGCCTCAAAGGAAGCTCTGACAGGGCTGCGGTTTCCACAACTGGAACAGGGATTCACTGCAGCCAGGCCTTTCTTCCCTCCTCTTCCCTTCCTCTCACTCTCTCCTCATCTTTCTTCTCTGATTTTCTCTGTTTAACTTTATTCTGTAGAAAACCTTTTGCATGAGATGGGCAAGGTCGCTGCCAGCAGCCCCAGCATCCCATTATTCCAGATTAGCAACTCTACCTAATTGTTTTCCAATATCTATATCCATTTATTTAAAAAATATTTACCAAATTCCTCTGTTCTGGGCGATTGGGCTATATCAATAGAATAAAGAACAAGGCAAAAAACAAAACCAAACTAAACTAACTTTCTTGGAATGAAACACTGGACCAGCTACTTGGTAAGAATGCTAGGATTGGCCGGGCCTGGGTCATATGCTCATTCCTGAGGTGGGGACTGGAGGATTGCTGAGATTGACAGCCCTAACAAGCAGGTGGAAATGAAAGAAAAAGAAAGAAAGAAGAAAGAAAGAAAGAAAGAAAGAAAGAAAGAAAGAAAGAAAGAAAGAAAGAAAGAAAGAAAGAAAGAAAGAGAAAGAAAGAAAGGAAGGAAGAAAGAAAATGGATATACCCAGAGAAGCACCTTCCTTTCATATTCCCTTCTCTCCCCTGTGGACTCTTCTCCATCCCTTGCTGCATAATTTCCTGCATTATTGTACTTTCACATTCTCCAAGGGCCATGGTTTCTGTCTCATTTCCCTGCCTGCCTTTTCTTCTCCCCGACCCTGAATAACTTCAGCACCCACCTGGGTGATGTACTTGACACTTGTCTTCAAAACTCCTCTACTCCTAGTCACCTGTAAGCAGCAATGTAACTTCATCCTTGAACTTGGCTGTGACTCAGAATGGCTCTGCTTCACAGACACAAACTTGAAAATCCTGCCCTCTGGCTTCACTCTCCCATCATTTGCATCTATCTTTCCTATGAGGCTTGTTCTTGAAATTCATCAAAAATTTTGTTGTAGGCCTCTATTTTCAAGAATACCCCTGGGTTTGTTTTTCAGCCCTACCCAGGCTAAACCCAAGATATGGCTGCAACTCTGCTAAGAGTAGCACTGCATGGCCAGGTCACCCCAGCAGTACTCTGTATACCCGAGCATTGCTGCTCCCATGGCTTCTTGGTAATTATGAAAAAAGTCTGGGAAGCCCCCTGTCCTCTTCTCTGGAGTTGGCTGTTTCACTATTTTCTCTTCTCTCTCTCTCTCACTCGTTGTTGTGGCATCCCATCTCTTCCAGCCTCGGGTCTTGCTAGCTTTCTTCCCTTACATTGTTTTCAGAACATGTTTCCCCCAATGACTTCCTTCTGTTTCTCATATACTCAACTTCTTCCTTGCTCAGCACTTGGGAAGCTGCACCCCTCTCCACTTCTCCAGGCCCGGCGTCCTTCCATTCTCCTGCTTGCCCTGGAAGGGGACTGTAGGTGGCATGCCCATCAGATGGGCGTGAGTACAAGAGTAATACCCAATCATTTTCGTATTCTCAGTGCAAGCATAGTTTCTGGCACTTAATAGGCACTCTCCAAAATAACACTGTTGAGTTGAAGAAAGTTCAGTCTTGCTGGGCTGGATTAGATTAAATTGCACTACATGATGTTTGTGCCAGAGTTGGAATGCTGGAGGGCACTCATCAAGGATCAAGTTAGATGGGAAGTAAAGATATAACCTGGGCGCAGCTTTTGACAACAGCATAGATTTAAAAATGCAATAACTCCCGCGAGAGCTCACCTAAAATGATCTATATTTTGCAAGTCCTGTCGCTTTAGAATCAAAATAATTCAAATGAATCCAGAAACTGCTGAGATTGGCTACAGATAAATTCGCCTACTCTGAAAGAAGTTAACAATTGTAACTGCCAAGAGGTAACATAATAGTAATAAGGAAAAACAACTTTTCAGCAGTCTATACTCACTCAAAATGTTTCACAAATACTTGTACAAAAAAGGAAATAAATTGAAGTCACTATGAAAAGAACTCTCAACTAATGAGCTTGACATCAATTAATTCAGTCCATCATGTTCTTTCATCCACCACCCCTACCCTTTCCCTACTTTTTTTTTTTTTTATGTAGTCTTGGTCTGTCACTCAGGCTGGAGTACAGTAGTGCAATCTCAACTCACTGCAACCTCTGCCGCCCAGGTTCAAGCAATTCTTCTGCCTCAGCCTCCCTAGAAGCTGGGACTACAGGTGTGCACCACCACGCCTGGCTAATTATTGTATTTTTAGTAGAGACAGGGTTTCACCATATTGGCCAGGCTGGTCTCAAACTCCTGACCTCATGATCTGCCTGCCTCAGCCTCCCAAAGTGCTGGGATTATAGGTGTGAGCCACCATGCCTGGCCTTATCTACATATTTTTTAGCTTATCCTTAACCCCTGAAATAGCTGAAAGTCAGGGAATTCACAAACTAAATGCACTGCTTTAACTTAAGATGCTCTTATTAAGCAACTACCCTGTACAAGCAGGGCAGGGGCTGTGGAGGATGCAAAAGTGAGCACATCACCACTACCAGGAAAGGGCTTCCAGGTTGCTGCGTGGAGTGGTCCCATCTGCAGAAATCAGGGAAAGATTGTGGTGTGCCCTGAGCAATCTTAGAAATAGATCCTCATTTGCCTATCTCAAATTTGAAGAATTTTCATTTGAGACTCACTGCAGGGAGGGAGTTAAATTTGTACTTCCCAGCAATCTTTCTCTTGCAAAGAACCTGGAATGAACCTGGGAAGTTGGCAAGAATCATATTCTTCCTATGAGAGTATGTTCTAACAAGTCTCTGAGAGGAAATGGTATTATCCAGCAGATGAGCAGCAAATGAAATGTGGTTGACAGGTCAGGAAAATCTTCAGCATGGGGTGTCTCTCAGAAGGGCTGGAACTGGGCATAGTATTGGGGTAGTGAGGGCATGGACACTTCTGGGAAAGATGGGAGAAGAGCCCACAGGGCCACTGAGCCTCCACCAAGGGAAATGGCACTGCTCCCAAAGGCCGTTCCTACTGCATCTGCCAAAAAGTGTGGAGCAACAGAATGTTAGCAGCTCTGGAAGAAACTGTAGAGACCATCTTGTCTAATTCCCCGCTTTGCAAACCAGAGAAGTGGCTTGTTGCAGAGTACCCAGAAAGTTGACAGCTGATACGTGGCTAAAATCCAGGTTTACGGCTTTCCAGCCAATGCTCCATCCACAAAGTCAGCAAAGAACTGCTCAGACACACCTCTCCTCACCTTTGTAGCTGCTCCACAGCAAATCTGCTGGGCCTTGGTAGTTCTGATCCCCACAAAGGGACCAAACTATCCGAGCCAGAAACTGACATAGACATTCCCAAATATTGTTTTGATTAATGACTATTAAAAACAAACATAGAGTTCTTTCTTGGTAAAGACAAAGGGTAAGGTGATGAAGATTACAGTGTAACCCATTAAGTGAGATCAGTAAAAGTAGTATCAGAACCATTGGAAAAAAATAATATTAATAATAATAAATCATCTAAACAACCCCTTTGAAAATGAGAAACCACTAAGCTGTAGGTTGGCTCTTTCACTGTGTGGGTTAGACTGTCAGCTACACCAAGTCCTTTGTGAAATTAACACATCCCCTACCGGCTTAGGATTTCCTCTTGTCCAGTCAACTCCAGTGTCTCCTTGACCCTGCACATCAAGAAGCACATCTCAAATGCTCACATAGCTTTTCCAAATTGCACAGAGAAAATAATCTCAAACTCCTAGAGTATAGAAAGCAATAATTCATGAAATTTCTTATTACTTATTTTATTGTTCTTTTATAAGCTTTTAGCAGAAATCCATGCAAGTAAATAGTAAAATATCAAGTAAAAGCTCGGGGCAGTGGAAATGCAACAGGAAGTCCAGAGAAGGGTGAAATAATATATTGCAGAAATAAAGCCCATTTGATCCTATGCCACTGGTACAGATGAGCCACTAGATTGGCTTTGAGGTTCCTAGTGGCTAAAGTAGAAACAGAAAGATAGAGAGAGTGTGTGAGAGAGAGAAAGACGGTATTAGCTCTTACAATGAATGAGGTACTCTATATCTGATTAAAATTTTTCATCAACTCTAATAGGGAAAACTATCATGTCCCTAATCTTAAATGAGGAAGCAGGTTTAAAAAGTTCAGCTATTTATCTAAACTCAAAAACCTAAGGGGATTGAAAGCTTTGATTCCAACCTAGGTCAGCCTAACCCCAAAGTCCGTGATTGTGACGCGCACAGGAGTGGAGACAGAGCTGCCTCCTGATCCTGTTATGTCATATTGAGAGCAAATAGAATTACTTCTCTATTGTGGTGTTCAAAGGCTTGTTTAAACAATGTGGACCCTCTGCCACAGCTCTGTTGTGTCCCAAAATTTAGTCCTGGCATGCAGTCCTGTGTAGACAAGTCTCACAGGTGGCATTACTGGAAACAAGGTAATGTGAATGAGTACAGGATTTGGAGACCCACAGCCTTGAGTCAGAATCTTGGCCTCATCCCTTGGGTAGGGTATGAGCTCCAGTTCCCTCATCTATAAAGCAATGATATTATAAGAAAGAAAACACTTTTTCTCTACCCTCTTATATTCTTTGACTAGGACCTGGAAATTAAACTGACAAAAGCCTGGAGAAAATTCAAACAAATTTTAGCTAACGTTAATATTTTAATTTTTATGTGCACAAAGGCCTTCAGAGGAAAGAAATAAAGACCCTAAAGAAGTAGTGAAATTTGGTGGATTCATATACAATTTCAACAGAGTGATAAATTATGAAAAAGTAATAAGACAAAGGGAAAAGGGCTTGGATTTCTAGGGGTGGTAAATTGTGAAAAGGTAAATAGATAAGAAAAACTAACAGAAAACAAGGGTGACTGCAGTTAGGTTAGTTTACACAAACCCATCTCCACGCTAACCTTCTCTCTCCAGTGACAGATAATGGTTGTTTTTCCCCCTCCTGGTATGGAGTAGGAAGAGGGGAAGACCTTCACAAAGGAAAATTTATGTACTGCTTTTAGGAAGATACAGGCAGAGTGTGCTGCTGCTTAATTGCCTTGAGCTCAAAACAACCCCCATGCTAAAGTGGCATACTTCAGGGTGGTGTGTTCCCACTTTCTCCAATGTCAGCCCTGCTGATCAGAGATTGGGATTAGAAGTGATTGTGTGTATGATATCTAACAAAGGGCAAGTACTCACTTAATGCCGCTGATGCCACTGTAGCCTCACCAGCTCTGACATTCACTGTTGGAATTTTTTTTTTTAATATTGACATAGTTGCTAGGGGAAAATTATAGAATGTCCTCATAGAGTTTTCAGGTATTCTCTCACCAAATTCAATGTTAACCTCTTATTCAAATCATAACCCACAGCCTTGCTAAGTTTTGCTTAGAAATGAAAGACAGCCTGTGCCTCCCTGGAGGTGTGCCTTCTCTTTTTTCTTCTTGCCCTGCCCTGAGTCAAGCATGCTTGAAACACCAATCTCTGCTCGCTGTCTTGTCATCTCAGCAGAGGCAGGCCTAGTCCTCAGCAAGACAACTTCTTTTTGCCAAAGTTCCACTCCTCAGGAAAACCTGGTTTCAAAAGAAAGCCATATGCCAGTCCCCCAGAGGACATTTATAGACACAAACCTTCAAGAAATACGTGAGAGACAAAGGAGCTCTGCCTGGCACTTCCAAATGAATTGCTCATGCTCTTAAAGAACAGTTGAAAGAAAACAGAGGTTGCTGTCATTCCCACACCATATCTTGGATTCAACAAAAAGGTTGTATCTGATGAGTCAACAAAGGTGAGAAATTGGCTAAGAGGAGAGGAGAGGAAGCCTCTCAAACCTCAACCCAGCCCAGCTGAGGAGTGAGCACACAATGCAGCTGTCAGGCCCCATTCAAAACACACTCCAACACCCTTGTCAGCACAGTCCTCAAGGCCCCCCTCTGCTCTGCAACGGGGGCCAGGACCACAACAGGGCCATATCCAGGGATGCACTGAACAACCACAGCTGCACCACGCTCTGGCACAAACAAATAGAGAAAAGATTTCGGCTCAAGACTCAATTTAATTCTCTCTCTCTATATATATATATATATGTATATATGTATATATGTATATATGTATATATGTATATCTCCATATGTATGCATATATATTTATATGAGATATGTATATCTCTCCATACATATATATAAATTATATATAAATTATATATATAAATATATATAAATTATATACATAAATTATATACAAAAATATATATAATTTATATATAAATATATATAAATTATATATATAAATTATATATATAAATTAAATATAAATATATATAAATTATATATATAAATTAAATATAAATATATATAAATTATATATAAATACAAATAAATTATATAGATATAAATATATATAAATTATATAGATATAAATATATAAATTATATATATAAATTATATAGATATAAATATATATAAATTATATATATAAATTATATAGATATAAATATATATAAATTATATATATAAATTATATAGATATAAATATATATAAATTATATATAAATATATAAAAATTATATATAAATTTATATATTATATATATTTATATATAATTTATATATAAATATATATAAATTATATATAAATATATATAAATATATAATTATTTTTATTATATAATAATTTATATAATATAAATAATTTATAAATTATTTATAATTATAAATTATATAATAATTTATAATAATATAAATTTATTATTATATAATAAATATATAAATATATAATTATTATATAATAAATATATAAATATATAATTATTATATAATAAATATATAAATATATAATTATTATATAATTTATATATAAACATATATAAATTATATATATATATAAATTATATATATAAATATATATATACATATTTGTATCACAACATTAGCTCCACACCAAGCTCCAAAACACCCTTGAGCTCAAAAACATTTCCATGGAGAAAATTCCATCAGGAGAAAAACAAGGCAGTACAAGGCTTCTTCCTGCCTTGATCCAGAGGTCATCTCTGTTAGAAATTGATATAGACCCAGTCTGTCACCCCAGCCACCATCTGTCCCTCACCGCAACCTCCAGTCATTCAGCTCAATGTTTGCATTCTAAGGCATTTGTTTGGAAAATCTCATATTCTCTTAACAGATTTTAGTTGGGGGTAGCAGGGTTGAAATTCCAATACTTGTGGTATGAGGTTGGTGCATCATTTCCCCACATTCAAATATAGTCAAGCAATTTATTGAGGGAAAATGGCAGATGAGAGGCAGGACAAACCAGCAGCTCCCATTCAGATGGACACAGCAGCATGTGGAGACCCACATCATGAATTTTCGCTCCAACACCTACCACAGGAACATGCCAGGAAAGCTGAGAGAATCCATAGACCCTTTGAAGTAGGCGGATTGCTGCTTCAGGCTCTGTGGGACAGCTGAGGAACTGTTGAGTTGGCTTGCTTTCTCAGCTAGGAGTCCAGTAGCCTGGGGCAAGTTCTCAGCCTTGCTCACTGGCTGCCTGGAAATAAACTCGGTGCTGTTGAGGGGCCACAGTGGGAGTAAGACCAGCTTTTCAGGCTGTGGGCTATGTGAGAGTTGGGTGAGGCCCCTGTCTGCTGATTTTCCCTCACTTACTTCATGACCTGTGTGACATGGCAGAGGCAGTCATGACCCTCCTGGGAACATAACTCCATTGGCCTGGAAACCACACCGTATCCCCACAGAAACCACAGCAAGCCCTGCCCAATAGAAGTCTGAGCTTAGACATGCCTAACCCGGCCTCCATCTGGTGATCTTTCTCTAGACCTGGTAGCTGAAGACAAAGGACATAATCCTTTGGGAGCTCTATGGCCCTGCCCACTGCCTGAGAAACCTGAATATCTAACCAGCCAACCCTAGGGCAAGTTTGCATCCTCCCTATAGTATTGCAGCTGATACACTCTTGAAAGTGCCACCTCCTGGCTGGAGGCAAATGAACATAAAACCAGCACACCAAACAAAAATACAACAAAAGCCACTCACAGAGTCCACTTTACTCCACTGCTACCTACACCAGAGCAGGTGCTGGTATCCACGGCTGAAGGATCTGAAGACAGATCACATCACAGGACTCTTTGCACACCTCTGCAGTACCATCCTGGAGTCAGGTAGCTCCACTGGGTGGCTAGATCCAGAAAAAAAAAAAAAATCACTGCAGTTTAGCTCTCAGGAAGCCACATCCCTAGGGGAAAGGGGAGAGCACCACATCAAGGGAGCATGCTGTGGGACAAAAGAATCTGAACAGCGACCTTGAGTCCCAGATTTTCCCTCAGACATAGTCTACTCAGATGAGAAGGAACCAGAAAAACAATTCTGGTAATATAACCAAACAAGATTATTTAATACTCCCAAAGGATCACACTAGCTCACCAACAATGGATCCAAACCAAGATGAAATATCTGAATTGCCAGAAAAAGAATTCAGAAGGTTGGCTATTAAGCCAATCAAGGAGATACCAGAGAAAGGTGAAGTCCAACATAAAGAAATGAAATGTATAATACAGGATATGAATGGAAAATTCTTCAATGAAATAGCATGAATAAAAAACAATCACAACTTCCAGAAATGAAGGACACTTAGAGAACTGCAAAGTGCATTGGAAAGTCTCAGCAATAGAATTGAATAAGCAGAAGAAGAATTTCAGAGCTCAAAGACAAGGCTTTTAAATTAACCCAAGCTAACAAAGAAAAAGAATTTTAAAAAATGAACAAAGCCCCCAAGAAGTTTGGGATTATGTTAAACAACCAAACCTAAGAATAATTGGTGTTCCCAAGGAAGAAGAGAAATCTAAAAGTTTGGAAAACAAATTTGAGGGAATAACTGAGGACAACTTCCCCAGCCTTGCTAGAGATCTACACAGCCATATACAAGAAGCTCAAAGAATACCTGGGAAATTCATCACAAAAAAGACCATCACCTAGACACATAGTCATTAGATTATCTAAAATCAAGACAAAGGAAAGGATTTAAAGAGCTGTGAGACAAAAGCATCAGGTAACCTAAAAAGGAAAACCTATCACATTAACAGCAGATTTCTCAACAGAAACCCTACAAGCTAGAAGGAATTGGAGTCCTATCTTTAGCCTCCTTAAACAAAACAAATATCAGCCAAGAATGTTGTATCCAGTGAAACTAAGCTTCATAAATGAAGGAAAGATACAGTCTTTTTCAAACAAACGTTGAGAGAATTTTCCAGTACCAAGCCAGCAGTACAACAACTGCTAAAAGGAGCTCTAAATCTTGAAACAAATCCTCAAAATATACCAAAATAGAATCTCCTTAAAGCATAAATCTCACAGGACCTATAAAACAATAACTCAATGAAAAAACCCAAAGTATTCAGGCAACAAATAGCATGATGAATAGAATAGTGCCTCACATATCAATACTAACGCTGAATGTAAATGGCCTAAATGCTCCACTTAAAAGACACAAAATGGCAGAAAGGATAAGAATTCACCAATCAAGAATCTGCTGTCTTCAAGAGACTCACCTGATACATAAGGACTTACATAAACTTAAGGTAAAAGCATGGGAAAAGATACTCCAGGCAAATGGAAACAATAAGTGAGCAGGAATAGCTATTCTTATATCAGAAAAAACAAACTTTAAGGCACCCGCAGTTAGAAAAGGCAAAGAGGGACATTATACAATCATAAAATGACAGTCCAACAAAAAAAAATCACAATCCTAAATATATATATGTACCTAACACTGGAGATCCCAAATTGATAAAACAATTACTAATAGACTTAAGAAATGAGATAGACAGCAACACAATAATAGTGGGCGACTTCAATACTCCACTGACAGCACTAGACAGGTCATCAAGATAGAAAGTCAACAAAGAAAAGGCTGGACACAGTGGCTCACGCCAGTAATCCCAGCACTTTGGGAGGCTGAGGCAGGCATATCGCGAGATCAGGAGATCAAGGCCATCCTGGCTAATATGGTGAAACCCCATCCCTACTAAAAAGACAAAAAATTATCTGGGTGTGGTGGCAGGCCCTTGTAGTCCCAGCTACTCAGGAGGCTGAGGCAGGAGAATGGAGTGAATCTGGGAGGCAGAGCTTGCAGTGAGCTGAGACCACGACACTGCACTCCAGCCTGGGTGACAGAGCAAGACTCCATCTAAAAAAAAAACAAAAAAAGAAAGTCAACAAAGAAACAATGGATTTAAACTATACCCTGGAACAGATGGATGGACTTAACAGGTATTTACAGAACATTCTACCCAACAACCACAGAATATACATTCTATTCATCAGTGCATGAAACTTTCTCCAAAATAGACCATATCCTAGGCCACAAAATAAGTCTCAATAAATTTACGAAAATTGAAATTATATCAAGCACTCTCTCAGACCACAGTGGAATAAAACTGAAAATCAACTCCAAAAGGAACCTTCAAAACCATGCAAATACATGGAAATTAAATAACCTGCTCCTGAATGATCATTAGGTCAACAATGAAATCAAGATGGAAATTTAAAAAATTTTGGAACTGAATGACAATAGTGACACAACCTATCAAAACCTCTAGGATACAGCAAAGGTGGTGCTAAGAGGAAAATTTATAGCCCTAAATGCCTACATCAAAAAGTCTGAAAGAATACAAATAGACAATCTAAGGTCACACCTCAAAGAACTATAAAGTTTATAGCCCTAAATGCCTATATCGAAAAGACAGAAAGAGCACAAAAGATTAATCTAAGGTCACACCTCAAAGAACTAGAGAAACAAGAACAAACCAAACCCAAACTCAGCAGAAGAAAGGAAAAACCAAGATCAGAGCAGAACTAAATGAAGTTGAAACAAAAAAAAAAATACAAAGGATAAATGAAACAAAAAGCTGGTTCTTTGAAAAGATAAATAAAATTGATAGACCAGTAGCAAGATTAACCAAGAAAAAAAAAGAGAAAATCCAAATAAGCTCAAATAAAAACAAAATGAGAAATATTACAACTGACACCACAGAAATACAAAAGATCATTCAAGGCAACTATAAACACCTTTACATGCATAAACTAGAAAATCTAGAGGAGATGGATAAACCCCTGGAAAGATACAATCCTCCTACCTTAAATCAGGAAGAATTAGATATAGATACCTTGAACAGACCAATAACTGGCAGTGAGATAGAAGTGGTAATAAAAAAAATTACCAAAAAAAAGTCCAGGACCAGATGGATTCACACCTGAATTCTATCAGACATTGAAAGAAGAACTTGTACAAATACCATTGACACTATTCCACAAGATACAGACAGAGGAACTCTCCTTAAATTATTCCACGAAGCCAGTATCACCCTAATACCAAAACCAGGAAAGGACATCACAAAAAAAGAAAACTAAACGTCAATCTCCCTGATAAACATAGTTGCAAAAATCCTCAAAAAAAATACTAGCTAACCAAATCCAACAGCGTATCAAAATGATAATCCACCACGATCAAATTGGTTTTATACCAAATATGCAGGGATAGTTTAACATCTACAAGTCAATAAGTGTGATACGCCACATAAACAGAATTAAAAAACAAAAGTAACATGATCATCTTAATAGATGTAGTAAAAGCATTTGACAAAATCCAACATCGCTTTATGATTAAAACCCTCAGCAAAATAGGCATAGAGGGACATACTTCAAGGTAATAAAGCCATCTATGACAAACCCACAGCCAACATTATGCTGAATGGTCAAAAGTTACAAGCATTCACCCTGAGAACAGGAACAAGACAAGGATGCCCACTTTCACTATTTCTATTCAACATAGTACTGGAAGTCTTAGCCAGGGCAATCAGACAAGAGAAAAAATCAAGGGCATCCAAATCAGAAAAGTGAAAGTCAAACTGTCAGTGTTTGCTGATGATATGATCATATACCTAGAAAACTCTAAAGACTCATCCAGAAAACTCCTAGAACTGATAAACAAATTCAGCAGTTTCAGAAAACAAAATTAATGTACACAAATCAGTAGCTCTTCTATACTAACAGCGACCAAGCGTATAATCAAATCCAGAATTCAACCCCTTTTACAATAGCTAAAAAAAAAAAAAACTTAAGAATCTACTCAACCAAAAAGGTGAAAGACCTCTACAAGGAAAACTACAAAACACTGCTGAAACAAATCACAGATGATACAGACAAATGGAAACACATCCCATGCTCATGAATGGGTAGAATCAATATTGTGAACATGATCATACTGCCAAAAGCAATCTAGAAATTCAATGCAATTCTCATCAAAATGTCATCATCATTCTTCGCAGAACTAGAAAAAAATTCTAAAATCCATATGAATGGAACCACAAAAAAGCCCACATAGCCAAAGCAAAACTAAGCAAAAAGAATAAATCTGGGGGCATTACATTACCCAACTTCAAAATGTACTATAAGGCCATAGTCACGAAAACAGCATGGTAGTAGTATAAAAGTAGGCACATATACCAATGGAATAGAATAGAGAACCCAGAAATAAACTCAAATACTTACAGCCAGCTGATCTTCAACAAAGCAAACAAAAACATGAAGTGTGGAGAGGACACCCTATTCGACAAATGGTGCTAGGATAATTGGCAAGCTACATATGAAACTAGATCCTCATCTCTCACCTGATACAAAAATAAACTCAAGATGGATCAAAGACTTAAATCTAAAAACCTGAAACCATAAAAAATCTAGGAGATAACATTGGAAAAACCCTCTAGACATTGGCTTAGGCAAAGACTTCATGACCAAGAACCCAAAAGCAAAGGCAACAAAACGAAGACAAATAGATAGAAATTAATTAAACCAAAAAGCTTATGCCAGCAAAAGAAATAATCAGCAGAGTAAACAGACAATTCACGGAGTGGGAGAAAATCTTCACAATCTATACTTTTTACAAAGGACTCATATCCAGAATCCACAATGAACTCAAACAAATCAGCAAAAGAAAAACAAACAATCCCATCAAAAAGTGGGCTAAGGACATGAATAGACAATTCTCAAAAGAAGATATGCGAATGGCCAAAAAACATAAGAAAAAATGCTCAACTTCACTAGTGATCAGGGAAATGCACATGAAAACCACAATGCGATACCACCTTACTTCTGCAGGAATGGCCATAGTAAAAAAATAAAAAAAATAATAGATGTTGGTGTGGATGTCGGTGGGAATGTAAACTAGTATAACCACTATGGAAAATGATGTTGAGATTCCTTAAAGAACTAAAAGCAATCCCACTCCTGGGTAACTACCCAGAGAAAAAGAAGTCATTATGCAAAAAAGACATGTGCACATGCATGGTTATAGTGGTACAATTTGCAATTGCAAAAATATGGAACCAGCCCAAAAGCCCATCTAACAAAAAGTGGATAAAGAAAATGTGGTGTGTGTGTATGTATGTATATATATATACATACATACACACACACACACATACACACCATGGAATACTACTCAGCCATAAAAATGAATGAAAAATGGCATTTGCAGCAATCTGGGTGAAATTGGAGACCATTATTCCAAGTGAAGTAACTCAGGAATGGAAAACCAAACATTGTATGTTCTTACTCATAAGTGGGAACTAAGCTACAAGGATACAGAGGAATAAGAATTTTACAATGGACTTTGGGGACACAGGAGAAAGGATGGGAGGGAGGTGAGGGATAAAAGACTATACACTGGGAGCAATGTACATTGCTTAGGTGACTGGTGCACCAAAATCTCAGAAATCACCACTAAAGAACTTCTTCATGTAACCAAACACCACCTGTTCCCCAAAAACCTATTGAAATAAATAAAAATAATAAAAATAAAAATAATTTTAAAAAACAAACACAGTCATACATCACTTAACGACTAAGATGTGCTCTGAGAAATGCATCATTATGCGATTTAGTCATTGTCTGACACCATAGAGTGGACTTACACAAACCTAGGTGGTGTAGCCCACTACACAGCTAGACTATATGGTATAGCCTACTGCTCCTAGGCTACAAATATGTACAGCATATCACTGACTGATTACTATAGGCAGCTGTAAAACAATGGTAAATTTTTGTATATCTAAACATATCTAACCATAGAAAAGGTAAAATAAAATACAGTAATATCATCTTATGGGACCACCATTATATGTGCAGTTGGTTCATCATTGACTGAAATGTCATTATGTGGCAAATGACTATAATTTTACTGTCAATGTCTACATCAACTGTAGTTAATTTTTGTTGCTGAGAATACTAGTTTCAATAGATACTTCAGAGAAAGGTGCAGGGAGGGACAGAGAGATGAAAAGGAGGAGAGTTAGAATAGGAAGGAATTATATTCTATTTCTCAGAAATTCAATTGTAACATTTGCTGTAAAGGTACTGAGAAATCCTGTGCTAAAGAAATCTGTTTAACTCATACGTTGCCTGATTATATTACACCAAAATAACCTTTTTTGTTTTCATACCACTTCCAAATAGAGCAACCATATACCAACTAAAACTAGGAAGTCAAGAGGGCTGGCAAGATGGCTGAATAGGAACAGCTCTGTTCTGCAGCTCCCCATAAGACCAACACAGAAGGTGGGTGATTTCTGCATTTCCAACTGAGGTACCCAGTTCATCTCATTGGAACTGGTTAGACAGTGGGTGCAGCCCATGGAGGGCAAGCAGAAGCAGGGTGGGGCATCACCTCATCTGGGAAGCACAAGGGTCAGGAACTCCCTCCCCTAGCCAAGGGAAGCTGTGAGGGACTGTGCCAAGAGGAACTGTGCCATGAGGGACGGTGCTATCTGGCCTAGATACTACACTTTCCCCATGGTCTTTGCAACCCACAGGCCAGGATATCCCCTCGGGTGCCTATACCACCAGGCCCCTGAGTTTCAAGCACAAAACTGGGCAGCCGTTTGGGCAGACACTGAGCTAGCCACAGCAGGTCTTTTTCATACCCTAGTGGCACCTGAAACATCAGCAAGACAGAACTGTTCACTCCCCAGAAAGGGGGCTGAAGCCAGGAAGCCGAGTGGTCTTGCTCAGCGGATCCCACCCCCACGGAGCCCAACAAGCTAAGATCCACTAGCTTGAAATTCTCACTGCCAGCACAGCATTCTGAAGTCACCTGGGAGGCTGGAGCTTGGTTGGGGGAGGGGCATCCACCATTACTGAGGCTTGAGCAGGCAGTTTTCCCCTCACAGTGTAAATAAAGCTGCTGGGAAGTTTGAACTGGGTGTGGAACCCACCTCAGGGCTGCAAAGCCACTATAGCCAGTCTGTCTCTCTGGATCCCCTCTCTCTGGGCAGGGCATCTCTGAAAGAAAGGCAGCAGCCCCAGTCAGGAGATTATAGATCAAACTCCCATATCCCTGGGACAGAGCACATCAGGGAAGGGGCAGCTGTGGGTGCAGCTTCAGCAGACTTAAATGTTCCTGCCTGCCGGCTCTGAAGACAGCAGCAGATCCAGCACAGACGTGAGCTCTGCTAAGGGACAGGCTGCCTCCTCAAGTGGGTCCCTGACCCCCGTGCCTCCTGACAGGGAGACACCTCCCAGCAGGGGTTGACAGTCACCTCACACAGGAGAAATATGGCTGGCATCTAGCAGGTGCCCTCTGGGCTGAAGCTTCTAGAGGAAGGAGCAGGCACAAATCATTGCTGTTCTGCAGCCTCGGATGGTAAAATGCAGGCAAACAGGGTCTGGAGTGGATCCCCAGCAAACTCCAGCAAACCTGCAGAAGAGGGCCCTGACTGTTAGAAGGAAAATTAACAAACAGAAAGTAATAGCATCAATGTGAACAGAAAGGACAATCATACAAAAATTCCATCCGAAGGTCACCAACGGCAAAGACCACAGGTAGATAAATCCATGAAGATGAGGAAAAACCACACAAAAAGGCTGAAAATTCCAAAAACCAGAACGCCTCTTCTCCTCCAAGGGATCACAACTCCTTGCCAGCAAGAGAACAAAACTGAATGGAGATGGAGAATGAGTTTGAAAAATTGACAGAAGTAGTCTTCAGAAGGTGGGTAATAACAAACTCCTCTGAGCTAAAGGAGCATGTTCTAACCCAATGCATGGAAGCTAAAAACCTTGAAAAAAGGTTGGAGGAATTGCTAACTAGAATAACCAGTTTAGAGAAGAACATAAATGACCTGAAGGAGCTGAAAAACATAGCATAAGAACTTCGTGAAGCATACACAAGTATCAATAGCCGAATCAATCAAAGCGGAAGAAAGGATATCAGAGATTGAAGATCAACTTAATGAAATAAAGCATGAAGATAAGATTAGAGAAAAAAGAATGAAAAAGAACAAACAAAGCCTCCAAGAAATATGGGACTACATGAAAAGACCAAACCTATGTTTGATTGGTGTACCTGAAAGTGATGGGGAGAATGGAACCAAGTTGGAAAACACTCTGCAGGATATTATCCAGGAGAACTTCCCCAACCTAGCAAGACAGGCCAACATTCAAATTCAGGAAACACAGAGAACACCATAAAGATACTCCTTGAGAAGAGCAATCCCAAGACACATAATTGTCAGATTCACCAAGGTTGACATGAAGGAAAAAATGTTAAGCACAGCCAGACAGAAAGGTCAGGTTACCCACAAAGGGAAGCCCATCAGTGGATCTCTCTGCAAAAATCCTACAAGCCAGAAGAGAGTGGGGGCCAATATTCAACATTCTTAAAGAAAAGAATTTTCAACCTAGAATTTCATATCCAGCCAAATTAAGCTTCATAAGTGAAGGAGAAATAAAATCCTTTACAGACCAGCAAATGCTGAGGGACCACGCCTGCCTTACAAGAGCTCCTGAAGGAAGCACTAAACGTGGAAAGGAATACCAGTACCAGCCACTGCAAAGCCATATCAAAATGTAAAGACCATCAACACTATGAAGAAACTGCATCAACTAATGGGCAAAATAACCAGCTGCCACCATAATGACAGGATCAAATTCACACATAGCAATATTAACCTTAAATGTAAATGGGCTAAGTGCCCCAATTAAAAGACACAGACTGGCAAATTGGATAGAGTCAAGATCCATCTGTGCACTGTATTCAGGAGACTTATCTCACGTGCAAAGACACACATAGGCTCAAAATAAAGGGATGGAAAAATAATTACCAAGCAAATGGAAAGCAAAAATAAGCAGAGGTTGCAATTCTAGTCTTTGATAAAACAGACTTTAAACCAACAGAGATCAAAAAAGACAAAGAAGGGCATTATATAATGGCAAAAGGATCAATGCAACAAGAAGAGCTAACTATCCTAAATATATATGCACCCAATACATAAGCACCCAGATTCATAAAGCAAGTTCTTAGAGACCTACAAAGATTAGACAGATCAACCAGACAGAAAATTAACAAGGATATTCAGGACTTGAACTCAGCTCTGGATCAAGCAGACCTAATAGACATCAACAGAACTCTCCACCCCAAATCATCAGAATATACATTCATCTCAGCACCACATAGCACTTATTCTAAAACAGACCACGTAATTGGAAGTAAAACACTCCTCAGCAAATGCACAAGAATGGAAACCATAACAAGCAGCCTCTCAGACCACAGTGCAATCAAATTAGAACTCAGGATTAAGAAACTCACTCAAACTGCACAGCTACATGGAAACTGAACAACCTGCTCCTGAATTACTACTGGGTAAATAACAAAATTAAGGCAGAAATAAGTAAGTTATTTGAAACCAATGAGAACAAAGACACATGTACCAGAATCTCTGGGACACAGCCAAAGCAGTGTTAAGAGGGAAATTTATAGCACTAAATACCCACAGGAGAAAGCAGGGAAGATCTGAAATCAACACCCTAACATCAGAATTAAAAAAAAAAAAACTGGAGAAGCAAGGGCAAACAAATTCAAAAGCTAGCAGAAGACAAGAAATAACTAAGATCAGAGCAGAACTGAAGGAGATAGAGATACAAAAAACCCTTCAAAAAAATCAATGCATCCAAGAGCTGGTTTTTTGAAAAGATCAACAAAATAGATAGACCACTAGCCAGACTAATAAAGAAGAAAAGAGAGAAGAGTCAAATAGATGCAATAAAAAATGATAAGTGGGATATCACCACTGATCCCACAGAATACAAACTACCATGAGAGAATACTATAAACACTTCTATGCAAATAAACTAGAAAATCTAGAAGAAATGGATAAATTCCTGGACACATACACCCTCCCAAGACTAAACCAGGAAGAAGTCAAACCCCTGAATAGGTCAATAACAAGTTTTGAAATTGAGGCAATAATTAATAGCCTACCAACAAGAAACACTGCAGGACCAGACGGATTCCAGCTGAATTCTACCAGAGGTACAAAGAGGAGCTGGTACCATTCTTTCTGAAATGATTCCAAACAACACAAAAAGAGGGACTCCACCCTAACTCTTTTTTATGAGGCCAGCATTATCCTGATACAAAAGCTGGCAGAGACACAATAAAAAAAAAAAAAGAAAATTTCAGGCCAATATCCCTGATGAACATTGATGTGAAAATCCTCAATAAAATACTGGCAAACCGAATCCAGCAACACATTAAAAAACTTATCCACCATCACCTGAGGTCAGGAGTTTGAGACCAGCCTGAACAATATGGTGAAACTCTGTCTCTACTAAAAACACAAAAATTAGCCAGGCATGGTGGTAGGTGCCTGTAGTCCCAGCTACTCAGGAGGCTGAGACAGGAGAATCGCTTGAACCTGGAAGGTGGAGGTTGCACTGAGTTGAGATCGTGCCACTGCACTCCAGCTTGGGTGACAGAGTGAGACCCTGTCTCAAAAAAAAAGAAAAAAAAAAGAAAAAGAAAAAGAAAGCTTATCCACTACCATCAAGTCTGATTCATCCCTGGGATGCAAGGCTGGTTCAACATTTGCAAATCAACAAATATAATCCATCACATGAACAGAGCCAATGACAAAAACCATCTGATCATCTCAATAGATGCAGAAAAGGCCTTCAATAAAATTAAACACCTCTTCATGCTAAAAACACTCAATAAACTAGGTATTGATGGAATGCATCTCAAAATAATAAGAGCTATTTATGACAAACCCACAGCCAATATATACTGAATGGGCAAAAACTGGAAGCATTCCCTTTGAAAACCAGCACAAGACAAAGATGCCTTCTCTCACCACACCTATTCAACACAGTATTGGAAGCTGTGGCCGGGGCAATCAGGCAAGAGAAACAAATAGAGGGTATTCAAATAGGAAAAGAGGAAGTCAAACTGTCTCTCTTTGCAGATGACATGATTGTATATTTAGAAAACCCAATTGTCTCAGCCCAAAATCTCCTTAAGCTGATAAGCAACTTCAGTCAAGTCTCAGGATACAAAATCAATGTGCAAAAATCACAAGCATTCCTACACACCAATAATAGAGAGCAAAATCATGAGCAAACTCCCATTCACAATTGCTACTAAGAGAATAAAATACCTAGTAATACAACTTACAAGGGATGTGAAGGAACTCTTCAAGGAGAACTACAAACCACTGCTCAAGGAAATAAGAGAGGACACAAACAAATGGTAAAACATTCCACACTCATGGATAGGAAGAATAAATATAGTGAAAATGATCATACTGCCCAAAGTAATTTATAAATTCAATGCTATCCCCATCAAGCTACCATTGACTTTCTTCACAGAATTAGAAAAAACTACTTTAAATTTCATATGGAACCAAAAAAGAGCCTGTATAGCCAAGACAATCCTAAGCCAAAAGAACAAAGCTGGAGGCATCATGCAACCTGACTTCAAACTATACTACAAGGCTACAGTAACCAAAACAGCATGGTACGGTACTGGTACCAACACAGATATATAGACCAATGGAACAGAACAGAGGCCTCAGAAATAACACCACACATCTACAACCATCTGATCTTTGACAAACCTGACAAAAACAACAATGGGGAAAGGATTCCCTATTTAATAAATGGTGCTGGGAAAACTAGCTAGCCATATGCAGAAAACTGAAACTGAACCCCTTCCTTATAAAAAAATTAACTCAAGATGGATTAAAGACTTAAACATAAGACCTAAAACCATAAAAACCCTAGAAGAAAACCTAGGCAATGCTATTCAGGACATGGGCATGGGCATGGGCAAAGCCTTCATGACTAAAACACCAAAAGCAATGGCAACAAAAGCCAAAACTGACAAATGGAATCTAATTAAACTAAAGAGCTTCTGCAGAGCAAAGGATACTGTCATCAGAGTGAACAGGCAATCTACAGAATGGGAGAAAAATTTTGCAATCTATCCCTCTGACAAAGGGCCAATATCCAGAATCTACAAAGAACTTAGACAAAATTCACAAGAAAAAAAACAAGCAACCCCATCAAAAAGTGGGCAAAGGATATGAACAGATAATTCTCAAAAGAAGACATTTATGCAGCCAAACAAACATATTTTAAAAAGCTCATCATCGCTGGTCATTGGAGAAATGCAAATCAAAATGACAATGAGATACCATCTCACGCCAGTTAAAATGGCGATCATTAAAAAGTCAGGAAACAACAGATGCTGGAGAGGATGTAGAGAAATAGGAACACTTTTTACCTGTTAGTGGGAGTGTAAATTAGTTCAACCATTATGAAAGACAGTGTGGTGATTCCTCAAAGATCTAGAACCAGAAATACCATTTGATCCAGCAATCCCATTACTGGGTATATACCCAAAGGATTATAAATCACTCTACTATAAAAACACATGCACACGTATGTTTATTGCAGCATTTGTCACAATAGCAAAGACTTGGAACCAACCCAAATGCCCAGAAATGCCCCAAAATGATAGACTGGATAAAGAAAATGTGGACATATACACCATGGAATACTATGCAGCCATAAAAAAGAATGAGTTCATGTCCTTTACAGGGACATGGATGAAGCTGAAAACCATCATTCTCGGCAAACTAACACAGGAACAGAAAACCAAACACCACATGTTCTCACTCATAAGTGGGAGTTGAACAATGAGAACATATGGGCCCAGGGAGGGGAATATCACACACCAGGGCCTGTCAGGAGGTGGGGGGCAAGGGGAGGGATAGCATTAGGAGAAATACCTAATGTAGATGACAGATTGATGGGTGCAGCAAACCACCATGGCACATGTATGCCCGTGTAACAAACCTGCACGTTTGCACATGTATCCCAGAACTTAAAAGAAAAAAAAAAGAAGTAATTTGCATTTGAGGGAAATATCTAAGGTGGTCATCACCTGTCCTTACGCTTAGGAGAAAACCATCATAATTTTGCAGAGACTGGACTGAAAATAAAATACTAAAAAGACCAAAACCTTGGCAGAATCTTTGTAGGTATTTATGGGTCCTGACGAGGTTCTCTAATTAGTTTATTTATTTTGTACCACTGGCCCCAAGACATTGTGACATCAAGCAAGTGTAAGATATCTCTCTGCAAGTGACGTGGTTAGGGAAATGGCATAATGGTTCCATTCAAAATGTATACACAATTGTCCTTGGACAAGGGATGGACATGTGTGTACATGTGTATGTGTTTATGTTGTGTCTATTTGATTAAAAAATTAGGCATCAGATGACTTGTAAGGATGAGGAGCCACATATGTGCCCCATAAAGGCGGGGAACCTCAAAAATGCCCAGTCTTGAAGTAGCAACATTCGCCTGAAGTATTTTTTCCACCAGAGTTCAGCAAACTTTTTATATAAAAAGCCAAATGGCATATGCTTCAGGCTTTGAAGGCCATATGGTTTCCTGTTGCAACTACTCAACTCTCATGGTGTAGCACTAAAGAAAACAATACATAAATGAATGAGCATGGCTGTGTTCCAATAAAACTTTATTTACAAAAACAGGTGTTAGACCAGATTTGGCCTGTTGGCTACAATTTGCCTATGCCTGCTTTAGATCAGAACCGTTCAAGATAAACTTTTGTAACGATAAAAATATTTTATATCTGCCCTATCCAATGGGCTAGTCACTAGTCACATTGACTATTGATCAACTGAGGAGCTGAGTTTTCCATTTTATTTCATTTTGATTAATTTAAATCACCATATGTAGCTAGTGGCTACTGTATTGAACAGTGCAATTCTAGACAAAATAAATTTGTATAAATAGTACCAGTGATTACCGGGTCCCACGGAGAGCCTGGAGGAGAGGGACTGGATGCTTAGGTTATGAGGTTCCTAATTCGTAAACCATAGGATTCCTCTGAAAAAGGGGCAGGATATTCAGCCCAGGGCTTTGAACAGGAAATGGTTTCTAGGAAGAACATGGACCTTGCCTATGCTACCTATGCTGTGCTCAGAGCGGAGCTCAGCCTCTCTCTCCACTATGAGTCCCCGGTGCAGTGGTCTCTACACTGATCGCTATGGACCCCCTAAATAAAGTCTGCCTTACCATCTTTAGCGAGTGTCATGAGTAATTTTTTTTTTGACACCACTTTAAGGGTTTAGCTTTTTGTTGCCCTCTCTTGGGGGATAGTCATAAGAAGAAACAATTCAAAAATTTTTCTTCTTTTATGCTGTAATTCCTGCTAATCAAGCTAGCTCTCCAGTGAACTCATCTACCACACATCAAGCTCTGTAGAATGGGGTTGTGAAGGATAAAGATCAGGTGGGTAAAACGTGGCAGGGGCCCCTTGCAATTTACCTCCATTCTGATTGTCAAGGAAGGCAAACAGCCTATGCTGGAGAGGGTTCTAGCCCAAGAGCTCTGGCCTGAGGGCAGCAGCCAAGTGAACTCCGGACCATCAGGGGCTGAAAGCAGTGGAGAAGCTGCAGGAAAGAGCAACAGTGCCCGGGAGATGAATGAGGAGGTGCTATGGAACCTAGTGCTGAAGGAATGCTGCACTGTGGAGAGTGAAGGGTGGATCACATGCCAGTTAATATCTCATGGAATTGGCGTTTCAAAGAAAGTACGTTGAGAAACACCTACAAACTCACATATTAGGGCCTTTATGAAAGTGAGGTAGGATACAAAAATCTCTTTCTTCTGCTTGGTGTTAGAAACTCAAGGTCGAAGTAGAGACATAATATTTCCTGCTCCCTCTTCTCATTCTCTCCTTTTCCCCCTAGTTTCCTCCTTCAGGCAAAAAGAAGTAATTAGTTCATCTTTGTGAATTATAAAGCCAGTGGGATTTTCAGCATCTGGATATGACACATTTCTGATGTAAACCTGGGACTGTCCTCCTATTGTTGTCCTCACCATGAGGTTCTGGCTCGAGACATTCACTTGAAGACCTCTTCCTCTCAGCATCAAACACAAAGGCTGTGGCCTCAGTCCTGACTCCTCTCGTATTCAATGAATGCTCTTTGCTTTAAAACAACCATCTTATCATGGCCTACTCTCCTTCCATTCTTATCCCATTCGCCCGTGGATCTTAAACTTGGCTCTGCCTCCCACTAATAAAAACACACCACTTCCTCTCCTAGATGACTCTGCTATAAAAACTCCGTCTTCCTCCAACAAGCAGGATACTAGTTCCCCATCAACTAAACTCACAGGATCCCCACATGAGCAGACCCCACAACACATGCCAGTTGTAGGAGCCCATGCTGGGACTGGGATTGGGCCAGAACCCCCCAGCCCAACCCCTCTTGAGAGAAGGCCTTTCCGGAAAGCTAGAACTGAGCCCATCATGCATTGGCAACACCTGGATTTCTCAAATGTTCTCTACTGTGCCGTGTACAAAAAGAGATGGTTCACTTCAAACCAATATTGACCCACCCCACTCATTAATTTGTCCAGCAGATACTTACAGCATGCCTTCTGGTGTCAGGCCCTGGGCATACAGCAGTGAATAAAGGGGTGAACCCTGCCCACAGGGAGTGAACAGTCAAATAGGGAGGCACAGTGCCATGAGCCAAGGCTGACTGCAGTAGTCCATCTGGTGACAAATTTTCTGACAAAGAAGGCTAAAATCAAATATGTAAATGAAGCATCATGGTTATAATTAATTACAAATAACCTCTACTGAGAAAAAGGTACAGCTTGTTTTAGTTAACAGTCCTAAGTTCAAAGGCTGACTTCTGCATCACATAGAGTGACAATCAGGTATATTTACAAAAAATAGACAGTTATCCCTCATTCAAAAAAACTGCTATAAACAGAAATAAGTTTTACAATACATTTTCAAGTAATAAAAAATGAAAGAAAATTACCATATCTAAACCATTATGGTAATAATTGACTTAAGCAAAAAGCATTAACTGAAACTAAATCAAAATGAATGGGTAAAAGTTCAATGAGGGGAGGATGTTTATATAATCTCAAAATACTTTTACCAATTAATTATATTTTTAGCTTTATTTTTTTGAGGTAAAATAATACATATGAAATTTACCAGTTTTACCATTTTAAGTGTACAGTTCAGTGGTAATAAATACATTTACATTCTTTTTTTTTCCCTTCATCCACCCCCACCTCTCTACCCTCCCCAGCCTTGGATAACTACCAATCTACTCTCTATCTTCATGAGATCCACTTTTTAAGCTCCTACATATGAGTGAGAACATGTGATATTTGTCTTTTTGTTCTTGGTTTATTTCACTTAACATAATGACCTCCAGTTTCATTAATGTTGCTGCAAATGACATGATTCCATTCTTTTTATGACTGAATAGTACTCCACTGTGTATATGCCACATTTTCCTTACCTGTTCATCTGTTGGTAGGCACTTAGGTTGATTTTGTACTTTGGCTATTGTGAACAGTGCTCCAATGAACATGAGAGCACAGTTGTCTTTTCCATAGGTTAATTTCCTTTCTGTTGGGAATATATCCAGCAATGGGATTCCAGGATCATATGGTAGCTCTATTTTTAGCTTTTGGAGGAACCTCCAAACTGTTCTCCATAGTGGCTGTGCTAATTTACATTCCTACCAACAGTATACCAGGGTTCCCCTTTCTCCATATCCTCTCCAGCATCTGCTATTGCCTGTCTTTTTGATAAAAACCATTTTAACTGGGATGATATCTCATTATCTCAAAATGGTTTTGATTTGCATTTCTAAGATGGGTAGTGATATTAAGCATTTTTTAATATACCTGTTGGCTGCTCGTGTGTCTTCTGTTGAAAAATGTTCAGATCTTTTGCCCATTTTTAAATAGGATTATTATTGTTGTTGTTATTTTTGAGTTGTTTGAGCTCTTTATATATTCTGGTTATTCATTCCTTTTCGGATAGTTAGTTAGCAAATATTTTCTCCCATTCTGTGGGTTGTCTCTCACTTTGTTGATTACTGTGCAGTAGCTTTTCAGATTGATGTCATCCCATTTGTCTATTTTTGCTTTGGTTTCCAGTGCTTTTAAGGTCTCACACAAAAAATCTGCCCAGACTAATGTCCTGGAGCATTTATCTGATATTTTCTTTCAATACTTTCATATATGCAGATCTTAGATTTATGTCTTTAATCCATTTTTATCTGATGTTTGTATATGGTGAGAGATGTGGGTCTAGTTTCAGGCTTCTGGGTGTAGTTATCCAGTTTTCCCAGCACCATTTACTGTCCTTTCCCCATTGTATTTTCTTGGTGTCTTTGCTGAAGATGAGTTGGCTGCAAATGTGTGGATTTATATCTTGGATCTTTATGCCGTGCCATTGGTCTATGTGTCTGTTTGTATGGCAGTACCATGCTGTTTGACTTTTCAGTATATTTTGAAGTCAGGTAGCATGATGCCTCCAATTTCGTTCTTTTAGCTCAGAATTGCTTTGAATATCGGGGTATTTTTGGCTCCACATAAATTTTAGAATGTTTTTGCTGTTTCTGCAAAAAATATCATTGATATTTTCATAGGGGTTGCATTAAATCTATAAATCGCTTTGAGTAGTATTGTCATTTTAACAATATTAATTCTTCCCATTTGTAAGCATGGGATATCTTTTCATTTCTTGTGTCTTCTTCGATTTCTTTTATCAGCATTTTATAGTTTTTTTTGTATTGACCTTTCACTTTTTGGTTTGATTAATTTCTATGTATTTTGCATTTTTGAATTTACTGTAAATGAGATTGCTTTGTTGATTTCTTTTTCAGATTGTTGGTATATATAAACACTACTGATTTCATACAGTGATTTTACATTCTACAACTTTACTGAATTTGTTTGTTGGTTCTAACAGCTTTTTGGTGGAGTCATTAGGTATTCCTAGGCACAGAATCATGTAGTCTGTGAATAATGATAATTTGACTTCTTCCTTTCCAATTAGGATGCACTTTATTTTTTTCTCTTCACTAATTGCTTTGGCCAGAAATTCCAGGGTCATGTTGAATAAAAGTGGTGAAAGCGGGCATCCTTGTCCTCTTGCAGGCCTTCAGTTTTTCTCCATTCAGTATGATGTTAGCTGTGGGTTTGTCATATATGGCCTTTTTTGTTTTGAGGTATGCTCCTTTTATGCCCATTTTGATGAGAGTTTTATCGTAAAGCTACGTTGAATTTTATCAAATGATTTTTAGGCATCTGTTGAAATAATCATATGATTTTTGTTCTTGTTTCTGTTAATGTATCACGTTGATTGATTTGCATATGTTGAACCATTCTTGCATCCCTGGGATAAATCCCACTTGATTATAGGTAATGATATTTTTAATGTGTTGTTGAATTTGGTTTGCTAGTATTCTGTTCAGGATTTTTGCATCTATGTTTAACAGTAATGTTAGCCTATACTTTTCCTTTTTTGTTGTGTTCTTGTCTTGTTTTCATATCAGTGTAATGCTGGCCTCATGGAATGAGTTTGAATGTATTTTTCCTCTTCAATTTTTTGAAGAATTTGAGGAGAAATGGTATTAGTAATTCTTTAAATGTTTGGTAGAATTTAGTAGTGAAGTCATCTGGTCCAGGGCTCTTCCTTGATGAGAGACGGTGTTATGGCTTGGATCTCATTACTTATTATCAGTTTTACCACTTAATTATTCATAAAAAAACAATAGTGGAATTTGTTCCGGGGGTGGAGCCAAGATGGCTGAATAGGAACAGCTCCGGTCTACAGCTCCCAGCCTGAGCGACACAGAAGACGGATGATTTCTGCATTTCTGTTTGAGGTACCAGTTTCATCTCACTAGGGAGTGCCAAACAGTGGGTGCAGGACAGTCGGTGAAGCGCACTGTGCGTGAGCCGAAGCAGGGCGAGGCATTGCCTCACTTGGGAAGTGCAAGCAAGGGGTCAGGGAGTTCCCTTTCCTAGTCAAAGAAAGCGGTAACAGATGGCACCTGGAATATCGGGTCAGTCCCTTTCCTAGTCAAAGAAAGGGGTAACAGACGGCACCTGGAATATCGGGTCAGTGCCACCCTAATACTGCACTTTTCTAACGGGCCTGGAAAACGGCACACTAGGAGATTGTGTCCCGCACCTGGCTTGGAGGGTCCTATGCCCACAGAGTCTCGCTGATTGCTAGCACAGCAGTCTGAGATCAAGCTGCAAGGCAGCAGCGAGGCTGGGGGAGGGGCGCTCACCATTGCCCAGGCTTGCTTAGGTAAACAAAGCAGCCAGGAAGCTCGAACTGGGTGGAGCCCACCACAGCTCAAGGAGGCCTGCCTGCCTCTGTAGGCTCCACCTCTGGGGGCAGGGCACAGACAAACAAAAAGTCAGCAGGAACCTCCACAGACTTAAATGTCCCTGTCTGACTGACAGCTATGAAGAGAGTAGTGGTTCTCCCAGCACACAGCTGGAGATCTGAGAATGGACAGATTGCCTCCTAAAGTGGGTCCCTCACCCCTGAGCAGCCTAACTGGGAGGCACCCCCCAGTAGGGACAGACTGACACCTCACTCGGCCGGGTACTCCTCTGAGACAAAACTTCCAGAGCAACTATCAGACAGCTGAATTTGTGGCCTCACGAAAATCTGCTGTTCTGCAGCCACCGCTGCTGACACCCAGCCAAACAGGGTCTGGAGTGGACCTCTAGTAAACTCCAACAGACCTGCAGCTGAGGGTCCTGTCTGGTAGAAGGAAAACTAACAAACAGAAAGGACATCCACACCAAAAACCCATCTGTACATCACCATCATCAAAGACCAAAGTAGATAAAACCACAAAGATGGGGAAAAAACAGAGCAGAAAAACTGGAAACTCTAAAAAGCAGAGCACCTCTCCTCGTCCAAAGGAACACAGTTCCTCACCAGCAACGGAACAAAGCTGGATGGAGGATGACTTTGACAAGTTGAGAGAAGAAGGTTTCAGATGATCAAACTACTCTGAGCTACGGGAAGAAATTCAAAACAATAGCGAAGCAGTTAAAAACTTTCAAAAAAATTAGATGAATGGATAACTAGAATAACCAATGGAGAAAAGGGCTTAAAGGAGCTGATGGAGCTGAAAGCCAACTTTCGAGAACTACGCAAAGATTGCAGAAGCCTCAGTAGCTGATGCGATCAACTGGAAGAAAGGGTATCGCTGATGGAAGATGAAATGAATGAAATGAAGCGAGAAGGGAAGTTTAGAGAAAAAAGAATAAAAAGAAATGAACAAAGCCTCCAAGAAATTTGGGACTATGTGAAAAGACCAAACCTACGTCTGATTGGTGTACCTGAAAATGACGGGGAGAATGGAACCAAGTTGGAAAACACTCGCAAGATATTATCCAGGAGAACTTCCCCAATCTAGCAAAGCAGTCCAACATTCAGATTCAGGAAATACAGAGAATGCCACAAAGATACTCCTCGAGAAGAGCAACTCCAAGACACATAATTGTCAGATTCACCAAAGTTGAAATAAGGAAAAAATGTTAAGGGCAGCCAGACAGAAAGGTCGGGTTACCCACAAAGGGAAGCCCATCAGACTAACAGCTGATCTCTCGGCAGAAACACTACAAGCCAGAAGAGAGTGGGGGCCGATATTCAACATTCTTAAAGAAAAGAATTTTCAACCCAGAATTTCATATCCAGCCAAACTAAGCTTCATAAGTGAAGGAGAAATAAAATACTTTACAGACAAGCAAACACTGAGTGATTTTGTCACCACCAGGCCTGCCCTAAAAGAGCTCCTGAAGGAAGCACTAAACATGGAAAGGAACAACCGGTACCAGCCCCTGCAAAAACATGCCAAATTGTAAAGACCATCGAGGCTAGGAAGAAACTGCATCAACTAACGAGCAAAATAACCAACTAACATCATAACGACAGGATCAGATTCACACATAACAATATTAACTTTAAATGTAAATGGGCTAAATGCTCCAATTAAAAGACACAGACTGGCAAACTGGATAAGGAGTCAGGACCCATCAGTGTGCTGTATTCAGGAAACCCATCCCACATGCAGAGACACACATAGACTCAAAATAAAGGGATGGAGGAAGATCTATCAAGCAAATGGAAAACAAAAAAAGGCAGGGGTTGCAATCCTAGTCTGTGATAAAATAGACTTTAAACCAACAAAGATCAAAAGAGACAAAGAAGGCCATTACATAATGGTAAAGGGATCAATTCAACAAGAAGAGCTAACTATCCTAAATATATATGCACCCAACACAGGAGCACCCAGATTTATAAAGCAAGTCCTTAGTGACCTACAAAGGGACTTAAACTCCCACACAATAATAATGGGAGATTTTAACACCCCACTGTCAACATTAGACAGATCAACGAGACAGAAAGTTAACAAGGATATCCAGGAATTGAACTCAGCTCTGCAAAAAATGGACCTAATAGACATCTACAGAACTCTCCACCCCAAATCAACAGAATATGCATTTTTTTCAGCACCACACCACACCTATTCCAAAATTGAACACATAGTTGGAAGTAAAGCACTCCTCAGCAAATGTAAAAGAACAGAAATTATAACAAATTGTCGCTCAGGCCACAGTGCAATCAAACTACAACTCAGGATTAAGAAACTCACTCAAAACCGCTCAACTACATGGAAACTGAACAACCTGCTCCTGAATGATTATTGGGTACATAATGAAATGAAGGCAGAAATAAAGATGTTCTTTGCAACCAACGAGAACAAAGACACAACATACCAGAATCTCTGGGACACATTCAAAGCAGTGTGTAGCGGGAAATTTATAGCACTAAATGCCCACAAGAGAAAGCAGGAAAGATCCAAAATTGACACCCTAACATCACAATTAAAAGAACTTGAAAAGCAAGAGCAAACACATTCAAAAGCTAGCAGAAGGCTAGAAATAAGTAAAATCAGAGCAGAACTGAAGGAAATAGAGACACAAAAAACCCTTCAAAAAATTAATGAATCCAGGAGCTGGTTTTTTGAAAAGATCAACAAAATTGATAGACCGCTAGCAAGATTAATAAAGAAGAAAAGAGAGAAGAATCAAATAGATGCAATAAAAAATGAAAAACGGGATATCACCACCGATCCCACAGAAATACAATCTACCATCAGAGAATACTACAAACACCTCTATGCAAATAAACTAGAAAATCTAGAAGAAATGGATAAATTCCTCGACACATACACCCTACCAAGACTAAACCAGGAAGAAGTTGAATCTCTGAATAGAACAATAACAGGTTCTGAAATTGTGGCAATAATCAATAGCTTACCAACCAAAAAGAGCCCAGGACCTGATGGATTCACAGCCGAATTCTACCAGAGGTACAAGGAGGAACTGGTACCATTCCTTCTGAAACTATTCCAATCGATAGAAAAAGAGGGAATCCTCCCTAACATATTTTATGAAGCCAGCATTGTCCTGATACCAAAGCCTGGCAGAGACATAACCAAAAAAGAGAATTTCAGACCAATATCCTTGATGAACATTCATGCAAAAATCCTCAATAAAATACTGGCAAACCGAATCCAGCAGCACATCAAAAAGCTTATCCACCATAATCAAGTGGGCTTCATCCCTGGGATGCAAGGCTGGTTCAACATACGCAAATCAATAAATGTAATCCAGCATATAAACAGAACCAAAGACAAAAACCACATGATTATCTCAATAGATGCAGAAAAGGCCTTTGACAAAATTCAACAACGCTTCATGCTAAAAACTCTCAATAAATTAGGTATTGATGGATGTATCTCAAAACAATAAGAGCTATCTATGACAAACCCACAGCCAATATCATACTGAATGGGCAAAAACTGGAAGCATTCCCTCTGAAAACTGGCACAAGACAGGGATGCCCTCTCTCACCACTCCTATTCAACATAGTGCTGGAAGTTCTGGCCAGAGCAATCAGGCAGGAGAAGGAAATAAAGGGTATTCAATTAGGAAAAGAGGAAGTCAAATTGTCCCTGTTTGCAGATGACATGATTGTATATCTAGAAAACCCCATCATCTCAGCCCAAAATCTCCTAAAGCTGATTAGCAACTTCAGCAAAGTCTCAGGATACAAAATCAATGTACAAAAATCACAAGCATTCTTGTACACCAATAACAGACAAACAGAGAGCCAAATCATGAGTGAACTCCCATTCACAATTGCTTCAAAGAGAATAAAATGCCTAGGAATCCAACTTACAAGGGATGTGAAGGACCTCTTCAAGGAGAACTACAAACCACTGCTCAATGAAATAAAAGAGGATACAAACAAACGGAAGAACATTCCACACTCATGGGTTGGAAGAATCAATATAGTGAAAATGGCCATACTGCCCAAGGTAATTTATAGATTCAATGCCATCCCCATCAAGCTACCAATGACTTTCTTCACAGAATTGGAAAAAACTACTTTAAAGTTCATATGGAACCAAAAAAGAGCCCGTATCGCCAAGTCAATCCTAAGCCAAAAGAACAAAGCTGGAGGCATCACGCTACCTGACTTCAAACTATACTACAAGGCTACAGTAACCAAAACAGCATGGTACTGGTACCACAACAGAGACATAGATCAATGGAACAGAGCAGAGCCCTCAGAAATGATGCCGCATATCTACAACTATCAGATCTTTGACAAACCTGACAAAAACAAGAAATGGGGAAAGGATTCCCTATTTAATAAATGGTGCTGGGAAAACTGGCTGGCCATATGTAGAAAGATGAAACTGGATCCCTTCCTTACACCTTATACAAAAATTAATTCAAGATGGATTAAAGACTTACGTGTTAGACCTAAAACCATTAAAATCCTACAAGAAAACCTAGGCAATACCATTCAGGACATAGGCGTGGGCAAGGACTTCATGTCTAAAACACCAAAAGCAATGGCAACAAAAGCCAAAACTGACAAATGGGATCTCATTAAACTAAAGAGCTTCTGCACAGCAAAAGAAACTACCATCAGAGTGAACAGGCAACCTACAGAATGGGAGAAAGTTTTTGCAACCTACTCATCTGACAAAGAGCTAATATCCAGAATCTACAATGAACTCAAACAAATTTACGAGAAAAAAAACAAACAACAGCATCAAAAAGTGGGCAAAGGACATGAACAGACACTTCTCAAAAGAAGACATTTATGCAGCCAAAAAACACATGAAGAAATGCTCATCATCACTGGCCATCAGAGAAATGCAAATCAAAACCACAGTGAGATACCATCTCACACCAGTTAGAATGGCCATCATTAAAAAATCAGGAAACAACAGGTGCTGGAGAGGATGTGGAGAAATAGGAACACTTTTACACTGTTGGTGGGACTGTAAACTAGTTCAACCATTGTGGAAGTCGGTGTGGCGATTCCTCAGGGATCTAGAACTAGAAATACCATTTGACCCAGCCATCCCATTACTGGGTATATACCCAAAGGACTATAAATCATGCTGCTCTAAAGACACATGCACACGTATGTTTATTGCGGCACTATTCACAATAGCAAAGACTTGGAACCAACCCAAATGTCCAACAAGATAGACTGGATTTAGAAAATGTGGCACATATACACCATGGAATACTATGCAGCCATAAAAAATGATGAGTTCATGTCCTTTGTAGGGACATGGATGAAACTGGAAAACATCATTCTCCGTAAACTATCGCAAGGACAAAAAACCAAACACCGCATGTTCTCACTCATAGGTGGGAATTGAACAATGAGAACTCATGGACACAGGAAGGGGAACATCACACTCCGGGGACTGTTGTGGGGTTGGGGGAGGGAGGAGGGACAGCATTAGGAGATATACCTAGTGCTAAATGACGAGTTAATGGGTGCAGGAAATCAACATGGCACATGGATACATATGTAACAAACCTGCACATTGTGCACATGTACCCTAAAACCTAAAGTATAATAATAATAATAAATAGTGACTTTAGAGTGGGGAAACGGGATCAAAATTAACATCACAAGTATTGGAACTCACCAACTTCATGTGCTTCTTGATACTGAGAAGAACACAACATGGCTTACGAAATAATCCTGCCCAAACTTGCATTATCTGAGACATCAGACAAACCCAAACTGAGAGGACACCCTAGAACTTAACTGACCTGTAATGTTAATGATATAAAAGACAAAGGGCCAAGAGTTTTTCCAGATAACATAAGGCTAAAGAAACATGATTATAAAATGCAATGTGTGCAGCAGGACGGGACCCTGGACCAGAAGCTAAATGGCTATGAAAGACATTTCTGGAAACTAGGAAATTGAAATACGGATTGTGATTTTGATCATCATGCTGTGTCAAGGCTAAAATTCCTGAATTTGATAACTATATTTTGGTTATGATAGAAAACGCCCTTGCTCTTAGAAAATACACGCTGAAGAATCACAAAGTAAATGATAGAATATATGCAATTGACACTAAAATGGGATAGAAAAAATTTGATATATGACGGGAGAAAGAAAAGAAATATGGCAAAATATTAACAATGGTGAATCTGTATGAAAAGTGTGTAAGAGTTCTTTATCCATTCTTGCAACTTGTCTACAAGCAAAATTATTTCAAAATTAAAAACGGAAAAAATATTGTATGTCAAGACACTACAGAATTGAAAAATAAAATTCAGTGTTTTTTCTTTCCATTCCAAGTCTCAGTTTCTTCATAAGCACAATGGGAAAATAATAATACCCCTCTCATAGGCTGCTAAGGAACATTAAATAAAATGTGAAAACATCAATTACAGAACCTCACACATAATAATGGGCATTCAATGAATGCAAGTTCACTCTAAAATGTTGAGTAATTATCCCCAGAAAATAGATACAGGAAAACTGGTGGAGTACATGCTCCTTACCCTTTGTTTCTAAAAATAAATAGTATTGTGCACTGAAACTGTGCTAATTGAAGTGAGTTATATACCTATTTGCTTTCCCTTGGTTAAGATGTTTTCTAACTTTGTTCAATTTTATTCTACGTGCAAATATGTTTTTGTGCCTAATGTTGACTCTACAAAGTGTTCGGTATGTGAGCAGCCTCCAAATTAAAATTTTTTAAAAAACAGATACATGTGCTGGGCTTGACACTTAATAATACCTGAATGAAAGCAGCAGCAGCAACCTAAACACCAGTGTCCTCACTAGATTTGGGTACCAATGTCTGGATAACATTTTTCACCTGGAAGGATTGAGAAAATTAAATGGAAAATGAGATGTAATTTTTTCAAATTTGAAGGGGATCAAGGTCAACAAACACTAGCATTAACATGAGCCAATACAGGCAGAAGGAGTAAATGGGAAAGAAAATTACCTTAGAGATTTTTGAATCTAGTGCTCTGAGAGTAACAACCATTTTTCTTATATGTGTGAGACACAGTGGATGCCCATCCTGTAAGTTACATATTATTATTCCCATTTTCTTTCTTTTTTTTTTTTTTTTTGAGACAGAGTCTCGCTCTGTCACCCAGAGACTGGAGTGCAATGGCGCGATCTCGGCTCACTGCAAGCTCCGCCTCGTGGGTTCACACCATTCTCCTGCCTCAGCCTCCCGAGTAGCTGGGACTACAGGAGCCCGCCACCACGCCCGGCTATTTTTTTGTATTTTTAGTAGAGACGGGGTTTCACCGTGTTATCCAGAATGATCTCGATCTCCTGACTTCGTGATCCGCCCTCCTCAGCCTCCCAAAGTGCTGGGATTACAGGCGTGAGCCACCGCGCCCGGCCTATTATTCCCATTTTCTAGATGAGAAAAGTAAGGTCAAAGAGTAACGTATTTGCTCAAATCACTGTTCACTTAAATGGAGATCTCCTGGATCCTGGGACAGTTTTCTTTTCTGGCCTCCAGATGAAGCCACTAAAGGCAACACTGTATTTGCCTCTGAGCTCATACAGTCCCATCTCCTCCCACTGTGTCCCTTACCCCTCCCATGATGCTTTTTTATGCATGTGTTTCTGCTCCAAGGAAAAGCAGAGGTTAGGAAGAACTATGGATCTATCTGATCCAGGTTGCTTGATTTACCCCCAGCAGCATCTCTAGGTTTTCCTGGAGACAAGGACCCAATGTAGTAAAAAAACAAGACTACAATGGAATTAGGAAATTCGAGTTTAGCCCCAGCTGGTCCACCATACAGGGTTGCTTAATTCCTTTGACTTTGTTCCCACTGAAGCGTTGAGAAATTGAGTCCTATCATTAAGTCCTCCAGCTCAGCACTCCTGAGAGGTATACACTAAGGATCAGTCATACTAAGGATCCCCCAAATGCATGGTTCTGAGAAACCCTCTGAGAGCAGAGAAAACAAAAAGAGGATGGTCCTGGACCACGTGATCATGAAACAGACTAGAATGCCAGAGTCCAGCATCGGGCCCCTGAAGATTTCTCAGTCATCTGGGAGGCATTATCAGTTCTCATGAGACGTGGGGCTCTCAGCAGCGGACAGCGAGGGCTGGATGTAAAACAGATGGAGAAGAGAAAATTAGCCCATGGAAAATATTGATTTGAATGTTTTTCTCTTTTTTAACATTCTGCTTTTACCTATTTTTAGAGCTTAAAAAAACTTCAAAAACATTCAGGCGGATAAAGAACACGGTAGACACACATCTGTCTTCCTGAACAACACAATCAGCACAGCGTGTTGCAGGTGTGCAAGAGCTTGATTAGACATGGGCGCACATGGTACTCCCAACAGGGAGAAAAGATTTCCTTTCATGAGACAGCTCAGCTTAGAAGATCACGCTCCAGGCCACCCAGGTAGCAAACCAAAGCCAGTCTTCTGAGTCTATGTCTACTGCTTTCTCCACTCTTCCATACTCCCTGGTTCTCTTGAAAGTACTTTAAACAAGTCAAACTCAGTATCATTCCAACATAATTTGCCCCCAAGGTTGCTTTTACATTAAATTAAGACACACCTTGGGTTGCAGTTTAAACACGGCGGGATGCTGCGGGGCTGCACACAAGCACACCAGTCCCTCCCACCCCAGAGAGGGTGGCAGGCTCTGCTGAGACGCCTTGTCTCCCCTCCCTCCCATGACACCTTACATGGAAAACCTGATTACTTCTCTCCTCCTGTTCATTTAAATCCCCTATAGCATCAAAGATTTATTTTTTTTACTGACAATGATTGCCCTTTCCATGAAAAAGCAGCAGCCAGGAGAGAGGCAGCCCCATGTGTGTGCTCCTCGTGACTAATTAGCCACTCGCAGAAGAGAGCAGCCCCACACAAGTGACTGATTTCAGTGTGTTCCTCAAATGTGATTGAATGCAGAAGTGCATCTTTGAAATATCCATCTTGTTGTCAAAATGGTAATCATGACACAGGGCTGCTTTATTACACAGAATCAGAGTCAGGCAGTTACAGACGCAGCCAGTGATAGGTTCTACAGATGCTCTCTAAAAATAAAAAGTAAAAGTCCACCTGCCAGCCCCACTTAGAGCCTGTTTCTAAATGTTCCTACAGTCTTCTCAAGACAAGTGGAATAAACTTTCTGAAGCAGTTAGGCGACTCTGATTCTCAAACTCAGCTCCCAAATTCCAGATCCAGTGGTAAATTTGACAGTCATTTTCCTGACACTAACACCACCTCTATCACCAACTCAAAGCATCAGGGAGTAAATGTTTAGAAGTTTTAGTTAAACAGAACTTAGTATTTCCCAATAGATGGAGAAAAGGCAGCTTGGTTCAATAGGCCAGTGTCAGTGGAAGTCAACTAAGCAGCTGCTGTGCAGCAACATTTGCCCATCACGTTCATGCCCTTTCCTCAGTGCTCCCTTAGCCCTGGAAAACCACAGCTGCCCTGTGAACTGCAGTGACCTAGCTGAAGGTCAGGACCTTAGCAGGAAGGACCTGAGGGTGGAGAGCAGTGTGGCATGCTCTGGACACATGCCTCACACAGAAGGTGCCCCAAGCATGCGAGTGAGGAGGTTGGCAGGGTCACTCACAGCAGGGGCTCAGGCAGAGCACATTACCACTCATCCAGCAATGGGATTTTATCCAAAGGAAGGGGCACTCCTAATCTGCCCAGCTCCAGAGATACAAAGGCTCCAAGGGAATATACAAGCTCATGGTTAGCCCAAAATTGAAAGGAATACAAATGAAAAGCAAGGCAGGGGGATGACCAACGAGGTAGCTGGTGGTGTTGTACTAGGAATGGAAACAGATGAGCCTGGGTTTGGCCTGTAATCAGTGTGCTGAATTTTACATAAGAGAAAGCTGCTCTTATACAAAGGGCTATGAGCTATGAGAATGAGCTATGTCCTATGTGGTAGCCAACCTCCAAGAGCCTCCCCATCACCTCCACCTCCTGGCATTCAAAATCTTATGCAGCCCCTCCCACAATCGAGTATGGCAGAAGTGATCTCATGCCACGGATTATAAAGACACGCCCTGCAGCTTCCATCTTGGGCAAACCTTTGCTTGCCTGACGCTGTCTCTGGAACCACCTGCTCTGGGAAAGGCCATGTTGTGAGCAGCCCCTTGGAAGGATCCACAGTGTAAAAACAGAAGCCTCCTGCCCACAGCCACATGAATGCATCCTCCAGCCCCAACCAATGTCCAGAGATTGCAGTGCCACCTGACAGCTAACCTGCAGCCTCATGAGAGACCCAGAGCTAAAGCCATGGAGCCAAACCACCTCTGGATTCCTGACCCTCAGAGTCTGTGTGAGATAATACATGCATGTTGTCTCCTGCCAAGTTTCAGGGTAATTGTTGCACAGCGATAGGTAACCAATACAGCTGACAAGGAAGTGACAACTCTGCTGATGAAAACAACCCAGCAGAGTGTGGCTGAGTCGGCAGTGTGGAGGAGATGATTGCAATGAATCTTCAAAAGTTTTCATTGAACAGGACTGGAGGGAACAGCATCAGAGATGCCTCCCCGTATTAGTCTGCTGGGGCTGCCATAGCAAAGTACCACAGGCTGTGAGGCTTAAACCACAGAAATGTACTTTCTCCCAGTTCTGGAGGCTGGAAGTCTGAGATTGTGGTGCTGCACAGCCCTCCTTCTGAGAGGAGGCTGAGAGGGAAGGACACGCTCCAGGCCTCTCCTGGGCTTGTAGACGGTGTGTTCTTCCTGTATGTTCACATCGTCTTCCATATGTGCATATCTGTGTCCAAATTTCCCCTTGTAAGGACAACAGTCCTACTGGATTGAGGTCCAACTTAATAACCTCGTTTTAACTTGATTACCTCTGTAAAGACCCTGTCTCTATGTAAGGTCACATTCATAGGTACTTGGGGGTAGGGCTTCAACACAGGAATTTTGCGGAACACAATTCATCTCCTAACACGTCCTCATTCTGTATCCTCCAAAGCACCTGCCTCATTACTAGGTGAGAAACAGGAGGCCCAGTAAGCAGGAAGAATTTTTTACGAAGAGAACGCACATCCAGTGTTTTTTTTTTAGATGGAGTTTCGCTCTTGTCACCCAGGCTAGAGTACAGTGGTGCAATCTCAGCTCACTGTAACCTCTGCCTCCCAGGTTCAAACGATTCTTCTGCCTCCCAAGTAGCTGGGATTACAGGCATTCACCACTATGCCCAGATAATTTTTGTATTTTTAGTAGAGATGGGGTTTCACCATGTTGGCTAGGCTGGTCTTGAACTCCTGATCTCAGGTGATCCACCCACCTTGGCCTCCCAAAGTGCTGGGATTACAGGCATGAGCCACTGGGCCCATCTGAGAACCTCCATCCAGTGTTTTAAATCCATAGCTCAAAGCCACCATGCCCAAAAAGGGCCTGCACAGGTGTTCTTTGTGACTTTGCCCAACAAGAGGGAAAAACAGTAAAAATGAAGACATTCTTTTTTATTGTTATTTCTCCACAGTTGCTTTTTAAACTAATGCCCTGTCAGCCACATAGAGGTGACATTCAAAACTGAAGTCAGTGCTAGGGAGTGATCTATATGTATATGAAGCCATTTTCCTGTTGTTGGTTAAAATGAAATCTGTAATACCCTTTCTTGTATCATTATTTCTCTTCTATACCCAGAGGCTATTCTGTGATGGCCACCTACAAAATTTAGAACAAATGTGTTCCTGTAGCTGTCACAATTAATCAAATGTAAGAGAAATGTACACTTTCCTGACAGATTAAATTTGAAGTAATTTTGTTTTAGTATTCAAAATTCACTTTTGAATGGCTATAAAAGATACAAGTCTTTCCTTTCCCTAATGTCTAAGAGAAGTATGAAACTCTTTAATGCCTGTCATGATTAGCTTTCTCTGCAGGTTGCCAGGATACCCTGGGAGTGTGTGCTTTACTGCCAGTGGTAAATGACCGTGTCCACCAATACTTGAGACTTAATATGCAGAGCTAGAGATGGCATAAGAAAGACGACACCTCTGTCATTTTTCTGCATCCTTCCTACTGATGTGACTGGCAATGTGGGACTGGAGTTAGAGGACAATGAGATTAGTTTCAAGCACTTTTAAGGAGCATGTAAACTGTTTCTTTATAAGAGGATATGATTGTTAACATCAATCTCAGAATAAATGATGTAGACCCTTCAAAAAGCACAAGATTTGAATTAACAAGTAAAACTCTAGTACGAATCAGAAAACACACACTAGCAAAAAATAATGACTTATAGTAAACATAACTTATCCTAGCTGGGTTTCCAAAACCTAGACTAGAACTTGGGAAGAAGTGAGAATTAAGTCCCTTCTGGTTCTGGTACCTGCTGGATGCTGAAACCTCTCTCCAACACCCCTGAGCCCTGCCTTCATCCTCTGTAAGAGAGACATTTAAATTTTGTGTAAAAGGCATGTGTTGAGAACTAGAAATAAAACAATTAAATGGCCATCTATCATTAAAGAAATTATAGATCACAGAGATAAACATAAATTCAAACATAAATTTAATAAATATTAAGTCGAATCTTGTTGTCGGCATTGGAATACATGGGGCGACAAAATGAAGGTCTTATGAAGCTCATAAATAAATGCAATACAGGATGAGCAATGGGAAAGGCTCCAGATGACCAGAGGATGGGCTCTGAAATGAGACTGGGAGCTGGAGATAGCCAGGCCATTTCTGCCTTTAATATATTGTACAGTGCCTGAGTGCCTCATATATGTCCAAAATTCTGCCAAGTACCAGTGATACAGTGAGGAGTAAGAAAGCCCCTGTTTCTGCCTTCTGGAATTTAAATTCGAGTTGAGAATACAGACAATTCAACAAGCAATTAAAACAAAGTACAATCACAATTAACTTTAGTTCTCATGTAAGAAGTCATGATTATGATAATTAAATTACATGACAAAATGCCTAGCACAGAGTTGGCACTCAAAAAATGCTTGTTATTTTTACAAACTAAACAGTTTACTTGTATGCAGAGAGAAGTTATAAACAATAGTACGTTGTAATGATTTCAGGAGCAAAGAAGGTTAACACAGGAAGTTTTGATGGATCATATAACCTTGAATTAAGTACAAGGTCCTTCTTCCCCATCTCTGTGGACTCCTATTTGTCCAGCCCAGACTAATTTTTCTCTCCTAATTTCACTGTCTAGGAGAGCTCATTAAGAGATTTACCTGATCAGACTAAATGTTTCTTTCCTTAATCCATCTCATTACACTTCCAACACCTCTGGTACTGGCCTAAACATTTGAATTTCATAGCTCCATTAATGCAAATAGAATCTCATCAAGGTCTAAAGATTCCTAGGAGAGCCAGCATTGAATGTGTTCATTTGAATGCATAAGATAGCAGCATCCCCTTGCATATTTCCCTTGTTTACAATGATTCCTTCGGTCAGAGATGAGATCATCAGTGCTATGCAAAGCAAATGAATACATTTCAGATTCTCTAAGTGCCTGAATGAACCCAGATCCCTTTATTCAACTTCAGACACATCCAATAAAGTGTTCATGATAAGACGAAGTAGGCATTGAGCAGTGACCCGTACAGAATTATTAACATTCAAAAGCAATTGATACTTATGACAAAATGAAGAAGAACCATGAAAGACAAAAAGAAAAGAAAAGAAAAGAAAAGAAGAAAGAAAGAAAGAAAGAAAGAAAGAAAGAAAGAAAGAAAGAAAGAAAGGAAGGAAGGAAGGAAGGAAGGAAGGAAGGAAGGAAGGAAGGAAGGAAGGAAGGAAGGAGAGCTCACTGTCAAAGTATGCAACCAGTAAGAAACCGCTGCTGCTCTCTCAGAGGACCAGGAGAAAACCTGACTGGAAGAGCAAATGTGAACTTGAATCCTTATCTCAGTTCTACCAGCTAAGAGACCTTGATGAAGTCAATAAACTGTCTTTGCCTACCTTCTCCATCTGAAAACGGGGATAATAATCTTCACCTCAGAGCTGCACTGAGGACTCAGACAACAGCAGAATAGAGGAATGATTTACATAGTGCTTGGAAAATAGGTAATGTACAAAGAACCAGAGATACAATAGGCATTAATTTCTTCAAAAGTCTATGTATACACACTTAAACACTCACACAAACACACACGAGGAATCAGGAAACAGTTGATTTCTTTCTTATTCAAACTAAAATAAGAGATTTTCTAAAGGCTAAAAAACACCCAACTCATTATTTGGCTATTATAAGCTTGATATCAGAATTTAAAAAGGATAGTACAAGAGAACATAATTAGAAATCACTCTCATTAAGGAAAATAAGCAATATTATATAAAAATACCTAGAAATTATTTTCCACAGGGTACTAAGAATGCATAATGACCAAGTAGGACTTTTCTGAAAAACACAAAGATGTTGCAACCTCAAAAATCAATTTTTTTCTTTTCTTTTCTTTTCTTTTTTCTTTCTTTTTTTTTTGAGACAGTCTCACTCTGTTGCCCAGGCTGGAGAGCAGTAGCACGATCTCAGCTCACTGCAACCACCACCTCCTGGGTTCAAGAAATTCTCCTGCCTCCGCCTCCCAAGTAGCTGGGATTACAAGCATGCGCCAACATACCTGGCTAATTTTTGTATTTTTAGTAGCGACGGGGTTTCACCATTTGAGCCAGGGTGGTCTTGAACTCCTGATCTTAAGTGATCCGCCCACCTCTGCCTCCCAGAGTTCTGTGATTACAGGCATGAGCAACTACGCCTGGCCAGAAATCAATTTTAATAATTTAAAATAATTTTAATAATTAAAATAGTAAATCAATTTTCATAGAACAATGAAAAAAATGACCATTTTGAAATAGTAAAATTGAATATTTATGATTAAAAATACACTTAGCAAGCTGGAATAAAAGGAATTTTCATACTCTGATAAACAATAGCTTACAGCAATCCAGAGCAAACATGATAACTAATGCAGAAACAAAACAAGAAACAAAAACAAATTACCACGTCCTTTTAACATTGTACTGAAGATCCTAGCCAGTGCAACAAGAAAAATTTCTTTAAAAATTAGGAAAAATGAAATAAATAAAAGTCTCTGTTCAAATAATATATTGCAAATAGTATGGCATTTCCAATAGCGTCAGTAATGATTCTATTAAAACTTTTTTATTACAAAATAAAACTGTGAGGAGCGACATCAGCAAGATGGCTGGGTAGAGGTGTGTAATGTTCACCCCTACAACAAAAAAAAAAGGACCAGAACAACAACAACAACAATAAACTACATTTCAACTAGAGTGCCTAAAGAAGACACTGGAATACAGCAAAGGATGACAGAAACCCTGTGAAGCATGGAAACTAGGGTGGCCCCATAAAGAGAGGAGTGATGTTTTCTGCCTCTGCAAAACCATATTCCCAGCCAGCATCAGCTCAGAGCCAGCAGGAACTTCTCATTGTGGGAGAAAGGTAAGCAAGGGATTCCCAGAAGTCCCCTTTAGCACTACAGACTCCTGCAGTCCTTGCTACAGGAGAGTTGAAAATTCTCACAGGCCCTGAGTGTAGTTTACAGGGTTTACAGGTCTGCCTGGAGTCCACATGGCTGCATTGCTCTAAAGAAGGAACCCACGTGAACCAAGCTGCTTCAGAATAGCACTTCATGGACCAAACTGCTTCAAAACAGCACCATCTTGAGATGGAAGTCACTACAAGACTGCATTCTGCTCCAGGGGCCATCTGGAGGCAGGATGGGCCCTGCTGTTACTCCACCATGCTCACACAACTGGCTGCCACACCACAAACCTGGCTACTCAAAGCCTAGACATAGCAGACCAGCCATGTCACTAGCACCCAAGCCCAAGTGGATCTCTGCAACCCAAAGAACAGGAAATTCTTCACAGCAGGGAGGCTGCCCCTGTGACTAGCAGAATCACCATATTGTGTACCTCCTTAGGGACTGAGGCCTCCTCAGTGACCTCACTCCCAATACTGCCAACCCTGCAACTGGCAGAACCACTGTGCTTTGTGCTTGCCCTCCAAGGCCTGAGGACCAGCTCACCCAGCAGCACCACAACCAGCAAAGCGATGCCACTGGCTCCACAAATAGTTGCAGCCTAAGCCACTAAGGCACTCAGAGAGACTGCTGACACTGATTATAGCTGAAGAAATTACGTGAAGACTACAATAATGCACCTACCTAGAATCAAAGCCAAAGTATACTACCCAACCAACATTCGAGGACCCATCTACAGAAAAAACGTCTTTCCTTAACAAAAGCTACTTCACAAAATTGGAAGAGTCAACTGTCCCACCAAGATGCAAAGATATCAGTATAAGAACACAAGAAACATGAAAAAGCATGACACCTTCAAAGGAAAACAATAATTGTCCAGTAACAGACCCTCTCAAAAAAGGAAATCTGTGAAATGCCTGACAAGAAATGAAAAATAATGCTCTTAAGAAAATTCAATGAAAAATAATACATATAAAAAGCTCAAAAAATCAGAAAAGCAACTCGTGACTTTTAATAAGAAATTTGACAAAGATAAATATTACAAAAAATAAACCAAACAAAAATCTTGGGGCCGAAGAATTCAGTGAATGGAATTAAAAAATATAACTGAGTGTTTCAACAACAGACTAGATCAAGGAAAATGAAGAATTTTTGAACTTGAAGTTTTTTTGTTGTTTTTTTTTTTTTTCATTTCAGATGGAGTTTCCCTCTTGTCACCCAGGATGTAGTGCAACGGCGTGATTTTGGCTCACTGTAACCTCCACCTCCCAGGTTCAAGTGATTCTCCTGCCTTAGCATCCAGAGTAGCTGGGATTACAGGCGCCCGCCACCACACCTGTTAATTTTTTTATTTTTAGTAGAGACAGGGTTTCACCATATTGGCCAAGCTGGTCCTCCTGACCTCAGGTGATCCACCCACCTTGGCCTCCCAAAGTGCTGGGATTACAGGCGTGAGCCACCACACCCGGCTAGGTCCTAGGAAATAACTTAATCAGACAAGAAATAAGAAAAAAAAATAAAGAAAGTCTATGGGACTGATGGGGCACCATAAAGTAAACAAATGTTTGCATTATGGGACTATTAGAAAGAGAAAAAGCAAGAAAAAAAACATATATGACAAACACATAGTAAATATTATACTGATCAGAGAAAAACAGAAAGCTTTTGTTCTAAGATCTGGAGCAAGACAAGGATGCTCACTATTACCATTTCCACTCAACATAGTACTGGAAGTTCTAGCCAGATAGATCTGGTAAGAGAAAGAAATAAAAGGCTTCCAGATTGAAAAAGAGAAGTCAAATTGTCTCTCCTTGCAGATGACATGATTATATACATAGAAAATCCTCAGGACTACAGACACACACACACACACACACAAACTATTAGTACTAATAAACAAATTCTGTAAAGTTGCAGGATACAAAATAAACATACAAAAATCAGTAGTGTTTCTATATGCCAATAGCAAGCTGTTTGAAAAAGACATCAAGAAAGCAATTCCAGTTACAATAGCTACAAATGATAAAATACTGAGGAATAAATTTAGCTGAGAAGGTAAAAGATCTTCACAATAAAAGCCATAAAACGTTGATAAAATAAATTGAAGAGGACACAAATAAATGGAATGATATTTACGTTTGTGGACTGAAAGAATTAATATTGTTTAAATGTTCACATTACACAAAGGAATTGACAGATTGAATGCAATCCGTATGAAAATATCAATGACATTCTTCACAGAAATAGAAGAAGACGATCCTAAAATATATTTGGAAACTGAAACATTCCTGAAAGCCAAAGCAATCTTCAGCAAAAAGAACAAAGCTAGAAGCATCACACTACCAGACCTTTTGTCATCTTATGACAAAGATGTAGTAAACAAAATAACATGGTATTAGCATAAAAGTAGACACATAGGCCAATGGTACATAATAAAAACCCAGAAATAAATCCATGCACTTACACTCAGTTGTTTTTTACAAAGGCACCAAGAACGCATATTGAGGAAAAAAAATAGTCTCTTCAATAAAGGGTGCTGGAAAACCTATATATCCATGTGCAAAAAAACAACTAGATACCTATCTCTCACCATGTACAAAAATGAATCAAAATGGATTAAAAATGTAAATGTAAGCCTCAAAATTATAAAACTACTAAAAGAAAACATAGGGGAGGCCGGGCATGGTGGTTCACGCCTGCAATCCCAGCACTTTGGGAGGCCGAGGCAGGTGGATCATCTGAGGTCAGGAGTTCAAGATCAGCCTGACCAACATGGTGAAACCCCCTCTATACTAAAAATATGAAAATTAGCCAGGCGTGGTGGCACACACCTGTAATCCCAGCTACTTGGGAGGCTGAGGCAGGAAAATTGCTTGAACCCGGGAGGTGGAGGTTGCAGTGAGCTGAGATCATGCCACTGCACTCCAGCCTAGGTGACAGAGTGAGACTCCATCTCAAAAAAAAAAAAAAAGAAAAGAAAAAGAAAGAAAAGAAAAAGAAAACATAGGGGAAATGCTTCCTAACATTGATCTGTGCATGAACCATTTGGATAGGAACTCAAAAGCACAAGCAACAAAAGCAAATACAAACAAATGAATTACATCAAACTAAAGTGCTTTTTTACAACAAAGGAAGTAACAAAGTGAAAAGACAACCTACAGCTTAGGAGGAAATATTTGCAAACAGTGCATCTGACAAGGGGTCAATATCCGGAATAATAAGGCACTCAAACAATGCAATAACAAAAAAGCAATAATCCAATTAAAACATGGGCAAAGGATTGAAATAGATTTTTCTCAACCTAAGACATACAAAGAGGAAGAGACAGAGCAAGAGGACCAAATAGAAGCCTCCACCAATCATCCTCACCACAAGAACACCAAACTTGACAACTATGTACACACAAAAAAAGCACCTTCATAAGAACTAAAAACCAGGCCAGGCACGGTGGCTTACACCTGTAATCCCAGCACTTTGGGAGGCCGAGGCAGGTGGATCACGAGGTCAGGAGATCGAGACCATCCTGGCTAACACGGTGAAACCACGTCTCTACTAAAAAAATACAAAAAAAAATTAGCTGGGCTCGGTGGCGGGCGCCTGTAGTCCCAGCTACTTGGGAGCCTGAGGCAGGAAAATGGCATGAACCCGGGAGGCGGAGCTTGCAGTGAACCGAGATAGCGCCACTGCACTCTGGCCTGGACAAAAGAGCGAGATTCTGTCTCAAAAAAAAAAAAAGAACTAAAAACCAGGTAAGCAATCACAGAACCTAGTTTTAACCTCATATCACTAAAAGAGGCACTGAAGAGGGTAGGAAACAGTCTTGCATTGCTGACACCACCCCTCCCTCATCCCCCAACAGGGGCGACATGGTACATAGAGAGAATCTGTGAAATTGGGGGAGGGAGAGTGCAGCAATTGTGTGACATTGCATTGGAATGCAGTGCTGCAAACAGCAGGCAAAACACAGCCAACACCCATGGAGGAAGCATTTAGGCCAGCCTTAGCTAGAGGAGAATCACCCATCCCAGTGGTTGGAACTTTAGTTTCAGCAAGCCTTCCCACTTTGGACTAATGTAATTTGGGATCCTAAATAAACTTGAAAGGCAGTCTAAGCCAAAAGGACTGCAAATCCTAAGCAAGTTCTGGTGCTGTGCTGAACTTGCAACCAGTGGACATGGGGAGCACATGACCCAGTGAAACACCAGCCAGGGTGGCTAAGGGAGTGACTTCCCCCAAGCCCAAGCAACACATCTCACAGCTCCTAAAGAGGCTCATTCCTTCTGATTGAGGGGAGGAAAGGAGAAAGAAGAGAATACTTTGTTTTGCAAAGTGAATACTATTTGAGCCACAGTAGGATAGGGTACCAGGCAGATTCATGGAGCCCCCTTTCCAGGCTCTAACACCAAGATGACATTTCTAGACACACTCTGGGCTGGAAGGGAACCTGCTGCCTTGAAGGGAAGGACTTAGCACTGGCGAATTCATCACCTGCTGACTAAAGAGCCCTTGGGCCTTGAGTAATCCACAGCAGTATCCCGGTAGTACATGCTATGGGCCTTGGGTAAGACTCTGGGACATGCTGGCTTAGGTTGTGACCCAGGATATTCACAACTGTGATGGCTATGAGGAGAGACCCCTTCTATTTGAAAAAAGGAGAGGGAAAATAAAGGGGACTTTGTCTTGCAGCTTAGGTACCAGCTCAGCCACATTGTAGAAGAGTATCAAGCAGGCTCTTAGGGTCTCCAATTCCAGGCCTTGGCTCTTGGACAGCATTTCTGGACCTACCCTGGGCCATAAGGGAGCCCACTTTCCTGAATAATAAAAATCCAGGCCTGGCAGCATTCACAAGCTGACTGAAGAGACTTTGAGCCTTAAGTGAATAGCAGCGGCAGTCTGACAGTACTCTTCCTAGGCCTGTGGTTGTGGTGGCCATGGGGAGAGGCTCCTCTGCCTGTGTAAAGGGGAGGGAAGAGTGGGAAGGACTGTGTCTCGTGGTTTGAGTGCCAACTCAGCCTCTGCCAATCTAGATTCTAAGGTTTCTAAGGTAGATTTCTAAGATTTTTGACTCTAGTACCTGGCTCCCAGGTGGCATCTCCTAACCCACCTGGGGTCTGGGGGAATTCACCACCCTAAATGGAAGGAAGCAAACATGGCTGGCTTTACCACCTGCTTAAGATCTTGTAGAGCCCCAAGGTCTTGAGTAAACATAGGTGGTAGCCAGGTAGTGATTTTAACATACCTTGAGCAAGACCCAGTGCTGTGCTGGCTTAGACCTGACCCAGTGCAATTCCAGTGATGGTGGCCACAGAGGTTCTTGTGTTGTCTTACCCGAAGCTCCAGGTGGCTCAGCACAGAAAGAGAGACTTCATTTGTTTGGGAGAAAGTAAAGGAAGAGAACAGGCAGAGACTGGTAATCCAGAAAATTTTTCTAGAGCTTATCTGAGATCACCAATGTAGTACCTATGTGAATCTGCAAGATTCACAGCATGACTGGGTGTTGTGTGCCCCTTAATGCAGATATGGCTTAGATCACAGCACCCAAGTCCTTTCAAACACTGGAAAGCCTTTCAAACAAGGACAGGTGCAAATAAGCCCAGACTGTGACGACTACAATAAATACCTAATTCCTCAATGCCCAGACACTGGCAAATATCAACAAGCATCAGTACCATCCAGGAAAACATGACCTTACCAAAAGAGCTAAGTAAGTCACCAGGAACCAATACTGGAGAAAGAGAGAGAGAGATGTGATTGTCAGACAGAGAATTCAAAATGGTTATGTTAAGGAAACTCAAACAAGTTCAAGATAACACAGAGAAAGAGTTCTGAATTCTAGCAGATAAATTTAACAAAGAGATTGGAACAATTAAAAAGAATCAAGCAGAAGTTCTGGAGTTAAAGAATGCAATTGGCATACTGAAAAATCTTTTGAAAGCAGAGTCTTTAAAAATCGGAGTCTTTTAAAAGCAGAATTGATTAAGCAGCAGAAAGAATTAGTAAGTTTGAAGACAGGCTATTAGAAAATACACAGTCAAGAGGAGACAAAAGAAAAAATAAAATAAAATGAAGGACACCTACAAGGTCTAGAAAATAGCCTCAAAAGGGCAAATCTAAAAGGTTTTGGCCTGTAGGAGGAGGTAGAGAGAGAGATAGGGGTAGAAAGTTTTTTCAAAGGGATAATAACAAAGAACTTTCCAAACCTAAAGAAAGATATCAATCCAAGTACAAGAAGGTTACAGAACACTAAGCAGATTTAAGCCAAAGAAGACTACCTCAAGGCATTTAATAATCAAACTCCCAAAGGCCAAAGATAAAGAAAGGATTCTAAAAGCAGTAAGAGAGAAGAAACAAATAACATTCAATGGAACTACAATATGTTTAGAAGCAGACTTTTCAGTGGAAACCTTACAGACCAGAAGAGTGGCATAACATATTTAAAGTGCTGAAGGAAAAACCTTGTACCCTAGGATAGTATATCTGGTGAAAATATCCTTCAAACATGAAGGAGAAATGAAGACTTTTTAGGCAAACAAAAGCTGAAGAATTTCATCAACACTGAACCTGACCCACAAGAAATGTTAAAGGGAGTACTTCAATCAAAAAGAAAAGAAACTTAATGAGCTATAAGAAATCATTTGAAAGTATAAAAGTCACTGGTAATAGTGAGTACACAGAAGAACACAGAATATCATAACACTGTGAGTGTGGTGTATAAACTGCTATTATCTTATGTAGGAAGACTAAAAGATGAACTACTCAAAAGTAGTAACTACAACAATTTTTGAAGACATAGTACAATAAGACATAAAGAGAAACAACAAAAAGTTAAAAAGCAGTGGGATAAAGTGGAGGTGTAGAGTTTTCATTAGTTTTTTTTTTTGCTGTTTTTTAGTTTGTTTATGCAAACAGTGTTAACTTGTTGTCAGCTTAAAATAATGCGTTATGGGATAATATTTGCAAGCCACATGGTAATCTCAAATCAAAAAACCTACAATAGGAACACACACACAAAAAAAGTGAGAAATTAAATTTTACCATTGGAGAAAATCACCTTCAGTAAGATAGAAAGGAAGGAAAGAAGAAAAAAAAAAATCTTAAAACAACCAGAAAACAAATTTTAAAATGGCAGGAGTAAGTCCTTATCAATTATAACATTGAATGTAAGTGTACTAAACTATCCATTCAAAAGACATAGACTGGCTGAATAAATTTAAAAACCAAGACCCAGTAATGTGTTGCATACAAAAAAACACACTTTACCTACGAAGACACATGTAGACTGAAAATAAAGGAATGACAAAAGATATTCCATTCAAATAGAAACCAAAAAAGAGTAGAAGTAACTATACTTACATAAAAAAATAGATTTTAAGACAAAAACTACGAAAAGAGACAAAGTCATTATGTAATGATACAAGGGTCAATTCAGCAGGACGATATAACAATTTAAATCTATATGCACCCAACATTGGAGCACTCAGATATATGAAGCAAATATTATTAGACCCGAAAAGAGAGATAGACCCTAATACAATAATAGCTGACAACTTCAATATCCCACTTTCTACATTAGACAGATCTTCCAGACAGAAAATCAACAAAGAAGCTTTGGATTTAGTCTTTACTATAGACCAAATGGATCTAATAGATAGTTACAGAACATTTCATCCAACAGCTGCAAACTATACATTCTTCTCCTTAGCACATAGATCATTCTCAAAGATAGACCATATGTTAGGCTCAAAAGCAAGTCTTAAAACATCAAAAAGATCGAAATAATATCAAGTAACTTTTATGACCACAACAGAATGAAACTAGAAATCAGTAACAAGAGGAATTTTGGAAACTACACAAGCAGATAGAAATCAAATAATACGTTCATGAATGACTAGTGGATCAATGAAGAGATTAAGAAGGAAATAGAAAAATTTCTTGAAACAAACAATAATAAACAACATACCAAAATCTATGGGATTCAGCAAAAGCAGTACTAACAGGGAAGTTCATAGCTGTAAGTGCCTACATCAAAAAATAAGAAAAACTTCAAATAAACAACATAATGATGCATCTAAAAGAATTTGACAAGCAAGAGAAAACCAAATTCAAAATTAGTAGAAAACAATAAAGATAAGAGCAGAAATAAATGAAATTGAAAAAAGAAATCAATATAAAAGACCAATGAAATAAAAAGTTTGATTTTTAAAAGATAAATAAAATGGACAAATCTTTAGCCAGACTAAGCTAAATGGGATATCTCATTTACCCTGATTATTATATATGTTTATTATGTATTATGTATTATATTTATTATATGTATTACATATATTTATAGGGTATATGGGATATATTTATATCAATGTAATTATTATACATTTTATAATTATGCATTGTATACCTGTATCAAAATATGTCATATCCATATATCCTATAAATATATATACCTACTATGTACCTACAGAAATTAAAAATTTTAAAAATTATAAATAAAATCAGTTAAATTAACTTTAAATATTTAAGGAAAGAAGATATACAAACAGCCAACAGGTACATGAAAAAATGTTCATCACTAATCGTTAGAGAAATGAAAATCAAAACCACAATTAGAATGGCTATTACTAAAAAGATAAAAAAAAATTTGGGAGGCTAATGTGGGCAGATGACTTGAAGTCAGGAGTTCGAGACCAACCTGGTCAATATGGTGAAATCCCATCTCCATATTTATACAAAAATTAGGTGGGTGTGGTGGCACATGCCTGTAATCCCAGTTACTCAGGAGGCTGAGTCAGGAGAATTGCTTGAACATGGAAGGCAGAGGTTGCAGTGAGCAGAGATTGAGCCACTGCCCTCCAGCTTGGGCAACAGAGCAAGACTCCATCTCAAAAAATAATAATAATAATAATAATAATAAAGATAAAAATAAAATAAAAATAAAAAGACAAAAAGTAAACATTGGCACAGATGTGGAAAAATGGATAACCTTACATACTGTTGGTAGCAATGTAAATTAGTACTGCCAGGCCATCATAAAAAACAGTCTGAACATTTCTCAAAATATTAAAAATAGATTTATTACATGATTCACAATTTCACTGCTGATCATTTATCTAAAGAAAATGAAATCGGTATGTAAAGAAAGATGTCTGCACTCTCATATTTACCACAGCACGATTAACAATAGCCAAGATGTGGAGTCAACCTAATTGTCCATCACTGGACAAATGGATAAAGAAAATGCATTATGTATACACAAGGGAATACTACTCGGCCATAAAAGAGAATAAAATTCTGTCATTTGTGGCAACATGAATGAACCTGGAGAACATTAAGCTAAGTGAAATAAGCCAGGCACAGAAAAACAAAAACCACATGATCTCCCTCACTTGTGGAATCTATAAAAGCTAATCTCATAGAAGTACAGAGTAGAATACTGGTTACCAGAGACCTGGGAGTGTAGGGGGAAGCAGAGGATGGAGAAAGATTGATCAATGAGTACAAAATTACAGTTACATGCAATGAATAAGTTCTGATGTTCTGTATTACTGTAGGGTAACTATAGTAAACAATATTACAGTGTATATTTCAAAATATCTAGAAGAGAGGATTCTGAATGTTCTTGCCACAAACAAATAATAAACGTTTGCGGTGATGAATATGCTAAATATAATAATTTGATCATTACACAATGTATACATGTATCAAAACATCATTGTGTACTCCACAAATTTGTACAATTACTATGTGTCAATTAAAAACAACATTTATTTAATAAATAAAATGTCCTTGGATATAAGATTTACATAAAAATAGCAGCAGTATCCCTGTACAGAAAACAATAATTAAACATAACAAAATTGTAAAATACCAATAATTTCACAATAGCAACAGGAAGCATAATTCATTTGGAATAAATGTTTTTAAAGATGCTTAGATATTTCATTTTTAAAATTGCAAATCATTTTTGAATAAAAAATAAAACCTGTATAAATGTAGATACATCTTTATAGCCATCAATATAATTATAGAGATAGACATAGATACAGACATAGACACACATAGAATAGAGGTGGGCACAGACATAGACAGATATTGATATAGATATTATTAGTGAAAACACTGAATATAATGAAGAAATAAAATATTTCCCCAATTTATCTATAAATTAATTGCAATTGTGGTCATAATCCGATTAAGTAATTTTTGGAATTTGACCAGCTGAAATTTATAAGGAGTAAAGAGCCAGGATTACTGAGACAATTTAGAAGAATAAGCATAAGGAAGTAGTATTTTTCTTAGAAGACATTGTCTTAGCCTGTTTGTATTGCTATAACAAAATACCTTAGACTAGATAATTTATAATCAAAATTTTACATTCTAACAGTTCTGGAGGCTGTGAAGTCCAAGATCAAGGAGCCAACAGATTTGGTGTCTAATGAGTGTTTCCTGCTTCAAAGATGGTGCCTTGTTGCTGCATCCTCCCATGGCAGAAAGCAGAAGGACCAAAGGCCTATCTGGTTCTCTCCAGCCTTTTTATAAGGCACTAATCCCATTCAAGATTGGGGACCTCTAATCACTTCTTAAAAGCCCCACCATTTAATACTGTTGCATTGGGGATTAAGTTTCATCATGAATTTTGAAAACATTCAAATATTCAAACTGTAAGGAGAAAAAAATGAAAAATATCTTTAAGACTTCAAGTACATAAAGATTTCTTAAACAAGACACAGAAAATACAAACCATTTTTTTAAAATGGTAAATGTGACTATTTTAAATTTTAAAATTTCTGTTTAGCAAAAGACAAATTTGAGCAGTTTTTAAAAGCCACAAACAGGTTTAAAAAATGTTTAGATATATATAAGCGGAATAACTAGTATGATGGATAGATAAATCACTATATAAAAATTATATCAAAAAGAAAAACTGAGTAAAAAATTGAACAAATGATATTAATATATAATAAAAAAAGAAGAGTGCCAAATAGTAAATAAATATGAAAAGACACACAAATTCAGGCAATGTAAACTGAAAGAATAAGATACTATTTCAGCCAGGCACAGTGACTCATGCCTGTAATCCCAGCATTTTGGGAGCCTGAGGTGGGCAGATCCCCTGAGGTCAGGAGTTTGAGACCAGCCTGGCCAACATGACGAAACCCCGTCTCTACTAAAAATACAAAAATTAGCCAGGAGTGGTGGTGTGGGCTTGTAATGCCAGCTGCTGGAGAGGCTGAGGCAGGGAGAATTACTTGAACACAGGAGGCACAGGTTGCAGTGAGCCAGGATCACACCACTATACTCCAGCCTGGGCAACAGAGCAAGACTCCATCTCAAAAAAAAGAAAAGAGAAGGTACTATTTCACACCCAGTGAATTTGGCAAAAATTTTAAAAGTCTTGTAGCATGTGGAGAGAATGTGGAGAAACAATACTGGTGGAATTGTACATTGCTGTGATTATTCTGAGCCAACTTTGAGTGATCTAACAAAGTTGAATATGCATAGGACTTTTACTTTATCATACCACTTCTGATGCTTCTGACACTAAAATACCTTTCAGTGATATGCATAAGGCAATATAAAGAATGATATGTAGCCTTTAAAAAATAGAAATAATCCAAATATTTCTCAATAAGGGACTGGATAAATTCATTTTTGTCCATTCATACAATAAAATACTATACAGAAATTACACTGAATAAAATAGAGCTATGGTTACCAACATGCATAAATCACAAAAACATAATGAGAAAAAAAAGAACAAGTTGCAGAAGCATATGTACAATATGCGTATTATTCATCCTAGAAAATATGTAAAACTATAATGTATATTGTTCATGGATACATACATATGAAGCAATGCAATATATATGCGCGTCGGAAAGTTTGCCTCTGCTATGGCCAATTAGCTCCTATTGGAGAAAAATGTTCTGATGATAACAGCCATATAATCTTTGAAAAAATATTCAAAAACAACTAACTAGAGGGACTAGATATTAAACAAAAGCAGGCAGAAACTAGAGAAGAGTAGACACTTGAAAAAAAAATGGAAAGGAAAAGGGTCATTGCTTTTGTTGTTAGAGTTTTTAGCCTCAGGTAGGCTCAAGACTGTGCCATGAAATGTGGCTAACTCTCCAAAGGAAGGAAAAGCTATAGTCTTGCTAGCTAAACGAACCACAGGGTATGGTTTCAGGCAACTATAGCTAATAGAAAAAATCAGGGTGGAAATCTCGGAAAAGAAAAATCAAGAGAGGGAAAACCTTATATTTAACAACTATTTGAATGAATGCTGATATGGTTTGGATCTGTGTTCCCAACAAATCTCATGTTGAATTGTAATCCCCAGGGTTAAAGGTAGGGCCTGGTGGGAGGTGATGGGATCATGGTGGTGGAATTCTCATGAATGGGTTAGCACCATCCCCTCGGTGCAATTCTCTTGATAGTGACTGGGTATGATATCCAGTTGCTTAAAATTGTGTAGCGCCTCCCCACGCTCTCTCTCCCTCCTGTTCCAGTCACGTGAAATGCCTGTTCCTGCTTTGCCTTCTGCCTTGAAAGTTTCCTGAGGCCTCCCCAGAAGCTGAGCAGATGCCAGCATCATACTTCCTGCACAGCCTGTGAACCATGAGCCCATTAAACCTCTTTTGTTTACAAATTGCCCAGCCTCAGGTATTTCTTTATAGCAATGTGAGAACGGACTAATACAACTGCTGACTTCTCCTCAGAGAAATCATGAAAGTCAAAAGACAGTGCAACAACTCTTTTAAAGAGCTGATGTTAGCAACCAAAGGGGGATATCATGAGGGCTTAGACTGAATTTGGAATAAAACCCAAAGCAAATCTGATCCTGTAAGTGGATCAAATATTCTTTTTCTAAAGAATATAACACTGAGGGTCTCTCACTTCTTCTGCTAGTATTACGTGGTCAAGGAAAAACTAACAAACACTCAAACAAAACAAAAAGGAAGGACAAAATCAAACACAAATGTCTACTTTTATTTTAAAAAAGGGTAGAGATTAGGAAGATATAAGAACAAGTAAAAAATGACAGATTGGGAATATTGATTAAAAGGAGAATCTACACTACAGAAGGAGAGAAATGTACTGTCATCACTAATGAAAGTAAATGAGTTCTTAGTAAACTAAGGAGAAAAAAAATGCATGCCAACCAGAATTCTATGTGAAGTGGAAAAAAAAAAGAGAGAGAGAAAGAGAGAGACTGACAAATGGATAGAGGGTGGATGGATGATAAAGGTAGTGGAGTGAAATGTTAATTGAGGAAAACAGGTGCGGGACAAAAAATGTGTACTTCTAACTTTTCTATATGTTTGAATTTCTTCATAATAGAATTTTTAAAATAAAACAATGATAGAAATAGAGATAGAAATTCTACAGGGTTTACACTCTGACTACATAAATGAAAGCAGCAAGAACAAAACTGCTTTTACAGTATTGTGGAGATTGTCTATAGGACTTCCCAGGGATTCCCTTCCCAGAGTGACTTTATTCTTAGCCCAATAAAAATATTCTTGTCCATTGTCCCTAAGTGTGTTTTAAGCACTATGCACACCTGTGGTGTGGCTAAATTTTCAAACTGAATGCTATTTTGTTCCAGTAATTACCTCTCCATGTTTCTGAACTTTTGGTGACTTAGCCCAGTCAAGGTCACCATCTGGAGCTGAGAAAAGAACCTGCCACATAGGAAGCTGCAAGCAAATAACAAGTGAATAAGAGAGTAAGAGCAAGAATGATGATTTAACCATTCTACCATGGAAATCAGGAGGCAGAGAAAGGATTGCAACACGGAGTTAAATATAGTGCTCAAATCATAAGAATCACATGAAACCAACTTTCTTTTTTGGCCACAGACCTCAGTAATTATAGATCCTATAATGGAGACAGTGGTATCTCAGGGACCTAAAAGCTACAATTCTCTTCATTGATCTGCACCTCCCTAGGTTTACGTAATTTCTCTTCTCTCTTGGTTTATTGTTTTTCCTTGCACACTTCTGATCCTTCCCTTAGCTCTTCCTAGGAATTCTCTTCTCCTCCACTTTCTCCCTAACATTTCTTACGCGCCCATCATCCACCTCACCTCTCCCTTCTCCTCTCTCCTCTGCCTAGTACACTGTCTTCCCTCACCCTCCTTTTAACCTCCTCTGTTGTGCATCATCTCCTTTTCACCTTGCTCATGAAATAATAATGAGAATGACAAACTGAAAATAGTGAATGTCTCTAAGGAATTCACAATTCTGCCGAGTACATAGATATACCAGCAGGTTTGAAATACTGATGACTGAACCTTCATGTGAGCTTAACAGAAACCTTCTATTAACCAAACCCAGAGAAAGGGCAGGAGCCCGCAAGGTAAATTTTAATTGCGGGTACTTTATCAAACTCCTTTTTTGAGATGACTCATTCTATGCCAGAGAGAATTAAATGAACAAGGAAGGCAAAGCACAGTCACACATTAACCCCAGATTTGTTTCAGAAAAACTAGTCAGAGCTGTACATTTATAATCTGCTGGTGCCAATGCTAACCATGAATGGGTGGCTGCCCAGTCTCTGCGGCCTAAACTAAACAAACAAAAAGTAAGGATGCACTTAATATGAAACACGCTATGAGCCTGGTGGGAAATGTGATGTCTTCTAGATATTGCTCACGTTGTATGTGGGAATCTGGACTATAGGGAGAGTCAACTACAAACCTCAACCACAGGTTTCCCTAATGTAAAATGCGTATTCCTGTATCTGCAAGGATTTCTATCCCAGTCAATGTGAACTGATGGGTATTGCTTTGAGAGAGATGATTAGAAGTTGAAGGGTGGGTTAGTGTGAACCTAAATGCTAGCCGCCACCACCACCATTACCAAGGAGGAGGTGGTAACTTGGAAGACAATGTAGAAAAGTGGTTAAGAACAAAGACAGTAGGGAGAGGAGAAAAGCCAAATTTAGGGGGAGTGCTGCCTTATCCTTTAGCAGCCAGATAATCTCAGGCTACTTGCTCTGTTTGTTCATTCATTTATTTTTAGCAAAGGTGTACATATACATGTGTATGTGTATATGAGTACATTCATATATGTGCATGTACATACATGAATATGTGTGTGCACATGCGTATGTCAAACAGGTTCCTGTCCGTTATCACTGAAGACCAAAGGTAAACACTTCAATTCCTTTAACTGATTATGCTAATATTTATATTTTCTGGTATTGTTTGCAACCAAATTTCTGGGGTTTCTTTCAATGCATATACTGCTATTTTTTTTGGTTTCTGTCTCAAATATTGTTTTTGGATTCCACTAAACAGATGAGGACTTAAATCTCTAACATTCCACCCCAGAAACGCTAACATAGCGTACCTTCCCCTAGTCCCCTAGTACAGTTATATCAGAAGCTGCAGTTAGCTCTGTATTTGTTATTCACTTCCCTGTGAGTACATCATTAGTCACAGCTGAGCCATGAAGTATTATTACATTTATTTTCCGGGGTCAACATTGCATTTTCCCTAGAGTAAGTAATCCCCCCTCCCAAACTTCCCCCTTCTTTCTCACCTTCTCTCTCAGGAAAGAAAGAAGTTTTTTAATTTTTGTCTACCTTTAAGGCATCTCCAAAATCTCACACATGAGGATAAGTCCCCTCTCAATACACCCAAGCATATCAAATCCTCCTGGATGTGACAAAGCTACCATCCTTGGGCTTCTTTCACCACCATACTGCGGATTTCCTTTCCATGGGGTGCCTGCTATGAAGTGAATGTTTGCATCCTCCCTAAAATATGTATGTGTCGAACCCTGACCCATCAGTGTGGCTGTATTTGAAGTAAGGAAACAGTTAATGTTTGATGAGATCATAAGGGTGAAATTCGACCCTATAGGTGCAGCGTCCATAGAAGAGGACACCAATGACAAGCCAGAGGGAGAGTCCTCACCAGGAGCTCACCCTCCTTGATTTCAATCTGAAACTTCCAACCTGGAGAATGGTGAAAAGGTAAATTGTTGTTGTGTCAGCCACCCAGTCTCACGTACTTTGTCACAGCAGCACTGGCAGATGAATACGCCCTCCATCTATTTCTCCGCAGCCTATGCCTCCCTCACTACTGCTCACACCCCTAATAGTGGGGTGGAACTTGTTGGCTAGGAGCTTCTTGAGAAGAGGGGAAAGCCAAAATGTTGAGATTTATAGACCTGGAAATATCCTTAATCTACTCTCACACTTGGTTGAACATCAGATGGGGTATGAAACTCTAATTTTTAAGTCATTTTCCCTGAGAACATTGATTACATTTCTCATTGTTCCTAGTGCATATTTCTGCTAGTTTCCCAGGCCATTCTGGAGGAGTATGGTCTCATTTCTACTTTGACTCTGTGAAAGTAACCTGCATGCCTGTTAGTGAGAACATTAATGTGTGTGTGTCTGGAGGTTTTTACAATCATTTTGTCCCCATTATTCTGAAATTTCACCATTTGCTACTTAGTAAAGATCTATTTTTATCCACTATTTTTATCCAGAATACTCTGCTGGACATTCAAGCAGAGTATTCAACCTAGATACTCATGTATTTCAGCTTGGGAAATTTATTGAGTCATCTTTAAAATGAGTAGCTTTCTATTTTCTCTGCCCTTCCTTTTTTGGAACCTTATTATTTGGATGTTGGATCTGCAGGACTGACACTCTTATTGTTTTTATTTTTTCTTTCCTGTGTGATATCTCTGTCTTTTAGTTCTACTTTTGGGGACAAAAGTCTATCTTCAATTCTATTGTCTAATTCTTATATTTAATTTTTCATTGTGATACATTTTAATTTCTGGAAGTTTTGTTTGGGTTCTCTGTTTTTTTAATAACCTCCTGTTCATGTGTCATAGATGGCATGTGTTCTCTTATCTGTCTGAGGATTTTAAATACTTGTTTAAGTTTTCCATTTCCTGCATGTTTTCTGTGTACTCCAAATTAGGTTCATTTGTTTTGTTATGTTTGCTATTTGTCTGTTTTTTTAATTTGTCTGTCTTTCAAATTAGAGGTTTACTAAAAATATCTTGACATCTCTGGCTGTCTGCTTATATTTATGGGAGAGGGTAAAAACTTCATTCAAAGCCCCCTCTGTGAGGGGATAGCCCTCTTTATTCACCAAAGAAAGGCCTGATGTGACCGCTTTAGGAATCACCTTCCTAGCCAGCATCTACAGGATTTTCTCATTGGCTGACCAATTTTTCAGAAGAGGACTTCTCTGGTCTTCTCCAGTCCTCTTCCTTATAAACCTGGATTCTAATGTTTTTCATAGTCTGGGACCATCACATTGGTCCCTGTAGATTTCCACTTGGTTCTCTGTTGTTCCAGAGCAGTAGTTCTCCCATCAGCTGTGCCTGGGGACTCTATTCCTGAATTCCTCTGATTTAGCCTTTACAGCAAAAGTCCAGTGTTCTGCCAAGGTTAGCGAGAGGCAGTTGCTGGGATCCTCAGGGTACGAGTAGGGTTCCAGGAGTTTAAACATCTATTATACATGATTCAGAAAATCATTTCAGCCCCATCTCTAGCCCTAGTCTTTCAAGTCTTTGTTTCCTCCACAGTCCTGAACTCTGGGTTGTGAAAATGGGCTAGCTTGCTGCTGGGCATCCCCCATCACTGACTCACTTTCCAGTGTCTGCAAACTGCTAAGTTTATTTCCTCTCACCCTTTACTACTACCTTAAAAATGTTACTGCTAAGGCCGGGTGCAGTGGCTCACACCTGTAATCCCAGCACTTTGGGAGGCCAAGGAGGGTGGATCATCTGAGGTCAGTAGTTCGAGACCAGCCTGACCAACATGGAGAAACCCCGTCTCTACTAAAACTACAAAAATTAGCCGGGTGTGGTGATGCATGCCTGTAATCCCAGCCACTCGGGAGGCTGAGACAGGAGAATCTCTTGAACCCGGGAGGCAGGGGTTGCAGTTAGCCAAGATCATGCCATTGCACTCCAGCCTGCGCAATAATAGCGAAACTTCATCTCAAAAAAAAAATATATATATATATATATTTATATTACTGCTATTGCCTTCTCACCCATACTCTTGGACCATGTGAGTATACAGCATTTAAAAAGTAATTTACCATCACTGTGGTGATACTTTAGGATGAAACTGATAAACACATGGGTTCACTCTCTGTTCTGAAACCACCTCCTAGATATATGCCCTTAGTCAAGTTATTGCTTTCCTGTAACTCAGTTTCCTTATTTCTAAAATGGGGATAATAATAGTATTCAACTGTGTAAGGTTATTTTGAGGATTCAGTAGATAATACCTATGAAGAGCTTGAACAGGAAATTACATAACCAGCAGCAGTACCCAGATACTACATCAAGGGACTTGCGTGAGCCTCTGAGACTTGCTGGCTTCAGGTGAGACTCAGCAGATTACCAGCTGTGGTGGCTATGGGGCAAAACTCCTTCTACTCAAGAAAAGCAGAGGGAAAAATAAAGGGGACTTTATCTTACAACTTAGGTACCAGCAGGGCCACGGGTGAGTAGAGCACCAAGTGGGCTTTTGGGGCCCTTGATTCCATGACTTGACTCTTGGATGGCATTTCTGGACCTTCCCTGGGCCAGAGGGAAGCCCATTGCCCTGAAGGGTGGGTCCCAGGCCAAGCAGCGTTCACCACAAGCTGACTTAAGAGCCTTTGGGCCATAAGGGAACATCAGTGGTAGTCTGGCAGTACTTCTCATGGCCTAGGGTGGTGGTGCCTATGGGGTGAGGCTCCTCTGCATTTGAAAAGGGGAGAGAAGAGTGGGAAGAACTGCATCTTATGGTTTGAGTGCCAGATTAGCTGCAGCACAATAGAACACCAAGTACACATCTAAGGTTTTTGACTCTAGTCCCTGACTCCTAGATGGCACCTCAGGACCCAGGGCCTGGGGGACCTCACTGTCCTGAAAGGAAGGACACAGACCTGGATGGCTTTGCCACCAGCTGATTGTACAGCCCCTGGACCTTGAGTAAGCATAAACAGTAGCCAGGGAGTGGTTACAGCAAGCCTTGGACAAGACCCAGTGCTGGCTTCAGGCCTGACCCAGCACAGTCATAGCAGTGGTGGCTACAGGTGTGCTTGTGTCACTAAAGCCACAGGTTTAGGTGGCTCAGAGCAAAGAGAGAGAAACTCTGTTTGTTTGGGAGAAAGTAAGGGAAGAGAACAAGAGTCTCTGCCAGGTAACCCGGAGAATTCTCCAGGATCTCCAAGACCACTAAGGTAGTACCTCTACAAGTCAGCAAGAACCACAGTGTTACTGGGTGTGGGGTGCCCCACTAAAGCAGATAGAACTTAGGTCACAACACTCAAATTCTTTCAAGTATCTGGAAAACCTCCCAAGAAGGATAGGTACAAAAAGGCCCAAACTGTGAAGACTATAAGAAATGCCTAACTCTTCAATGCCCAGACACCAAAGAACATCTACTAGCATCAACAACATCCAGGAAAACTTGACCTCCATAAATAAATTGTATAAGGCACCAGGGACCAATCCTGAAGAAACAGAGACATGGGACCTTTCAGAGAAATCAAAATCGCCATGTTAAGAAAACTCAAAAGGAATTCAAGATAACACAGAGAAGGAATTCAGAATTCTACGAGATATATTTAACAAAGAGATTGAAATAATTAAAAGGAATAAAGCAAAAATTCTGGAGCTGAAGAAGGCAATTGGCATACTAAAGAATGCATCAGATTCCTTTACTAGCAGAATTGATCAAACAGAAGAAAGAATTAATGACCTTGAAGACAGGCTATTTGAATATGCACAGTAAGGAGACAAAAGAAAAAAGAATTAAAGACAATGAAGCATGCCTACAGGATCTATAAAATAGCTACAAAATGGCAAATTTAAGAGTTATTGGCCTCAAGGAGGAGACATAGAAAGAGAGGGGTAGAAAGTTTATTGAAAGGGGTAACAGAAATCCTCAAACCTAGAGAAAGACATCAACATCCAAGTACAAGAAGGTTATAAAACATCAGACAGATTTAAGCCAAAGAAGACTACCTCAAGACATTTAATAATCAAAATCCCAAAGGTGAAGGATAAAGACAGGCTCCTAAAAGCAGCAAGAGAAAAGAAACAAACAACATACAATGGAGCTCCAATATGTCTGGCAGCAGGCCAGGAGACTGAGGCATGACATATTTAAAGTGCTGAAGGAAAAAGCTTTTACCCTAGAATATTATAGTACATCTGGCAAAAATATATCCTTCAAACATGAAGGAGAAATAAAGACTTTTCCAGAGAAGCAAAAATCGAGGAATTTCATCAACACTGGGCCTGTCCTACAAGAAATGCTAAAGGGAGTACTTCAATCAGAAAGAAAAGGATGTTAATGAGCAATAAAAAAATCATCTGAAGATACAAAAACCACAGATAATAGTAAGTACACAGAAAAATACAGAATATGATAATGCTGTAACTGTGGTGTGTAAACTACTCTTATCCTAAGCAGAAAGGCTAGATGATGAATGAATCAAAAATAATAACTACAATTTTCAAGACATAGTACAATAAGATAAAAATAGAAAAAAAAAGTTAAAAAGCAGAAGGACGAAGTGAGGGTGTAGAGTTTTTATTAGTTTTCTTTTTGCTTGTTTGTTTGTGCAAACAGTGTGAAGTTGTTATCAGGTTAAAATAATGGGTTATAAAACAGTATTTGCAAACCACATGGCAACCTCAAACCAAAAAACATACAATGTACACACAAAAAATAAAAAGCAAGAAACGAAATCATAGCACCAGAGAAAATCACCTTTGCTAAAGGAAGACAGGAAGGAAAGAATAAAGAAAAAGTCACCACAAGACAACATAAAACAAATAACAAAATGGTAGGAGTAAGTCCTTACTTATCAATAGTAACATTGAATATATATTGATTAAACTCTCCATTCAAAAGGCATAGACTGGCTCAATGGATGAAAAAACAAGACCCATTTACCTGTTGCCTACAAGAAATAAACTTAACCTATAAAGACACACATAGAATGAAAATAAAAGGATAGAAAAAGCTATGTCATGCCTAAAGGAAATCAAAGGAGCAAAAGTAACTATACTTACATCGGACAAAATATATTACAAGACAAAAACTAAAAGAGAAAAAGAAGGTCATCATATAATGATAAAGGGTTAACTGAGCAAAAGGATATAACAATTTTAAGTATACATGCACCCAAAACTAGAGCACCAGATATATAAAGCAAATATTATTAAAGCTAAAGAGAGATATAGGCCCTGATACAATAATAGTTGGAGACTTCAACAGCCCACTTTCAGCATTAGACAGATCTTCCAGACAGAAAATCAACAAAGAAGCATCAGACTTAATCTGCACTATAGAACTAATGGATCTAATATATAGTTACAAAACATTTCATCCAACAGCTGCAAACTACACCTTCTTTTCCTGAGCACGTGGGTCATTCTCAAGAATAGGCCATATGTTAGGCTCAAAAGCAAGTCTTAAAACAAATAATTGAAATAATATCAAGCATCTTCTCTGACCACAATGGAACAAACTAGAAATTAATAAAAGAGGAATTTTGCAAACAATACAAACACATGGAAATTAAACGATATGTTCCTGGGCCAGGGGCAGTGGCTCATACCTGTGATCCCAGCACTCTGAGAGGCCAAGATGGGTGGATCGTCTGTGGTCAGGTGTTTGAGACCAGCCTGGCCAACATGGTGAAACCCCATCTCTACTAAAATACAAAAATTAGCCTGGTGTGATGGTGGATGCCTGTAATTCCAGCTACTCAGGAGGCTGAGACATGAGAATCGCTTCAACCTGGGAGGTGGAGGTTGCAGTGAGCTCAGATGGTGTCACTGCACTCCAGCCTGGGTGACAGAGTAAGACTCTGTTTCAAAAAAAAAAAAAAAAAGCTTCCTGAATGACAAGTGGGTCAATGAAAAAATTAAGAAGGAAATTGAAAAATTTCTTGAAACATACAATAATGGAAACACAACAAGCCAAAAACTATGGAATAAGGCAAAAGCAATACTAAGAGAGAAGCTTATAGCTATAAGTGCCTACATCAAAAAAGAGAAAAAACTCAAATAAACAATCTAACGATGCATCTTAAAGAGCTAGAAAAGCAAGAGCAAACATAACCCAAAATTAGTAGAAAAAAGAGAAATAATAAAGATTAGAGCAGAAATAAATAAAAATGAAATGATAACACAAAACAGGGAGAAAATGAAATGTTGCTTTTTTGAAAAGTTAAACAAAATTAACAAACCTTTAGCAAGACTAAGAAAAAAAGAGAAAAATACAAATAAATAAAATCGGAAATGAAAAAAGATACATTACAACTGATACTGCAGAAATCCAAAGGATGATTAATGGCTACCATGAGCAACTACATGCCAAAAAATTGGAAAAATCTAGAAGAAATTCACAAATTCCTAGACACATACAACCTACCAAGACCTAACCAAGAAAAAATCCAAAACATGAACAGACCAATAATTAGTACAGAGATCGAAGCTGTAATAAAATATTTCCCTCTAAAGAAAAGCCTGGGACCCTATGGCTTCACTGTTAAATTCTACCGAACATTTAAACAAGAACTAATACCAATCCTACCCAAACTATTCCAAAAAATAGAGGAGGAGAGAATACTTCCAAACTCGTTCTATGAGGCTTGTTACCCAAACCAGAAAAAGACACATCAAAAAAAGAAAACTCTAGGCCAATATCTTCGATTAATATGGATGCAAAAATCCTCAACAAAATACTAGCAAACTGAATTCAACAATACATTAGAAAGATCATTCATCATAACCAAGTGGGATTTATCCCTGGGATGCAAGGATGGTTCAACATATGCAAATCAATCAATGTGATACATCATATCAACAGAATGAAGGATGAAAACCATATAATCATTTCAATTGAAGTGGAAAAAGCATTTGATAGACTTCGATATCCCTTCATGATAAAAACCCTCAAAAAACTGGGGATAGAAGAAACATACCTCAATAAAAGCCATATACAACAGATGCACAGCAAGTATCATACCGAATGGGGTAAAACCAAAAGCCTTTCCTCTAAGATTTGGAATATGACAGGAAGCCCACTGTTGCCACTGTTATTCAATATAGTGCTAGAAGTCCTGGCTAGAGCAATCAGAAAAAAGAAAGATATAAAGGGCATTCAAATTGGAAAGAAGAAGGCAAATTATCCTTGTTTGCAGATGATATAATCTTATATTTGGAACAATCTAAAGACTCCACAAGAAAACTATTAGAACTGATAAGTAAATTCAGTAAAGTTGCAAGATACAAAATCAATATACAACATTCAGTAGCATTTATATGCCAACAGTGCACAATGCGAAAAAGAAACAAAAAAGCAATCCCATTTATAATAGCCACACATACAATTAAAGACCTAGGAATTGACCAAAGAAGTGAAAAATCTCTATAATGAAAATATAAAACACTGATGAAATAAACTGAAGAGGACACTGAAAAATGGAAAAATATTCCATGGTCATGGATTGGAAGAATCAATATTGTTAAAATGTTCATATTACTGCAAGCAATCTACAGATTCAATGCAATCTCTTTCAAAATACCAATGCCATTCTTCACAGAAATAGAAAAAAAATCCTAAAGTTTGTATGAAATCAGAAAAGGCCCAGAATAGTCAAAGCTATCCTAAGCAAAAAGAACAAAATTGGAGGGATCACATTACCTGACTTCAAATTATACTACAGAGCTATGGTAACCAAAACAATATGGCACTAGTATAAAGACAGACACATCAACCAAGGGAACAGAACAGAGAACCCAGAAACAAGTCCACCTACCTACAGTGAACTTATTTTCAACAAAGGTGCCAAGAACATACACTGGAGAAAAGACTGTCTCTTCAGTAAATGGTGGTTGGAAAACTGGATATCAATATGCAGAGGAATGTAGACCCCTATCTCTCACCAAATACAAAAATCAAAACAAAATAGATTAAATACTTAAATTTAAGGCCTCAAGCTATAAAACTAGTACAAGAAAACATTGGAGGAAATCTCCAGGACATTTGTCTGGGCAAAAATTTCTTGAGCAATACCCCACAAGCACAAGCAACCAAAGCAAAAATGGACACATGATATCACATCAAGTTGAAAAGCTTCTGCACAGCAAAGGAAACAATCCACAAAGTGAGGAGAAAACCCACAGAATGGAGAAAATATTTGCAAACTACCCATCTGACAAAGGATTAATAACCAGAATATATAAGGATCTCAAACAACTCTAAATGAAAAAATCTAATAATCTGATCCAAAAATGGGCAAAAGATGTGAATAGACATTCCTTAAAAGAAGACATACAAATGGCAAACAGGCATATGAAAAAGTGCCCAATATCACTGATCATCAGAGAAATGCAAATCAAAACTACAGTGAGATATCATCTCACCCTAGTTAAAATGGCTTTTATCGAAAAGACAGGAAATAACAAATGCTGGCAAGGAGGTGGAGAAAAGGAAATTCACGTACAGTGTTGGTGGGAATGTAAATTAGTAAACCCGCTATGGAGAACAGGTTGGAGGCTCCTCAAAAAAACTACAGATAGAGCTACCATATGATCCAGCAATCCCATTGCTGGGTATATGCCCAAAAGAAAGGAAATCAGTATATCAAAGAGATACCTGCGCTCCTATGTTCCTTGCAGCACTGTTTACAATAGCCAAGATTTGGAAGCAACCTAAGTGTTAATCAACAGATGAATGGATAAAGAAAATATGGTACATATACACAATGGAGTATTATTCAGCCATAAAAATGAATGAGATCCTGTCATCTGCAACAATATGGATGGAACTGGAGAACGTTATGTTAAGTTAAATAAGCCAAGCACAAAAAGACATACATCACATGTTCTCACTTATTTGTGGGATCTAAAAATAAAAACAAGCTTGTGAACATAGAGAGTAGAAGAATGGTGACCAGAGGCTGGGCAGTGTAGTGGGGGGCGGGGGGGCTCTGGTGGGCAAGGTGGAGATGGTTAATGGGTACAAAAAAATAGTTAAAGAATGAATTAGACCTACTATTTGATAGCACAACAGGATGACTATAGACAATAATAACTTAATTGTACATTTTTAAATAACTTGAAGAGTGTAATTGGATTGTTTGTAACACAAAGGATAAATGCTTGAAGGAATGTATACCCTGTTTTCCATGATATGCTTATTTCAAATTGCCTGCCAGTATCAAAACATCTCATGTACCCAATAAAAACATACAACTACTATGTACCCACAACAATTTAAAATAAAAACAAAAATTTTAAAAAGAGCATGATTTTGATGGCACACAATGTGGGTTCAAATCTTAATTGCATTATTTACTAGCAAAGTGAATTTATGTAAGTTATTTACTAGTTCATGCCTCCACTTCTTCATGTGTGAAACAGAGAACACAATGGCTCCTACCTCAGTGAGTACTTGTGAGGGTTGCATGAGATAATCTGCAAAGTACTTAGAACTTAGCAAGCTCTCAATAAAAATTAAGCTATAGTGTCATTTTATTTTAGTGATCATAAATGTATTTCTAAAAGCTTATACGGTTTTCACTGAAAACTCATTTTTTCTTGCTTATCTTCTCTAGAAAGTTCATATCATGTCACAAACAGAGCTGTAGAAATATAACTAAGGTGGTTTTGGAGGAAATACAGCATTTCCAGGAGACCAAATATTTTTCTCTGCAAATGTGCTAAACAATAGTCAATGATGTTCATAAAATAACTTGACAGTGATAAATGTGAATGGTCCTATTGTAAACGTTGCATTATGTGAAAATTTTGGCAGGAGTGGTGGACTTGGGAACTCTTTCTAAGTTTTTCTTTATCATAAGAGTAAGTGTAGAAAGTTGGACAAGCAGGTAGGTAATTGCATGAATAAATAAGATTCCCAAAGATCCTTGGACTCAGAGACACCAAGATAATCCATGAGCATAACTGAAAAATGAGGCAAAGAGATGCAGGAAGAAGAGATGGAGAAGACATGGCACAATAACAAGAGTGCAGAAAACATCCAATTACAAAAGTGGTTGTCAAAGTTCGTTCCCAGGAGCACAATGTTGTCTGAGCTGCTCAGAAGTATCCTGCCCCATAGAACGCAATAGCAACATCCTTCTCACATAAAGTCATCATCACTCAGTTAACCAAATTTTTCTTGTTTTTTTGTTGCTGTTGTTTGTTTTTTGTTTTTTGTTTTTGTTTTTGTTTTTGTTTTTTGAGATGGAGTCTTACTCTGTCGCCGAGGCTGGAGTGCAGTGGCACTATCTCGGCTCACTGCAACCTCTGCCTCCCTGGTTCAAGGGATTTTCCTGCCTCAGCCTCCCAAGTAGCTAGGATTACAGGCACCTGCCACCATGCCCAGCTAATTGAATTTTTAGTAGAGACAGGGTTTCACCATGTTGAAACCAGACTGGTGCTGAACGCCTGACCTCAAGTGATCTACCCGCTTTGGCCTCCCAAAGTGCTGGGATTACAGGCATGAGCCATTGCACCCTGCCAATTTAAGTATTTCCTCCACTACACTATCAAAACTTTTTGTACCTATTCCTGCCTCTAGACCCTTGCCTTCCTGAGTTTTGCAGCAGTTTGGATCTGAGACGAGCTCTTCCTCCTGCAGCCCAGGGCTAGAATCTCGGTAATGCCTTAGTTTCCAGTTCCCCTTAGTTTCCATTGCACCCAAGTGCTGAACCCTGCCTTACTCAAGCAACTCTTAGCTGACTTGGTCATATTTTAAGCCAATGGCTTTCAATTTTAATGTTTTTCCTTATTTCCTATTATAAAAATAATACATTGTCATTGTTGAAAATCTGCAAAATACAGAGAAGCACAAAAAAGAAAATGTTTGAATCACCTCCAGGGAGAGCTACAGTAAATATTATCTAATTTTCCAGTAATTTTCTGTATATTTTTGTAAAAATGAGATCATGTAGTGTGAATATACCATGTAATAAACATTTTTTTTCTGTTCTCACTCTTCTGCCACAGAGCTTCACGGTAGACTATTACGGATTCTAACTTTTATATATGTGCAAGATGTACTTAATGGATCCCTCTATGTGATAATTTAGTATGTTTCAGATATTTCACCATTACAGATCATGCTAAAAATACTCCTTTATCTCCCTTAATGTATCCATCATTCTCTGCCACGTACTTTAAAAATGGAGTCAACATCCCCTGCTTTGGAAGGCAGAGAATTGTATTCCTAGGAAGATTTTTATAAAAGAATTTGGGAGAGTTGTTAGTATAAATGAATAATGTTTTTAAAGATGTTGGAAGTAGAGTGTCAGCTTGTTTTTGTGCTGCTATAACAGAATAGTACAGATTGGTTAATTAATAATGTACATATGTTTATTTGGCTTATGTTTCTGAGGCTGGGAAGTCCAAGATCAAGGGGTCCCATCTAGCGAGGGCCTTTCTGCTGCATCACAAACATGACAGAAGGCATCATATGGTGAGAGATGGAAAGAGCTGAACCCATCCTTTTGTAAGGAGCCCACGCCCACAATAATGGCATCAATCCATTCATGAAGGCAAAGCCCTCGTGACCTAATCACCTCTTAAAGGTCCCACCTCTCAACACTGTTGCAATGGGGATTGAGTTTCCAACATATGAACTTTGGAAGAGGCATTCAAACCATAGCAGCAAGCTGTATTCATTTACTTCTGTATCTCTTAAATGAACTCTCTCATTCCTCCAAAATGTTAAGAAATATGAGAAATTTTTTACAATAGCCAATATAGATGCAATTAGTAACAGCTATTAGGTAACTTTTCTTTCCCTCTGCACTGGATATTGCTTGTACCCTCCAGAAAACGCCAGGGAACAAGAGAGGGTCAATATAGACAGAAGAACATACAGACAGCTGGAAGGGAAAGGTCGTTTATTCCAACTTCCCTCATTGTTCATAGAATGAGACTGAGGTTCAAAGAGAGAAAGTGACTTCCCCAAGATCAAGAGGGTATCCCAGCAGAAACAGGAGCTTCAGACTCCAGTGTCCTGAACAAAATCTTTCCTTCTCTATAATGCTGGCTTTGTCAAAGCCACATCCACTGCTCACTCCCCAGAAAGACCATCAGCATGAGTTGTTCATGAAGTCAAGGGAAGTTTATTAGACCTACAGCAGTGGGGAAGAATACCAGCTTGCCAGAGTCTTAGAGGTGTTGGAAGGAAACAGTCAGAAAAGGGATTTTGACGGGGTCTGGGAGACTGGCCTCAAGGGGTCTTTCAAGGTGGAGGACAGATTGTAAATGGGTGCTGTTCATGATTTAGGATTCGGGAACACAGCAAGGTGAGCATTTTAAGCCCTTCTTTATAAGTAAACTACTCCTTGATAAGCAAACTATTTGCTGACTAGACTTGAGAGAATAGCTATTGTCCAGACAAGCAAATTCTTTTCCCATAGAAATTGGTTTACAGGTGGAGCCAAGATGGCCGAATAGGAGCAGCTCCGGTCTACAGCTCCCAGCCTGAGTGACACAGAAGACGGGTGATTTCTGCATTTCTGTTTGAGGTACCGGTTTCATCTCACTAGGGAGTGGAAAACAGTGGGTGCAGGACAGTCGGTGAAGTGCACTGTGCACGAGCCGAAGCAGGGCGGGGCATTGCCTCACTCGGGAAGCACAAGGGGTCAGGGAGTTCCCTTTCCTAGTCAAAGAAAGGGGTAACAGACGGCACCTGGAAAATTGGGTCAGTCCCACCCTAATACTGCACTGTTCCAACGGGCCTGGAAAACGGCACACCAGGAGATTGTGTCCCGCACCTGGCTCGGAGTGACCTATGCCCACGGAGTCTCCCTGATTGCTAGCACAGCAGTCTGAGATCAAACTCCAAGGTGGCAGCGAGGCTGGGGGAGGGGTGCCCGCCATTGCCCAGGCTTGCTTAGGTAAACAAAGCAGCCAGGAAGCTCGAACTGGGTGGAGCCCACCACAGCTCAAGGAGGCCTGCCTGCCTCTGTAGGCTCCACCTCTGGGGGCAGGGCACAGACAAACAAAAATTCAGCAGGAACCTCTGCAGACATAAATGTCCCTATCTGACTGACAGCTTTGAAGAGAGTAGTGGTTCTCCCAGCACGCAACTGGAGATCTGAGAACGGACAGATTGCTTCCTAAAGTGGGTCCCTGACCCCCGAGCAGTCTAACTGGGAGGCACCCCCGAGTGGGGACAGACTGACACCTCACTCCGCCAGGTACTCCTCTGAGACAAAACTTCCAGAGGAACTATCAGACAGCTGAATTTGTGGTCTCATGAAAATCCGCTCTTCTGCAGCCACCGTTGCTGTCACCCAGCCAAACAGGGTCTGGAGTGGACCTCTAGTAAACTCCAACAGACCTGCAGCTGAGGGTCCTGTCTGGTAGAAGGAAAACTAACAAACAGAAAGGACATCCACACCAAAAACCCATCTGTACATCACCATCATCAAAGACCAAAAGTAGATAAAACCACAAAGATGGGGAAAAAACAGAGCAGAAAAACTGGAAACTCTAAAAAGCAGAGCACCTCTCCTCCTTCAAAGGAATGCAGCTCCTCACCAGCAATGGAACAAAGCTGGACGGAGAATGACTTTGACGAGTTGAGAGAAGAAGGCTTCAGACGATCAAACTACTCCGAGCTACGGGAGGAAATTCAAAACAATAGCAAAGAAGTTAAAAACTTTGAAAAAAAATTAGACAAATGGATAACTGGAATAACCAATGAAGAGAAGGGCTTAAAGGAGCTGATGGAGCTGAAAGCCAAGTATCGAGAACTACGCGAAGATTGCAGAAGCCTCGGTAGCCGATGCGATCAACTGGAAGAAAGGGTATCGCTTATGGAAGATGAAGTGAATGAAATGAAGTGAGAAGGGAAGTTTAGAGAAAAAAAAGAATAAAAAGAAACGAACAAAGCCTCCAAGAAATTTGGGACTATGTGAAAAAACCAAACCTACGTCTGATTGGTGTACCTGAAAATGACGGGGAGAATGGAACCAAGTTGGAAAACACTCTGCAAGATATTATCCAGGAGAACTTCCCCAATCTAGCAAGGCAGGCCAACATTCAGATTCAGGAAATACAGAGAATGCCACAAAGATACTCCTCGAGAAGAGCAACTCCAAGACACATAATTGTCAGATTCACCAAAGTTGAAATGAAGGAAAAAATGTTAAGGGCAGCCAGACAGAAAGGTCGGGTTACCCACAAAGGGAAGCCCATCAGACAAACAGCTGATCTCTCGGCAGAAACACTACAAGCCAGAAGAGAGTGGGGGCCGATATTCAACATTCTTAAAGAAAAGAATTTTCAACCCAGAATTTCATATCCAGCCAAACTAAGCTTCATAAGTGAAGGAGAAATAAAATACTCTACAGACAAGCAAACACTGAGTGATTTTGTCACCACCAGGCCTGCCCTAAAAGAGCTCCTGAAGGAAGCACTAAACATGGAAAGGAACAACCGGTACCAGCCCCTGCAAAAACATGCCAAATTGTAAAGACCATCGAGGCTAGGAAGAAACTGCATCAACTAACGAGCAAAATAACCAACTAACATCATAATGACAGGATCAGATTCACACATAACAACATTAACTTTAAATGTAAATGGGCTAAATGCTCCAATTAAAAGACACAGACTGGCAAACTGGATAAGGAGTCAGGACCCATCAGTGTGCTGTATTCAGGAAACCCATCTCACGTGCAGAGACACACATAGACTCAAAATAAAGGGATGGAGGAAGATCTATCAAGCAAATGGAAAACAAAAAAAGGCAGGGGTTGCAATCCTAGTCTCTGATAAAATAGACTTTAAACCAACAAAGATCAAAAGAGACAAAGAAGGCCATTACATAATGGTAAAGGGATCAATTCAACAAGAAGAGCGAACTATCCTAAATATATATGCACCCAACACAGGAGCACCCAGATTCATAAAGCAAGTCCTCAGTGACCTACAAAGGGACTTAAACTCCCATACAATAAAAATGGGAGATTTTAACACCCCACTGTCAACATTAGACAGATCAACGAGACAGAAAGTTAACAAGGATATCCAGGAATTGAACTCAGTTCTGCACCAAGTGGGCCTAATAGACATCTACAGAACTCTCCACCCCAAATCAACAGAATATACATTCTTTTCAGCACCACACCACACCTATTCCAAAATTGACCACATAGTTGGAAGTAAAGCTCTCCTCAGCAAATGTAAAAGAACAGAAATTATAAAAAACTGTCTCTCAGACCACAGTGCAATCAAACTACAACTCAGGATTAAGAAACTCACTCAAAACCGCTCAACTACATGGAAACTGAACAACCTGCTCCTGAATGATTATTGGGTACATAATGAAATGAAGGCAGAAATAAAGATGTTCTTTGAAACCAACGAGAACAAAGACACAACATACCAGAATCTCTAGGACACATTCAAAGCAGTGTGTAGAGGGAAATTTATAGCACTAAATGCCCACAAGAGAAAGCAGGAAAGATCCAAAATTGACACCCTAACATCACAATTAAAAGAACTAGAAAAGCAAGAGCAAACACATTCAAAAGCTAGCAGAAGGCTAGAAATAACTAAAATCAGAGCAGAACTGAATGAAATAGAGACACAAAAAACCCTTCAAAAAATTAATGAATCCAGGAGCTGGTTTTTTGAAAAGATCAACAAAATTGATAGACCGCTAGCAAGACTAATAAAGAAGAAAAGAGAGAAGAATCAAATAGATGACATAAGAAATGAAAAGGGGGATATCACCACCGATCCCACAGAAATACAATCTATCATCAGAGAATACTACAAACACCTCTATGCAAATAAACTAGAAAATCTAGAAGAAATGGATAAATTCCTCGACAAATACACCCTCCCAAGACTAAACCAGGAAGAAGTTGAATCGCTGAATAGACCAATAACAGGCTCTGAAATTGTGGCAATAATAAATAGCTTACCAACCAAAATGAGTCCAGGACCTGATGGATTCACAGCCGAATTCTACCAGAGGTACAAGGAGGAACTGGTACCATTCCTTCTGAAACTATTCCAATCGATAGAAAAAGAGGGAATCCTCCCTAACACGTTTTATGAAGCCAGCATCATCCTGATACCAAAGCCTGGCAGAGACATAACCAAAAAAGAGAATTTCAGACCAATATCCTTGATGAACATTCATGCAAAATCCTCAATAAAATACTGGCAAACCGTATCCAGCAGCACATCAAAAAGCTTATACACCATGATCAAGTGGGCTTCATCTCTGGGATGCAAGGCTGGTTCAACATACGCAAATCAATAAATGTAATCCGGCATATAAACAGAACCAAAGACAAAAACCACATGATTATCTCAATAGATGCAGAAAAGGCTTTTGACAAAATTCAACAACGCTTCATGCTAAAAACTCTCAATAAATTAGCTATTGATGGGACGTATCTCAAAATAATAAGAGCTATCTATGACAAACCCACAGCCAATATCATACTGAATGGGTAAAAACTGGAAGCATTCCCTTTGAAAACTGGCACAAGACAGGGATGCCCTCTCTCACCACTCCTATTCAACATAGTGCTGGAAGTTCTGGCCAGGGCAATCAGGCAGGAGAAGGAAATAAAGGGTATTCAATTAGGAAAAGAGGAAGCCAAATTGTCCCTGTTTGCAGATGACATGATTGTATATCTAGAAAACCCCATCATCTCAGCCCAAAATCTCCTTAAGCTGATTAGCAACTTCAGCAAAGTCTCGGGATACAAAATCAATGTACAAAAATCAGAAGCATTCTTGTACACCAATCACAGACAAACAAAGAGCCAAATCATGAGTGAACTCCCATTCACAATTGCTTCAAAGAGAATAAAATACCTAGGAATCAAACTTACAAGGGATGTGAAGGAACTCTTCAAGGAGAACTACAAACCACTGCTCAATGAAATAAAAGAGGATACAAACAAACGGAAGAACATTCCACGCTCATGGGTTGGAAGAATCAATATAGTGAAAATGGCCATACTGCCCAAGGTAATTTATAGATTCAATGCCATCCCCATCAAGCTACCAATGACTTTCTTCACAGAATTGGAAAAAACTACTTTAAAGTTCATATGGAACTAAAATAGAGCCCATATCACCAAGTCAATCCTAAGCCAAAAGAACAAAGCTGGAGGCATCACGCTACCTGACTTCAAACTATGCTACAAGGCTACAGTAACCAAAACAGCATGGTACTGGTACCAAAACAGAGACATAGATCAATGGAACAGAGCAGAGCCCTCAGAAATGATGCCACATATCTACAACTATCTGATCTTTGACAAACCTGACAAAAACAAGAAATGGGGAAAGGATTCCCTATTTAATAAATGGTGCTGGGAAAACTGGCTAGCCATATGTAGAAAGCTGAAACTGGATCCCTTCCTTACACCTTATACAAAAATTAATTCAAGATGGATTAAAGACTTAAATGTTAGACCTAAAACCATTAAAATCCTACAAGAAAACCTAGGCAAAACCATTCAGGACATAGGCGTGGGCAAGGACTTCATGTCTAAAACACCAAAAGCAATGGCAACAAAAGCAAAATTGACAAATGGGATCTAATTAAACTAAAGAGCTTCTGCACAGCAAAAGAAACTACCATCAGAGTGAACAGGCAACCTACAGAACGGGAGAAAATTTTTGCAACCTACTCATCTGACAAAGGGCTAATATCCAGAATCTACAATGAACTCAAACAAATTTACAAGAAAAAAACAAACAACCCCATCAAAAAGTGGGCAAAGGACATGAACAGACACTTTTCAAAAGAAGACATTTATGCAGCCAAAAAACACACGAAAAAATGCTCATCATCACTGGCCATCAGAGAAATGCAAATCAAAACCACAGTGAGATACCATCTCACACCAGTTAGAATGGCCATCATTAAAAAGTCAGGAAACAACAGGTGCTGGAGAGGATGTGGAGAAATAGGAACACTTTTACACTGTTGGTGGGACTGTAAACTGGTTCAACCATTGTGGAAGTTGGTGTGGCGATTCCTCAGGGATCTCGAACTAGAAATACCATTTGACCCAGCCATCCCATTACTGGGTATATACCCAAAGGACTATAAATCATGCTGCTATAAAGACACATGCACACGTATGTTTATTGCGGCACTATTCACAATAGCAAAGACTTGGAACCAACCCAAATGTCCAGCAACAATAGACTGGATTAAGAAAATGTGGCACATATACACCATGGAATACCATGCAGCCATAAAAAATGATGAGTTCATGTCCTTTGTAGGGACATGGATGAAACTGGAAAACATCATTCTCAGTAAACTATCTCAAGGACAAAAAACCAAACATCGCATGTTCTCACTCATAGGTGGGAATTGAACAATGAGAACTCATGGACACAGGAAGGGGAACATCACACTCTGGGGACTGCTGTGGGGTGGGGGAGGGGGGAGGGACAGCATTAGGAGATATATCTAGTGCTAAATGACGAGTTAATGGGTGCAGCAAAACAACATGGCACATGGATACATATGTAACAAACCTGCACATTGTGCACATGTACCCTAAAACCTAAAGTATAATAATAAAAACATAAAATAAAAGAAATTGGTTTACAGGAAGTTCCTGAGGCAAACACTGAATGATTGCTTGGTGTATAGACTGATGTTCTCGGAAAATCATTTCCTGCCACAAATAGTTACGTCACGATGTCATACAGGGTGGTCTTGGTTCCCAGTCCTGAGATTTCATGTTTGTGAATGCAGGCATTCCGTCACTTCATGAAGGACCCAGCAGCGGGGATCCAGGCTGGCCATGTGGCCACCTGAGGAAAGGGGGCTACCTCTGACTGAGGGGTCTGGCCCAGATAACTGAGGAACGGTCACAAAAACAGGGTGTCATAAAAACCTGGTGAAGTTTCAGCTACCTACAGGAACGCCTGCTGAATCACAGAATAGAAGCATAGAAGGCATGTGAATCTGCCCGCTCTGAGCTGAGCTGCCCTTCAGCATTCTTCAGATCTGGATCAGTCATGTCCTGGCCATACTTCATCTAACCTCTTAAATCCAACCTCCATTAATTAAAAAAAATTGATTAAGTGTCCACTAAGACAGGAGAATGGCATAAACCCCAGAGGCGGAGCTTGCAGTGAGCCGAGATCGCGCCACTGCACTCCAGCCTGGGCGACAGAGCAAGACTCCATCTCAGAAAAAAAAAAAAAAGAAGAAAAGAAAAAGTCTCACAAAGATGACATTCACAATGGGTCATAAAGGATGATGGATTCGGCAGGTGAAGACGGGAAGGAAGGGCATTTCACCAGAAGCATATGCAAGTGATCTTGAGAAATGGGGTCTTATGAGGACACGGGAGAGCACAGGCTCCATGGCCAGGAGCAGAGCAAGACACAGTGGGAAGGGCAGGGAGGGGATGTATCCTTGAGGGACTTTCATGCCATTCTAAGGAAATGACTCCTTAAGATGTGAGATAGTGAAGATTCATCCATGAAGATTTGATCTTGGTCTTACTCAGATATTTCTGGCACCTTGGTGGAGGACAGGTTGAAGCAGGGGACAGAGGAGCTGCCCACTGACCCGGGAGCCTGGAAGCGTGGCAGGAGAAGGGATCTGCAATGGATAAGAGAGGCAGCATGACCACCCCAAACCCCCAGCCTCACTGCTTTGACTCATTTTGCTGGCACCACAGGAAAACCGCCGTAGTCCCCCCTTATCTGAGGTTTCATTTTCCACAGTTTCAGTTTCCTGCAGTCAACCTCAGTTCCATAATATTAAATGGAATATGCCAGAAATAAGCAATTCACAAGTTTTAAATGGTACGCCTTTCTGGGTAGCGTGATGGAATCTGTCACCGTCCCCTCCACCCGGCACAGGAAGTGAGTCCTCCCTTTGCAGCATATCCACACTGTAGATGCTACAGGCCCCTTAGTCACTTAGGAGCAGCTCAGATATCAGATCCACTGCCTGAAAATCAGTACTGCAGTGCTTGTGTTTAAGTAGCCCCTATTTTACTTATCAATGGCCCCAAAGCATGACAGTGGTGATGCTGGCAATTCAGATAATTCAGATACAGCCAGTTCAGATGGCTTCTCAAAAAGAAGCCATAAAGTGCTTCCTTTAATAGAAAAGGTTGGCCGGGTGCAGTGGCTCATGCCTGTAATCCCAGCACTTTGGGACACCGAGGCGGGTAGATCACGTGAGGTCAGTAGTTCAAGACCACCCTGGCCAATATGGTGAAAGCCCCTCTCTACTAAAAATACAAAAAAAAAAAAAAAAAAAATTAGCCCAGCGTGGTGGAGGGCACCTGTAATCCCAGCTACTCAGGAGGCTGAGGCGGGAGAATTGCTTGAACCCAGGAGGGCAGAGGTTGCAGTGAGCCAAGATCACGAAACTGCACTCCAGCCTGGGTGACAAGCACAAAACTCCGTCTCAAAAAAAAAAAAAGGAAAAGATGAAAGTCCTCAACTTAATAAGGGAGGAAAAGAATTATATGCTGAGGTTGCGAAGATCTACTGTAATAATGACTCTTCCATCACAAAATTGTGAAGAAAGCAAAAGAAATTCATGCTAGTTTTGCTGTCACACTTCTAACTGCAAAAGTTACAGCGAAGGTGTGTAATAAATGCTTTGTTAAGATGCAAAAGGCATTAAATTTGTGGGTAGAAGATATGAACAGAAACACGTTCCTACTGATGGCAATGCATTTCACCAGAAAGCACTGAGCCTACATGAAAACTTCAGTAAGGGAACTCTTGAAACAAGTGACACCACACCATTTACCACAGATTCAGGGACACAGAAGGTCAATGGGAACCTAATGCCACATCACAATGCCTGCATACTTTATCTCATCACATAGGCATTATATCATTTCACATCGTCACAAGTGGAAAAGGGGTGTGTGTATATAGGACAATGAGATATTTTGAGAGAGAGAGAGAGAAACTACATTCACATAACTCATTAGAGTATTTGTTATCATTGTTCTATTTTATTATTTGTTTTGTTGTTAACCTCTTACTGTGCCTAATTTTTTAAATTAAACTTTATCATATGTATGTATAGGAAAAAAAAAACATATATAGAATTATCCCCTGTTTCAGGCATGCACTAGGGCAGTGGTCCCCAACATTTTTGACACCAGTGACCGGTTTCGTGGAAGACAATTTTTCCACAGACCTGCAGGGCGAATGGTTCCGGGATGATTAAAAAGCATTACGCATTCATTGTGTACTTTATTTCTATCATTATTACATACTCACCATAGTGTAGAATCAGTGGGAACCCTGAAAGTGTTTTCCTACAACTAGACAGTTCCATCTGGGGGTGATGGGAGAAGGTGACAGATCATCAAGCATTAGATTCTCATAAGAATCACACAACCTAGATCCCTCGCATGTGCAGCTCACAGGTTTGCACCTCTATAAGAATCTAATGCCACCGCTGATCTGGCAGGAGATCGAGCTCAGGCTGCCATGCTCGCTGGCCGGCCACTCACTCACCTGCTGTGTGGCCTGGTTCCTAACAGGCCACGGACCAGTACCAGTCCGTGGCCGGGGGGTTGGGAACCCCTGCACTAGGGGAGTCTTGGAATGTTTCCTGAGGATAGAGGGGAACTACTCTATATTAAAACACCAAGTCCCAACTCAGAGGAAGGGAAAGATTGACCTTTTAAAAATGCCCCTCAGAATGGTAAGTGGAAAAATTAAGAATCAAAACAAACTTTTTCTTAAGTAATTTGTTTTTATTCTCAGTGAACTAGTGAACTGTTTATAGTTCCCTACAGAATCACTCACCAAATTAGTATTTAGGTCAACCTGGCCTTGGATAAAGATATTTCAAAAGGAGATTTGTATCTTGGTAATAGACAATGGTCCTTTGCTTTCAGAGCTGGGAGCCATTAGTAATTGCTGAGGTTTAACTCTGGGAATGCATTCAGTGCATCTTCCAATCAGCGTGAGTTCTACTCAGACTCTAGACTCAGCAGGGTGGCGGGAAGTATTGAGAAATTTTAGAGAACAGAGGTACTTAAACACAATTAAGGCAGCTGGTCTGGGCAGCACACCTCAGGGAGAAAGTTGACATATAATCTTGCCTTTATGTCTGCTGGCTCCTTTAATTTTGCTTCTGAATATGTGGCATACTTTTCCCACTTTCCACTTGTGACTGGGCTCTAATAAGTTCACAAGAAGACATTTAAGATTGCCATCATCGGCCAGGCGCAGTGGCTCATGCCTGTAATCCCAGCACTTTGAGAGGCCAAGGAGGGCGGATCATGAGGTCAGTAGATCAAGATCATCCTGGCCAACATAATGAAACCCTGTCTCTACTAAAAATACAAAAAAATTAGCTGGGCATGGTGGCGTGTGCCTGTAGTCTCAGCTACTCGGGAGGCTGAGACAGGAGAATCACTTGAACCCGGGAGGCAGATGTTGCAGTGAGCTGAGATAGTGATAGCGCCACCACACTCCAGCCTGGCGACAGAGTGAGACTCCATCTCAAAGAAACAAAAGGAAAAAAAAATAAGATTGCCATCATCTTGAAAATGTGCTGGACATTCACAAAGACACATGTGTAGATGTGTCTCTTAAGAAATCTAGTATGAGTCTGATGTCTTCTACTAATTAGGAATCTGGTCTAATCAATGGCAGTGATAGGAAGCCTTATAGGACGTCCAGGTACATCAGATACTTCCACTGCCAATGGGAAGTTGCTATGCATCACAAAATGTGAAGGATCCACAAGGAGAAGACATACCCAGCCAAGGTGCCTCGGGACATATATATTCCCAGTGAAGGTGGGATCATGTTTACAGCCTCAGACCTTCCATTTGTGATAAAAGTGACCAGCCAAGTGCAGTTAGAGTAATGGAGCTGCTGTAGCAGAACTGAGAACTACAATATTGGGGTAAGGTGGCGGAAAGGTGATTAAACTGTATAATCTTTTATACAGTTTTTGCTCCTAGAGACCGGCCTTGATTTGTTCATAACTTCACCCTTTGCTACTGCTGGGCATTATGAGGTCTATGACTTCTCCTCCAACCCATGATTAGTTCATTACCTGAGACACAAGGGAGATCATACTACTAATGGGGGTTGGTGAGAGGTTCTGGGGTGGGTGTGGTGGCTTTGAAGTCAGACAGGCCTGGATTTTAATCCTTCCTGATAAAAGAATTAATTTTAACTCCGGGAATTTTACTGAATACATGCCAGCCTCAGTCTACTCATCTACAAAATGGGAATAATAATATCTACTTTACAGCGGTCTTATAAAAATTGGTTGTAATGCATGTAAAGTATCTCAAAAATAGTAAAAATTATATTTATTGTATTAGTTTTGGGCCAAAGATGTTAGCTGAACAATCTGGAGAAATCAATTCATGGCTACTGTTTTTTGAAATGATTTTTTAAAATCTCTTTATAACTATCTGGCACTCTCAAAAACAATGCAATGAATTTCAACATATGTACAAGGTTTCTTTACAGAACACTTTGTGGTCATTTCCCCACCAAGATGACTCATTTTTTCTCTGGCCATCATGTGATACAAATCAAAGTCCAATGGACAAATGTGCATGGCCAGGGTGGCTTCCAGGGTGCTCCGTGCTGCATATACTCTGCAGAGTTGCTACCAAATGTCAGTGTGAACACACAAGGGTATAACTTCCACAAGTCAGAAAAAAAATGAAACTATAAATCATAGACTCTAGGGTAAAATTATTGAAATTGCTATGCCCTCAGCACATGGGAAATGGTCAACCATTGTGATAATAAATAGGTCCACCTGAGATCCCAGAGTAGGAAGGAGGTTTTATCTCAAAGGAAATATATTCAGTTCTGCCTCTTGGCTTTCCAAATACCATTCTATTGGAAATGTGCAAATAAACTTTTAGAAATTAGGCATTTGATGACTGAATTTAAATCAAGCTATAAGGTTCACATCCATTAGCTTCAATTCATCTTGAGAAATCTGAATTTAGAAACCCATAGCTGCAGCCTTCTCTGGCATACAAATAATTCAAATTTACATCTTTTTTGCACAGCTATAGCGGTATATATTTTCTGCCTATCACCAAGGAGAAGACACAGAGCTACAATTGAAGGGCAGTTGCTTCTAACACTGGCACTGGACCGCAAGTCAGATCACCTGACAGCCACAGTGCATTCCAAGTAAAGCTCGAAAAGCACTTGCATGTCTCGGCATGTGGTATAGATGGACCTTTTGTGGCTAGTGCTCACAAGGGCAAACTGGTCCCCAGAAAGTTCAATGTCTTCTCCAAGGTCACTAGAAACAGGAAACAAAGAAATGCATGCCTATAGTAAGGTGAATCCTGAAACTTAAAATAAGAGATGGCCAAGGCTAAACAGTGAGATGGGATTAAAAAATCCAAGGTGATGACAGAGCTCTTTGCAACTGAAGTTAAATTCAACAGCCTCGCTCCACAGATGGAAGTGGCTGCATGTAGGAAACCTCCCCAGAGAGATCTCAGGTCTAGAATCAAGTGGATCCGACAGCAAACCCACACTTTCCACCGCACTGAAACCCCAGGAGCAACACGTCCTCCTCCACACTCAACTTTCATTTGCGACGGGGAAACAGAAAGGAAAATAGCAATGTCCTTTCAACAATCTCAATAATGAGCTATCCGAGCAGCCATTTTAGAAATGACTGTATTAATTGGGCTTAATTAATCACCCTCTGGGTTATCTACAGATGGTAGAATGGAGCTTTCCAAGGAGGTCAGAGGGTATCTGCCGTTTAGAGGTTTTGCCAAGAAAAAAAAAAATCAGAGTTTTTTTTCTTAATTACCAAAATTACTGTAATTCACAGAATAATCTGAAACAGCTGGTCATCTGTTTAGGAGACAATTTCACATCATCACATAAAATAAATGAGTGCCAGGATCACTGCATTTGCCTATTCTTGACTGCATTAACTCACAGTTGGAACAAACAGTATCAATAATAGATTAGCAGCTATGTATGAGCTACAGCCTTCCTTTGCCATTTTGTGCACTTCACAGCATGAAATTTTTACAAACTTTTATCCAGCAAAATAGAAAAGTCATTGCAGAACCTTGCATATGAAAATACCTAATTCTTCCTACAACTGAGAGAGAAGACAATCAGCAATTCTCGCTTTCTTTATATCAAGGTATGGATGATTTTAAAATCTCAAATCAAGGGCAATTGTGAGTTTTTATTTAAAAAAAAATTCTTCATCCTGCAACTTCTGAGGCTCTCAGACACTTCTCACACTTAGAGTAAGTAAGATGAGAATCATCACAAGTAAGATGAAAATGCGTCTTGGACAGCAGCTGTGAGAGAGAAGATGAGCCTGTTGCACAAAGGGGACACCTGTTTTGCAGTTTGACAGTGTTTACTTGGGGATTATAAAACAATTATAACTGTCTTAAATTTGCATGTGCCTTATAGCTTCAAAAATTGCCAGAGTACAAAGAAAACTGGATGCATATACAATAACAGTGGGCAGTGCAATACATTTTTTGTGTAACTGATAGAATGAGTAGAAATAAATGTGAGGACATTACTCAAGGATACTAAATATCTGATTCATATGAGTAAAATACTGTCATTTAGGAGATCAACGAGGTCTAAAACAATATCTGGACAGAGGGCTTTGTTTATAATACTAGTAGAAAATGTAAAGAAATATACTAGAAATTTCTGCTAACAGGCAGTCAGTGTGACCTCAGTCTGGCTGAGATGGGGCAGGGGAATTGCAGTTAACAAATATCTCACCAAGATGAACATGACCTGCAGATGTGAAGCCTGTGTCACACAGGCCCTGGAGAAGCTGCAAGAAATGGAGAAAGAGGCAGAGCGGTCAGGAACTGAGGGTTTGGCAACCCAAGGGAGTATTGGGATGCTCGTAGGTGAAAATGTTTTCGATGCGATCCCAAGGTGACAAGAACAGAACTGAAATATAGAACAGTTTATCCGCTCACTTTCTCCCTCCAGAATACACCCGCCCAGCCCTGGCTCCTCGCCAGGTCATTTCCTAAGTGTGGCACAGCTGCCAGGGAACCAGCTCCCACTCTGAACAGATAGGGTTTTACTAAAATTTTCTCTTGTTCTGGTACTGTCAGAATGGCTACAGTGATCACTGTGTTTATATTTGGCCCCATTAAATAACAAACAATGTGTATTGCAAATATTAACACTAACTCAATGAAAAGTGCACTCTTACCTGACTTAGGTGATCCATCCCGCTGAGCCACTGCCTAACTGTGACATAATGGGGTCATTAGGTGGCTGCCATGAATAGACAGCACCTACCTTAGCTGTGGAGACAAAGAACTGCTTGAAATCTAAGCTTGGATAGTCATGGAAACAGCCCCTGGGTTCCCCATAGAATCAGAGCTAGGATGGCTGCAAGGTGGAATGACCAGCCTCAGCAAATAAAAACCCAGGGGCCGGGCGCAGTGGCTCACGCCTGTAATCCCAACACTTTGGGAGGCCGAGGCAGGTGGATCACGAGGTCAGGAGATTGAGACCATCCTAGCTAACACGGTGAAAGCCCGTCTCTACTAAAAACACAAAACGATTAGCCGGGTGTGGTGGCGGGCGCCTGTAGTCCCAGCTACTCCAGAGGCTGAGGCAGGAGAATGGCGTGAACCCGGAAGGCAGAGCTTGCAGTGAGCCGAGATCGCGCCACTGAACTCCAGCCTGGGCGACAGAGCGAGACTCCGTCTCAAAAAAAAAAACCCAGGAGACCCCGGTCAACTTGAATTTCAGTAAAGAACAAATCGGCTCAAGTAGTCACGGAGCCAGGTGGAAGCATACAGTGGTATGGGGACACCACACACTGGTATTTCACCTGGCCACCCTACTCCTAGGAAAAGTATTTGGAAACTAAGAACTTGCACCCCCCACCCCATGCCCTGCCGGTGCCCTGCACCACACCAGCCTATCTGCAAATACCAGCAGCCGTGGAAGGGTCAGCATGGCCCTATGTCTTCCACAGGACCCTCACTCCCGATCACACATGACCGCCAACTGTTCATGTCTCTCAGCAGCGGCTGCCAGCCTCGGCTGTCCAGCGCGGCACATGGCGCCTGCAGGGCCTGTGACCAGCAAGCATGCACGCACCTATCTTTGTATTCCTTTCAGGTTCCGTTTTAGCCAGCAAACCTCAAATATTGAAGGGGGAAAAAAAGCCTGCTAGGGACAGCTGACGCTGAGAGGAGAAGCAGAGGCTAAGCTATCTCACTTTCCATTCTGAATGCCCGCGTGGCGGGGGCCAAGCCGCTAAGGATAGGAGAGCGGCATTCCACATGCACCATCTCCGCCTCCTCAGAGAGCCTGCAGGCTCACACACGTGCACACACACACTCGCACACGCACAACATCCACACACACACCCACAAACATACACACACCCACTCACGCCCACCCACAAACACACCCAGATTCGCCCTCACACACACCCACGTGCACCCACACACACCCACACACTCACCCCCACACACACACCCCCACACACATGCACCTACATATACCCACACATGCTTCACACCATTCACATGCTCACTCACACATTCACACACCCACACCATTCACACACCCACACTAACACACACCCACACACACCCACACACTCACACACCCACACTCTCACACATACACGACCACCCACACTATTCACATGCTTACACATTCACACGTCCACACACCATTCACACATCCGCACACATACCGCACACACCATTCACACACACCCACACCCACACACCATTCACACACTTGCTCCCATATTCACATACCCACACACCATTCACACACCCACACACGTACCATACACACCGTTCATGCACTCACACACACATCCATACCTCATACACACTGACACACACACAAATACACACACACTCATTCTCATGCAATCACACACAGTACATATTTACACACTCACACACTATACACATTCACACATACACGATACACACATTTACTCACAAAATACACACTCACTTGCACACGAATACTGTCACACACATTCACACACACTGTCACACAAACGCACACACTATAACACAACACAAACTCAGTTTCACATTCTCTCACACACGTAATTATCTTGGTAGTGCTATGACGTGGGCATCACAGGGCCCTCAGCTCTTTTTTCAAGGCAAATAGCTATATCATATATTGCCAAAAGTTGTCTCATTTTTTTTAACATTCCGCCAATATACTAATGACTGTGGGGTTCACTGCGACATACCTAAAGTCTTAAGAAGGAAAAAGCAACCTAGCTTGGGCTGAGAAAAAGGTGCGTCCTCCAACAATCCTTTATGACTTCCTTTGATAACACGCGGGAGTCGCGCCCTCCTCTGCCTCCAGCCTTCCTGGCCTGCGGGGACCCACAGCCACTCCTCCACCGCAGCTCCCAGGACCTCTCCCCCTTACCTCCTTTCTTCCCAAGGTAATGACTTCTTTGTTATAAGTGGCCTCGAGTCTTTTGTTCAAGTAGGTATGGCATACTCATGATCTTTTAAGAAGCCAGTTCTCTTTTTAAAGTACGCTCCGGATAAGCTAAGAGTTCTTCCAGGAGATCTTTAAATAAAGCAGCAGGTGATGATGGAGGCACCAAGCGAGAGGCGGCCCCTTCGCTCCCTGTAGGAGCCATCCTAGGGCCGATGGCTAGCAACTTGTCAACCCAGAAGGGAATGAGAATTTGCAGAAAGGAGGGCGAACTTTGCAGCGGAAGAACTGGACTGATTAGTTTTATGAGCTGACCTTTAAAGGAGGGCCTCGTTAACTAAGGATACTTTTCACTCAGCCCCTGTGCCAGCTGCTCTGACTCCATGATCTGATTCCATCTCCTGGGGGAGCAGGGGCCTGAGTGCTAATGGAGCCGACTGCAGTGTGAACTTCGATCTGGCCTCCTGGGGAAGCACTTTAGAAAGGGCCCTTTGGCGGTTAGGGCTTAAAATAAGCACATGGTAAAATCAGAGCCCGGGTTCCTCTGGGGTCTCAGAAAGGACTCCGAGCTCAGACTCCAGGCCCCTGTGGGGCAGAGCAGGCCCCAGGACTGATCCAAACCCAGCATCCAATCCCGAGAGAGGCCTGCAGACCTGGCGTCAAGCCTCCAGCAACCCCGCTGTGGACATCCTAACCCACCCTCAGACCCAGGGTTCAACCCAACATGGTGCCCCTGGCCTGGTGAGAGACATACATTTCGCCGGAGTTTTAAAGCGTACGTGAGAGTGTAAATGAGAAACAAAAATGAAAAGATCCCCAGTTACAGCCCTCTTCACGCAAACATCCCTGAGTTTCAATAAATCGCTAAGTTGAATGTTCACACAATTCTCCGATTTTCTCTGTATTCTTTCTTGGCCACTCTAGACATTGAGTCACTTGTGTCCTTGTGAGTCTCTTCCTTCTCTTCTCTAGTGTGGTGGTTTGCAAAGTGCAGTCTCTCGACCATGGCCTGTTAGCCATGCAAATTATCTGCCTCATCCCAGACCTCCTGGATCCGGATCTCTGGGAGTTGAGTGCAGAAATCAGTTTGGGGGCTTTCCAAGAGATTCAGGGGTACTTCCCTAGGAGACTCACTGTTACAGGAAGACCTGTGCTCCCCACTCTCGTCCCCAGACAACATCGGGCACCATCATAGAGGCACTGTGTCCCTCAATACCACTGGCCCATCCCCAGGCTAGCCCATCGTGTCCCCTCTAGAACGTGACCTGTGGTGCTCCTCAGAGGGGGTTGCTGTGGGGAGAACTCTGTGAGCCCTTGTCCAAATGGAGAGCAGCACCATGCTAGCTCAAGGACTTTGGCAACTCCTTCACCTCTCTGATAATCAGCTCCTCAGATGTCCAATGGTGATAATAGGGCCATCCTCATTGGATTAACATGAAGAATCACCAAAGTAATACAAGCAAATCACATTGCATATAGTAGAGGCCCAATAAATAATCATTATTTCCTTCCGCCTAAAAGAAATACCCATCTACTCTTCTATCTTAATTGTACTATGCATCATTTAACACCTGTTGCTAATGCTATTTTCTTACTTATTGTTAAAGAAAAATTTATCCAAACACTTGCTAAAAAATGGTATGGCAGACTTTATTCAGGGGGTGCATGGTGATCAGTGTAGGGACCACTGCAACGAGGGCTTGCTGTGGGGAGAGAGGCTAGGCTCATCTCTGAGCACAGCATGGGTGAGGGGATTTGCAGCCTAGAAGTAGGCAGTGGGTGGTGATGGAAAATGACTAAGAGGAAATCACAGGGACAAGGGGAATGTTGTTAGACCCACTCAGTGAGACTTGTGCTGAGGTCAAGCCGGGGTGACCAGACATGAAGGGTGGTCAGATCCGAAGGGTGGGGTTCTATTGATTAAGCATTCGGCAAGATTCTTGCTCAAGCTGGATTCCACAAGGAAAGAGAGGGAAACACAAGGTTGGACCTAGTCTAAAAGGACACGAAGGAGCCTGATAAAGTTCTGGTCAAAGAGTGCCTCCGTCACCATAAAGATTTTCTAATACTCCAAAGGGAAGTGATCTCTCCCCTCTTTCAGCCCACTGCCAGATTTCTTAGCTCCTATGACATCCGGATTGCTTTGTTTCATTGTCATGAATAGAATTCTCTTATTTCACTATGGAACTGCAGTTGCTCCACAACGGGCATCAGTACACCTTACTCATCTCTTATCCACCCTAGTACCAGCACAAAGCCCACATGTGTCTTTAACACCTACTGGGATGTGACATCTGTGTCGCAATGGGACGTCCAGGCCAACACCTGATGCCTGCTTCCATTGCCCTCGTTCTGTTCTACAGCAAGGAAAAGACCACACAGCTTCTCAAACGAGACTATTTTCCGTGCCCTCCCCAAGACGGGGGGGATGTCGTCTAGTGGGCTCCGGCAGCTGTACTGAGTACTGCACTGCTGCAGGCTAAGTTGTGTTCTCAAACATTTGTATGTTGAAGTCCTAACCCCAGCGCCTCAGAATGGAACTGTATTTGGAGATGGGGCTTTAAAGAGGTGATTATGTTAAATTCAGGTCTTTATAGTGAGTCCTAACCTGAACGGTGTCCTTATAAGAAGAGATTAGGACACAGACACACATACAAGGGAAGACCATGTAAGGACACAGGGAGAAGACAGCATCTACAGGCCCAGGAGAGAGGCCTCAGGAGGAACCAGCCCTGCCCACACCTTGATCTTGGAATTCCAGCCCCCGGAACTGTAAGACAATGAATATCTGTTGCTTGAGCTGCCCAGGTGTGGTGTTTGCCATGGTGGCCCCAGGACACCAACAAGCCTAACCAGGTGCTCAGTGGCGCCCTTTCTCCCACCCCTGGCCAAACACAGGAGACACAGGCCACGAAAGCTCACATCTTCCCGAGGGGACGGTGCAAGGCGAGCAGGTGGGCCTCACTCCTTTTGCAAGGCATCTATGACTCCTCATCTTAATCTGATAGGAAGGATGAGGAGGAAGCTGAGAGCAAAACCACCTCTCTGAAGTGCTGGCAGTTGGTTCTGCACCCCAGGACCTTGGCATGGAAGAGGCTCCCACCAGCCCTGACCGGCCTCCTCTCCCTTCAGCTCCCAGAGCCCATTTGGCCTCAGGAATTCCTTCCTCCTTCCAGAAGCGGATGCACCATCACAGAAGCTCCGGGAGTGCTGACACCAGGTGCCGAGTGCAGAGCCACGGCGCTCCATGGGGCCCCTGAGCTGGTGAAGGCACCCTTCACAAGTGTGCATACGAAGTGTGCCAACAAGATGTTCTTTTTTCTGATATCAAATACTTCTATATTCGATGGGTAAAAGCACACTTCACTAGCTCAGTGAGGCACTCCATGTCCTTTCCACTTCCTCCAGTTCCTTCTAGGGGTCCTGCCCCCTGGCTTCCTCAGGCCATCTCCCTTCTCTCATCCCTGCAACTCCGAGGGGACTTTAGGCCACCTGCTGTGGGAAGCCTGAGGCTGCTGGTTCCATTCCCCAGTCACCCCTCGGCAGTGCTCAGGCTCACGTGACACTCCAGGCTCCAGTGCTAGCCCCTGAGAAAGAGGAAGTCCTCACCAGCTTGCTCTGGCTCTCATACAGACCCTCATGCAGACTCGCCTTGTTCTCCCTCTGGGAGATGTCACTAACACACCTTTCAGGGCTCACCCACCTTCCTGGACGTGCTCCTGGTGGAGGCCGGGCACGCACATCAGTCCTGGGTAGAAGGGGCTGCCTACATTCCATCACCCTATCCCACGCCCTCTTCTTTAGAACTGTGTGTCTGTCTCAATCTCATCTTTCCTGCCTTCTGTTCAGCCAGACTTTGTCACTGCTACTTTAACTGGGCCCCTAGTGAGCCACCCTCATGTCCCCACTTTGGACAAACTTTGGCATATATCATTCCAGGAGGAGGAGACCCTCAGCTGCGACAAAGAATGCCCCCATGTCACTCCTGTTGTCTGTAGCCCTTCCCTAGGCTTGCAATCAAGTTTTGAGGGGGTGGGGGGTTGATTTCACAAATGCTAAGGCGAGAATACAGCTTCAGAAATAATCCTGCCAGTGAGACCCAGCCTTGCTGCTCTGGGTGCTGGTAAGAAACTGAAATGAACCACAAGGGCTTATGCTCAGAATCAAAAACTACCCCACATTTACCAATATTTTAATTCATGATGTTTATTTTCTCAGAATGGGAGAAAAACAAAGAATACATCTTATCTCTATACTTTAACCCGCCTTTTCGGTCTATAGATCTCGAAAAGGTAACTTTTTTTTTTTTTTGAGATGTATTATGTATCACTACCAACTAAGGCATAGATCCTCCTCCCAGCACAGGGGCCCTCCTTTTCTAGCCTAAGCAGTGTTTCCAGAAAAGATTTGACTGTTCTGTTCTTGAGTTTTCCACTTGAGAACACAGTGGCACTGGCTCTCAGATTGACCCGTCAGGCCCATTAGGATGCAGAGGTGTCTGAGCGTGTCCTTTCCCTCCCGCCCTTCCAGGCCCTCATCCCGAGTCCTGCCTCCTGCCGCGCCTGCATTCCTTGTTGCTAGCACTGATAACTATCAGCCTTTTCCTCCTGTCTAAAGGTGCCCGCTCCGCTTGCCGTCCTGCCCGTGTCTCCTCCACATCGTTTTTTGTGCAGATGCAGATGCCCACATCTGTCTCCAGGGGGAGGCACTGAGCTTCCCAGGAGCTGTGTCTCCCTTACCACACGTGGGATATCAGACCCGCGAGGTGCCCAGCAAAGTGAATTCAACGCCGCTGCTGCGTCCGAGACAATTCACGTGGTCAACGCTGCTGCAAAGAGATTTTTGTTGCTGCTGTTCTACAGAATTCTCAAGTCGTTAGTTTCTAGCTAGGAAAGAAAGATTTCTGGAGCACTCTACGTTGGGTGGGGTAGAGATAGCCCCTCCTCCGCACGTCACCTTTGGTAGTGAAACAGGTGATCTTCCTGGCTCACGCAACCCCAGGCTCTGTGTTCCCCGAGAGACAGACCCCACCGCCCAGGGAAGAGCAAAGCCTGTCAGCCCAGGGCGACTCACTGACACTGTGGAAAACAGTGCAACCCTCTCCCCACCACAGGAAGAGAGCCCTGGGCGGTTCTCCTCAAACACGGCGCCAAGGGGAGCCCGTTACCTGCCCTGGGAGCTGGAGCAGAAGCAGCCTTGACGGCAGCTGAAGGCTGTACCAGAAAGGCCCTCAGCCTGGATATGCACAGCTCCCGCTCAGAACCGCAGGCAGCCCTGCGCCTCCGCCCCCAATCTGCGCCTGTGAGGGAGGGGAAGGAAGGGCAGGAGTGGAAGGAGAGGGGCTCCTCTGCCAGCATCCACGCTCGGTTGCCAGGTTACTGCTTGCTGGTCTCTATGTCGCCTGGGGTTGCGTTCCGGCTTACAAATCCGGGGATTCTCTAAAAAGAAGAAAAGGAAAAAATGTTTTTACAAGATTTGATTGTCATGTTCTTGAGCTTTACCATTTAAGAAACAAGTGTCATTGGTTTTCAAATTAAGCCTAAGTTGTCTCATTAGGATTCAGCTGTGTCTGGGCATAACCACGAGGCTATTTACAGGAGATTTTATATATACTCACATTGCATACACACACACAGAGGAGGGAGATGTATACACACGCATATGTATCTCTGTGTGTATATACATACATGTACATATATGAAATATACAATGCATTTGCCTAAAAACAATGGGGGGATAAACATATGGCCTGAGAAGTCCCTGGGAAAGAGCCACGGAATAGAAAAAAGCAAAGCCCTGTGGGTGGCCTGCACATTCAGAAGTCTGGTCTCCTTCTCAGCCCCCTTTCTCAGTTCTTTTACTACCCTGAAAGACAATGTCCATTTGGTTGGTTTTGAGTTTATCTTCATACGGTACATAGGCCTCCCTTCTAGCCGACTCGCATAGGCATTTGCCCTTTGACCAACCCCATCCTCCTTCTCGGGAGTTATCTCAAATAGGCCAAGTAAGAACCAGCCTGTGCACAAAGCTGGGCATCATAGCATAGTGAGACAAATGGCTGGAGCCAACCCTCACATCTATTGCCAGGGGATTACATGGGGCCATGCCCATCCCCATGCAGCCCCATGCAGTTATAAGCAGGAAGAGCACCCTCGCCATGTGCATCTGGAGTGTGGTTTTCCAGTCTGTGCTGTAAAGGAAAAGGAGAGTGCAGAATGGTGTGTATAGCAGGCTGCCCTCTGTGTTAAAGATGTAAATATCCAAGTGAATGTGTTTGTATACACTATGCATTACATATCACATATACTATAATACACATGTGTACACTTTATAAACTTAAAACAATATAAAGATAAACCAAAAACGAATTAAGTGGACGTTGTCTTTCAGGGTAGTAAAAGAACTGAGAGAGGGGGCTGAGAAGGAAGCCAGACTTCTGAGTGCGCCTTGTTTTAGTTTTGACTTTAGAACCATGTAAATATTTTACAAACACAAACCAAAATGAACTAAATATGTTTTCTAAAAATCCCTAAAAATTGGAAAACTATCCAAAACAAATAGAAGCTAACCATAATTCATGTTAGTGGTACGACTATACTGAGCAGAATTATCTCAAGGGGCTTGAAAATGCATTATTTTGACTCTGCAACCTCAGCGGAATGTAGCATAAGAGTAAGAACTCCACAGACAACCCTTAAACTACAGTCATCAGCTTTATTGTTGTAGTATTGGTGGTGTGTTTACATTTATACGAATAAATGCATATATGTAGCAGGACAAAGCAAATAATTATATCAATTTTCATTAAAAACAATATTCAAATAGAAGCAGATTCAAGTATAAAAACCAAGATATCAAGCATCATCCTGGCAATGCCAGGTTTGAATTGGAAATATTAGGATCAACTCCTGTTTTATGTTTCTCCCCTACACATTTTTAGCTTTTGGAAGGGACTGAAAACAATGACAATCCAGCATTCATGAGCAGCCCCTGATACCCAAATTGTCCATAAACACATTTCCCACCCACAGAGACCAAGGGCCAGGGAGAAATGGAGGGGCAGTAAATGTAGAAAAAGAGCCTGCGAGATTTTTTTGTAGCAGAAAGCAAAGAAATTGTCAAATACTACTGGGATCATATCCAAAGGAGTGAGATGTCATCTTGAAGGGGCTCAAAAGAAACAGCTTGAGTCTTCCAAATGAATAATAATTATAATGTATTGAAATACATCAATTACATAAAAGTCATACTCAATAAACCAAAAATGCACCAAAATACAAATATAAAAACAAACAAAAATGCTTGTTTCTGATTGGAGATCACTGGAGCATTGATTATTATGTAAAAGGAATCAAGCAACTATCTTATTTGTCTTGGACAAACTGTTTTTCTTTTTTTTTTTTTTTTTTTTTTTTTTTTGAGATGGAGTTTCACTCTTGTTGCCCAGGCTGGAGTGTAATGGCACAATCTCAACTCACCACAGCCTCCGCCTTCTAGGTTCAAGCAATTCTCCTGCCTCAGCCTCCCGAGTAGCTGGGATTACAAGCATGTGCCACCATGCTCAGCTAATTTTGTATTTTTAGTAGAGATGAGGTTTCTCCATGTTGGTCAGGCTGGTCCTGAACTCCTGCCCGCCTCGGCCTCCCAAAGTGCAGGGATTACAGGTGTGAGCCACCGCACCCGGCCGACAAACTGTTTTTCATCACGAACAATTGTTGAAGGAAATAATTTTAGAGAAGAATCCACATCATAAATTCAGGCTGAAATTTAGAATTTGAAGGCTCACCATTTTGAAATCACTCGTGAAATGATGGGTCTAGGTGGTAGCCATCCATGACTGTTTAAACTATCATGTGAAAGGGAGATGGGGAACTTTAGTTTGGATAATCACACTGACACCACCTGAACCCACTGACTTGTGTCATCATTGGTAAAATGGACAAGCAGGCCATGTGTCTTTCAGTGGGACAGGGACACAGCATATCCCATGTTCCTATGCTGATGGGATAGGGACACAGCCTAGTGAAACTTTCTTGACAAAAAAAGAAAAAACAATCAGCATCTGAGCAAGCCGCTAGGTCCGACTACAGATTTACAAGAAATGAAGGGTTCCAATGAGCACATGAACTGTGAGGGGTGGACTTAGTTTGGATCCTGATTTAAATAAACGAAACGTGGAAAAACTTTTATGTGACAGGGAAAGAAAACTGAACACAGGGTGGACGTGAAATCATATTAAGAAATTGTTATCGATATCACTAGAAGTGATCACAGTATTGAGAATAAAGCTTGTCTATTACAGAGTCCTATTAAAGTATTGATTGGTCAAATGATATATATCTGGGATGTTCTAGCAAAACTAATAGGGGACATCTGAAAGAAAAACGACAAATGGTTGGTACTGATTGCAGCTGGATATGATTGAAATTTTCTGAAATAAAAATTAAACCAAAAGAACTGATGAGGCAGCATGAGGGAAACAGGCCGCTCACTGACATTCCCTCTGGCAGACATGCTGGAGTTGGGGCTGAGGCCTTCGGCTCAGGGGCTGAAGCTTAGGGGAACAGAAATGATGCCTTCCTCACCATCTCTGATGTTAGAGACTGCCCAAAGTGGGAAGATGGACAGGTTACGCTGCCATTTTGGAAATTCCTTTTGGAGCACTTAAAGCATATAACAAAACCAGTGGCCTCAGCAGCAGACTAGGCAGGAAGACATCTGGGGCTGAACAAAACAGGCAAAAGGAGACCACAGACAGAACTTGGGCAGGAAGACAAACCTGGGGCAACGTCAGACATGTTCTGTTGTAGCATGAAGGTGGTAGTAACCACAGCACAGATGTCGGGAAACTTGGTGGGTGTTAGGGTTTTATGCCTGTGTCCCCCCAGATTCATTTGTTGAAACCTGATCTCCAATGTAGTGCTCTTAGGAGGTGGGGCCTCTGGGAGGCGATTAGATGATAAAGACATCATGGTGGGACTAATGTCCTTATCCAGGAGGTCCGAGGGAGCTCATTTACCCCTTCCAACATGAGAGGATGCAGCCAGAAAACAGTGTCTTTGAGGCACAGGCCCTCAGCAGACACCAAGTCTGCTGTCATTTTGAACTTGGACTTCTCAGCCTCCAGATCTGTGAGCAATAAATCTCTATGGTTTGTAAATTACCCAGTCTAAGGTGTTTTGTCATAGCAGCCCAAACAAGCTAAGTTCAGACTCATTCTGATGGAAGTTTCTGGGGAAGGTGTGCATGAAGAGGTGGAGTTCACACAAAGCCAAAGATTGAAGAAGCAGAGAAATGGAGCCAAGGAAAATCCAAAGTACAGAGAGGATATTAAAACCTGTCTCACGGGGCCTGCCTTGAAATGACAAGAAAGGCACTAGGGACTCACATAAGGAGCATTCTCAGAACTGAGCCTGTGTCAGGTGCTCCAGCATATGAATCCCCAAAGTACCCTACTGGGAGAAACATGTGAGGGTCTTCTCCTTCCTTTTCCCTTTTTCACTGAAGGGCAGGCTTCCAGCATCTGATGCCCTGTCTGCAGATGCAGAGCCACTTCAGTTTTGAAGTGCTCCCTACAAAGAGGCTCTAAGGTTGCTTTTATCCTGCCAGGGATCCAGCATTCCATGTGGTCATGCTCCTCTTTAGGATAGCCTGGTGCTCAGGGAGCTGGGCTCATGCATGCCCAGGAATGCCCGCCCCATTCCCCCAACACCGGCATCCTAATAACAGAGATTCATATTACATTGTTTCATTGATACAAGCTTTATAGGATGGAACCAAGGTCCTGGCTGCCAAGAGGCCCTCCAGCAAGTATATACATGAGCCATGCAGGCATAGACCCCTAAAACTTAACTGAGAGCTTCTTAACCCAAACCCACTCTGCTACCATGCCAGTAGGAACAGCCCCTCCTCCTCTGCAGCTCCTCCTGACTTGATAGACAACCCTGCATATGCCTTGCTGTGGAAATTAGCTTGAAAGGGAAACCTCTAGGCCTCTACTGAAATCCCACCTGCTCCAGAGACCAAAGGCAAACCCTGGAAATGACTTATACCCTAAGACAATATGATTTTGCCATTGGATGTCTGTAAAAACCCATGACCTAAATGTGAAACTGGAATCTGAAGGCATTAGACCAGGGAAGGAGTTATGCAATTTTAGATTAAGATAAATGCATTTATAGAAATGCATTTGTTTGATATTTCAAACTTCAAGTCTGAGCTCCAGCAGCTGGGGCAGACAGGATGCTAATTGCTTGCTAGGTTGGTCAACTAAAATTTGAATTGAAGGACAGTCGTACTAAATAAGATGAGATACTAGAGATTCTTTAATGTAATATAAAAGATGAAATCCAAGCATTTGGGAGACAGAAATGTTGGAGTATTTTTCACCATATCTGAGCATTTATTTTTCTCCAACTCTGCAACATAAAGAAAAGCATCAGAGAGGCCTCTCAGTACCAGTGTTTCTGAGGAACAGTGATGATGATCCCCCAGCAGTCAGGGATAAAAGTTGCAGACATCCCATTAGTGGACTGTCTGGTATCAGTGGTGATTACATATTCTCTGGGTAACAAGCTTAGAAACTAGAGACAAGAAAGCATTGTTACTGGAATAGGCAGCAGAGCTGGGATGCGACTCAAAAGGGACTGATCCTAGGGAGCGCTGGGGATGGGAGTGAGGTTTAATCGAATAGAGTTCCTAGAGCTGAAACAGGTGAGGAACCTAAGACTAAACCTGAAATATCCCTTGATGTACATGGCAAGCTTGTTAAAAAGAGACTGAAGTGCCCATGGCCTTCCATCATCCCGCATCTCGTTCTGTTTATAGACTGTCTTAATTATGGTAGATGAGGCTGCAGTAATAACATAAACCCCCAAATTTCAGTGCTTTAACAAAATAAGGGAGGGATGAATGTTCAAATATGATAAATCCATTCTAGCATCTCTTTCTCTTTAACATTTGGATTCCTTCACTCAAATAACATCAAATGAGAGTGCCCTGGTTGGTGGGCAGCTCTCCCTCATGCCATAATTCAGCATTCTTCTATCTTTTGCCTCTACCATTCTCCAGGGCCTTGTCATTTTCATCCGCTGCCAGGAGGAGAATAAGTGCATAGCGTAGGTGTCATGCTTCTTGGAAGCCTTGGTTTGGGATTACTAGACAGCATTAGTCAAATAAGTTGCATGGCCTGAAGATATATTCCCTTGCTGGCCAACCACTTCCTCGTTAGCACTGCAACGAATGTAAGGAGTGAAAAAATATTAGTCAACAGCTCCCCAACTCTGTTAGAGAGGCCCAGAGCCCCTTGGAAGGGAGGCCTGGCAACAGGAATTCCTGTACAACATATACCGCAAATATTCTCCCAAGCCTTTCCCAAAGGAATCTCATTTATTTTCCAAAGTATCTAAGTGCTGTGAGATGGGAAATAACTACACTAATGAGGGATTGTTGGAAACTAGCTCTGAACTGATGCAACCACTAGGGACCCATATCCCTGTGGTTCATCCAATAGAACAGGGCTTTCTGTGTATCTTACGTTGACCTTTTTCATCATGAACAGGGTAGGAATTGCTGTTCCTCTCATAACCAAGAAACATGAGTCTAGCTTTCAGGAGGTGATGATGGGAGTACACTGTGCACACTCTTCTTGGTCTCCCCCATTTTGGCATTCAGAGCAAAAATGTTTCAACCAGGTGATGCAAAAATGCTTCTGCTGAATCAAAGGCTGAGACCATTGTAGGCACTTTAGGTCCCTTATGACAGTAGGCAGAAAAAGATACAAAAGAGAGCCTACACTGTCGACTGGAGTATTGGGCTTGATCGTTAATGGGGATATGAGGATATATAAAATGGTGAAGGGAAAGTGCACCTGGATCTGAGAGGTCCTGTACATTTTCCTAGTACTACAAAGGTGGACACCCAATGTTAACACTCAAAGAAAACTATAGCAATATTGTAGTTCCATGACTATCAAGGCACCAAACCCTTCAGAAAGCAAAGGGATCACCCCACCATAAAGAGCTCTAACCAGTCAAGACACTGCTGAGAGCAATGGAAACATAGGCTGTGCCAGAAAGAGGTTATCATGCTGACCATGGCTTATGGCAGGTGCGGAAGCAAGGATGACTGTGCCCACCACATCTTACCTCTTGCTTGGCCACACACTTATTCACATCTGTAAGTGCGGTTGGTTTTGCCCTATCCCATGTCTCTATCATGTATAGAAATCATTTTGCCACTGTTATCTTTACTCATTAGTCTATAGGTACAAAATATCAAGCCAATTTCAGGATACCACCATAGAGGACAACCCTTGCTGAGTTTCCATGACATAACCCACTTCTCTCTGTCTCCATCCCCTTGTGTATGCTCAACTCTCCCTCTTTGTCTTTTTTACAACACTTCCTTGGATTGGCATTTTGGAGTATCTACAATGTCTCCTTACCTTGTGATCCAAAATTCATGAAAATCTGCCCTATGGTCTGAATTTAGTGAATCCCCCATCCCAAAATTCAAAAGTTGAAATCTAACCTGCATTGCAATAGTGTTATGAGCTGAGGTCTTTAGGAAGTGATTAGTGGCCCCTTATGAAAGAGTTGGACAAGAGCAGCCTTGCTCCTTCCACCATGTGAAGACACATAGAAGGCACCATCTTGGAAGCAGAGAGCAGCCTTACCAGACATCAAATCTGCCTGCATCTTGATCTTGGACTTCCCGACCTCCAGAATTGTGAGCAATAAATTTCTATTATTTAGAAATTACCCAGTCTCTGGTAAGTTTATGGAAGCCCAAACAGATTAAGACAATCTTTCTGCCCTTCATAATGATAATTCCTTAATTTCCAATCCTACACCAGTCCTCAATAATCAGAGTTCCCTCCAGATAATTCTACTGAAATGACTTTCACTGATGCCTCTAATTAAGAAGTGCAGTAGAGACTTTTCTGGATCTGTTCCTTGGCAAAGATTTTTTGTCATATTTAACACTGTTGATTATTCCCACCTGAAACCTTTATGTTTAGGAACACAGGTGACACTGTGACCTGGGCTCTTCCAGTTCTCTTTGTACTTTGTTAAGCTTTTCATTTAGGAAATATTTATTGGGCCCTGCACTATATTGCTGGGAAATGAGAGAGAGCTTTCTGAAAGGAGTGACAAGTAAGCTAACAGCCAAAGGAGGAGTGAGAATTAATCTAGAAAGGAATGAGGGGAAGAGCATAGAAGACATTTCAGACAGAAAGAAGGGCTTTCTTAAACACAATAGGTAAAATTAAAAAAAAAAAGAAAGAAAGGCATACTCAGGATATTACAACTAGTAGAGACTAGGTGGAACATCCACTTTGAGGCAGGAAATGAGAAAACACGAGTTCAAATATAAACCATGAAGGGTTTTCCATGCCATTCTCCAAAAATATGGATTTCATAGAGAGGGCAATGGATGTTCATGGAAGGTTTGTTAGCAGGGGAACAGCAAAGGATTGCACTTCAGGAAGATCACGCTTGTGGAACTGTAGGAACAGACAGCCTGAAGACCACGACAGGGAGCACAGTGGAAACCCATGCTGGTAATCTAGGGGGAAGATGATGGTGGCTGGGATTTCCACAAGAAAGATGCAGAAAAGTAGACATACTGGAGCCACAGAATGTTTCATAGCACACAACGTTCATCACTTGAAATAGCTATAAATGATTAATTGGAGAATACACTTACTGTTATATGATAGCTGCCAGTTACAGCATCAAATAATGAGAGGTAACACTGTAGAAACTATAGACAACACTATAAGGACAGAAAGCTTCCACACCAGTCACACAGCTGCTTCTTTGAGTGGCCTTGTTCTTCTTTTACCCTGATAAGAGTGGGTGAAAAGCCTCTGTTAACAATGATGCTGGTGGTGTCTGGAAAAGAGAAGCCTTTCTCTTGCTCAAAAGCTAAATGGAATCAAATGCCATTAATTCGGGGACATTCTGTTTCTATTGATATGCCTACAACAATTGAAAATGCACTTATTAAAGAAATCTACAAGAGGTACAGAAGCAAGGACAGTTGTGCCTACCTCATCCTATCTCCTGCTTGGCCACGCACTTACATCTGTTAGTGGGTTTGATTTTGCCCCGTCCCATGTCACTATCTTTTATATAAATCATGTTGCTACTGTTAGCTTTATTCATTAGTCTATAGGTACAAAATATCAAGCCAAGTTCAGGATAAAACCAGAGGAAGATTATAGTAGAAACATCTGTCCTTACATTCTCAAAAGCTTTAGCCTTGAATCATCTTTTCCCCCCGGAGCCTTTTGTTTTTGAAATATGAGTTCTGAGAAATGCCACAACTTTAATCTTTTTATAGAATAGTGGTTCTCAACCAGGGGCTATTTCACTCCCAACAAAGGACATTGACAATTTCTGGAGACATTTTTGGTTGTCACAACTAGGGAGTAGGTGCTACTGGCATCTAGAAACTTACATTCTAAATATTCTACAATGCATGTAACAGTCTTCCATAACAAAAAAGTATTTGGCCCCAAAATGTTGACAGTGCTGACCCTGTACTTAAGCCTAGATTCCCTTCTGAGTTGCAGATGATAAACTGAGACAAAAACAGCTCTACCTTAAGGAAATTATCCCCATTTTACAGATAAAGGAACTAAAATTCAAAATCATTACTTAATTCATCCAGGGTTTCAAAGCTGGTAAATTCTGGAGCTGATACACAATTGAGAGATAGCTGCCCCACTACAAAATGTGGCCTCCCACATCCTTCTCCACAGGAGAGAAGGGGGCAGTGCCAGTTCTAAGCCTCTCCTAGATCAGATCAATGCCATTGTTATCTAGGATAAAGTAGCTCCACACAACTATTTTATTTTATTTTATTTATTTATATATATTTTTTTTCTGATACCAAGTCTTGCTCTGTTGCCCAGGCTGGAGTGCAGTAGTGTGATCTCGGCTCTCTGCAACCTCCACCTCCCAGGTTCAAGCAATTATCTACCTCAGCCTCCCAAGCAGCTGGGATTATAGGCACCCGGCACCACACCTGGCTAATTTTTGTATTTTTTTTTTTTTTTTTTTTTTTTTTTGAGACGGAGTCTTTCTCTGTCCCCCAGGCTGGAGTGCAGTGGTGCGATCTTGGCTCACTGCAAGCTCCACCTCCCGGGTTCACGCCATTCTCCTGCCTCAGCCTCCCGAGTAGCTGGGACTACGGGCACCCGCCAACATGCCCGGCTAATTTTTTGTATTTTCAGTAGAGACGGGGTTTCACCGTGTTAGCCAGGATGGTCTCGATCTCCTGACCTCGTGATCCGCCTGCCTCGGCCTCCCAAAGTGCTGGGATTACAGGCTTGAGCCACCGTGCCAGGCCTAATTTTTGTATTTTTAGTAGAGACGGGATTTCACCATCTTGGCCAGGCTGGTCTTGAACTCCTGACCTCGTGATCTACCCACCTCAGCCTCCTAAACTACTGGGATTACAGGCGTGAGCCATCACGCCCAGCCTATTTATTTTAATGTTTGTTAAGTTATAGCAATTTCGTTTGGCTCTCAGATTCTTTTTCCCAGCTTTTCAAACTAGCAAAATACTTTCGGTTTCCGATTCAATTCCTATGATGTATGTCAGGAAATCCAGGCTTCATCCATAACAGCAACCCCAAGGCTCACATCTTCTTCCCTTACCTGTTCACATTGCTTTGTGGCTCTGGGAGGAGCAGTTGTCTTTTAGAGGTCAGCTCTTGCGGCAGGGTCCTGGGTCTCGAGCCCAGATAATAACACCTTTCTGCATACATCTTTTTATTAGGAACTTATCTTTTTTGTTCCACCTAGTGCTGCCTGCCAGCTTGCTTCAAATCTCCTTTAGAAACAAGCATCCCAGCATTCCTTCTGCAGTGTTAGTACTATAAACAAGCTGCAGTTTGCAGGCACACAGTGCACTCTTAGTGAGTCTGTTCCTTTATCATTCTGCGGCTGCATTTCCTAAACGGTGTTCCTTGAAATGCTCTTTAGGGAGAGGTTAATAAATGTGGCAGGAAAGAAACAGAGGGGGGAGGTTACGGTCCAAAAGTTTGACAAATGCTGCATATGAAACTTCTTCATGGAAATTCAAAAAGCATATTTGCCAACAACAGTTTCTGAGAAGCCAAAGGGAAGGATAGATAAGCCTCCTTAGCTTCATCTTACCCAGACTTTCCTAGGCTTCTTTGATTATCAAACCCATTTTTCATAACACATATTAGCCAGCAGGCCATTGTTTCATACGCATCAGAGACGTTACCCTGAGATGGAAGAAATTAAGGTGTGGTTACGTCCATGTTACAAATGAGAAAACTGAGGCTCAAAGAAGCCACATGACCAAACTCGTGTCACCCAATAAATGCAATTTGGCACCAAGGCTGAACTCAGGGTTTGTGAATCCAAATTCTCTCTCCTCTATACCACAGTATTTTTATTATCATGCCTCACTTTTGCAAAATTTTCATACATGAGGAATTTCCACAAAACAGAACACTACCAGGCCATGCCTGGTCCACTCACAAAAGCCTTAAGCCTTCCACTCACACAACTGGAGACCTTTGACAGGCTCTCAGTCACCCAGGATAGTGGGATCCTTCTTGGTTCATTCTTTAGGACTCATCCTGAAACAGACAAGTGGATGGAAGAATCACTGGCTTCGTATTCTGGGGCTCAACATTAAGTTAGCAGGGCTGTTGGCTGGGCCATGAACTTGTTTCCCAGTTGTGACAACTGGTCTTCTGTCATATTTCCAACACAGGCTCTTGCTTAGTGCCTGGTAAAGACCCCTGCACTAATTCCCCATCCAAACGCCCCTGGTGCTTCTGCAGAGAGGTACTGCCTTGCTCTTTCTGGGAATCCTGTTCTAGAGCTGAGATATGGTTCAAGCCCTCAAGGACTTTCTATGTTAATGGCATGGCATGTCCATTGTTGCTCACACCAAGGTATTTTCAGCCATCCTCTGCCTGTCTGCAGAAGTAACCACCATTAGCTCAAGGAGCCTGATAGCCCTGTGCTGATCATTACCACACTTTTCAGCTAAACATTCCTTCTACTTCCTCCGGAATTATCTATTTCCTGACTCCCCTATGAAAAACAAACCCAGTGCCTGCTCAAAAAAAAAGAAAAAATCCATTCATCTTTTCAGTGAATGGAGCACATGGCACCCAGAAATAGTCATTCATTTAACAAATGCTGAGTGCCTCCTATGTCTCAGAGCTGGGTGCTAGAGTCCAGCTTAGGACAGCACAAAGCTCCTGCCCCTGTGAATTAATACATAATGCAAGGTCAGGTAGATACACACGCCAGAGAGGAAGCCCAAGCAGGGTGAGGACTGAGAGAGTAGCCAGGATGGAGGGCCATCGGATGGTCAGGCAGGGTGGGAGGATGGGACGCTGGGACAGGATCTGAATGAACAGGGGCAGACGGGTGGGAAGAGAGTTCCAGACAGACAAAACACTAGCTGCAAAGATGCTGAGGTAGCAGGAATAGCAAGTAAGCCGCTGTGGTGAAGCCGTGCCCTGGAACGAGAGAGTGCAGACAGGAGGTCAGAAACACAGCTGGAGCCTGGGGCCTACTGAGAGGGCAGGAGAGCCATGCTTTAGAAACACAAGTGTAATCCCAGCACTTCGGGAGGCCAAGGTGGGCAGATCACTTGAGGTCAGAAGTTCAAGACCAGCCTGGCCAACATGGTGAAACCCCATCTCTATTAAAAATGCAAAAATTAGCTGGACACGGTGGCAGTCACCTGTAATCCCAGCTCCTCGGGAGGCTGAGGCAGGAGAATCATTTGAACCTGGGAGGTGGAGATAGCAGTGAGCGGAGATCACACCATTGCACTCCAGTTGGGCGGCAAGAGTGAAACTCTGTCACCAAAAAAAAAAAAAAAAGAAATAAAAGTAAAGAAAAAGAAACAAAAGCAGATGGCAGATGCGGTGTTGTTCAAAGGCCACTTTGGAATGGATGGGCAGCCTGAGAGAGGAGACCTGTCCGAAGTCCAGGCAAGAGAAGAGGGTGGCTCGAATGAGGGAGACACTCTGGTAGAGAAAATGAGTTGTCAGACCCAGGAAAATGACTCAGGTACAAAAGGCAGGACTTCCAATGACAAAGGATGGACAGATGTCTGAGGCCACCATGCCTGAAGAAGTGTGCCCGGGGTGGGGAGTTCAGATATGGGCATGCTACAAGTGGGGGCCTATAGAAGAGGAGGTTTCTTTCCTCACCTGACTGAGGTTCAGGGCAGAGGCCCCTCTAACAAAAGACAGAGGAACAAGAGAAAAGCATGCACGTGGATTTGATGTCAGTTTTACATGACATGGAGCTTTCAAAAATGAAGACTCAAAGAAACAGGAGAATCTGTGTGTTTTTTATGCATTTTTTATGCTAGGTTTGAGGAAGAAGTGGATAGTTTTGGAGAAGTATGACTGGATAAATACTCATACCATTAGTATGAGCTAATGGCAATGAACTGGCTGGTGGGGGAGACTTAGCAAGGCCTGTGTGCTCAGAGTCCCCTCTGTGTCCCTGTGTCCTCAAAGATAAGAACATCCTTTCCTCCAGGGATAGGGAAGCCATGTCTCATATGAGGCTCTGGTGGCCTGCTTCAGGGGAAGGCCAGAGCATCTGTCCTAGGTGTTATGACCTCTTCAGGGGAGAAGGGTGGGGAAAGGTCAGAGTGACATTTCTACTTCTGCCATTGTTTTCAAATTCCTTCAGCTTACAATGCTCAACTGGACCTATTAGACATCCAGGTGGAAATAAGAAATATGTAAATATGGAGTTTAGGGTGGGAGTCGGGGCAAGAGACAAAATTTGGAGGCCCCCAGTGGGAGATGGGATGGAGATTGCATAAGAGTACCTAAGAGTGACTGAAGATTAAGAAGAGTACTGAGAAAGAGGCCCTGAGACACTCGACCTTCTCAGTATTTAAGGGGGATCTGGAACATAAGGAACCAATCAAGGAGTTGGAAACAGAGTGGTCAGAGAAGTCAGAAGAAAGCTCATGGGGAGCCAAGCAAAGAAAATGAACCCAGAGGCTGAGGAGGACGGTGAAGGAATTGCTGGATGAGGGTCCTGAGCTTTGCTGGCGTCCTGGGCAATAGTGCGATGGAAACAGAGCAAGAGTGGAGAGGATTTGAGAAAGGATAAAGCTCAGACAGGAAATGCAGAAAAGTTTTTTCTGGGAATTGCAGAAACTGAAGGGAAGCAAAAAAAAAAAAAGAGAGAGAGAGAGACTTTCTAGCTTGTTTGTGTACCTCAGCGAAAAGGGAAAAGAGAGGGGATATTAGCACAGTCAAATTCACCATTAGTCTGGAGGATTTGGGACCCAGCGCATCAGGGCAGTGGTTGCCATAGACAAGGAGGCACCTGTATGTTTCCCGTAACCACAGGGAGCCAACAAGAGGGCTCAGTCTCAGGGTGGACAGACTCGACAGTGCAGAAATGAAAAGGCCCTCTTCCAATCAACTTCATTCTCTCAGTGAAATAAGGAGTGAGGCTACTGAGTGAGGAGGGGTGGGCATGATGAAGTCGACAAGAAAACAGGTGTGAAGCAATAGAGCAGATCAGAGGTCAATGGAGGAGGGTCGCCTGCACAGCAGAGCTGGACTCACTGACCAGTTTGGAAGAGAGAGAACTAGGCATGTGCCTCTTCATGATCTCATGAGCATTTTACCCTAAAGACAAGAAAAGCAACAGGGAAAGATCTTAAGACCAAAACGTTCGAATATGTGGCAGTGAATATAAACCCTCTTTGAACACATTTCAAATACGTGCCAGCAGAGAAAATAGAAAGAAAACAAGAACAGCAAATATTTGACATCTCAAAAGACAACCTAATCCTCTTTCTGTAGTAATAGCCACCTACTTATGCTGCATTCCTCTTTCTTTTTCAGACCTTTTGCAAAAGAAGACAAAAAGTCAGGCATTCTGTTATATTATGACTAGAGCCATTCAAAGAGATTAGGGCACTAAGATTACAAGACATTACAAACATTGAAAAATTTGCATTTGTACCAAATGAATAAAAGTCATTTCATTCTGTCTTAGCCTCATAAAAAAAAGATGGGCTTGGTTAAGAGGGACCTTCAACTGCAAAGGGAATAATAACCTCAGATTTACAGAATAAATAACATTTCAGTTCATGCTCCAATTCATAATATCAAGATCACCAATGTGTACCCTTCCTCTCTTCCCAGGAGCTTAAAGTGCTTACACACGTGGTCTAATTTATCAGTATAATAAGGCAGGAGTGGATATTTTAAAGTCTGTTTTGCAGATGGTGAAGGCATAATGTAAAAGCATTGGTATTGTTCAAGGTCATATAATTCCTCAGCACAGCTTTGACTAGACATAAATTTCTGCTATAGTAGAATTTTGAATGAAAAACAAAAACAAAATAAAATGGTTCTTTAGTTTGTAACCAATCTTTCACTAGCCCTCTACAAAAGGCATTTCTGTTGTCTTTCTACCTAGGTAATTATTTATATTTATAAGATAATTTTGTTTTCTTAACAATCATAGTTCTCATACACATTTAAGAACTTCCTTGAAGTGATATTCCAACGTCATGGAGAAAAATTCGTTATGATATGTTAGAAAGAATTAGCTTCCCAATTTAAAAAGCAATTATTCTCATTGATGTCTTATTTGGCAGGAAGCCAGGTGATGGGGCCCTGGGCTGTGTAAATAGTCACAGTAATGACAGGCAGACTAGGAGAGCTCTATGCCAGGAGGCAGCAGCACTCTGAGTTCCCGGCCCAGGCTGCAACAGCCAGGGGGAAGTCAAAAGAGCTTCATCTCCATGTCCCAGGCTCCTCGCCCTCAAATGAAACTTGCCTTCAGATCAGGTGTGGTCAAATCCTCTGATTTTTCAAGGGAAATAGCAAGTTAGGATTATGAAATGTAATCTCCAAATGTTTTAGTGCTGTCAGTTACATCCATTCTTTTTCAGCCCTTTATGTGGACCAAACCAAGCCCGTGTATAGGTCCAATCTCATCAGCCCCAGTTCGCAAACTCTGATCAATTCCCAACTCTGACAGTCTTTGATTCTTGGTGGTGGAGGTTTTGTTCTAAGAATCCTATGCCAAGGAAACGAGCTGTTGCCTCACCCTTGTGTGACCTGCTTGGTTCTGGGACAACACTTGAACACAGATAAAACCACGGAGTCCCAGTCATTGTCCCCACCGGTGAGGCCAAGCTGCTCATGTTACCAGCCACACTGCTGCCTGGATTCCAGTTAGCATCATGGTTCCCTCGGCTGGCTCTGCCCCTTACTCTTAGGGAGGAAAGAACCATTCTAACAAGCAGCTCCTTCTGTAATAAATACACTTCCTTTCTTTATGGATTTAGTTAGGCCTCCTGTAGCCAGGGCCAAACTATCTCCAGTTCAGTCGTTTACTACACACTTCAATTCTGTCCCAAATCCATGTCACTTCGACTACAGAAATGCAAAAGGCATGGAACTCGTGCAGGAAACAAGAGTGGCCAAAGGCAGAAGATGGCACCGTGGCAACCCTAACCTGCAACCATGTTCTGCCTCATGTTGTCAGGCAGATGGCAGTAGTCAGAGATTCATCTTTTCAACGTAGATTCGGAGTAGACCATCCCTCTTAGGTTCAGTTCTGCCAACGGCCAGCTGGGCGCGACTCCACGCACCTCTGTGGGTTCCCTGATTTTCTTGAATTTTCCATCATGCAACCAGGGCCAGCTTCCTGGGTCCCACACTCTGTTTAAAGCTCTGCCCTCATTATCTTGAAATTCCTAATAATTTTACCTTAGAACTTATGTTTTGTCTAAGTGAAATATGCTGGGAAAATAAGATGTGCCCATGAGCAGAAGAGATATGTAAAAGAGAGGGAAACTTTTATATTTTAGTATCTTTAAAAGAAAAATAAATTCTGTTTTCTCTACACTGACAGCTCTTCTGACACCAAATGTGTGGGTTTTCCACACACTGCAATTCTTCAATATCAGCAGACACCAATGGAGTGTCCTACGACCTAATTTAATTCTGGCACTACCTGGAGTTAGCGCGGACCCCACAAGTTCAGGGCTCAGCCGCACACGACTGCCACCACATCAATGCCCACTCCAAATCCAGGCCTCCCTTCTGACTTCTGACTGATGGGCTACAAATCAAGGGTTCCCATGACTGCCTCCTCAGGTTTACTAACTTGTCAGCTATTCTAGCTCACAGGACTCAGTAAAACAGTTTACTTCCTATTACTAGTTTATTATAAAGGATGAGACTCTGGGATAGTGAGATGAAAGAGACGCGCAGGGCAAGGGCTGGGGGAGTGGGGGCAGCGTGCCGTTTTCATGCAATCTCTGGGCACACCACCCTCCCAGCACCTGGGTGTGTTCACCAACACGGAAACTCTCTGAACCCCATTGTTTTGGGGGTTTATGGCTTTTCCATAATATAGGCATGACTGATGAAAGCACTGGCCATTGGGGACGGAGCTCTATCTCAACTGCTGCCCCTGCTGGGATACTGGGGACAGGGCTAACAGTTCCAAGCCTCTAAGCCCAGGGTTGGTTCTGGCTACCAGCCCCCAAGTGCAGGAACCCCCTTGTTAGCACACACTCACGTAGGGCTGAAAGGAGCTTTGTAGGGGTAATGACAGAAGTTCCTCTCACACCCAGCATTCAGGGAATTCCCAGGGTTTTCAAAGCAAACCAGGAGCAGAAACCAAGTGTGTGTGTTCATACCTTCACAGCACTTGCTCCCTTCCCTCTGAACAGGAGGCCCCACATTTGCCTCTTTGCACAGGTCCCCGCAGTTAGGTGACTAGGCCTGCCTGCAGGGATTGCCTTGTGACTGTGGCCTACATGGGAGGAGGCTGTCAGGAGGAAGACAGCTCTCCCCCGTGAACACAGACTGAAACTTTTGGCTTGTGCCCACTGACAACTTCAATTTACATCGTCCTAACTGCAATGTTAAGACCCTGCTCCAGGCCATTTTAAGCCCAGGCTCCCTTAGAGTTTTCTTCCATCCCACCTCAGAAGGTCCCGGTGCAAGCTCTGGTAACGGTGACAGCTCTACCCTTGCCTCTCCCCCTTTCACTTGGGGTCTTCTGTCTCTGCACTGACCAGCAAAATCACACCACCCAGAGAAAAAGGATGCAGGAGAGAGGGCTGGATGGGGAGCCGCTGGGGGGAGGAGGGGGCTTTGCAGTTGGGCGAGAGTCAGCAGATGTCTGAAGCTGCCTCCTTTTTGAGCCCAAGTTCCAAGTCAACCAATGTTGACACCTCTCAGAATGAGTCAAAATAAACCTTTTTTTCCATACAAACCCCTCAGGAACCTGCTAATGACACTTTCATGTGGTTTTGAGAGGGCTATTTCAAGGAATTTTGAGTGATTAAACTTGATTTCCTCCAGAACACCCCTGCCCTGTACTCTCTGTGTTCAGAGTGGCCTGAATTATTTTTATTTCCTTTGTATCTCTCATAAGTTCTGTCTGTGGAGACAAATATAAGTGGACAGCATTCGTGGATGGAGGCCTGGGGGGCAGCTCTTTGGCTGTCTCTACTTTCATTATCCATAGCCGAGACTGACTCACCATTGGTTAAAAAAAAATTAAAAATCCAGTTCAACTACTGCAAAAAAGAAAAAGAAAAAAAAAGGCAAAATCTTGGAAGTAACCCCTGTCACTACAGGCACAGCCATTGAGACCAGGAGTGCTCGTCCTGCAGTACGTGGACCTACAAGCAAGCCTCATGAGAGACCCTCAGGAGTCTCAGGACCCCTGAATGTGTTTGTTCAATTTCTCGTGTATGTGCACATATGCGTTGTTATAGAATCAAATGTTCATTGAATATCAAAAATGTGCCAGGCACTGATCTGTGCATTCTCCACACAGAAAATAAAGTATGGCCTTAAGCCCTAGTAAATTTCAACGGACTCAGCTGGGAGGTAGAGAGAGCTGGCACAGGAAGCTTTTACCACTTGCAAAGCCAAGTTATCCTCAGGAGTATTCTGACTCCTGGAGGTGTTTCAAGAAGACTCAAATCTGCTGCCTGTGGTAGTGGGAAAGTTAGATAAGCTGTCTTAGGCTGCTTCCCCATCAGTAAAGTGGGGATATTAACACATTTGCAAGAACTGCTGTGAAAATTTAATGAGATAATACGTGCAAAGGAATAGCCATGGTCAGGCCACCAGGACCTTAACAAAAGATAGCGCCTCTGCCCTCTCTGGAGCCGCTTTCCTAGTTAGACAATCCTCACCGCCTGTATTGTCCACACTCCCGAGCTTTGCAATTTCCAGCAATTCTAGCAGCACGACCCTGCAGCCCAGAGATAAGATATGATGGAATTACCTCTGCTAGTCTGATCTTTGGTCCCAATTTGATGTATAACCAATGCAGTCAGCCCTTTTATCAAGGTTAGGGATTCTATGCACACCCCTGCAGCATTCCACAGCTGCGAGAGCGGAGCATACAACTCCCTTCTCCTCTCATAGCCTAGCTTGAATCCATTGTGCCAGCCAGTGGGGACCCTGCACTGAGCCACTCAGCAATTAGCCAGCCCCCTGCCGGTCATCCCACCTGCCTGCCCACAGGGCTGTGAAGCACTCTTGTCCTAAATACGAGGCTCTCAGTCCCTGGGCCGGAGAGAACAGCAGCAGCCTCCCATGGGCAGTGTCTGGCTGGAGCTGTTCTGTGCAGCCACACTGCGTTAGGGGGAGCAAGGGTTCCTCCAGGTGGGAGGTACATATAAATGGGACAATGGGAAAACCGTGAGGAATGAAAGCCTGACATCAGCCCCAGACTCATGTAAGCCGGGAGTTTCCCGTTATGCTCCATTTAAGCAGGGCTACTCACCAAGAACATGGGCAGAGCCCCTTTGTCTAAAACCCTGGTTTTAGTGTCACAATACCTGGAAAGCTGTTGGAAATACAGAATCATGGGCCCCATCCGGCCCTCCTGAATCAGAAGCCCAGGCTGGAGGCCTAGAAATCTTTGAGCAGGTCCTCTCGGGTGTGAGCATTTGAGGCTCAAGCTTGAGGTTGGCGGGCTCAGGAATCTTTCCCTTCTCACCTGTCCATGCCCTGGTCTCCCTCCAGGATCTGTCTCATTATTATCTGTTTGTCTGAGGCCTTCTGGACCTCCCCATCCTCACTACACTCAGAGAAATCAACCCCCCTTCAGAGCTTCATAGACCTTTTTATACTGAATTTGTGGCCCTTTTCCCAAATGGCTCACAGCCTGCTTCAATGTTTCCCACCAACACGTGGGGAGAACCACCAAGAGCCAGCACCCGGGAGAGCGTTCCAGGAGGTAGCTCACATAGTCCTCACGCTCCACTGCCCCAGTGAGCACTGTCCTCTGGAGATTCATCTCACACACTAGAAACCAGAAGCTCAAAGAGGTCCGAGGGCCCGGGCAGGGCCAGCCCCCAGTACATGGCAGAGTGAGACCCAGTCTGTCATTCACCACCTGTGCCCCTTCAGGGCGGGAACATGTCTCCTTTCTCCCAGTATTCCCAGTGCTGCACCAAGACCTGGCATGAAGAAGCATGTGTGTTAAATGGGATTGGATCACACCCTATATTAAACCCAAAGATGATCCCCAAGTTAGACCAGTACCTTCAAGTCATCAAGACTAATTCTTGGCTGGGCGTGGTGGCTCATGCCTGTAATCCCAGCACTTTGGGAGGCCGAGGTGGGCAGATCACTTGAGGTCAGGAGTTCGAGACCAGCCTGGCCAACATGGTGAAACCCCATTTCTACTAAAATTACAAAAATTAGCCATGTGTGGTGGCACGTGCCTATAATCCTAGCTACTTGGGAGGCTCAGGCAGGAGAATTACTTGAACCCAGGAGGCGGAGGTTGCAGTGAGCCGAAATTGTGCCACTGCACTCCAGCCTGGGTGATACAGCAAGACTGTCTCAAAAAAAAAGACTAATTTTTAGCCACCACTGGCTGTTGCATGAGGCTCCCGTCTTCCCACACACAAGGTCTGGCCTCCTGTGATGCCCGGCATTGCCAGTGCTCTGATAAGGTGAGCCACCTCATTCTCTCCCCACCCTCTGTTTCCTTTGCACTAAACATGCATCCGCTCAGGCATGCTTTTGTGAGTACATGTACACTCTTTATCAGACACACTCGGTCCCGGGTCACATTCGGCAGCTCTAGGAATTGGAGGGTCTTCTAGCCCTCCTCTGACCTCCTGCCTCCCATACTTCCAAACTGAGCTCTCTCCCGCTGTCCTTAAATGGATCATTGCTCTTTTGAGGCTATGGCTTGTCCCTAACAAAAGTGGCAACCTCTGAAGCCAGGTCCTTGGCTACATTCTTTGTATGCTCCACTTTCCCAGTTGGCATAGGGCAGATTGCATGGCTGCTCTCTGGCATGGTGACCCACATGCCAGCCTACCGGGTCACAGATCATTTTTTAGGATACTCATTACTCATTACTGACCATGAGTTCTACCCACTTCATTCCTTCACTCATTTACTCAATGAACATAGAGTGCTTTTCATGCATTTGATAGTTCAGTTCAAACTCCCACTGTGTAACATCTCCTCTTTGGACTTATTGTTATTAATCAGTCAACGGGGCCAAATTCATTTCACTTATGTTTACTATACAAACTCCCTGAATCAGATCCTTAACTGGTTATCTCAGAAAAGAAAGAAAAAGAGAGAGATTATTTGAGAATGGAATGTATAAAACCAATGTTGAAATCAATCAGTTGTAGTTACCATCTTAAATAATCCCACATAACCTAAATATAAGTGTTGGCTAGGGCTCATCAGCCAGTGAGGAATGACACATAGAGACATGCCAAGCCTCAGGCCTGTCCCAAGTTCTTGGTGCAGTCACTTGATGTCTACTCCTTTGCCCTTTGGGGTAGCTGGAGTGTTTTTTTTTTTTTAATGTATCTTGCAACGAGTTTACAAAACCTCTCTGAATTTACCTGATGTCTCTTTCTGATTTTTTTTTTTTTTGAGACAAGGTCTCACTCTGTCACCCAGGCTGGAGTGCAATGGCACAATCTCCACCTCCTGGGTTCAAGCGATTCTCTTGCCTCAGCCTCCAAAGTAGCTGGGATTACAGGCACACACCACCATACCCAGCTAATTTTTTTGTATTTTTTTGGTAGAGATGGAGTTTCACCATGTTGGCCAGGCTGGTCTCAAACTCCTGACCTCAGGTGATCTGCCTGCCTCGGCCTCCCACAGTGCTAAGATTACAGGCGGGAGCCACCACGCCCTGCCCTCTTCCTGATTTAACAAGAGTTTTGCTCCTGTAATAGCAGGATCATCTTATGGAGATGGTTTGGGACTTTGTTGTGTACATGCTGTTTCCTATTCTGTTGCAGTTGCAGCATTCTGGGCTCACTCAGCCTGATCCCTGGGCTCTTTTCTGCATCCACGCTCAATGTTGCCCCCTTGCCTCCTTTTCAGCAGCATCTGACAGAAATAAAGGGCAAAGTGCCTGATGGCTGCCAGCCTGTCTCCTAAACAACCTCCACCCTGGTGCAACCGGCTGCTCTTGTTCCCGTTACTTAGGCTCTCCACGCCTGCCTACTTCCCAGGGCATGCTGAGAGTTTTGCATGTTACAGTGTGCAAAGTGACAGTATCATCAAAACTACCCACAGGCTTCCTCAGGACAGGCCTAAGTTCTACCAAAGCACTCTCAAGGTGGCCTGACGGAAGGGCAAATGAAGTCACCGGCCACACTGCCCCAGTTGTATGTCCTCACGTGGTCGCTGCGCCAATTCTCACACAGTGAGTTCGCAGTCCGCTCGCTCTGTGCCATTCGGATGGAAGATGCCATTCGTCTCCCCCTGCTTCAGGGCAAGACATGGTATCACCCAGTCAGAGGGAACATTGTCCCCATCATACAAACAGACCTCCACACCCTCTTGTCTGTTCTCTGTAGTCAAAGAGCTTCCTGGCCTGAGCTACACAAGAAACAGCCCATAGGCACCCTGCAAAAGCTGCCACTTTGCTCTTGCAGGTAAGATGGAAGCCTTTCAGAACGCTTTCAGCGCCTTTCAACTGTGTTGTACTCACTGACTATGGACTGAATTTGCACCTTTACTCTCCTACTTTTACGTTCTTATTTATATATCTCACCTTTCACCTTAGTTCAGAAAAGAATTGAGGTGAGGTGTATAAATTAACACATATAGTCATTAGGCGGCACTTTCCAAGAACTTATTTAGTAAAATAAAAATAGGAGTAAAAGTGGGATTTAAAAAAGGAGAGCAAGACAATAGAATTGAATGCTTAGGCCGGGCACAGTGGCTCATGCCTGTAATCCCAGCACTTTGGGAGACCGAGGCAGATGGATCACCTTAAGTCAGGAGTTCAAGACCAGCCTGGTCAACATGGTGAAACCCCGTCTCTACTAAAAATACAAAAATTAGCCGGGTGTGGTGGTGGGCGCCTGTAGTCCCAACTACTCAGGAGGCTGAGGCAGGAGAATGGCGTGAAAACAGGAGGTGGAGCTTGCAGTGAGCTGAGATTGCACCACTGCACTCCAGCCTGGGCGACAGAGCGAGACTCCGTCTCAAAAAAAAAAAAAAAAAAAAATTGAATGCTTAACTGGGGCTGTGTCTGTGAGTGGGCCACAAATGCTTGGTTCTCATCTTCCAGAAAATATCTGCTTTTTTTTGTTTGGTGCAAAAAAGGGAAACAATCAGCTATAGGATTCCAGGAACTACAAAATGAAAACTGTGGCTGATTCTGACCCTGAGACCTGGGAGGATGCCTTCTCTGGGCCCTCACGAGAGGATGCTGTGCAAAGTCATGGATGCCTTCTGCCTGTGTGCATGTATTTATTACAGATTTATTGATTTACAGTCTTTTTTTTCCTTATCTGAAATTGATAGAAGGAGAATAATAAAGCAAGAGGGTTTTCTTTCCTCTGGGTTCTGCATGAGCCTCTGTATCATCTTTTAGAGGCTCTGCTCTTCAGGTTGTACTCTTTTTACACTTCTGCTAATATTGTCCGCATTCAGGTCTAGACAGCAAATGCATTGGCTTTTGATTAGATTTTCAGAATTTACGCTGTATAAGCAAGATGTTCTTTTATTTTTAATAAATGTGGGTATTTTCTCATATATTAGTTCAGGAAAATACGCTGTAAAGTGAACACAATGGAACCAAAGAGATAAAATATGCATCTAAGAATGTGAATATTCAATTTGGATCTGTGTGCATTCTAATCTTTAGTTAAGTGGATTCTTTCAGAATGTTGCCATTTCCGAAACATCAGTGCCACCCTCTCTCCCATTTCCTTTGGGTTAACTCACCCCAAGCATCATGAACTATAAGCACAATTACCACCTGGAATGGGGCTATGCTGTTCACAGCAGGTTACAGAAAACAGATAATGAATAATTTAAGTAATTCATTATTTAAAGATTATTAGTACGTATCATTTGGAATCATTTTCTTTTACTTTTCATTGCTTAAGCTCATTATTTTTTAGCCTTCAGAGTTAAGCAGGTCCAGTACAATGTTTACTAAGGGTGAAAAATCACTTCAGTTCTCAATATCTTTACGTACTCAAATAAAAAGCATACTAATCTTTTTTAAAGTCATGTCTGATTAACAGCATCCTTATGAAGATCTGCAGCCCAGGGCAGCCGTCAGCCACTGACGCACACAAGTCCACCAGAGCTTCTTCACATACTCAGACTTTCCATCCTGGTGATTTGGAAAAGATATTTTTGTTGAACAAGTGATTACGTATTTCTGAGCAAAACACTTTTGAAAACATAACCATGATATTTTCCACATTGAAGCTGCTTTTCCAGGATTTCTGTGGGTCAGCAGTGACACCCAGTGGCTAGAGACACTTGCAGGCTACAGAAATGTCTCCTGTATCCCATGGTAGTGAAGGAAATTGTAGGAAGAAGCATCTTTGGGGCCCAGGTGTTGGAAACTACTCCGTGGGGAGGAAGGTGTAAATGCAGGATGGACAGAAATGGGTGGAGGCAGCATCAGGACGTTCTGACCTGATGCCACCACTCCATTGGCCTATACCAGGGTGATCCAGGAAACAAAAGATCTTTCTGGTACCACACAGTTGGTATCAGAGGGGAGAGAGGTACCAGTGCTACGACAGGGCCTATCGCAGTGACAACTACCCCAGCTGGATCCAGAGATTGTGGGCCCATTGAATGATGCTTGTGAAGTAGAAGACAAATCAGACATGATACAGATCACCAAGGCACCCTTTCCTTTTGCGGATGCAACCAAGGCAAAGTCACTTTGCATGATGCACGCACAATTTCAGCCAACAATTTTGTAGCTTGAACAGAAACGTGGGTCACTTACCTCTTAGGCCATTATTTTTGATGTCATCATTTTATAACATCAAAACACATGGTGATACATTTTGACAGACTGCATAGCAGTGTCTGGGAAGCAGTAAGAATATGCTTCTGGTCTCTATAGGATTTAAAACTAACATTAAATTTCTTAACATTGAGAATTAGTGCAGTTCCATATATTGAAATAAATTGGAGATAAAATCAAGTGCCAGGGATGACTTGTTCCTATACTGAAATGAGGTGGAGGCTGCAGATACGGGGCAAATCTAGGGATGTTCTGGAAGTTCTCAAATGCTACTGCCTTGTTCAATGATAAGCTGTTCTTTCTGAAGGCGAACTGTACTCCTGACTCAGCATCAGCAACTTAAGGCTGATTTTTTCAATTGGTAGGACAAATTTGCCCCACCACCCCTCTCCTTAATTCTCAAAAGATGCTTCGTTTTTTAATTTGTAAAAAGCAAGGCATTTACAGAGAGACCATTAAACTTGGACCTAGATAATATGGGTGTGAATGTGAATTCTACTGCCTATTAACTGTATAAGTTCTATCTACTTCCCATTCTGAAACTCTGCCAGGTGCAGTGGCTCATGCCTGTAATCCCAGCACTTTGGGAGACTGAGGCAGGTGGATCACCTGAGGTCAGGAGTTCGAGACCAGCCTGCCCAACATGGAGAAACCCCATCTCTACTAAAAATACAAAAAATTAGCCAGGTATGGTGGCGGGTGCCTGTAATCCCAGCTACTCAGGAGGCTGAGGCAGGAGAATCGCTTGAACCCAGGAGGCAAAGATTGCAGTGAGCCAAGCTCACGCCACTGCACTCCAGCTTGGGCAACAAGAGTGAAACTCCATCTCAAAAACAGAAAAAAATTCTGAAACTCATTTCCTAATATATTTTAAAACAATATTGCTATTTATCTCAGAGAGTGATTATAAAACTAATGATAACTAATTCTAAGTGCCTATCATTTGGTAAGAAATTATTTGTTTCCTCACATTTTATTATGAAACTGTTCAAACATGTAGAAAAGTATAAAGCATTTCCCAGTGAACTTTCATATATCCCCCATCTCAATTGTACAATTAAGGTTTCACTATACTTTATTAATTACCTCCCCCCATCTATCATTCCTCCACCCCTTCATCAACCCAGTCGATTATTTTTGATGTATTTCAAAGATGCAAACAACCAATTCATTTCCACATGTCATTAACTTGACTTCAGTGTTTGTTTATGGTTCTTTTTTTTTAATTTGGGGGATAATGTTCACATACAATGAAGTGCACAAATCTTAAGTAAGCCATTAAATAAATGGATTTCAATAAATGCTCACACCCCACTACCCAAGCCTGGTTATGATAAAGACACTACTGTCACCCCAAGAAAACTCTCTCAGGATCCCTTCAGATAAATTCGTGACCCTCACCCAAGATGCAACCACTGCTCTGATTCTTTTTGTTGTACATTTGTTTCGTTCCCATCTAAAGCTGATCCAAAGGGAGCCAGAAACTACATGACTGGAGACCTCGCCTCAAGGAAATTCTCATATATTAACCAACAAGTCAATCCCCAAATAGGCGCCGTCTTCATCCTTGGTGGTATCTTGGTTTCTAGGAAGAACTGTATCTGTAAGCTGACAAATGTATTTGCAGGCGCAATCCAAACCCTCCTCAAGACGCAGAATGTTACCACTAACTCAAGAATTATTTTTGCATCGACAAAGAAATGTTCTACCAGCAGGTGGCAGTAGTAACCCATAGCGTCGCTGAGAGCCCTTTAAACTGGGATCCACCAGCTTTATGATTACATAATATAGATGGTTCCCAGTTTAGGATGGTTGGACTTAAGATTTTTTTACTTCAGGATGGTACAAAAACATAAATATTCTGTATGCCTCTCAACTTAGAATGGGGTTCAGGTAAACCCACCGTAAGTTGAAAATATTGTAAGTCCAAAAATATACTTTGAATTTGCAATATTTTCAATGAAAATGAATTTAGACGTAACCCCAGGGTAAGTCGACAAGCATGTGTATTAATTTTTGATTCCATATTCACAAAAGCACACTTTTTTAACAAACAAAGATTCAAACAACCAAGAGTGCTTATTTTTAGGGATATAATTTCTCAACAGGTAAATGAGTTGGATACTAGAGAAATGCACCAAGGAGGCTGATTGATGCACGAGAGCTTCCGGGTGTGTTTGGTCAGCTGCAGCTGGGGGAGCAGAACACACTGTGGGTGACACACATCTGAGGGCTAACAACAGCCGCCAATTACAGAATCAACTCCTGAATACTGGCAATATTTAGCATGGCTGAAACAAAAGACCTTCCCTGAAACTTCACAAAGTAACCATGAGATGATGGTTCACTCACTACCTGTCCATCCTGTCTCTCTGATCTGAGTGCACACAGGATGCCAAGAGGGCAGAACACTTGCATGTAGACCGGGGAGGCAACAGTGGCAGGATCTACATAGAAACAGTGAGGAATCATTCAGAGCAGCCAGGGAGAAGCTGGGGGATGGGGCGGTTCTAAGGGCCAACTCACTACTCATATATGTGTGTGTGTGTGTATGTGTGCATATGTATGTATATATTTGAGATGGAGTCTCGCTGTGTCACCAGGATGGAGTGCAGTGGCGCAATCTCAACTCACTGCAACCTCCGCCTCCTGGGTTCAAGCAATTCTCCTGCCTCAGCTTCCCAAGTAGCTGGGACTACAGGCACACGCCACTATGCTCAGCTAATTTTTGTATTTTTAGTAGAGATGGGATTTCACCATGTTGGCCAAGATGGTCTCGATCTCTTGACCTGGTGATCACTCATATTTTTTAATAAAGTGTGTAACGTCCTGGGAGCTGAGAAACAGTCATGTCAGTAACCCCCTGCATAACTGCAGAGGAGAGAACTAGAAGAACAAGAACAAAACCTGCAGGAGGCAAAGAGCTAGAAGCACCGCTTGAAAAGGCTTCCAGTGCTGGGAGACCTTTAGCAGCGTGGTGATGGCTTTTTCCAGCACTGCATTCCCTTTCACTGAAATGTTTAAGGCAAAAGCAAACAACTGCCCTTGGGGAATGTTAAGGAGGAAAATGTATGTGTCAGCCAATGTTAGAACAGATCCGTGCTTTGAAAACTGGGATGTGCACCACATGTGGAATATGCCATAACTGAGGAATAAAAAGATGATTTTAGAAGGTGCTTAGACATACATGAAATAAAATACCTAACAAGTTAATTCTGAGAAGCCAGTGATGGGACCTGTGACACATATAGTCATTAGGTGAGATTTTGGTTCCCATACCACAGCTACCGCCCACAGACAAGGAAAACCACAGAAAAGATTCTTCTGGCTACAAAGGGACCATTCCCACAGTTAATGCATTCCCCACTTTTCCCAACCTACCTAAGCATTTCCCACATTGCAAGGCCCACCTAAAGCCATGCACACAAGCCAATCCTTACAAAAGGCCCCCTGTCGGGCACGGAGGAGATGCCCAGATGGCGGAGATCCCCAGATGGAGATGCTCCAAGCTTCACCCATGATGTGCACTCTGGGACAGCAAGTTAAATCAACTCTCCCGGTGAGCACAGGCAGGCTGGTGGCTTTCTCGTGATGGGATTCACCAGGCCCCTTGCTCCTCGGCTTGATCTTTGATGATGCCAAAGAGAAAGACCTGGCTCAGTGGGAACAGGTGTCCCCACCTCTCCAGCCATCCCTCTCCAGGGCACAGAGAGCCACCTCAGGCTCCTGACTCCAGGGCAACAACCATACCTGAGGAGAATTATCAACAACACTTGGTCATTGAAACATGTGGGTTCACACCTCACAGATTGTTTATTTATGAGAAGCAATGATGGATTCACATTCATAGTAGCGCTAAAATCTTTTTTTTTTTTTTTTTTTGAGACGGAGTCTCGTTCTGTTGCCCAGGCTGGAGTGCAGTGGCGCAATCTTGGCTCACCGCAACCCACGCCTCCCGGGTTCACGCCATTCTCCTGCCTCAGCCTCCCGAGTAGCTGGGACTACAGGCGCCCACCTCCGTGCCCGGCTAATTTTTTGTATTTTTAGTAGAAATGGGGTTTCACCATGTTAGCCAAGATGGTCTCGATCTCCTGACCTCGTGATCTGCCCGCCTCGGCCTCCCAAAGTGCTGGGATTACAGGCGTGAGCCACCGCGCCCGGCCTAAAATCTTTCTTATCAAATAAATAAGTAAAAAGTGTGCATCTATTTAAAGAATATTAACAAAAATTAGCATAAGCAATATTCAGATATGGCAGAAACATGAAGGGAATATATGAATGACAGAAAGTTGAAGAAATACTGAATTAAATGAGCTCTTCAATTAGTTTTTTAAATATATGGTCAATATTTTAAAGAAATAAACAGATAACAATAACCTAGGACTCTTCTAATCAATTTTGATTTTAAGTCAGTCCACTTGTTATTTATTTTTCTCCTTTTTTTGAAAACCACTATATATAGATATATTTTTTCTTTGTTCGCAAAATGCATCATATGATGAAGCGTTACTTGTTGGAGTGTTCTTGCTCAGCCTCTCTTTAGAGAGGAAGCCCGCTGGAATAGAAGGCCATTAAAATTACCTTACTCATCCAAAGTTATACAGATGGGTCTTGGGTGATACACTGGATATCTCAGCACGTAAGTCCCTTTTCACTGATATATAAAAACGTTCATGATTTGCAACAAGAATTAAGTTTACTTTAACATATTCCATAATGCTAAAATCACTTTGATTCCTGAGGCTGACAAGAAGCACATACTAAAGAGTTCCCATGATGAAACACCTGTCTAGTCCTTAAATAATAATTTAAATGAACAGAGTTGTTAAAGTACCCATTTGCCTTCACCAAACACTTTCAAGTCAGACAGTTCACTCATGAAGACAATGAACAAAAGAATTCCAGAGTAGATAAATGAATATATCAGGTTTAGATCAGAAATCTTTGTAAATGTGTGTGTGTGTGTGTGTTCACTTTGGCTAAAGTAAAATATTGTAGGCTGGGCGTGGGTGGCTCATGCCTGTAATCCCAGCACTTTGGGAGGCTGAGGTGGGTGGATCACCTGAGGTCAGAAGTTCGAGACCAGTTTGACCAACAGGGCAAAACCCCATCTCTACTAAAAATACAAAATTAGCCGGGAGTAGTGGCATATGCCTGTAATACCAGCTACTCGGGAGGCTGAGACAGGAGAATCACTTGAACCCAGGAGGCGGAGGTTGTAGTGAGCCGAGATCGCGCCATTGCGCTCCAGCCTGGGCAACAAGAGTGAAACTCCACCTCAAAAAAAAAAAAGAAAGAAAGAAAAATCTTTGTAAGTGTGTGTGTGTGTGTGTGTGTGTGTGCGTGCGCGCGTTCACTTTGGCTAAAGTAAAATGTGGTAGAAAATATCTCTCACCCTTATTTCAATGGCAGCACAGTGTTCATTCCTCAAAAAAGCTGGTTGGGTTTACTGTTCTCTCCTAGGAAAGGGATCTGACGTGAGCTGAGTGCTGATTCTCACTCCAGGTGTCACCTCACCTAACGTCGCCCTGATGCCCCCGCTTAGCAGGGAGGTGAACTGACCCCTGTGTGCAGAAGGAGACGCTAAGGCCGAGGAGGCTCAGTAACCTACCTGGGGCCACTCCACCCGCCATTGGCCCCATGACCTCCCTGGCTCCAGACACAGCACAGTGGCCATTCTCCCCCTTCGCGGATGGGAAAACTCAGGCTTAGAGGAAAACAGCTTTCCTAAAACCACACAGCAGAAGTGCTGAGACCGGAATGGAGGACAGCTGACATCAACTCCCATCCTCATACTGTGTTTCCCGCTAGGTTACCATCCTTAAATGTACTCTTCTCCATTTCCTCCTTTTAATGTGGTATTTCTCATGTACAAAACATTCTACTACTAACAAGCTCATGAATTGATCTCATTTGTGTGAGTCATTTGTCATAAATGCCCAAATTCCTTTCTTTCCTGCTTAAAGTTTCTTGACACCTGTAGCTCCTCTCCCTTTTCTTCAGTCTTAGAAGTGGCCCTCCTTATCAGCCCACCTGCTCCTTATCAGCCCACCTGCTCCTTATCAGCCCAACTCCTTTGCTTCCACATTTGACCCCCTCCAGCCCCTCTCCTGGAATCACAGCCTCCCGTTGGCACCACCCTCCGCTGTCACCACTATTGCTGCACCTCTGCTCCCCTGTGTCCCAGTCTCTCAGCATTTCTGCCTTGGCCAAGCCCACCAAGCCCACCTCCTCTTCCTGGGCACAGAGGAAGGCTACATTCGGCCTACCCTTGCACCCAGGGGCCGTCAGGGAGCCCTGTATCCAGTCATCAACGAGCAGAATGCTGTGTCTCTTCAGGACCTGGCCGGGAGGGATGACCATGCCCCCTCATTCTCCCCTTTCTTTCCTGGGCTGCACTGTGAGCCCCTCCTGAAGGGTGGAGCTCTGGGGAGGGAGCCACTGGGCTGGGGGGCGATTCTGCCCATTAACCCATTCTGAGTAGTGGAGGGCACATCTACTTGTACCTTTCTTCTCTTTTCCCTTCCTATTGCCTCTTTTCTCATGCCATAGAAATTTGTCAGCACTTTTTACGTTCTCAGGTCCTCATTTTCCTCCCAAGTTTCTAACTCATTTTCTCCATTGCTACAGTGAGAAAAAAAAAAAAAGTGTTACGAAGTAACCCCTACTGCCTACTTATTTCTATACGTCCATTCTTTAATTTTTCACTATCTGACTGCCATCCAACCCCTTGACGGAAATCCTGACAATTGCACTTTCAAAGGTCTTTGATGAGCCAAGATTGTCTTCCAACTGCTGGTCTTCCCGGACAATATTGACCAACCTTCTCCTGAAACGCACAAGCTTTCTCTAACTTCACTGGCTCTTGATCATCTTCCTCTCTCAATTACAGATCTCTCTCTCTCTCTCTCTCTCTTTCTCCTCTCTCTCCTCTCTCCCCTCTCTCCTCTCTCCCCTCTCTCCTCTCTCCCCTCTCTCTCTCCCCACCCCTACTAGTTTCAGCTTTTATTTCAAACATACAGAATTCAAACCCTGGACCCACTAGAATTGTTTGACCTCAAGCAAGGTACTTAAATTCTCTGAGCTTCTGCATCCTCACCTGTAAACTGGGAAGGATAAGGAAATAATTATAAAGATTTAAATGAGAAAAGAACCAAAATTAACCAGAGTAAGTGTTATTAATTTCCTGCCCATCCTTTCCATTTTCACCTCCATACCCCATATAGATTCCATCATAGTGAGCCCTCAGCAAACATTCGAACTCACATAAAAGCAGGAGTCATGCACACTAACCAGCTTCAGGCATGACCAGCGAAGGGAGCTAACGTGGAGAGTACAAAGGACCACTGGAGAAGCAGTTTCTCACCAGGCAAATTCCTTGCAGACCTCTCATCCCTGGCCCTTTTCCCTTTGGGACATCACTCACCTCTCACTCCAGTCTCTAACACCCTGGGACAGTGTCTTCAAACCCATGTGTCAGCAGGCAGTGGAATCTACAGATATGAGAGGTTAAAATGTGAGTGTCAGGGCTAAGGAGGCAGCATATTTTTGTCCTGCTTGAAAAAAACCATATTTTTAATAAGCATTTCACTCATCTATATATGGTCTAAAGTTAACAATAGCATGTTCAATTCAGAATTTTTAAGTCATAATCCTTTGACGCAGAGTTTATATCCCTATGTTTAAACCACTTGTATGGATAGCTTTGATATTCTCTTCTGGCTCATAGCACATTCTTGGAATTAAGACAGTATTGTGAATTCTTAGAAATCATAACTACAAAAGCTCATTTTGGAAGGAGAAATTACTCATTCCAAGATCCAAGTTTCATGTTTATTATATCTCAAAACTTGATGTTTAGGAGTGCTTTTAAAACAAGGGAAGAGCTATAAATTTCCAATAAATGTCAATATTCTTCATTGAGGGTGAACTTCACAATCTTTAAAGTTCTTTCTAGTGTTTGCGGAACCTCCATAATGTTTTCCATAATGGCTGTGCTGATCTACATTTCTACCAGCAGTGTAGAAATGTAAAAGTTTTTGCTTTTCCCCACATCTTCTCCAACACTTACCTTTGTCTCTTTGACAACAGCCATTTTAACAGGTGTGCGGTGATGTCTCACCATGGTTTTGATTTGCATTTCCCTAATAATTAGTGATGTTGGGCCGGGTGTGGTGGCTCATGCCTGTAATCTCAGCACTTTGGGAGGCTGAGGCAGGTGGATCACCTGAGGTCAGGAGTTTGAGACCAGTCTGGCCAACATGATGAAACCCCTCTCTACTAATAATACAAAAATTAACTGGATGTGGTGGTGTACACCTGTAATCCCAGCTACTCGGGAGGCCGAGGCAGGAGAATCATTTGAAGCTGGGAGACAGAGGTTGCAGTGAGCCAAGATCATGCCATTGCATTCTAGCCTGGGCAACAAGAGCAAAACTCTATCTCTAATAATAATAATAATTAGTGATGTTGAGCTTTTTTTCATATAACTATTGGCCATTTGTGTGTATCCTTTTGAGAAATGTCTGTTCAGAACCTTTGACCAATTTTTAAACTGGGTTATTTGTTTTCTTACTATTGTGTTGGGTTCCTTATATATTGTGGATATGAGCCCCTTATGGGTCACATGATTTGCAAATATTTTCTCCCATGCTGTAGGTTGTCTCTTCATTTTGTTGATTGCTTTCTTTGCTATGCAGAAACTTTTTATTTTGATGCACATCCCATTTGTCTGTTTTTGCTTTTGATGGCCATGTTTTGGGGGTCATATCCAAAAAAGTCATTGCCCAAACAAATGTTATAAAGCATTTCTCCTATGTTTTCTTCCAACAGTTTTAGAGTTTCAGGTCTTATGTTTAAGTCTGTAATCATTTTGAGTTAATTTTTATATATGGCATGAGATAAAGATCCAATTCCATTCTTCCAGAGATGTATATTCAGTTTTCTCAATACCATTTATGGAAGAGACAGTCCTTTCCCAATTATGTGTTTTTGGCATCTTTGTCAAAAATCAATTGACCATAAATGTGTAGATTTAGTTCTGGCTTTTCTATTCTGTTCCATTGGTCAGAACCATGTTGTTTTGATTACTACAGCTTTGTAGTCTGTTTTGAAATCCAGAAATATGATACATCCTGATTTTTTCTATTTACTTAAGTTTGCTTTGGCTATTCAGGATCTTTTGTAGTTCCATACAAATTTTTGAATTTTTTTTTCTATTTCTGTGGAAAAAAAATCATTGAGATTTTGATATAATTGAAATAAATTTGTTGATTATTTTAACCCAAGAACACAGAATATCTTTCTATTTATTTATGTTCTCTTCAATTTCTTTCAACACCGTTTTATAAAAAATGTTTAGTGTTCAGGTCTTGCACTTCCTTGGTTAAATTTATTTTTAAGTATTATTTTTCTAGCTATTGTAAATTGAATTTTTAAAATTTCTTTTCTGGATAGTTTGTTGCTAATGCACAGAAACACTACTAATTGTAATATACTGACTTGTATCCTACAACTTTACTAAATTTGCTTATTAGTTTTAACAATTTTTGGTGTCTTTGGGGTTTTCCATATATAAGATTATGTCATCTGCAAATAGAGACAATTTAACTTCTTTTATTTTCCAATTTGGATATTTAAATGTCTTTTATTTCCTTTTTCTTTTTCTTTATTTTTTCCTGCCTAATTGCTCTGGCTAGGACTTCCAGTGCTGTGTGGAACAGAAGAAAAACACTAAAAGTAGAACTACCCCATGATGCAGCAATCCCACTACTGAGTATATAGTCAAAGGAAATCAAACCAGTACATAGGAGAGAGGGCTCTGCATCTCCCCGTTCATTGCAGCATCATTCACAATGGCCAGTATATGAGATTAACCTAAGTGGCCATCAGCAGATGAATAAATAAAGAAAAGGTGGTTATATGTACACAATGGAATACTATTCAGCCTTTAAAAAGAAGAATCCTGTCATTTGCAACACAACATAGATAAACCTGTTAAGTGAAAATTGACAGATTCATCTATTATGTTAAGTGAAATAAGCCAGCCAGAAAGACAGATCTTGCATGATTTTATTTACAGAATCTTAAAAAGTCACACTCACAGAAGCAGAGAGTAGAATCATGGTCACAGGAGTTGAGGAAATTGAGGGAGAATTGAGGAGATGTTGGTCAAAGGACACAAAATTTCATTTAAACAGTGAGAATAAGTTCAAGAGATCTATTACACTACATTATGACTGCAGTTAATAACAATGTATTGCATACTTGAAAATCACTAAGAGAGCACATTTTAAGTGCTCTCACCACAAAAACAAAATTCTTAGTATGTGAGTTAATGCATATGGTAATTAGCTTGATTTTGCTTTCAATCAAGGCAAATATGTATCACAAGCTTTATCTCTTGGAAAACATCATCTTGTAAAATATAAATATAAACAATTTTTGTCAGTTAAAAATTTAAAAATAATAAAAAAATTTTTAAAAATCCTGCTAAGTTCATCACACAATAGAAGTAAAAGCACCCTGGGGCACTAAAAAAATAATTATTAACTGCTTTATTGATACTTAAAACATACACCATAGACTGCTGATTTAAAGTGTACAGTTCAGTGGTCTTTAGTATATCCTGAGTTGTACAACCTATCTAATTTTAGAACGTTTCATTCACTGCACAATGAGACCCCATAACCATCAGCTTTCACTTTCTGTTATGGGTTGAATTACATCTTTCTAAAATTTACATGTGGCAATCCTAAATCCCAGTAAATCAGATTGTGACCTTATTTGGAAAAATGGTCTGATACAGCTTGGATGTTGCCCTGCCCAAATCTCATGCTGAAATGTAATCCCCAGTGTTGGAGATGGGGCCTGGTGAGAGGTGATTGGGTCATGGGGGTGGATTTCTCATGAATGTTTTGCACCATCCCCTCAGTGCTGCCCTCAGAATAGTGAGTGAATTCTTGGAGACCTGGTTTTTTAAAACTGTGCGGCACTCTCTCTCACTTTCTTGTTCCTGCTTTCATCCTGTGACATGCCTGTTCCCCCTTTGCCTTGTGCCATGATCGGAAGCTTTCTGAGGCCTTCCCAGAAGCAAATGTCCCTATGCTCCCTGTATGGCCTGCAGAACCATGAGCCTATTAAACTTCTTTTCTTATAAATTATCCAGCCTCGGTCATTTCTTTACAGCAATGTAAGAATGGACTAATTCAGGACCACTGCTGTTGTAATTAGTTAAGATGAGGTCATTAGAGTGGCCCTAATCCAAATGACTGGTCACCATATACAAAGGGGAAATTTGGACACAGACACATACAAGGAGAAGACTGTGTGAAGATGAAAGCGGAGACTGGAGCAATGAATGCCAGAGATTGTCAACAACCACCAGAAGCTAGCACAGAGGTGTGGAACAGATTCTCCCTCACAGCCCTCAGAAGGAATCAATTCTGCCCACAGCTCGGTCTCAGACTTCTAGGCTTCAGAACTTGAGGACAATAAATATCTGTTGTTTAAACCACTCAACTTGTGAAACTTCATTATGGCAGCCCTAGCAAACTAATAGACATTCTGCCTGCACCTCTATTCCCAACCCAGCCTTAGGCATTTGCTCATCTACTTGCTGTCTCTACAGACTGGCCTCTTTTGGACATTTCATATAAACGGAATCATAAAATAAGTGGTCTTTCGTGACTGGCTTCATTAGCATAATGTTTTATATTATTTAACATGATGTTTTCAGTATTCACCCATGTTGCAACATACATCAGTACTTCCTTCTTTTTTATTATTAAATTATATTTCATTGTATGAATAGATCCCATTTTGTTTATGCATGCATTGGTTGATGGACATTTGAGTTGTTTCTCCATTGTGGCTGTTATGAATAATGCTACTATGACAGTTCATGTGCAAGTTGCTGTGTGACATTTTTTCATTTCTCTTTTCTATAAGTAAAATTGCTCAGTCATATTGTAACTCTAACAACTTGAGGAACTGCCAAACTATTTTCCAAAGTTGCTGCACCATTTTACATTCCCACCAGAAATGCACAAGGGTTCTGATTTCTCCACATTTTTGTCAGCCTTTGTTATTTTCTGTCTTTTATATTTTTAGCCATCCTAGTGCATGTGATAATATCTTATTGTACTTTTGACTTGCATTTCCCAAATGACTAATGATAATGATCGCCTTTTCATGTGCTTAGTGACCTTTTGAATATTTTCTTTGTAATAATGCCCACTCAAATCCTCTGTTCAATTTTTTAACTAGGTTGTCATTTTATTATTTAGTTGTAAAAATGTGTTATATATTCTTGACTCATGTGCTTTGTCAGATGTATAATTTGCAAATATTTACTCATAGTCTGTGGGCTGTCTTTTCTTTTTTTTTTTTTTTTTTTGAGACGGAGTCTCATTCTGTCACCAGGCTGGAGTGCAGTGGCGTGATCTCAGCTCACTGCAACCTCTAACTCCCTGGTTCAAGCAATTCTCGTGCCTCAGCCTCCCGAGTAGCTGGGATTACAGGCATGTGCCACCACGCCCGGCTAATTTTTGTATTTTTAGTAGAGACGGGGTTTCACCATGTTGGCCAGAATGGTCTTGATCTCCTGACCTGTGATCCGCCCGCCTCGGCCTCCCAAAGTGCTGGGATTATAGGTGAGAGTCACCACGCCCAGCCTTTTCACATTTTTAATTGTGTTCTTTGAGTACAAAAAATTTTAACTTTGATAAGATATTCCATTTCTCTATTTTTCTTTTGTTGCTATGCTTTTCATGTAGTATGTATGAAACCATTGTCCAGATGAAAATCACAAAGATTTACTTTTATATTTTTTTAGGAGTTTTAATTGTAAAAAAGAAAAGTTCTTACATTTTGGTATATGATCTGTTTAGAGTTAGTTTGTGTGCAGTGTAAAAAAATAGTTGAATTTCATTCTTCTGCATATGGATATCCAGTTGTCCTAACACTATTTGTTAAAACAAGCATCCTTTCCTCCAGTGAACTGTCTTGGCATCATGATGATCAATTGACTATAACTGTAAGGATTGACTTCTGGATTCTCAGTTCTACTCTATTGATCTATATGCCTATCCTTATGCTAGCTGCACATAGTCTTGATTACTATAGCTTTGTAATAAGTTGTGAAATTGAGAAATATGAGTTATTTAATTTTATCCTTCAAGACTGTTTTGGCCCCTCACATTTCCATATGAATTTTTGGGTCAGCTTGTAAATTTCGAATGAAAACCTAGCTGAAATGTTAATTTGGAGAGCACTGAATCTACAGATTAATTTGAGAAACATAGCTATCTTGAAAATATTGTCTCCTATTCATGAACTTGGGATATCCTTCCATTAATTCAAATCTTCTTTAAACAGTGTTTTTTAGTTTTCAGTGAATATCTTACACCTCTTGTGTTATGTTTATAAGCATTTTCTTTTCTTCTTTTTTTTTTTTTTTTTTTTTTGAGATGGAGTTTCACTCTTGTTGCCCAGCCTGGAGTACAATGGAATGATCTCAGCTCACCGCAACCTCCACCTCCCAGGTTCAAACAATTCTCCTGCTTCAGCCTCCCAAGTAGCTGAGATTACAGGCATGCACCACCACACCCGGCTAATTTTGTGTTTTTTAGTAGAGACAAGGTTTCTACATGTTGGTCAGGCTTGTCTCAAACTCCCAACCTCAGGTGATCCGCCCACCTCGGCCTCCTAAAGTACTGGGATTACAGGCGTGAGCCACTGCGCCCAGCCTATTTTATTTTCTTAATTTCATTTTCAGATTTTTTTATTGCTAGTGTACAGAAATACAATTGATATTTTTACATTGACCTTGTATCCTGCCATTTTGCTGGACCTGTCTAATTGTTTTGGTTTCAATTTCACAGAATTTTATATATACAAATAAAAGTTTGGAGATATCATCTGAAAACACTGTTTTGTTACTGAAATACCAGGGGTTCACTCTAGGACCTGCTACTCCCCGCACAGAAGGCCAACCACTGAGACCATGAGTATTGCCAAGGAAGAAGGTTTTAATTGGGTGCTGCGGCTGAGGAGATGGGAGTCCAGTCTCAATGCCATCTCCCTGATCAACTAAAATCAGGGGTTTATATAGCAGGGAAGAAATGTAACTTCATGCAGGAAAATAGGAATTAGGGAGGGGTAAGGAAGAGGAGTTAAGCAGGTGGTTAGGCAATCATAAAGGGTGAAGGGTTTGGTATCTCATTGTCTAGGTGTTGTAATCTTGTAAGTTTCAGATCCTTGATACTAATTGGGAGGCCTCATGGCTGGTTTCCTGAGAAAGGAACTCTCAGATAAGATAAATGTAACTCTGTCAAGTTTTAATACTGGGAGGGGCAATTTCTATGTTTATTCAAAAGGAACCATAAACATCAGTTTTATGGGACAATTGGGCTGGTTTTAGCTTTACTCTTTTCTTCTCACTCTAGATGATTTTCATTTATTTTTCTTGACTGATTGGCCTGGCTATAACCTACAGGACAGTGCTGAATAGAAGTCGTGAGAGTTAACATACTTGTCTTCTTTCTGATCTTACAGGAAATGCATTCTGTCTTTCACCATTTTGCATAACATTAGCTGTAGGTTTTTCACAGATGTTCTTTATCAAGTTGAGGAAATTCTGTTCTATTACTAGTTAAGTATTTTTATTAGGAAAAGGTGTTGGATTTTGTCAGCTGCTTTCTCACTGTCTATTGAGGTGATCATGTGTTTTTTGTTTTGCTTTGTTTTGTTTTCTTTTTGTCATTTACCCTACTCAGATGGCATATAACATTGATTAGTTTTCATATGCTAAACTTCGCATCCTGGCATAAATCTCTGTTAGAAGAAAACTTTAGAAAGTTAAATTTAATAGAGTTTAATTAAGCAAAGAATGATTCTGGAATTGGCAGCCCCCCAACCAGAATAGGTTCAGAAAGGATCCAGCACTGCCACATGGTCAGAGAGGATTTATAGACAGAAAAAGGAAAGTGATGTTCAGAAAACAGAATTGAGGTACAGAAAGACCCTCATTGGTTACAGCTTGGCATTTACCTTGTTCAAACATGGTTTGAACAGTTGGCTGCCTTCGATTGGCTGAAACTTGGTGATTGCTACAAGAGTAGGCTACAGTCTGTTTACACCTCCAGTTAGGTTACAGTCCACTATGTACAGAGAAACCTTTACGCCAAACTTACAAGGAGGCAGCTATAGGCTAACTTAGTTTAATATCTCATTTGGCATGGTGTATTAGGATTCCCTAGAGGAACAAAACTAATAGGATATATCTATATATCCCATACTTAATAAACTCCAATTTATATACGTATATATTATTACTTGTATTAACTTACACCATCACAAGTTCCCACATTAGGCTGCCTGCAAGCTTGAGGAGCAAGGAGAGCCAGTCCAAGTCTCAAAACTAAAGAACTTGGAGTCCGACGTTTGAGGGCAGGAAGTATCCAGCACAGGAGAAAGATGTAGGCTGGGAGTCTAGGTCAGTCTCACCTTTTCACATTTTTCTGCCTGCTTTATATTGGCTGGCAGCTGATTAGATTGTGCCCACCAGATTAAGGGTGGGTCTGCCTTCTCCAGACCACTGACTCAAATGTTTATCTCCTTTGGCAACACCCCCACAGACACACCCAGGATCAGTACTTTGCATCCTTCAATCCAATCAAGTTGACACTCAGTATTAACCATCACACATGGCCTATCTCTTTTTTAAATATATTGCTGGATTTAGTTTGCTAGTAATTTGAAGATTTTTGTATACAATAATTTGAAGATTTTCTATATTCATAAGGGAGGTTGCTCTGTACTTTTCTTGTTATATTTTGTCTGGCTTTGACATCAGAGTACTATTGCCCCATATGATGGACAGGGGAGTGTTCCCCTCTTCTGTGTTTTGGGTTTGCGAAGGATTGGTATAAATTATCCCTTAAATATTTGGTAGAATTCACCAATGAAGCCATTTGTGCCTGAGCTTTTTTGTGTGAAAAGTTTTTAAATTACTAATTCAATCTATTTACTTGCTAGAAGTGTATTCAGAATTTCTTTCTTCTCATATCAGTGTTGGTATGAGAAGCCTTTCTAGGAATCTGTCTATGTTATCTACTGGGTTAGCATACTAGTAAAAATAATCTTAATGACTTATTCTGTGAGTAAGTGTAGGTTGAGTTATATATGCCAGGATCTATGTTAGATGTTACAGATACAAGGTCTTAAAGCGTGCTTGCTTTTAAAAAGCTCCCAATCTAAGCTGGAATATAAAACCATGTGGAATGAAAAGTACTATGGTAGACTTTGAAACAGCTTGTTTGGAATTTAGGTAGAAAAGTAGTTAACTCTGCCTGAATAATTAGGGAAAGATTGGTGAGAAAAAGTTGAGGCTTGCTGGGTCTTAATGAATAGGAGTCACACTGAAGACAAGAAGCCAGGGCATTGCAGAAGGAGGAGGACATTTATACATCAGCACTTGCCAGATGCTATTGTCCAGTATACTGCAGCAGGAAATTAATTCCCGGCAGTCCTTGCAACACAGCCCACCAAAAATGTTATGGTACAATGATGCCTCCAATGGCAGGGTATCCAATTACAGCTGAAAAGGCTTGGAATCAACCTCCCTCTTCTCCTTTTTGTCTCTGTATCTTAGTAGATAGCTCCAACTCAGCAGCTGACATTATTCAACTGCTTAAGCCAGAAAACCTAATAATTGCAGGGCCCAAAGCAAGAGTACAAAGGGAGGCCTCCAACCCATATGTCTAAAATATTGACACTTACAAATTAGACTAAACAACTGTTAAAGAAAATGATGGAACTAGAGGCCATTATCTTAAGTGAAATAACAGAAAATCAAATACTACATGTTTTTACTTACATGTGGGAACTAGGCCACGTTCTCATGGTCTCACTGGCAAGTGGGAGCTGAACCACCTGTACACATGGACATAGAGCGTGGAATACCCATGGAAATTCAGGACAATGGGAAGGGGAGTGAGGGATGAAAAAATTACTTAGCGGCTACAATCAAAAGCCCTGACTTTACCACCACACACTATATCCATTTAACTTAACCACACTTGTAGCGCCTAAGTAAAAAAAATAAAATGAAATGCATGTTCTATCCTCTTACTTTTGTAGGTGCACCTTCATGATGACGTGCAAGGTCTCAAGGCTGGCTCATCAGCTGCCTTGACCCTTGACTGGACCATCTCCCTTCACTTCATCCTTGATGGAGTGTCCCTGGCTCCATCCCAGATGGTGAGGAGACTCGTGAACCTTTGTGTGGACAACACAGTTTGGAAGCCCAAGCTCTTGTCCCAGTCCCTGAAATCAATCATTCTTTGGACAACTCTAAGGCCCAGGTGAGACAGTCAGGTGGGAGGGGTCCCTGGAGAAACTCCATCCAGCCTGCCCACTGAAGTGGAGCCCCAGGAAGTTCACCACGTTAGCAGCAGGGAGGAGCCTGGCCCCTCCTCTTCCTGTGTGGAACCTGGGATTCGAATGGCTGGGTGGGAAGCGCTCTAGCAGTGACTCTGGCCTGGCGAGAGTTCCTGCTTCCCCTTTTTCTTTATTTTCCCCCAATAAAACCCTGTGTTACCATTCAACTCGACTGCGAGCCTGAATTTCCGTGGCTGTGGGAAGAATCCTGCCTTTAGCTGAACTAAGGAAAAGTCCTGCAACACTTCTGATGCCCAACGTGGGACTCAAGAACCAGTGAGTGAAATGGGAACTCAAAACCTCTCACTGTTGCTTCTAAGCTTGTCCATTCTCGGACTTCTGAGGGGGAGGGAAACCATGCCCCCACCGCGCCCTGTCGCTCCGGGGCCTTTTCATGGCCTTTTCCTTCCTTTTTCAGGACCGACCGGTGAGCAGCAGCTCTCCGCCTCTCTCCCTTTCCTGCCAGGGCTGGGATGCGTCCGCCACGGCTCTTCCCTCCCTTGCCGGGGCTAGGATGCGTCCCCAACAGCCGGGGCTGGAATGCGTCCCCCACTGTTCTCCCCTCCATGCCAGGGCTGGGATGCGTCCCCCACCCACCGCTCTTCCCTCCCTGCTGGGGCTGGGATGCATGGCCTAAGAGTCCCACACAACCAGCTGGCTGGCTTTTCCGCCATGCACCACTGGAGCCTTCCCCTTCCCCAGCCGAGGGGTTTAACTCCATCAGACAGTAATTAAGCTTTTCTCCTGGTGGAAGAACCAATTGTATAAGAATAAGAGTTCTTCCTCCAGTATTTTAAACCTTCTTTCTTTCCTCTTCTCCACCCCGTCAGCAGTTAACCTTTAATTTTTTTTTCCTTTTAGAAGACATTTTTATGCAGCCAGGCCCCACAACTCTCACCGTTCATATTTTCTGCTAAGTTTTTATTGTGAAATTAAGCCTCCATCCTGTTTTTTATCCTGAGGTCATGGCTGGTAACTCGGAGGCAAGGCTTTGTTTAGCAATCCTGCCTTAGGGAATGAACCCTCTCAGGTTGCGTATCTGCTTGTTTTCCTAGCCCTGTCTCTTAAAGGGCCCCACACAGCAACTGGGTTTTCTTCTGCCTATTGTGTACTGTGTGTGGTGTCTGTAAAACGAGCTCTAATTAATTTGGCCTAAAGAAAGACAAGCCCTTGGATCAAGTACTTTTTTTTTTAAAGGAAGTTAAAAGCTGTGGTACCTTTCAGTTCACCTGACTCTGATCTTTGAGAAATAAAAACAGCCTTAAAGATTATGGGTAAAATGCAGGGGTCATTAAAATGTAAATAGATGAACTAAACTATGCAGGTCAGATGCAAGGTTTGCTAAGTGTTTTGAGGTGACAAACTGCTTTTTGGGTTTTGAGAACACTATGTGACTGGGACTCCTTTAAAAGGCGCCTTCTTTTTTCCTTTCTTCTCCACGGTTCTCTCTTCACTGATAGGTAATTGTGTCTCTGTACTATGAGACACTCCCCTCAGATGCATCATCCAAACTGGAAAGAGTTAATTTCCCAAACCTTAAACTGGTTGGCTTAGGATTGGACTCAGGGGAAGGGAACCAAGAAGCCCAACACGCTGGCTAACGGGTAAAGCTTTTTTAACGGGTCAGGCTTTTGGCCTCCCTCTCGCCATGCAAACTGGTAAAAGGCCTTGGAATTTTTGAGCTCTCCTTACCCCATTCCTTGTTTTGTTTTGATAAATGTTTTCTAATAACTTAGTTTGTCTGTTCTTGCCTTCAGGCCATCACACTCCCAATAGTCATGCAACTGGAGCCTCTGACGATGGCCCCTTCTTCTGGGAACCCTTAGACAGGCCTTTGAGGGAGATCTGACTGCTGTTTCCCCAAAACAGAGCTCTCTGTCAGAGGAAGCAGTTAAGATCGGCCTCTGTCCTTATCCTTATTCTAATGGCAGTTAGATGTACTTCTTTAGAGGGTGTAATGAGACAGCCAGGCGGAAGGGAGTCCGCTGGAGAAACCCCAACCAGCCTGCCCACTGAGGTGGAGCCTCGGGGAGTTCACCACCTTTGCAGCAGGGAGAAGCCTGGCCGCTCCTCTTCCTGTGTGGAACCTGGGATTCGAATGGCCAGGCGGGAAGTGCTCTATCAGGGACTCTGGCCTTGCGAGAGTTCCTGTTTCCCCCTTTTCTTTATCTTCACCCAATAAAACCCTGTCTTATCATTCCAATTGTCTGAGAGCCTGAATTTTCGTGGCTGTGGGAAAAAGAACCCAATATTTAACTGAACTAAGGAAAAGTCCTGCAACATAGGGGCACTCACACCAGGGGACACGTCCACCCTCAGGAGGACAGACCAGAACAGAAGCCCCCCACAGGCTCTGGAAATGGACTCAGACGTTTGGGAAGGGAAATACAAGATCCCAGACACACAGAGTGTGGCACAGAATAAGAATCTGGATTTTAAATGCTCATACCCCTTGGTTCTGTGCATTCCTCACCCCTTGGTGGGGGAACACAGGCAGTGGAGGCCGGAGCTCTGCAAGGCACAGGACCCAGAAAGGGCACCTCTAGATCAGGTTTAAGGCGCATTCTGTCTGGAAGTCCTAGCCAGCATCTCCTTGACCCTCACTGCCATCTCTAATCAGAAACCAAGTCCTGTAGAGTCTACTTTCTAAATACCTTTCCATTCTGTCCCAGGGACATCACTCTATATCACCATAAGCTCCCACCTTCACCATCTGATCAGCCTTCTCACATCCATCCTGACAACTTCCTCCAATCCATTCTCCATGCTGTAGCCACAGAGAGCTTTGTGGAATGCAAATGGAATCATTTGTCTGCTTAAATGCTTTTAATGATTTCTCATTGTCAGTGGGTTGTACTCATCAGCAGAGACATTTATTGCAATAAAGTGGAAATAACCCATTAAGTTAAATAATACGTATGGTGAATGTACCATTTAAGAGGTTTTTTGGTTTTTTTTTTTTTTGAGTCAGTCTTGCTCTTGTCACCCAGGCTGGAGTGCAGTGGCACGATCTCAGCCCACAGCAACCTCCACCTCCCTGGTTCAAGCGACTCTCCTGCCTCAGCCCAAGTAGTTGGGATTACAGGCGCCCGCCACCACACCACACACAAGGTCCCATGTGCTTTCATGACCTTTGCATCACCTGGCCCTAGACCCTCTCCAGCACCTGCCTCTCCACCTCGCTGTAGTCCCAGCTATTTGGGAGGCTGAGATAGGAGAATTGCAGTGAGCCGTGTTCTTACCACTGCACTCCAGCATGGACAACAAAGTGAGACCCTGTCTCAAAAAAAAAAAAAAAAGGAAGCAAACTATAAGAATTAAGAAATTTTGAAAAAGTAAAAAGTGTTTTTAGGAGAGAAATCAAAGCAGGCTGTAGAGTAACCTGCTAGAGTGATTAACAGGACTAAAAGAGAGACAGATGCTAACTATCAGAATGATGGGGGGAAAGGTCCTGAAGGCATTGTGGAAATCTTTTAGGCAGACCCTCCCATCATAGGCCCAGAGGCTTAGCAGGACAGAGTGGCTTTGGGGGCCAGGCCTGGGCTCCTCTGCCTTGCCCTGCCTCAAAATGCAGCCCCTCCCTGCATCCCAGCAGCTCTGACTTCGCCTAAGGCTCAGATGGCCCCAGATACAGCAGGCTCAGTTCCAGAGGGTGCACATTTTTTTTTTTTTTTTTTTTAAGACGGAGTATCGCTCTGTTGCCCAGGCTGGAGTGCAGTGGCACAATCTCGGCTCACTGCAAGCTCCGCCTCCTGGGTTCACGCCATTCTCCTGCCTCAGCCTCTCCGAGTAGCTGGGACTACAGGCGCCCACCACCACGCCCGGCTAATTTTTTGTATTTTTTAGTAGAGACGGGGTTTCACCGTGGTCTCGATCTCCTGACCTCGTGATCCGCCCGCCTCGGCCTCCCAAAGTGCTGGGATTACAAGCGTGAGCCACCGCGCCCGGCCGAGGGTGCACATTTTAAGCCTTGGTGGCTTCCACATGATGTTAAGCCCGTGGGAGCATAGAATAAAGGGTGGCTGAGGTTTGGCAGCTTCCACCTGGATTTGAAGATGTGTAAGAAAGCCTGGGTGCCCAAGCAGAGCCTGTCGCAGGGGCAGAGCCCCCACAGAGAGCTTCTACGAGGGCAGTGTGGAGGAGAAATGTGGGGTTGGAGCCCCCACACAGAATCCCCACCAGGGCATTGTCTATTGGAGCTGTGGGAAGAGGGCCACTGCCCTTCAGACCCCAGAATGGTAGATCCACCAGCAGTGTTCACCCTCAGCCTGCAAAAGCCGCAGGCAGTCAACTCCAACATGTGAGAGCAGCCACAGGGTTGCTCCCAGCACAGCCGCGGGGAAGGGGCTGCCCAAGCCTCAGGAACCCTGCCTTGCGCCAGTATGCCCAGGATGTGAGACATGGTGTCAAAGATTAATTTGGAGCTTTAAGGTTCATTATCTGCCTTGCTGGGTTTCATACTGCATGAGGCCCGTTGCCCCTTTCTTTTGGGCTGATTTATCTCTTTTGGAATGGGAATGTTTACCTAATGGTACAGCACCATTGTATTTTGGAAGGAAATAACTTGCTTTTCATTTTACAGGCTCACAGCTGTATGGAAATTACCTGTAAGTCTCAGATGAGACTTTGGACTTTGGGCTTTAGAGTTGATGCTGGAACAAGTTAGGATTTTGGCAGGCTATTGGGAAGGAATGCTTGTATTTTGCAATGTGAGAAGGACATGAGATTTGGGGGGCCAAGGGGACCCTAACTGGACACATGGTTTCAATTTTTATCACATTATTTTATAAGACTCCTCAGGGTTTATTTATTCATTTGTCTATTGCTTATCGATCAGTCAATTTTTAATGTGGCTTCATGATCCTAGAGAAACATTAGACACTTAGCTTTGTTTCATGTCCAGAAAATGCTCAATTCTATTTTGAGTCAAGGACCCCCAGAATCTGCATTGCCCTAAAGTTTTTTTGTGGTGTAGATGGCAGGTGAATTTCTTCAGCAGACTAAGGCTGTTGATCTGGAAGACAATTTAACCTTGGGAAGTTGGGATGGATAAGATTTGCTGGCTTGCCTGGAAGGGTCTGCAGGGTTCAGTCCTGGGCCTCCTTAGGAGGGTGCTGCAGTTCAGGCCTGCATTTTCCCTCTGTTACCACTAGATGGAAGTGGCTTCTGCGATTTTTTCCCCCAGTGTTGGAAGCAAGCATATCTGGGAAGCTGCATGCAGCACTGCGTATCTCGGTGGAAGGTGCTTGTCCTGGTGTCTGCATTCTGCAGAACAGCTGCTCTGCTGCTTTCCAGCTGGAGGTAGCTGCCGCCTGCAGCCCAACACACAGGTCCATGCAGAGAACAGCAATCAGCCTTGTCTAGGCCTTGCTGCTTACCCAGTGCTGCCTACGCACAATTATATTCTGCCCTCACAGAACACCTCTGACACTGGTGTGGTGTCATCTGCACTTTGCAGACCAGGAACTATTCAGTGGTGCTCAGGCCCTGGGCCTGTCTGCAGTGCAGGACCCCCAGGGACATGTGCCGCCTAAGTCAGTGCAGGCAGGACTTGTCAGCAAGGACTCTTTTTCCCACAAGAGCCATAAGGAACCTCTGCCTGTAGAGTAGGACCCCTGCCCTCTGCTGCCAGCTTCAGGCCCGCGCAATTTGTGGAGCCTGATTTTATCTGCTCCTCCAACCTCCAACTCCCAACTCCCCTCCTAGCCACTAAGTTACCTTCCCACCCACTCATCATCTCTCCAGACTTTCCATCATCATAACCTCTCGGGTTTAACAAAGCTCTCTGGCCTCATGCCTGGCTTCCTGCTCCACTCACTGTATAGCTGTGCTGCTGGAGGGAAAGATAGCCCACCACACACAATTGATAAAGGGCAGGGCCGAGATTTCAAATCAGGGCCTCTAACCCCAATTCTCACATTCTCATATATGAACTACACCTGTCCTATTCTGTCCACACCTAAAAATGCTGCTCTAGTGCCTCTGTAGAAAAGTTTCTAATCAGCGGTCAAATCAGGCAGGAGTGGCACGTGCTGTGCCCACAGCAGACATGAGTAGCTGCTCACAGCGGTTGCTCTTCACCCCGCCTGGGGGAGGCCTCATCATCCTCATCATCATGCCCAAGAGGCTGCTTGGATGTATTTGATGTGGCATGATATCACACTGACTGGTCATCCCTAGACTAAGGGCACTTCTCAACCCCAGAAGAATTCTCCTTGCTCCAAGTGTCCATTATCTGAAATCAATTTCATTACCTCTTAGAAAATGCTGCTTCTTGGGCAGGTGCAGTGGTGCACGCCTGTAATCTCAGCACTTTGGGAGGCTGAGGCGGGTGGATCACCTGAGGTCAGGGGTTCGAGCCCAGCCTGACTGACATGGTGAAAGCCTGTCTCTACTAAATACAAAAAATTAGCCAGGTGTGATGGCGGGCGCCTATAATCCCAGCTACTTGCGAGGCTGAGGAAGGAGAATTGTTTGAACCTGGGAGGCAGAGCTTGCAGTGAGCTGAGATCGTGCCCATTGCACTACAGCTTGGACAACAAGTGCGAAACCCCATCTCAAAAAAAAGAAAAAGAAAATGCTGCTTCTATTAAATGTGCTCCTAATGAGATCTTGGTCATATAACACAAGCAGGTGTTTCTCTGCCAGGAACATTTAGTAAATGTCTGTTCTCAGTGCCTCCTATTGGGATGTTAGCCCATTTTAATTGACCTTATTAGTAAATTCACACTCTAGGCTTAGACACAACAAGTCCGGGATACATGGGAGAAGGGACAAGTGTCAGAGCAGGAGTGCAGACAGGCATCTGCCGGAAGCTCCTGGAAGGTTGGAGCAGGAGACACAAGGAGTCTTTGAAAGGAACGGGGCAGGGAGTCAAATCCTGCTTCCGCATTTATAAGCCCATATAATAATCTTATATAATCTTATATAAATCCTATTGTTGCCAATACAAAGTTATGTAAGTCCTGCTATTGGTAAACAACATCCATATCCCATAAGTCATTTAGATTTTAATGTGAACACTTGTGTTGTTTATTGTGATTTGTCTGAATTGTATGTCCCATCCCAGTCAGGCTGTGACTGTGATCTTCATCAGCCTTTCTTTCTTTCTTTTTTGCCTGTTTTACTTTGAGTATAGGCATCTTTAAACAGAAAAACGAAGAAAGTTGTAAAATGAACTTCCATGTGCCCGTTACCCAACTTCAACAACTTACAGCGATAGGAATCTTTCCCACCCACTCCCATCCTTGCTCCAGATTGTGCTGAAGTAATTCCCCAAAGTCAGACTGTTTGATCTGGAAATATTTTAGCAACATATACTCTTTTTTGAGACGGAGTTTCACTCTTGGTACCCAGGCTGGAATGCCATGGCACGATCTCAGCTCACTGCAACCTCCACCTCACTGATTCAAACAATTCTCCTGCCTCAGCCTCCCGAGTAGCTGGGATTACATGCATGTGCCACATGTCTGGCTAATTTTTGTATTTTTAGTAGAGACGGGATTACACCATGTTAGTCAGACTGGTCTCGAACTCCTGACCTCAGATTATCTACCCTCCTCGGCCTCCCAAAGTACTGGAATTACAGGCGTGAGCCACCATGCCCAGCCTTAGAATATATTTCTAAAAGATTAGTTCCAAAAAAAAAAAACTTAGAATCACTCCCAAAAAATTAACCATTATTTCTTAATACCAGCCCAAATCCAGGCAGTGTTCAAATGTGTCTGAATGCCTCTTTTTTCCTCAGTTCTTTTTCAAATAAGCTCCAAAGAATGTCTGCCCATTGCAGCTGGTTGGTGTGACTCCTAAAGGTGCCTTGTAATCTATAGGTTTCCCTCACATCTCCCTTTTTTCCTGGAAATAGACACGTGGAAAGAATGGGGTCATTTCTCCAGTATGCATGCTGATGGCATGCATCTGCCATGGTGTCCATTAGTACCCTCTGACCTTGTATTTCCCTGACTCGGTTATTGGATCTGAAGCTTGATTTAATTTAGAGTTTTTTGGTAAAAACACATAGATAGTTCTATTTCCACTCAGTGGTCCATCGTCTCTCTTTCTGTTATATTAATAGCAATTAAAGATTATTAACTATAAGAGAGAGCACAATTGTTTCTTAAATCTTTTTTCTTTCTTTTTTTTTGAGATGGAGTTTCACTCTTGTTGCCCAGGCTGGAGCGCAGTGGCACGATCTCAGCTCACTACAACCTCCGCCTCCTGGGTCCAAGTGATTCTCCTGCCTTAGCCTCCAGAGTAGCTGGGACTAAAGGCACCCACCACCATGCCCAGCTAATTTTGTATTTTTAGTAGAGACGGGGTTTCACCATGTTGGCCAGGCTGGTCTCGAAATCCTGACCTCAGGTGATCCACCCACCTTGGCCTCCCAAAGTGCTGGGATTACAGGTGTGAGCCACCACACCCGGCCCTTAATTCTTAAATATTAAAAATTAAGAATAGAATTGCATCAATGTATTTATGTATGTACTCCAGGTTCAAAAAGGATTTGAGGCAAATAAAACACAAAAGTACTCCCAGAAGCCCCATAGCCAACTCACAACTCTGGATCACCATTTTACCCTGTAAGCAGAAAGAAACATCAGCCCAGAAAACCACCTGTTGACCCTCACAGGCTTTAGGCACTAGCACTTCCTCCCAGTTACAAGGGCATCAACAGCTGTGGCCATACTAGGATCTAGGGAGCAGGGGTTGGGGCAGAGGCAAACACAGCAGCACACACCTGTAGATAAGGAGCAAATGAGAAGAAGCAGAGGCAGCCAAGAAGAGACCTGGAGAAAGGAGAAGGAGGCAAAACAGTGAGCCTACAGAGCTGAGGAAGGCTTGGATCTCCAAGTACTGCTCAGCCAGTGTGGACAGGCGGAAGGAAAGGAAAGAGGTCTGTGATGCTGGGTGAAGGGAGTTCTTCGAGAGCCCTGAGCAGAGGCTCTGTGGTAAGTCCGATAGGGGTACCTGTGTGCCCTGTCCTTCCATGGTAGGGGCAGGGAGGGTTGCTTTAGCCCACTCCATGGCAGTCCACAAGTGGCATGTGGATTTTTTCTATCTTCCCACCACTCCCCGAGCCACTGCAGGCTCTGCCTTCCCAACAGACTGTCTTGAAAGTTGATATAACACCTCCTGCTTGTCATATTCCAATTTCCCACCACCACCCACAGGCCACTGAAGCTGATTTGAATGTAGAGGCTCTGTATGTCAGATAAAGCATAGAAGAGCAAAAGGCAGATTGATTTTTATAAGGGAAACCACTGGAAATAAAAGATTACCGTTAATGGCCTACAGCTTTGAAAGACCTGGTGGAATGGTCTCTCAGGTTCTGCTACCTGCAAGTGCTAGATAGGTACAAGGAGCCACATGCCACATCCCAAGGAAAAGCGTTGTCCTATGGTTTAAGGCTGATTGGAATGATGATGGTGGTAATGATGGTGATGGTGGTAGTGGTGATAGTAAAGATAGTCATGGTGGTGATATTGGTAGTGGTAATGATAGTGGTGGTAGTGGTGATGGTGATGATGGTAGTGGTAATGATGACAGTGATGGTAATAGTGATGGTTGTGATGACGATAATGGTGGTGATGATAGTGGTGATGGTGGTGATGGTGGTTGTAGAGGTGGTGGTGGTGGTGATGATGGTGGGGGTGATGGTGGTAGTGATGGCGGTGGTGGTGGTGGTGGTGATGATGATAGAGGTGATGATGATGATAATGGTGATGGCGATGATGATAGTGGTGGTGGTGGTAATAGTGGTGATGGTAGTGATGGTGGTGGTGATGGTGGTGGTGATGGTGGTGGTGGCAGTGCTTGTGATGGTGGTGGTAGTGATGGTATTGTTGATGGTGATGGTGATGGTAATGGTGGTGATGGTAGTGATGGTGGTGGTGATGATGGTGGTGGTGATGGTGGTGGTGGTGATGGTAGTGGTGGTGATGATGGTGGTGGTAGTGGTTGTGGTGATGGTGGTGGTGGTGATGGTAGTGTTGATGGTGATAGTAATGGTGGTCGTGATGGTGATGGTAATGGTGGTAATGGTGGTGATGGTGGTGGTGGTGATGGTAGTGGTGGTGATGATGATGGTGGTGGTAGTGGTTGTGGTGATGGTGGTGGTGGTGATGGTGGTGGTGGCAGTGCTTGTGATGGTGGTGGTAGTGATGGTATTGTTGATGGTGATGGTGATGGTAATGGTGGTGGTGGTAATGGTGGTGATGGTAGTGATGGTGGTGGTGATGATGGTGGTGGTGATGGTGGTGGTGGTGATGGTAGTGGTGGTGATGATGGTGGTGGTAGTGGTTGTGGTGATGGTGGTGGTGGTGATGGTAGTGTTGATGGTGATAGTAATGGTGGTCGTGATGGTGATGGTGATGGTAATGGTGGTAATGGTGGTGATGGTGGTGGTGGTGATGGTAGTGGTGGTGATGATGATGGTGGTGGTAGTGGTTGTGGTGATGGTGGTGGTGGTGATGGTGGTGGTGGCAGTGCTTGTGATGGTGGTGGTAGTGATGGTATTGTTGATGGTGGTGGTGATGGTGGTGGTGGTAATGGTGGTGATGGTGGTGGTGGTGATGGTAGTGGTGGTGATGATGATGGTGGTGGTAGTGGTTGTGGTGATGGTAGCGTTGATGGTGATAGTAATGGTGGTCATGATGGTGATGGTGATAGTGATGACAGTGTTGGTGGTGATGGTGGTGGAGGTGATAGTGGTTGTGGTAATGGTGGTGGTGGTGATGGTGATGATGGTAGTGTTGGTGGTGATGGTGGTGGAGGTGTTGATGATATTGATTGAGCAGTTACCATATATCAGGAACAGTTGATATACATGTCTGTCACTTAAACCTTATAATAACTAATTATTGAACTTGTCCCTATCCCCCAGTGAGTGTCCTACAGGGGTCCTGTGGACTCATTAACCAGGGCAGGATCTCAGTCAGGATAGGAGATTTGGAAAAGAGACAAAGATGTTGAGGCTATAATTGCTATGGAGTAAGTTGTTACAACTAGTCTTACAACTAGTTAAGAACTTGAGCTGCTAGGTGAGGTGCCCTGATCACATTACCATGAAGAGCAATAGAGCGACATAGATGCTTTTCAGGTGTCTGGTCGACATGTTCCATTTGATATTTTACCCACATTTGGTGTGGAGTGGAAAAGCAAATGAGATTTCAAAAAGCCTTGATCACCAATCCTGAAGACCAGGAGATTCACTGAGGGCCACATGGATGGGGTAAGAAGAGTTTGCTTTGCTGGGAACTGTATCGTTCAACAGTCTCTGTGACTTTCTCAAGAGAATTTGTGCTTCTGTGAGCGCCCGCACCAGTGTAGATACATTCACTCCGGCAGCCTCACCAGGCAGTCCACGTTCCCAGTTGGGAATGAAGACCTGCCTAAAACACAGACACTCTCAACATCACGTTCATATTGTACCCTCTCATTTGACCTATTAAGCCTCATTTCTTCTAGAAAAGCAGAAAAACAACCACTGGAGTGGTTGTTTGTATTTTTGGAAATCCATCGAGATGAAAGTAACCCACAGAGTCCAAAGTGGAGAATCCATAACTCACACTCTAAACCTGGAAAAAATCCTATCACCCCACCGGGCCAACCCCAGCCCAGCCCCTAAAAAGACATAAAATTGATGTTGAATCACATCTAATGCTGCAGTATACCAGGGAGGCTGCCAGTGTTCTAGGGGCTATGTAGTTCCCGCACATGAGAGGCAACAGTGTTGTACAAGGATGCAATAATGATGCAGGTCGTGTTGAGGAGACAGCAGGGTAAACAATTGTTGAAAGGTAATCTCTTGATATAGGGTCCATGACAAAAAGGTGGAGTAGGGATGAACCCTAGAAGCATAGAGAACCCTGGAGCAGGTACAGCGATCTCATGGTGTCTCACCCCATCCTTATCCAGAATATAAATGTCAGAAATGGAGCAGTGACTCAGGATCATTATCCCAAAATGGAGCCAGTGGAAACCCTTGTAGAGAAAATTTCGTGCTGTGATGAGATGAGCCAGGTCCAGTTCCTTGCCTTGAGCCCCTGAGCAGGCTCTCACAGGTGCCCTCTCTCACAGCAGGTCCCCTCTGGGATCCCTCATCCCAAGGTCACCCTCAGATTTGCCCCAACAGCAGAGTATGTTTGGTGTCCACAGCAACCACTGTGCTCAACTGCAGGGGACTGAATGAACACAGCATTTTCCAAGTGTTAGAGCTCCCCCAACCCTGGACACTGGGTGGGAAGACTTCCAGCAAAAGACTTCAGCCTGATAATGAGGCTGCTGACACAAATGAATGTTTCAAAAAGAGCTTCTACCTGTCCTGTTGTGAACTGAGTTTCAGGGTTGAATGCAGCTTCCCTGGGCTGGGGTCAGAGCAGCCTGTCAACATATGTCAGCCTCTGGTGATGAGCAATTCCATTCTCAATGAGGTAGTTTAAAATTGACTTCTACTGTGGTGGAGTCCCCACGAAATAGGCACAAATGTGGGGGGCCCTACTCAGACAGCAGCATCCACCAATGAGCTGCAGGGGTCATTCCTCACTGCAAAAGCACGGACAGCATAGTCATCGATCAGCTGCCGAAACACTGCAGGTTCTCCTGGGACACAGGTATTATTCTCTCCTTTTTAAGGAGGTTGATATTCGAGACAGTTACTGTAGAAAGGAGAAGACTAAATCCAGGCCATAGAATATCTAAGGTTTTCTGGAATTTTCTCAGAAAAGGGCACATTGATATGTCAGGTTGGGATGACATCCAAGCAGACCCTGAGGCCTTGGTTCAGGAGACTGTACAGTTGCTGGTTAATCAAGTGCTGGAGATGGCCCTGGCACAGTATGGCCACAGTGCCAGGACAGACTGATATTAAGACAGTCATGTCCAGAACGATCTCCTGTGCTCATCACTGTTGCAGATACAAGTGAGGTTGGAGGCTCTTTGAAAAGTAAATTTTGTAAATGTGTGCATACTAAGGACATGGGGAGATGGTGCAGGAATAAGGGAACTGAACCAGGCCAGTCTCAGACAATAAACACAAACTTAAAGTTGTAATAATGCCTATAAAAAAAGTTAGACTTTTTTTTTTTTTTTTTTTTGAGACAGAGTCTCGCTCTGTCACCCAGGCTGGAGTGCAGTGGTGCAATCTCAGCTCACTGCAAGCTCCGCCTCCCGGGTTCAAGCCATTCTCCTGCCTCAGCCTCTCCGAGTAGCTGGGACTACAGGCGCCTGCCACCACTCCCGGCTAATTTTTTTTTTTTTGTATTTTTAGTAGAGACGGGGTTTCACCGTGGTGTCGATCTCCTGACCTCGTGATCCGCCCGCCTCGGCCTCCCAAAGTGCTGGGATTACAAGCGTGAGCCACCGCGCCCGGCCTAGACTTTCATCAGAAGCACATCTCTGCTTATGTGCATTAGGTGAAGAGTACATCTAGCTAAGAGTTTGTTGGAGCCTTTTCCTCAGACCTTGACCTTATCCCAGGGGCTATGGTGGATATAAGGTATTTATCCTCAGCATCCATCCCTAACATCCGCCAGTATGCCTGTATTCGTCTCTTTGTGCAGCTATAACAAAATACTGGGCCAGGAGCGGTGGCTCACGCCTGTAATCCCAGCACTTTGGGAGGCCAAGGTGGGTGGATCACAAGGTCAGGATTTCGAGACCAGCCTGACCAACATGGTGAAAAATACAAATTTAGCCGGGTGTGGTGGCGCACACCTGTAATCCCAGCTACTCAGGAGGCTGAGGCAGGAGAATCACTTGAACCCGGGAGGTGGAGGTTGCAGTGACCAAGATCACGCCACTGCACTCCATCCTGGGTGACAGAGCAAGACTCCATCAAAAAAAAAAACAAAACCATCTACTGGGTAGCTTATTAACAGAAAGTTGATAAGCCATTTGCCTTTGGAGGTCAAACACATTGGTGAGATTTTGACCTCCGCAATGTCAGCAGTGGCCTTTGGACTAACAATCTTCCTGGCTGGCTGGAGTCTGTAGTTCTGTGGCAAATGCCAGCCCCCAGCTCTATAGGACTGCCCAGACGGTGCTCCCAGAGCCTGGAGCCTGTTCCTCCAACCCTTCCTACAGTTTCATAAGCACTCCTTCACTGTCTTCGTGTCTGTTCTGCTCAAAAGCTAGACTTGTTCAGAGAAGAAACACATTCGTTCAGCAAGAATTCGGCTGGCTCTCTCTCTCAACATCCATTTCAAAGATGTTGACTTTATTCTGAATAGAAAGTCCTTGAAAGGCTTGGAGGAGAAAAGAGACACTACTGGTCTTATATTTTATTTTAATTTTTGCTTTCATTTTATTTTATTTTTATTATTATTATTTTTCTTTGAGACTGAGTTTCACTCTTGTTGCCCAGGCTGGAGTGCAATGACACCATCTTGGCTCACTGCAACCTCTGCCACTGGGGTTCAAGCGACTCTCCTGCTTCAGCCTCCTGGGTAGCTAGGATTACAAGCACCCACCACCTTGCCTGGCTAATTTTGTATTTTCTTGTTTGTTTGTTTGTTTGTTTGTTTATTTATTTATTTTGAGACGAAGTTTCGCTCTGTCGCCCAGGCTGGAGCGCAGTGGCGCGATCTCATCTCACTGCAACCTCAGCCTCCCGGGTTCAAGTGATTCTCCTGCCTCAGCCTCCTGAGTAGCTGGGATTACAGGAGTGTGCCTTCATGCCTGGCTAATTTTTGAATTTTCAGTAGAGACGGGATTTCACCATGTTGGTCAGGCTGGTCTCGAACTCCTGACCTCAGGTGATCCGCCCGTCTGGGCCTTCCAAAGTGCTAGGGTTACAGGCGTGAGCCACTGTGCCCGGCCTTGGACTTATATTTTAAATGAATCATTCTGCAGCCATGTGAATAGACTTATGTTTCATAAGGCTGGAATCAGGGAAGCCAGTAAGGAGGCTGTGGCCAGGATTTAGGCAAGAGATGACCGTGTCTGGGATAGGCAGGATAGAATCAGTGCCTTGACAAAAGCCCAAATTCTCATGTGTTTGTTTTGAAAGGACCAGAGGCAGGGAGGACTCAAAGGTGACTTCAAGGCTTTGGGTCTGAGGCACTGGTAAAAGGGGAAGATGAGGACAGTACTGGTGGAGTAGGTTCAGGACGAGCTAAAGCTGGAGGTGCCTAATGGGGACCCACGCAGACTTGCAGAGTAGTTGTCTGGATAAAGGCACCTGAATATCAGAAGAGAGGTCCAGATATGCTTTACATTCCCAACACAAGTGTGCATTACTTTTATATGCAGAATAAAACAATGGAATTTTTAATACAATCGAATATCAGTAAATGTTTTGGTAGTTAAGTGTTTGTAATCATTAATCACTAGAGGGCAATATACATTAATTTTCTGCTATCTAACAGTCTCAAAAAGAGGGAATTGCTGGGAATAGTGGCTCACAACTGTCATCCGAGCACTTTGGGGGGCCAAAGTAGGGAGGGATCACAAGGTCAGGAGTTCGAGACCAGCCTGGCCAACATGGTAAAACACCATCTCTACTAAAAAAAAATCAAAAATTAGCCACGCATGGGGGCACAAGCCTATAATCCCAGCTACTTGGGAGGCTGAGGCAGGAGAATTGTTTGAACCCGGGAGGCGGAGGTTGCAGTGAGTCAAGATTGTGCCGCTGCACTCCCGCCTGGGCAGGAGAGCAAGACTCAGTCTCAGAAAAATAATTAATTAATTAATTAATTAATTTAAAAAGAGGGAATTAAAGCAAGTCTGATAAAATGATGAAGAAAACCAGGGTAAAGAGTCGAGTGTTCCAGCCCAGAATGGCATTAGCTGTTTAGAGGCTGACTTTGATGGTGTTGGCGTCTCCACAACAGCACTGCACTTAGGGAGGCTGAAAGCTGGCACATTCAAAATGAGTGAGCAGGTCACGCTTTACTCAAGTTGGACCCACTCTTTTCTTACTATATTTGCCCAAATGGCAGGCAAACTGTTCCCTCTCACTTCCACATGAGGTAACGTGCATATTAGTTAACACTAAGGGAACTTGGCCAAGCATAGCTCTTTTGTCTTTGGGAAAAGGCGGGGTAAGGTCACGGCGTTCCTAAGGGACCCTGGCTCCCTTTGATTCTCTCTTCATCTAGTTACAATTTGCTAAAGAAAATAAGCAGAGCATACGAAGGGCAGCACATTTCCAAAGAGAGTTTCCACCCTAGAGGTCACCATGCCCAGGGCACATTAAGGGGCAGGTTCCACCTGAGTTAGCACAGGCGGCAAAGGGGAGAAGCCTCACCATCACAGTGTGATTTGGTATGCATGGGGGGGGAAGGGATGAGGTCGATTTATGCAAGCCCCAGGTGGGAGCAGCATCCTGAGTAGAGAGAATGTCCAGCCTGGCCACTCAGCCCTGAGACACTGCCCTCCAGCTGTGAGTAGCAGCCTGCTCAGCCCTGCTCACCCGTCTCTGTTAAGAACTACACGTCCCATGGTGGTTACAAACCACCAATACCTTACAGAGGTCACAAAACCACCAATACCTTTAGACACCTTTGAAATGGAGGGAAAAGGGCAAATGCAGTCTCTGAGCCTCACAGGACACCCATGCCCTATCTCATGCCCTCTCTCAGTAATCCAGAGGAAAGTTACCTTCATGAACAAGGAAGAGGACTGAGGCATGATGCATTTCATCCAGCATGTGGCTCTGTGTGCCCAGATGCAGCACCTATGCTTACATACTGAGAAAAGGTGTGAGAGGAACTTTTGTTTCATGGAGTATTGCCCAGCCCACACCACAGTCCTGTAAGTGCCCATCCTGTTTACCTAGCCATTGCTGCACTGATGGACAGCCATCTGTGGAGACAAAGCCAGAGCAAGGGGATGGAAAGCTGGGCTGGACTAGGAGAAGGGTTGCCTCAGCCATCTGGAGATGGGGAGGGGACATAAATCTCTGAATCATTCTCTAGGGGGCTAAGGTCACTGATGGGAAGAGGACACAATGAGCCACATCCAAGGGGTGGGAGGGAAATAGAAGAAGGGTTGAAGGCAGAGGCTGGGAGAGTCAAAGTGGATAGATCAGGGTGGGGTGAAGAGCCCACAGGGGAGAGGTTTAGGACGGAGCTACACTTCTAAAAGTGTGGGGTCAGGCTGATCTAAGAATAGAAACAAAGCAGCTAAATAGAATCCAGCTGCTAGTAGGAACAGACATGATCCAAGGACTGAGATCTGGGAGCTTCATGGTAAAGAACTACTATGTGAATTAAATAAAGAAAATAAAGGAGTGGTCAGAGAGTGGGAAGATCAGGAAAACCTAGCTTCATAGAAGGAGATGGGGGAGCCTGTTTCAGTGAGTGGACCATTGACAATGGCCAATGCCAAAGAGAGATGAAGGACATTGAGAATTTAAACAAAAGTCCACTGGGCTTCATCTCATTCACGTTTTTGTTTCACACATGAAGTTTTGGTAGAATATAGGGGCCTACATGATAGGGCTCTGAGGAGGGAAAGATCCACAGAAGAATAAGTCAGTATCTATGATATAAGAATGGGGCAGGAAAGTGCTGGGTAGAGAAGGGCAGGTCCCTGGCTAGTGCTCCACCGCTGGGCCTATGCCCATTGACATAAGTGAGGACAGGTATTTCTGTTTTCATGCCCAAATGTTGCATTTTCCAAGACCATCCTGGCCCACCATGCCCCCAATCCTATGCCTATAAAAACCCTGAGACCCTAGTGGGCACAGACACAAGCAGCTGGACATCTAGAGGAACACACTGGCGAAACAGCACACCGAGAGGCACCGGCAGATGCCAGCAGGTTACTGACCACCGGGATGACACAGAGTTTGGCTGGTATGGTCGGAGCAGAGCCCAGCCACTGGGCAGCCTGACTCTAGGGGAAAACCACCACCTTCCCATTCCATCCCCCTTCTGGCCTCCGCATCCACCTCACCGAGAGCTACCACCACTCAACAAAAAATCTTGCACTCATCCTCCAAGCCCACGTGTGATCCGATTTTTCCGGTACACTAAGGCAAGAACCTGGGATACAGAAAGCCCTCTGTCCTTTCAATAAGGCAGAGGCTCTAATTGAGCTGATTAACAGAAGTCCCCTATGGATGGCTAAACTGAAATAGCGCCCTGTGTCACACGCCCACTGGGGCCTCAGGAGCTGTAAACCTTCAACCCTAGAAGCTGCCATGGGGTCCATGCTCGCACTACCTGCCCGTCTGCATGCTCCCCCTAGAGGTTTGAGCAACAGGGCGCAGAAGAAGTGAGCCACACCCCTACATTGCAAGTTCTGTGAGGGGGATAAGGGAACTTTTCCCATTTCATCTAGACCACAAGTTGAAGCAGCTGAATAACAAAAGGAAGGAACTAAGAAGACAGATATCCAGTTGACCGAGCACAGCTCTGGTAAAAATAAAGAATTGTGTCTGGAGTGGAGGTGCATGGACATTTGTGTGTGGCTTCTCAAGGTTACTTTGCCATCATCATATCATCTCAGGGTCTTAGCTTTTCAAGTAGAAATTCAGCTCTTTCTGTGACAGACAATGATTCACATTAACTAAATTCACACAATCCAGATGTAGAAACCGAAATATCGATTATGATGAACATGAGTCATCAGGGAAGTGCAATTCCCATATAAACACATCAGAATGGGGAAAATGTAAAGGACTGACAATACCAAGTGTTGACAAGAATGTGGATCAAATTGATCTCTTATACTCTGCTGGTAGGAATGTAAATTGGCACATCCTCTTTGGAAAACTGTCACCAGCTTCTAAAGCTAAGCATATACCTGCTCTATAATTCAGTCATTGTATTCCAAGATGTAGCACTAAAAACAACAAATGTTCACATTCACCAAACATACATAATAGAATGGGCATAGCAGCTTTATTCATAATGGCCAAAACTAGAATCATCCCAAATATGAATCGAGAATACTAAATTGTAACGCATTCATACAGTGGAATACTGCAGAGCAGTATTCCAAACAAATAGCCACTACCTGCAATACAAGTACATGGAGGAACTCACAGCAAAAATAGGCTGGGCGTGGTGGCTCATGCCTGTAATCCCAGCACTCTGGGAGACCAAGGCCGGCAGATCATCTGAGGCCAGGAGTTCAAGACCAGCCTGGCTAACGTGGCAAAACCCCGTTTCTACTAAAAATGCAAAAAATTGGCCGGGCGTGGTGGCATGTGCCTGTAATCCCAGCTACTGGGGAGGCTGAGGCAGGAGAATCGCTTGAACCCAGGAGGCGGAGGTTGCAGTGAGCTGAGATCATGCCATTGCACTCTGGCTTGGGCAACAAGAGCAAAACACCATCTAAAAAAAAAAAGAAATAAATAAAAAAAGCCACACACAAAAGAATAAAGTGTTTCCTCTGCTGTATATGGGGATGGGGCACCAAGGGACTTTCCAGAGTGCTGAAAATGTTCTGTGTTCAGTATCTCGCCCTACAGTGTGGTAATGCAGGTATACACATTTCTGAAAACTCCAGCAGCTGACTTGACAATATGTATAACATAATAATAAAAATTAAAAGAAAAAAGAGCTTAACTACATGGTAAATGGAAGTTGTAGAGTAAAACAAAAATTTTATTAGATGAAAAAAGCTGATTTTAATCTAATAAATCTTTGTTTTATTCGACAACTGTGCTAGATTAGAAACAGCTTCTGCCAGCGAGGGTTTCTGATGTAGTGGGAAAATTCCATGATTTATCTCCATGAGGTTCTGTTGTTCTGTTCTGTTCCTGGTACCTAGAAGAGCTCCTGGAACATACTAGGCACTCAATAAATGTGTTGGTAATCAATAAACAGGATTAATACACCAGAGCTGTCCTAAAGGAGTATCTCAGAGGAGCAAAACTTTGATATTAAGACTTAAGTTTAGGCCAGGTGCGGTGGCTCACACCTGTAATCCCAGAACTTTGGGAGGCCGAGGTGGCAGATTACCTGAGGTCAGGAGTTCGAGACGAGCCTGGCCAACAAGGTAAAGCCCCCGTCTCTACTAAAAATACAAAAATTAGCTGGGCATAGTGGTGCATGCCTGTAATCTCAGCTACTACGGAGGCTGAGGCAGGAGAATCTCTTGAACCTGGGAGGCAGAAGTTGCAGTGAGCTGAGATTGTACCACTGCACTCCAGCCTGGGTGACAAAGTGAGACTCTGTCTAAAAAAAAAAAAAAGACTTGAGTTTAAACAACAGTAGAAACAATAGCAAAACAGCACTTTTATGGCTCTCTCTCTGTATATTTCTTTATTGTTTAGTGACTATATCCTTTGTGGTAAAGTTGAGGCTCATATGTGTGCCTCAAATACAACTTATTTCAATTTTTATAAACCTGATACATTTATAAAACTTTATATACGAAGTTTTAATTCAATTAGGAAATCCTGGATTTTTGCCAAAAATCAAGATACCAAAAGGAACAACAGAAAATTGAAACTACTCTAAGTAATGGATAAAGGCTGCCATTGTCACGCTTCTCCAACTTAGTGAAACTTGCCTAGCAGGAAATGTGTGGAAACTTGGATAGCAAATCCTCGCAAGTTGCCAATTTCTGTTTGTTACAGAAAATGTTTATTGAGCACACAGTATAGGTGGAATAAAATCCAAAGTAAGTTTTCCCACATGCTGCTGCTTGGAAAAATATCTCATCCAATGACACAGCACCATCCAATAGGCTGTGAAATGTTGCTTCATGAACTGTACTAGCGTACTGTCACATCATAGGCAAAAGCCACTTCTACATGTTATCTTCACTTGTCTATCTTCTCGGGCTACACCATTCAAACTGTAAACACCCAGCATCTACACCTCTGCCGTCAGCTCAGGAACATCAGGGACACTGTCATCTGCAGCAGGGATATAGGGTTGGCAAATAGGTCTCATCTCATGGGACCCTTACAATGAGGAGCGTGAGCATCCCACTGGCAGTGGCTCCAGAAGCAGGCCACATCCAAGTTCCATAGGAAGCACTGCATGATGAGTTAGTGCTGCCTGCAAGAGACATGGGAGAGAGGAGTGGGTCTAAGAACACCACTGCTGGTACTCCCTAGTAGTGCAAAGAGGACTACACTGGAATCAGATGAGGTAGCCACCGAGGAGGTGGATGGTTAGTTGTGGGTGGCCCCTTTATCATTTTAGAGTCCTCTCAGTTCAGGATCTTTTCACCAGCCTTCAAGTGGAAGTTGTCATGTGTGTGTGTGAGCCCAACAGTTATTTATTTAAGGAAACTAATTCCCATTAATCAAATTCACAAGAGGCCAATGTAAAAACCAGATATCAACTTCTTAAATTATGTTGAGATATAGCAATATTCAGAGAGATATAAATCATATCCAAGAAGATGTGTCTTTCCTTCTGTTGGAAAATTTATACGGAAAACAAATTATAACCAGAAAAAAAAATAGGATCAGAGGCAGCTGATCAGTCTGAAGGCAAAGCCCATGGAGTTGGCGCAGCCTGAAACCACCATTTCCCCTGGGGAGGCTGAGCTTGCTGGTTGTAACGCTGTCTCCTCTGCACAGAGCTGGAGAGATCTTACCAAGTCTGATCCCGTGGCATCGCTTTGTAGACTCTATGAAAACACTCTAGTTGCTTCTAATAACCCTCTCTGCACAGAAGTTAATAGGCCCAAGATTTTTGTACATTCAGACATGTCCATCCATCAGGGCGTTTTCTGTAGACACACAGGTTCATACATTATGTGCAGATTTTACTTGCCACACTATCAGGATATCACTTGCAAGTTCTTAGGAGCACCTCACAATAGCAACATCTTATACTGCCCACAATTTCTGGTTTAATCTGACACTAATTAGCTTTGTGACGTTGAGTAAGTCAATTTACCTTTTTGGACCAAAGCTATGGAATCCATAAAATTTTAGCATATAGGGCAGGACATAGATAAGATGGCTTCTTGAGGTTACTTCCAACCTGAGATCAATGATTTCAAGGAGAAAAGAGCCTAGAACTCGAGCATTTAGTTATTGGCTCCACTAGGGTTGTGGCTACTCCTCTTCTTGGAACAATTCTTTATGAGTTTTCTGTTCAAACTGTCTTAGGAGTCAGTTAAGTCACACATGAGGAAATACACTTCTTGTCATACAATGGACAATGGATTCTTTTTCTTTTTTTTTCTTTTTTTTTTTTTTTGGAGACAGAGTCTTGCTCTGTCACCCAGGCTGGAGTTCAGTGGTGCGATCCAGGCTCACTGCAACCTCTGCCTCCTGGGTTCAAGCAATTCTCCTGCCTCAGCCTCCCAAGTAGCTGAGAGTACAGGCATGCACCACCACGCCAGACTAATTTTTGTATTTTTAGTAGAGACGGGGCTTCACCATGTTGGTCAGGCTGGTCTCAAACTCCTAACCTTGTGATCTGCCCGCCTCGGCCTCCTAAAGTGCTGGGATTACAGATGTGAGCCACTGTGCCTTGCCCCATACGATGGTTTCTAAGATCAGTTTGGCAACTTATAGTCTATAAAATTTGCTGCTTCATAACAATTATATAAGGTATTCATTATTGTTTATCCCTACTTTATAATTAAGAAAAATCACATCAGAAGTTTTAAGCAAGTGCCTTAGTTTCCATTCCTGAAAATTACAAGCTCTGTGTCAAACCATTCTTACCTCAACTCCTTTGCTTCTGCCAGTAAACAAGGTCCACACCCTTCAGTTCTATTTGCCTTTTCACAATTTACAGGCCATTGCAGCTCAATTTGTTCATGTAATACTCTTTTAATTCAGTATGGTCCATACATACAGCAAGCAAGATTTAAACACAAAAAGATGTAAACAAGAGTTCAGTATACATTCCACACGTGTCGCTCAGAAGCGGGGGTCTCCATGCTAGGAAAACATTCGCTAATGGAACATGAAACGGCTGCATGGGCCCTGTGTATCTGGAGTTTCTGGAAGGGAAGGATGCCAAGGCAAACTTGACACCAGGGATCCCAAAAGTTCTTCCTTATGGATTGAAACTCAACACCTGCCTTCACAACACACAGCCTGCCTATCCTTTTCCTTATTTGGAAGGTGCTATCACAGCTCATACTTGAAATATGAGCAGCCCTGCTACTGGACAAACAGTATTGTGTGTCATGGGAACATCAGATCCAGAGACACTGGGAGTGCTTATGTGCTCATTATGCTGTAAGGCTAAACTTAAGAATCTCCAACTTGGAGACCACTGGTTGTTTCAATGCACATACTTAGGGTCAAAGAAAAGCCAAGCAGGAAGTGTTGCCCAGCAGTTATAGCTGAATCAAGAAGCACAATAGGAAATATTTCCTCTTCTTCACATTTCATGAATGTGAACTGATTGGTTCATTAATAACTACTCCATCCAATCAAATCTATTTCTCTTTTCTTTGGAAATGTGCCTAAATTGCATCTGAGGAAGAGGAATGGAGTTTAATTACCATATCTTGAATGAAAGAAGTCAGACATCCTATGCCCTGTTATCTTCTCAAATTTTCTTCCACCGAAAGGAAGAGAGAAAGAATTTATAACATGTGCCCATTTACAAATACAAGTGAAAAATAAAATGGAATTTGAAAATGCATAATGGAGTGTCTTTTATAGTGATATGACCACCAGTGATGTGAATACCAGATTTGCTTAACTCTCTACATTTGATAAGAATTGGGAAAGTACCCCACTGGTAACAATCCTAGCATATAATTTCTTGTTACATAACAGGCAATAGTTGCCCAAACCAGGATTGGTCTGGGAATGAGCAAGCTCTGAGATCATAAAACATTCCCCTGGGCCCAACGCAGTGGCTCACGCCTGTAATCCCAGCACTTTGGGAGGCCGAGGCAGGCGGATCACAAGGTCAGGAAATCGAGACCATCCTGGCTAACACGGTGAAACCCCGTCTCTACTAAAAATACAAAAAAAAAAAAAAATAGCCGTGCGTGGTGGCAGGCACCTGTAGTCCCAGCTACTTGAGAGGCTGATGCAGAATGGTGTGAACCCAAGAGGCGGAGCTTGCAGTGAGCTGAGATCGCGCCACTGCACTCTAGCCTGGGCAACAGAGCAAGACTCCATCTCAAAAACAAAACAAAACAAACAACAAAAAAACCTTCCCCTATACTATGAGGAGCTGAGGACAGAGCTGTGGAAAGGAGGTAGAGGCCAGCAAAAATCATTTGCATGATTTTTTTTAATCTTTTGCTTTCAAAGTAAAAAATCTAATTTTTCAATTATTAATATCTCAGAGAATATTTATTCATGTGAAAGATAATTTATCTAAAGGAGTATAAAGAAAACAAATATTATAACCAATATATCATAATCTTATTTTCAAATTATCTTGGACATTCAGAGTCTTTAACATAGGCTGTAAGAAATAAGCCAAACTATCTGTCTCAGATATATTTAGCATAAAACAAAGGTTTTAAAATTTTTTGTGGCTTTTCTTTTCTGACTGAGTCTTGCGCTGCCACCCAGGCTGGAGTGCAGTGGCATGATAGCTCACTGCAACCTCTGCCTCCTGGGTTCAAGCGATTGTCATGCCTCAGCCTCCCAAGTAGCTGGGATTACAGGTGTCCACCACTACGCTCGGCTAATTTTTGTATTTTTAGTAGAGACGGGGTTTCACCATGTTGGCCACGCTGGTCTTGAACTCTTGGCCTCAAGTGATCCACCTGCCTCAGCCTCCCGAAGTGCTGTGATTACAGGCATCAGCCACCATGCCCAGCCTTAATTGCTGATTATTTCATATACCAACATAACCTTCAATATGAACAATTCATGCAATCCTTAGGATGGGTCCATGACGCCAACATTTTTGTTGTCCTATTTTATAGATGGGAATTGTGGCTCCAATGGGGGCCTTTAGCACACACCCCCAGGCTGCACTAAGGGCCTAGGTCTCTGAGTAATAGCTTCACCCTGGAAGTTACACCCAATTATAAAATCATTTTAAGGCTGGGCGCAGTGGTTCATGCCTGTAATCCCAGCACTTTGGGAGGCCGAGGTGGGCGGATCATTTGAGGTCAAGAGTTCGAGACCAGCCTTACCAACATGGTGAAACTCCGTTTCTACTAAAAATACAAAAATTAGCCAGGCATGGTGGCAGGTGCCTATAATCCCAGCTACTTGGGAGGCTGAGGCAGAAGAATTGCTTGAACCCAGGAGGTGGAGGTTGCAGTGAGCTGACATCGTGCCAGTGTACTCCAGCCTTGGTGACAGAGTGAGACTCCACCTCAAAAAAAAATCATTTTAAGATTAATATTTTAAAAGAAAATCATTAATTTGGGGAGTCTGTATTATTGGCTGAACCATAATCACATTTTCCAACATTTAGTAGGCATACTACATGGATGACTGAATGAATAAACTTCCAGACAACTGAAGGATGGATGAATGAATGAACCATGCCTGTTTCCTCAATTTGATCACTTGAAAAATGTCCCTGTAATATATTCACCAGCTTAGTTTCACCACTGAGAAGTGAAGAAAACTGAATCTTAGTTGATATTTTCAACGAATTTTTAAATAACTTTTTAATTTTGTAAAAGAGATACATATGCATTATATATATATCGAACAACACAAAAATTTTAAAAGTTTAAAATCACCACAAATCCCACTATCAGAAATAAGCATTTTCAACATGTTGTTGAACTATTTTAAGTCTCTCCACACATTGTTGAACTATTTTAAGTCTCTCGTGTATACACAAATAGGATCATGCTTTCCAAGCTATAAAAGAGGCATAATGCATGTAATATCATTTCAAGAATTCAGTGAAAGAATTCCAGATGCAAAAAGCCTTATTAAATGGCCAAGATACTTTGGGCCAGGTGCAGTGGCTCACACCTGTAATCCCAGAACGTAGGGAAGCCGAGAGGGGTGGATCACCTGAAGTCAGGAGTTCAAGACCAGCCTGGCCAACATGGTGAAACCCTATCTCTACTAAAAATACAAAAATTAGTGGGTATGGCAGTGCACACCTGCAGTCCCAGCTACTCAGGAGGCTGAGGCAGTAGAATCACTTGAACCCAGGAGGCAGAGGCTGCAGTGAGCCGAGATCGCACCTCTGCACTCCAGCCTGGGCAAGACAGAGTGAGACTGTCTCAAAAAAAAAAAAAGAATGGCCAAGATACTCTGGCAGTGATCATATTTTGATTCTAACATATCATCTCAGCCTGAATCCTAATCGCACATGCAAATTCTCTAATGTGAATTTACTGTGAAAACTATAACATAACACAACTATTTCCAATATGCAGTTGTTTGTTAGAAGTTGTTTTGATGTTATATTAGATATTAAGATTGTATCAAAGTGCAGATGTTAAAGTTGAAAGAAATAACCCGATATTCTTTGGAATTTCCAAATAAGCATAATTTACTAGTATTAACAAATTAAAAATACCAACTCCTTAGCTGTAGATGAAAGATCTACACCAGGCTCCAATGTTCAGTGCAGATATTTTGTAGACAGCTTTGTTTTAGAAGCGGGTGCAGCCGAAATCTTACACAATGCCTCCTGACCCCTTTTCCAATTGTTCTCTCCTTCCTATGGGGGTAGAGGCATCATTGCTTTCGTTTTTATTAATTTTGGCTTATTTCTGTGGAATCTGTCTGGACAGGGAATTTGGTATGTTTCTTGCTTGGTGGATGCTGGCATTCTTTCAAATCAGTAGGTGCGCAGAGCAATATAGGAAGAAGGAGGCTTAAGGATTGATGACTGCAAATGTAATGAGAGAAATGCAAATTCTGCAAAGCTCATGTGTGAGCCTACTGCATTTTGACACTTTTTTGTATGATCTATCCAAATAGATAGAAGTTGGGAATCACCTTTACATGGGAAACAAAGGTAAACTATGCACTCTGATCACCTTCGGTGGATGTCACCCTGAAGAGTTGTTCATCCTGCTGGTTGGAGCCTCACCCCCCTCAGATGAGCAGTCTTCTCCCTTGAGACAGACCAATCTCCTTGTAACCTCACAGAGGATGACAACCAGCACAGAGCTCAATGGGTCCACCAGACCTTTAACACTTGTCAGATGGCAGACTACCTGAGAACAAAGGGCTTTTGTGGGTGGGTTGGCATCATCTGTGAAATACTCCTCACAGCTGCTGTCCATATTCTATTTTTCTCCCTCCATGGAAAGTAGGAGAAAAGGAGAGCTCGGCTGGCTATCATATGACTGAGTAGCAGGGCTTTCTTTGCAAGGCAAGGGGGCAGCATCTCCATGGTCAGGCTTGACACGAGGATCACCAGGATCACAAGCCCATGACAGAGGTGTGGGAGATCACAAGAAAATTTCTCTTATCCATCTGGTTCACTTGAGATTGACAACAGCTCACTTCTCACCCTGCTGGCAGGAGAGTTGATGTTTAGTGTTACACCATTTCATGCCATCTGCTTTAATGATGACAGCTCATTTAAAAATCCATTGTGGAGCATTCCCATTCAATGATAAAAAATAGAAGATACACTCAGCTGTTTATTTGGCTATTTTGTCAAAATCTGAGAAAATATTTTACATTGGCCCAAATGACGAATGATTATTTGTTTTCCTACTTGTGGGTTGTTTCTCTCTCTCTGAGTTTACAACTTTTAACATAACACAATTGGAGAACAGAGAAACATCGGAACGAAATAACATATACATGAAGCCTTAAGATCTAAAGGCACAGTCTTACTGTCGTGTAAGACCACATTTACATCTTGCCAGAAAGATCAGAATTTATCTTAATTTCAAAAGTCTTTTCAAGGGGAACCTTCGTTATCTCCTTTAACAACCTTTACAGTCAGGAAAACTTTGTTCTACTCTGAAAATACACTCTCCATCATTCTGGATCAATGCTTCTCTACTCTCCAAGCTAAACAAATCCAGTTTGTTAATTATTTTAGTGGTTTTCTGCCACCTTGTACATAGGCTAAGACTTTAAAAGGGTGACTTTTATGATATGTGAATTGTATCTCTATTTTAAATGTATAGAAGGTGATCTCACCCTACACACATACTTTATTGATATAAGTATGAGGTATTTATTCACATTTCCTGCCTGTTTAGCTTTCAAAGGAAATACAATGCATATCATATAAAGATTGTCTCACACCAGTGACAAAATTTTTACCTCTCTTCCATTTCCTAATGCAAAATTTTGGGTTCTCCTACACATTATAACTCCTATCTATGGCTTTTTCTCCTTTACTTACACTTAGCTCAACATTTTCTATATTTATAATTTGACTTTTTATCTGTATTGGCATTGACTTTCTGTAACCTTAAATAATTGAATGATTGATTTTTGCTTGCTTTTATCATCTATTTTCCATGGTATTGACAAAAATATGCCATTTTTGCTGAATATCCCTCTGTGCCATTCACTCCTCCCAGATTAACCTTAAGATGCTCATTTCCATTGTTGAGCTGGCCACATCTTGCCCCACCTCCCTCCATTAGCCCAGTCACTTCATGAATCTCTGAGCACTGTAAAGCCACCGCTAACAATCAGTGTCAGCTCTGCACACACAGACGTCACTTGCTTTCTTGGGCTACCACTTTTGCCTGTGTTCTTGCCCATTGTTCTCAGTCAGTTGGCAAACTGCTGAAGAACAGAAAACTTTTTATTTTGTTATCATTCTCTCTTTCCCTTAAACTGTTCTCTACCCATGAATCTAGTCAATATATATTTCGGAATTGTGGGAGCCATATTTGCTGAAGTAGATTTGAATTACATCTCTCCTGCAGCCCTATTTGTCTCCATCTGGCTCTGCGTCAGCTGCAAATGTATGAAGCATGCTTTCCATTCCGTCTCACCCAGGTCATTGATAAAGCTGTTAAGCAATACTGGGCCTAGGTCCAAACACTGACGAACACCTGCTCTTTTATGCTAGGTATCTCAGATCTGTTGATAGCTACTCTTGGTATAGACCTCTGGCCAGTCGCACTTAATACTCGCAATTCCTTCTCCCCCTTGAAACTTACTGTGTCTATCTAGAAACAATTGCTTGTTCAAAGGTGTTTCATAATGGAAATTATAAGCAAAATTATAATTGTGGACTAGTATTTAATGAAATGTTAAATCATTTCATATGTTAAAAAAAGTGCTATGAGACTATGAGGATTCATTAGTGTGTATTGCAGTAAGAGACAACAAGGCAAGGAATTGTTGCACCAGTGAACAGTGCTGGATAGCGCGACCTTCACTTTCCACTTGTTAACAGGCTTCAAGACTTCTTAACAAGGTATTTGTAACATTATGATTGTGATTAACTTCCAAGGATGGTATGGAATGGATAGCATTCACTAACAGACTCTTTTTTCTTTTTTCTCTATGTCTGCTTTGCTTATTTAATATTGCTTTCCATTTAGTTGCTTATAATTCAAATTTTTTTATTCAATGGCTTTTTTCAGGTGATAACTCCTACCTTAAAATAAATCTAGACAGAAATGGAACTGAAGGTTATATGAAGAGAACTAGTGTAGCCTAAATGCTATCATCTAGAGTTTTTATTTTATTTTATTTTATTTATTTATTTCTTTTGAGATAGAGTTTCACTCTTGTCGCTCAGGCTGGAATGCAGTGGCACAATCTCGGCTCACTGCAACCTCCACTTCCTGGGTTCAAGCGATTCTCCTACATCAGCCTCCCAAGTAGCCTGGATTACAGGCGCCTGCCACCACATCCAGTTAATTTTTGTATTTTTAGTAGAGACAGGATTTCACCATGTTGGCCAGGCTAGTCTTGAACCCCTGACTTCAGGTGATCCACCCACCTTGGCCTCCCAAAGTGCTGGGATTACAGGTGTGAGCCATCGCACTCAGCCTCTTTGACCTCTTTTTAAAGAGCTTTGTCAGAGGTCTTCCTTCCTTCACCCAGAACCGCATCCTTGAGGTCCCAGCAGTCTGTCCCAGCCTGACACACAGTCACTGCTTGGAAAAAAATATGTGGTCTGCTGAGGTGGAGTGCTGGGGCTGAAGTCCCAACCCTGGGAATAATTGTGTGCACTTTAACATCGACAATTATTGAACTTCCCAGTTTCTTCATGTGTAAAATAGAGGAGGAAATAATTACTTTGAAAATAATTGAGAATTTTAAGTAAGTCAATGTGTTTTTCAAAACACTTAGAATGTTGTTTGTTGCAGTGTAAACAGCTTTAAAAATTTTACAAGTCTATGATATTTTTGCCAAAAATGCTTTCATCTAATTGGGTGAAAACATCAGACAAACCTGAACTGGGAACATTCTATAAAAAACAACAGCAAAAGGCTGGGCATGGTGGCTCAAGCCTATAAATACCAGCATTTTGGGAGGCCAAGGTGGGTGGATCACCTGAAGCCAGGAGTTCGAGACCTGCCTGGCAAAAACGGCGAGACCCTGTCTCTACTAAAAATACAAAAAAATTAGCCAGATGTGGTGGTTCCTGCTTGTGATCCCAGCTACTCGGGAGGCTGAGGTACAAGAATCACTTGAACCCGGGAGGTGGAGGCTGCAGTGAGCTGAGATAGTGCCACTGCACTCCAGCCCGGGTAACAGAGTGAGACTCCATCTCAAAAAAAAAAAAAAAAAAAAAAAAAAAAACCAGCAAAAAAACAACCAAAAGCCCACAGGAGCTGTCACCAATTGGAGGAGATACTGATGACAGGACAACTAAGTCCATGAGGGACCCTAGTTAGGATCCTGGAACACAGAAAGAACACCAGCGGGAAAACTGTTGGCTTTTCAGTAAATTCCATCATTTGCTGGGCATAGTGGCTCACGCCTGTAATCCCAGCACTTTGGGAGGCCAAGGTGGGTGGATCACCTGAGGTCAGGGGTTCGAGACCAGCCTGGCCAACATGGTGAAACCCCATCTCTACTAAAAATACAAAAATTAGCTGGGCATGGTGTCGGGTGCCTGTAATTCCAGCTACTTGGGAGTCCGAGGCAGGAGAATTGCTTGAACCTGGGGGCGCGGAGGTTGCAGTGAGCCAAGATCGTGCCACTGCACTCCAGCCTGGGCAACAAGAGCGACACTCCGTCTGAAAAAGAAAAATCTGTCATTTAATTACTAGTGTTGTACCAATGACAATTTCCTGGTTTGATAATGGTGTCATTGTTTATTTAAGATATTAACATGAGAGGATGTTGGGGGAGGACAGCAAAAGAACTCTCTATGCTTTTTTTTTTTTTGCAATTTGTCTATAAGCCTAAAATTATTTGAGAACATTTCAAAATGTTATTTTTTAAATGTAAAAACTATCTTAAAGTTATATGTAGTTCTTTTAAAACTTTGCGTTCTTAAAAGTGTAATGTACTACTTCATATTATCCTGAATGCCTGAGTTACATGTGTGTCATTTTAAGCACATGCCATTTAGAGAAGGCTGAAGGGAAGGACAGGACTAAGCACTGACCAGCATTTGCTTTGCCCACCTGCAGGACACAGATGATTGTGGCAGGGAGCCTGCCTGCAGAAGGCCCCGGAGAGAAGGGGAGGTGGGCTCTGGAAGCAGCAGGCATAGGCAGCTCTTTGATGGAGGGTGGTTCTGGCAGATGCAGAGGGGCTGGGGGCCCCCAGTGGGTAATTAAGATGGAATCCATTCCAACATCTTGGTTTGCTGATGAGAGTGATCCAGTACAAAGAGAAAATATGTTGACGGGTGGGGGGATATTGGGGCAGAATTGGAGGAGCAAAGCCCTGGGTGGGAGGAGAGATGGGCCTTAGGAGCAAGAACCTGCTAAAGGAGAGATGAGAAAAGGGTTTACAGATTGCTCATGTGTCTTCATGCAGTGATGGCCAAAGTCACCAGCTGTTTTAGAGTTCTCCAGAGAAACAGAGCTGATAGAAGATGTGTGTGTGTGTGTGTGTGTGTGTGCATGTGTGTAGGAGAGATTGATTTATTATAGATACTGGCTCCTGTGGTTATGGAGGCTGAGAAGTGCTGTCTGTAAGCCAGACTCAGGAAAGCTGGTGTGTGCTTCAGTCCAAGTCCAAAACCTTAGAAAAGGTAGAAGAGGGGCAATGGTTTAAGTGGCAGTTTGAGTCCAAAGCCCCCAGAACCAGGATCTCTGATGTCCAATGGAAAGAGAATATGGGTGTCCCAGCTTAAGCAGAGAGAGAGATAATTTGCCCTCCCTCTGCCTTTTTGTTCATTCGGCCTCTCAGTGGAGTGGATGGTGTCTACCCGCATTGACAGGCATTCTGAGTATGGGACACTGGTAGACTGTACTCTCCAGACAGACCCCCTATGAGGTGGAGCCCGACAAGACAGGTAAGAAACATAGGTCAGGAGTTAGAATGTGCCTCGCCTTGGGGCTTCGCTAATTCCAAACCACTGAGTTGTTTTCCTCCATATCATCTAAGGTGCATGAACTTGGTTTTTATTTTGCCTTAAATTCATATGAATTTTTGTTGTTGTTGTTGCTGTTAGGCAGAGCCTTGCTCTGTCACCCAGGCTGGAGTGCAGTGGCGCGATCTCAGCTCACTGCAATCTCCACCTCCCAGGTTCAAGCAATTATTCTGTCTGAGCCTCCCAAGTAGCTCAGGCTACAGGCGTCTGCCACCACACCCGGCTAATTTTTGTATTTTTAGTAGAGAGGGGGTTTCATCATGTTGGCCAGGCTGGTTTCCAACTCCTGGCCTCAGGTGAATCCGCCTGCCTCAGGCTCCCAAAGTGCTGGGATTGCAGGTGTTGAGCCACTGCACCTGGCCTCATATGAAACTTTTAAACATAACAAGATTTGAAAACCACCAGGCATTCCACTTGCCCAACTGATCACTAAAGAATGCACACTCGCTGCCTGAAACTCTCCCCTTTGCACCTTCCATTTTTGTGTGCACCTGGAGTGTCGTCCTCATCTTACGCTGAGGACGCTGGAGCTCAGGGACACTAAGAAGCTCACCTGGATCTAATCCCAGATCTGTTCGTTCTTAGTAAATAGCATGAAAAGAATAGAGTGATAAATACTAAGCACAGCATACCTGAAAAATCAAAAGGAAGTGTGAGCTTCATACCAACTAAGAGATAAGGAATGGAACTCTCTTGAGCTCACAGGAGGTGTGTAGACCACAGAGGGCTGTCCGGACTTTGATAACAACCTTAATAAAGAGTAAACAGTAGATTTCCTTAGTAAACAGTAGATATTTTAAAAAGTAGTTTAAACCTAACGCTTGTATTTAGCTAGGGTATCAGCCCTGTACCAGGGATCATTGTTCAGGTGAGTCCAGGAATATGACGGGAGGTCAGATGGAGTGGAAGAGCATGCTTCGGTTAGCGCCAGCCTTCCTGCATGTTCTTTCATTTGGGGGTTACACGATTTGACTTATAGTTAGAGGAACAATAACTTCTAAACTGGGCATCTTTATCTCCAGCACCCTGCTCTCCCAGATATTGAAAACAGGTGGCTTGGGATATATTTGGCCTGCAGATACATATGGTTTAGTTCATAGAGTGTTTTTAAGACAGTTTTACTTAAGTATAATTGACATAAAATGAACTGCATATATTTCAAGTGTGCATATTGGTAAGTTTTTTTGTTTTATTTTTTGTTTTGTTTTTTTAAATTTATTTATTTTTGAGACAGTATCTCACTCTGTCACCCAGGCTGGAGTGCAGTGGTGCAATCTCAGCTCACTGCAACCTCTGCCTCCCGAGTTCAAGCAATTATCCTGTCTCAGCCTCCCGAGTAGCTGGGACTACAGGCACATGCCACCACACCTAGCTAATTTTTATATTTTTAGCAGATATGGGGTTTTACCATATTGGTCAGGCCGGTCTTGAACTCCTGACCTCAGGTGATCCACCCGCCTCGGCCTCCCAAAGTGCTGGGATTACAGATTTGAAGCACTGCGCCCAGCCTATGTTGGTAAGTTTTGATATACATTCACACCCATGAAACCATCACTGCAATCAAGATCATGCCCAATCCATTACCCTTTGAATTGCTCCCTCCCCACCCTTTGCTACAATCCCTCTCAAACCTGCAGTGCCCAGGCAAACACTCATCTGCTTTCTGCCACTAGAGATTAATTTGCATTTTCTAGAGTTTTATAAAATGGGATTATCCAGCATGTACTCTCCATATCTGGTTACCTTCACTCAGTAGAACTATTTGGAGGGTCTTCTATGTTGCTGCATATATAAAGAGTTAATTCTTGTTTATTTATTTTTACTGAGACAGCATCTCACTCTGTCACCCATACTGGATTGCAGTGGCAAGATCACAGCTCACTGCAGCCTCTAACTCCTGGGCTCAAGTGATCCTCCCACCTCAGCCCCAAGTAGTTGGACCTACAGGGGTGCACTAGCATGCCTGGCTAATTTTTTTATTGTTTTGTGGAGACAGGGTCTCACCATATTGCCCAGGCTGGTCTTGAACTCCTGGGCTCAAGTGATCCTTTCACCTCAGCCTCCCAAAGTGCTGAGATTATAGGTGTGAGCCACTGTGCCTGGCCTAATTCTTGTGTATTGATAAGTAGTAGTCCATCGTATATGCATACCATAATTAGTTTTACCATTTGCCCACTGTACACTTGTGTTGTTTCTAGTTTGGGGCCATTACAAATAAGGCTACTTGGAATATTGGTCTATAAGTCTGTGTATAGACACATACTGTCTTTTCTCATGGGTAGAGACCTAACAGTGGAATGTTGGATCATATGGTAAGTACATATTGAATATATTGAAGTTACTTCCAACCTGTCCTCCAAGTAGCATCATTTTACATTCTCACAAGTAGTGAATGATAGTTGTAGTCCCTCCACATCTTCTCCAACACTTAATATGGTCAGCCTCACTATTTTTCGCTATTCTAATAGGTGTGTGGTAGCAATTTGTTGTCTTTAATTTACTTTACCCTAACAACTAACAAGATTTTGAACATCGTTTCATTGCTTATTATCAATCAGTATATTCTTTTGTTAGATGTCTCTTCAAATCTTTTACCTGTGTTTTTACTGGGTTGCATTTCTGCTTATTAAACAGTTTTGAGATTACATATATAATATGTAGTTGTATATATATTTTATATATATATATTCTGAATGCAAGTCCTTTATCAGATATGTGAATTGCCAATATTTTATCCCAGTCTGTGGCTTGTGTTTTCATCCTGCAGGGTCTTTCAATGAGCAGAATTTTTTAAATGTTGATAAAGTCTGATTTAAAACTCTTTTACGGATTGGATTTTTGGTGTCATATCTAAGAAATATTTGTCTAACCCAAGGTGATAAAACTTTTCTTCTATGTTTTCTTCCAGAAGCTTTATAATTTTAGGTCTATAATCTGTTTTGAATTAAATTTTATATATTGTACAAATTAGAATCAATTTTTTTTTCATTTGGAATATTCACTTGTTCCAGCACCATTTGTTGAAAATCTATCCTTTCCCTACTGAATTGACCATTTGTTGAAAATCAGTTTTTTATATAAGTGTAGGATTACTTCTGGATTCTTCATTTTGTGACATTGATATATTTGTCTAGCTTTATGCTAATATTGTATGCTTTGTGCAGTGTGCTAACCAAAATTTCTTGATAGTTATAGCTTTAGGGTAAGTCTAGAGATCAGATAATGTCAGCTCCAACATTATTCTTCTTTTTCTTTCTTTCTTTTTTTTTGAGACGGAGTTTCGCTCTTGTTGCCCAGACTGGAGTGCAATGGTGCTGTCTCGGCTCACTGCAACCTCTGCCTCCTAGGATCAAGTGATTCTCCTGCCTCAGCCTCCCAAGTAGCTAGGATCACAGTCATGTGCCACCATGCCTGGCTACTTTTGTATTTTTGGTAGACATGGGGTTTTGCCATGTTGATCAGGCTGGTCTCGAACTCCTGACCTCAGGTGATCCACCTGCCTCGGCCTCCCAAAGTGCTGGGATTACAGGTGTGAGCCACCATGCCCGGCCTTCTTTTTCTTTTCTTTCTTTCTTTTTTTATTTTTTTTGAGAGGGAGTCTCACTCTTGTTGCCCAGGCTGAAGTGCAACGGTGTGATCTCAGCTCACTGCAACCTCTGCCTCCCAGGTTCAAGCAATGCTCCTGCCTCAACCTCCTGAGTAGCTGGGATTACAGGTGTGAGCCACCGTACCTGGCCGGATATAATTTCTACAAGAAAACCTATTGAAATTCCAAAGAAACTATACATAAATTGAGGGGAAATTGACATGTTAGTAATATTAGTCTTCTGACCTGAACATGGTGTGTGTCTCCATTTACTTGGCTCTTACTTCATTTCCTCTTGAGACATGTTTTGTAGCCTTCAGTGTTCAAGTCGTGTACATCTTTTGTAAGATTTACTACCTCTGAATATATCATATCTTATGCTATTTTAAATAGTACTGTCTTATGAATTTCAGGTTTCTCTTGTTTGTTGCTATATTATAGAAATAAAATTAAATTTTGATATTAATCTTGTTTTCTGCAATTTTGCTACAACTGGTAGCTTTTCTTGTAGAGTTTGTCAGATTTTTTTACATAAACAATTGTGTATACCCTGTGTATGAATAAAGGCGGTCTTATATGTTACTTTTCAATACGGAAACCTTTTATGTCTTTCTACTGTCTTATTGGAGTGGCTATAATCTCCACCATACTGTTAAGTAGAAGTTGTTACAGCAAATATCCTTGCCTAGTTCATAATTCTAGGGAGAAAGTATTCATTCACCATTGAGTATGATGTGAACTGTAGGTTTTTCATCAATGTCCTTTGTGAACTTGAGTAAGTAGACTTCTATTTCTGATTTGCTGAGTGTTTGTTTGATCAGCAATGGATGCTTGAATGTTAGCACATTTTTTCTGCATTGAGATGATCCTATGGTTTTTAACATTTTATTAATATGATGAAATGCATTGACTGCATTTTGAATATTAAATCAATCTTTGATTTTCATTTAATTTCATTCACAGGATAAATCTGGAGTCCTTCAGTCAATTCCTAGACTTGATCCAGTTTACAGACCTAGAACTCCTTGAATGTAGGGGAAGCCACATGCACTTGAGGTAGGATCGTAGTTCACTACTGAAAATTTATACTGTTAATTTTTCTCTCAGTACCCAAAGAGACTAGCATAAATATACAATGGGGAAAAGGAAATAATCGGAGAATTCGGGGACTACTGGACACTGGCTCTGAACTAACATTAATGCTGAGAGAGCCAAAATGTACCCCTGTGGCCGACCTGTCAGTGTAGAGACTTACGGAGGTCAGCTGATTAGTAGAGTTTTAGCTCAGGTCCATCTCACAGTGAACCCAGTTTGGTCCCTGGAACTAACCTATGGTTACTTTCCCAGTCCCAGATGGAGAATTGGAATAGATGTACTTAGCAGGTGGCAAAACCCCTGCATATGTCTCCTGACCTCTGGAGTGAGGGCTATTACGGTGGGAGAGGCCAAGTGAAGCCATTAAAACCGCCTCTACCTAGGACAATAATAAATCAAAAGCAATAACACCCAGCTTGGGAAACATAGTGAGACCCCATCTCTACAGTAAAAATAAAAATACATTAGCCGGCTGGGTGGGGTGGCTCATGCCTGTAATCCCAGCACTTTGCAGGGCCAAGGCGGGCAGATCATGAGGTCAGGAGATCGAGACCATCCTGGCTAACACGGTGAAACCCCATCTCTACTAAAAATGTAAAAAAATTAGCTGGGCATGGTGGCGGGTGCCTGCAGTCCCAGCTACTCGGGAGGGTGAGGCAGGAGAATGGCGCGAACCCGGGAGGTGGAGCTTGCAGTGAGCCGAGATCGAGCCGCTGCTCTCCAGCCTGGTGACAGAGCAAGACTCCATCTAAAATAAATAAATAAATAAATAAATAAATAAATAAATAAATAAGCCAGGGTGGGTGGTACACAACTGTAGACCCAGCTACTCAGGAGGCTGCTTGAGCCCAGCTCAGATGGAAGTTGCAGTAAGCTATGACTGCACCACTGCACTCCAGCCTAGGTGACACAGCGACACACTATCTCTCTCTAAGAGCAATAACACATTCCTGCAAGGACTGCAGTAATTAGTGCCACCATCAAGATCCTGAAAGATGCAGAGGTGGTGATTCCCACCTCATCCCCATTCACCTCTCCTATGTGGCTTATACAGAAGACAGATGGGCCTTGGAGAATGACAGTGGATTAATCATAAGTTTAACCAGGTGGTTACTCCAACTGCAGCTGCTTTACCAGATGTGGCTTCACTGCTTAAGCAAATGAACACATCTCCTGGTACTGATACGGAGCTACTGATCTGACAGATTTTTCTCATTACCTGTTATTAAAGACCACCAGAAGCAGTTTGCTTACAGCTGGCAAGGCAGAAACACACGTTCCCTGCTCTAGCTCAGCTCCCAGCCCTATGCTGTAATTTAGTTTGCAGGGATCTTGATAGCCTTTCCCTTCTCCAAGATATGACCTGGTTCATTACCTTGATTATGTGTCAGAGGGTGGGAAACAAATCTGATGAATATTTATTTTACAAGGAAGCCTTATGGTTAAAAAAGAGAGAGAGAGAGAAAGAAACTTTAGGGGCCTTCTATGGGTCCAGTGGTGTGGAACATGCCAAGATATTTCTTCTAAAGTGAAGGATATGTTGTTGTATTTGGCCCCTCCTACAACCAAGACTTTCTTTAGGTGGGAGAGGCCAAGTGAACCATTAAAACTGCTTCTACCTAGGAATATAATAAATCAAAAGCAGTAACGCCCAGCTTGGGCAACATAATGAGTCCCCGTCTCTACAATAAAAAATTTTTAAAAAAACTAGCCAGACTAGGTGGTGTGCAACTGTAGTCCCAGCTACTCTGGAGGCTGAGGTGGAAAAATTGCTTGAGCCTGGGAGATGAAGGTTGGAGTGAGCGCTCTTTAGGCACAATGTCTAAAGGGGCTTCTTGGATTTTGGAGGCAAGACATTCTTCATTTGGATGTATTACTCTGATCCATCTACAGAGTGACCCGAAAAGCTGCTAGTTTTTTTTTTTTTTGGTGGGGGGTGCCCAGAACAAGAGAAGGCGCTGCAACAAGTCCTTGCTGCTGTGCCATGTGGGCCACATGACCCAGCAGATCAGATGGTGCTTGAGGTGTCCTGTAACACTTGGGTTTTTTACATGTGTGATATTTTGTTTCCAAATATTTGGGATTTTCCAGATACTGATTTTGTATTGATTTGTAATTTAATTCCATTGTGGCCAGAGTAATACTTTGTATGACTTTAATCTGTTTATGTTTTTTGAGACTTCTCTTATGGCCCATATCTTGACAAATATTTTATGTCCACTTGAAAAAAACACATATTCTTCTATTCTTGGGATAGAGTGCTCTTTGATTTGTGTTTAGAAGAACAATAAACTCTTAATCAGGAAATGTTGGTTGTCAGCATGCTCCTCTTCTAGAAGTTAAAAACTGGCAGCCTGTGTGCTTATTTGCCCTGCAGATAAATTTGGTTTTGTTCACACAGAGCATTAAAATATTTAAATAATTTCAACAGGTAAAAATTGGAGTGGCTTCCCTGCTAAAATTCTGTCTCCTAAGACCCACATAAATCCTAGCACTTAATGACCAGGCTAGCTGAAACCTTTGTCTGGGCTATCCATTTTCTCTGAAATACAGGAGGATAAAAGAAAAGCCAAATTTATTCAGGGTCAAAAATGTTATATATGTATGTTTAAACTTGACTTTTTCAGGCAGTGGGAGCCACTGAAGAATCCTAAGTCATGTGAGGATAGTGATGCTGGCTGGTAGCAAAAGGTCAGACTTGTGTTTAGTAGGCCTGTCATAGGCATGTGAACCAGAGAGACTCCATCTTGAATAGGGGCTGGGTAAAATAAGGCTAAGACCTGCTGGGCTGCATTTCCAGGAGGTTAAGGCATTCTTAGTTACAAGATGAGATAGGAAGTCGCCACGAGATACAGGTCATAAAGACCTTGCTGATGAAACAGTTTGCAGTAAAGAAGTGGGCTAAAACCCACGAAAACCAAGATGGTGACCTCTGGTCATCCTCACTGCTACACTATAAATGCCATGGCAATGTTAGGAAGTTACCCTATATGGTCTAAAAAGGGGCTGCATGAATAACGCACCCCTTGTTTAGTGTATCATCAAGAAATAACCCTAAAATGGGCCTTTGGGGCTGCTCTGCCTATGGAGTAGCCATTCTTTTATTCGTTTACTTTCTTGATAAATTTGCTTTCACTTTACGGACTCACCCTGAATTCTTGCTTGCACAAGATCCAAGAAACCTTCCCTGGGGTCTGGTTCAGGACCCCTTTCCAGTAACAGGCCCATCCTGAGGCAGACTGAATGGTAGTACAAGAGGCAGCGAGGCTGCCACCATCCTCCAGATGAGAAATGATGAGTGCCTGAAGTATTTGGTCTAAATGTCGTGAAACTGCTGGGTCACTTTTTGGCCTGGCTTAGGGGATGCGAGAGACTGTTTTTTTCTATGGCCATAAGCTCATTGCTCCAGTTGCCTCTTCGGTAATAGGCAGGTCAGGCAGGTTAAACTAAGTGGCTTTGAATGGCCTCGGGGTTTTTTCCTTGGGTCTCAAAACATCATCCTTCTGTTTATTCTCACCAACTGGAGCTGCCAGGTGAAAGGTGTCCAGAATGGATCCCTCACTGGTTGGGAATTCAGAATTTTTAGATTATTTATTCTCTTTTCTATATGTAGTAACTAATCACGGTGAAATATCCCAGTATACTTCTTTAGCATATTTGCATGCAGTTTGGGATGATAAATATTTGAACAGACTCATTTTTGTGTGTATTAGTTGCTGTTCTGAGCCAAGCCAAGCCATCTTACAGTCAGCATGGGGTGGTGGGGGCGGGTGCTGGACACACTTTGTTTCATCCCTAGCTAGGTGTATAGTAACACTTACTGCCTATAGTGCGGAGAGGCCACATCTCCACCTGGGAGGTGAGCTTCCATTCCTTCTGGTTCTAGAACTCACAACATGGCCTAGTGAGCTTTCCCTATAATCTCTTCAAACTCTATACAGAGATTATATTTTGTAGAAGGGTAATCCATGTCTCACTGCCCTCTCAGATCAACTCCTCAAGCTCTTGTCCAACACATACACACACACACACACACACACACACACACACACACACACACTTACCAGGTGTGACTAAAGTAGATAGATTGATCATTTACATGTAGAAATAAACATTATTTAGACACCTCCCATACTAATAGGCCCATGCTGAACCTTTGTATCACTTTGCTCTTTTTACCAGTGACCTTGACCAATATCCACTCAAACCACTTCTGCTACTCCAACTACTTGCTGTGATGGGAGCAACACACACACACATACACACACACACACACACGTGCACATACCATATACCCACCCATACACACACAGTCCCTTGGCAATAAAGTAACTAGGATGACCCAGAAGACCCATCCCCCCACTGACAAGTGTAGAAGCCATGAATTTCACCTTTTTTTGAAACATCTGCTGATTTACATTTGCTAAGATAGTTATGTATTAGCTAGCCACCTAACAGTGAAAATAATGACATAGAAGGAAAGGGGAGAATAAGGCAAACTTATTCCTTTTCCATCCAGTCCTTCCTTCCTCACCTGTTGGTAGAATGTGTTTGTGTCAACAAGTGAAATAAAAACAGTTGAGTACAGGCCGGGTGCAGTGGCTCACGCCTGTAATCCCAGCACTTTGGAAGGCTGAGGCAGGTGGATCACTTGAGGTCAGGTGTTCGAGGCCAGCCTGGCCAACATGGTGAAACCCCCATCTCTACTAAAAATACCAAAATTAGCTGAGTGTGGTGGCGTGCACCTGTAGTCCCAGATACTCAAGAGGCTGAGGCAGGAGAACCACTTGAATCCAGGAGGCAGAGGTTACAGTGAGCCGAGATTGTGCCACTGCACTCTAGCCTGGGCAATGGAGCAAGACTCCATCGAAAAAAAAAAAAAAAAAAACCACACACACACAGTTGAGTACAGATAGAGTAAGTTAGTAAGTTCTCACCATCACCTCCTCTTCTTTTTAGTTTTTGGAGCTGGCAGCCTGGCTTCCCTCTCATCGCTTACCCTGCAGCTACGCAGGCCCTGTTCATCTGCCCTGAGACCCTGGCACCGCATTGCTCCCCTCATACCAGGTTAAGTCCTGCTGCCACCCTTATACTTAAGCAATGGAGGGAGGGCACTGCCCCTCTGGTGTGGATGAGCCTCTGTCTGCAAGCAGGTTTGCTATTTTCTTTTCTTTAGAGAGGGGGCCGGCTGCACCTGGGTTGAGGCAGAGGCACAGAGCCACTAAGAATTGGATTCACCTCATTCTTCCCAGAATCACTTAAGTACTTTTGTTAGTTATGCAAATGTCAGACAAGCAGCAGGTGGCTTTGGCCCCAGAGGGGTGACCATAGCAAGACTGGCTGTGCTTTGTGCAGCTTCAATCCATTGCCTCGCCTTGATGGGAGCAGAGCTGGGGGTAGAATGAGAGGTGGGCTTGGACTTCTCTGCTTTAGAATCCAAGAATCTACCCAGTACCCTAAGCATGTCCCCTGATGCCCTGGGGTCTGGTATGTGCCCGGGAAGGGGCTCTGAAGGTTACTAGAAAGAGTTATTACCTGGGACGTGTAAAGGCAAGCACCCTCCCCAGGCATCCCCCAGAGAAGCCCTTGGCCAGCTAGAATTGTCCTGCCTCTGGGGACCTGGCACACCTGGGCTCTGGAGCACCCCGACTTGTCCACAGTCGGCAGCAATCAGTCACAGCACTGATGGGCGCAGCTGCCTCTGAGATTGGTGCTGAGTAAGGTCTGACCTCCTACCCCATTTAGCCCGTGGGATTCTTGGATCATTGAACAGCAGTGGGGTCCTCAAAATGGACAGAGTTGACTTCTGCCAAAAGGCATGTGATGCTCAAGTGATTAATTTGACAAACAAAAGTAATACCTACAGAGGAGGAAACATTCCAGAGGTGCCTGCATTTGAGAGATCTGTTCCCTGGGGTGAATGTTTAATCTGGAGTGTGGGAAGGAGCTATTCCTCCATAGTTTCAACATTCCTCCTTACTTTGCTATGTCCTCCCTAACACTCTCATTCCCATCTTTGCTGTTGTTTCAATGAGTAAAACAAAAGAGGCCCTGCGCGGTGGCTCACGCCTCTAATCCCAGCATTTTGGGAGGCCGAGGCAGGCGGATCACCTCAGGTCAGGAGTTTGAGACCAGCCTGACCAAAATGGCGCTACTAAAAATATAAAAAATTAGCCGGATGTGGTGGTGGGTGCCTGTAATCCAAGCTACTTGGGAGACTGAGGTAGGAGAATGGCTTGAACCCAGGAGGCGGAAGTTGCAGTGAGCTGAGATTGCGCCACTGCACTCCAGCCTGGGCCCAACAGAGTGAAATTCTGTTTCAAAAAAAAAAAAAAAAAGAAAAAGAAGAAAGAAATCATATAATCATATTAGAAAATGGAATACAGTAGCCCTACAGCATTCACATAGCTGATATTTCGTTCTGCTTTTTTATTTAAAAAATAGCCCAGAAGGCTGCAGCAAGAAGGAAGGTGTAATTCCACTGAGCACAGGTGATATGCACACCAGGGGAAGCTTTTGGCTGGAGAGGACACACCATCACCTCCAGCAGCCCCATCTCCACTCAGCAACAGTGTTTCTGACTCAGTAAGCATGATGCAGATGCTCTTTGGAGTAAAAACAGTTGTATTAGTGTGTGTTGTTTGTGGGTGATGATTTGCCAATGCAAGGGACAGTGAACTTTTGTTGTGAATGTTGTCATGCAAGGTTGCAGAAGCCTCTCTCCTGAAATATTTATTCTAGAGAAATTGAGAAGCCTGTACCCAAATTTCCATCATCGTGAATCTGCAGATTCTTGAAGGTCTCAGAAAATATTTCTGGAGAATATGTTTGTTACATAACTGAGGTTTCCTAGACTACAGTAGCCTGTAAGTAAAAATAATGTCCAACTATAGTGGTGAGTGAGAATGCTCCTGCCTCTATCCCATTACTTTAAGGAACTCCAAGCCACTAATGGCTCTGGGACTCCCCTAAGGAAGTTCTTCCTGGACTGCACAGATTAGTGCTTCCTTCACACCTGGTGGCATCCCTAGGTCGCATTTCTTCAGCTCTCTGTCCCTCGTCGCTGCCAGTGATACTACAATACTATGTCTGGCTGGTGGTGCTGACAGTTGCCCCTATGACTAAGGCCATCCTTTACAACTTCAAAATCCATTGTAAATGAACTCCTCCCTGAAGCCTTAACTAAGAAAAGCCCAGGGTGTCGGATCACGAGGTCAGGAGATCGAGACCATCCTGGCTAACACAGTGAAACCCTGTCTCTACTAAAAATACAAAAAATTAGCCGGGCGTGGTGGCGGGCGCCTGTAGTCCCAGCTACTCGGGAGGCTGAGGCAGGAGAATGGCGTGAACCCGGGAGGCGGAGCTTGCAGTGAGCCGAGGTCGCGCCACTGCACTCCAGCCTGGGTGACAGAGCGAGACTCCGTCTCAAAAAAAAAACAAAACACAAAAAAAGAAAAGCCCAGGGTGGGGCCGGGCGCGGTGGCTCACGCTTGTAATCCCAGCACTTTGGGAGGCCGAGGCGGGCGGATCACGAGGTCAGGAGATCGAGACCACGGTGAAACCCCATCTCTACTAAAAATACAAAAAATTAGCCGGGCGTGGTGGCGGGCGCCTGTAGTCCCAGCTACTCAGAGAGGCTGAGGCAGGAGAATGGCGTGAACCCAGGAGGCGGAGCTTGCAGTGAGCCGAGATCGCGCCACTGCACTCCAGCCTGGGCAACAGAGCGAGACTACGTCTCAAAAAAAAAAAAAAAAAAAAGAAAAGCCCAGGGTGATGTGGCTCAGTGCTGCTCCTTCTTGGACCTGCCGGAACCACAAGAGTCTCTAAAGGCCTAGAGGAGGTCACAACATGCTCAATGCAGTGTGAGGCCACGAATCCCCCACCCACAATAATGAGGGATCCGCTGATCCTAGAGCTTCTCCTAGGCATCCACCCTCAATGCCCAGGATGAGCTCCTTCTAGGAGGCACCACACTCCTCATGAGGTGTGAATCCTGGCAGCCTACATTCTCTGTCCATCCAGCATGCCTGGACAAGCCTGATGCAGAAAGTAACACAGGAGAGGTGTCAGCTGGGAGCCCTCCTAAATGCTAAATATTTGGGAAGCCAGGAATAGAGAACCATTCCTTTTATTTCTTCTCCTTGATAAATGTAGCCCATAAACTCACTAAAAAGATCAAATTATAATTCTGGGAAGGAGGCCATGGATTGGCACCAAAAGCCACCATATCCAAAAACATAAATCAAAAATTTAGAATTGTAGTTATATTCCATCAGCCAACCCCTCCACTCTTGAACCATGTTAAATAATGGAGAATTGTAATATATAGTGCAGTATAAAAGAGGATATAAAATACTGCTAAAGCCATCTTTGATTTTTGGAATGACTTCGGAATTGAATAAAACTGAATAAGTATGAAGGATATAATCTTATTTGTAGATGAATATGCCCTTAACTTTCAGTTGACTTCAAACCAGACAAGTTCTCCAAGGCAAAATTATATACAAAGACAGAACATTCATCGGCACAGGTCAGAAAATCCTCTTTCGTCAAAACTACGTGGATGCATTTTCTGAAGAGGCTCATATTTCCAGAAAACACCGCAAGGAATCCTACATGCAATTGCATAATCCTTATGTGGGTTGAGGGTGTGGGTGCAATGTTACGTAAGATCATGGACTGAACATCTCTGCAAAGAGGTGAAGAAATGCCTCCCTACACAGTGCAGGACGGGAAGCACAGCTCTCAGTGTGCTTGCACTAGGAGGAAAATTATGACAGCTGGTGGCTTAAATAAGAGCTTCATGACAAAGTGGCAGGATAGCCAAACCTACACATTCTCCTTCGTTTGCCACTTGGCAGAGAGCGCAACACGCATGTGCTGACAAACGCTAGGTGCTGGGGCTGCTTCTGCATTGAATACTTCACGGGAGGGCTGGGTGACAGGCATAGATTAAAGTGATGCATTTGTACAATGGCCAAGAATACAGGGTCTTAGGTAAGGTTGCCTGGTATGAATCTTTGCCCTGTGTAACATTGGGTGACTTAAGTTCCCTAATTTTTTATTTTTGTTTTCACTTATAAAATGGGGACAAGGCTGACTTTTATTATATAATTATAATATATATAATAAATATAAATAAAATAAATAGAAATATTATATTTTATTATAAAATTATATAATTTTTATATAATTGTTAAAAAGGGACAACAATAGTACCTACCTTTCAGATCATTTAAAATATAAAATGATTGGCCAGGCATGGTGGCTCATGCCTGTAATCCCAGCACTTTCGGAGGCCGAGGCGGGTGGATGACCTGAGGTCAGGAGTTCAGGACTAGCTTGGCCAAATATGGTGAAACCCCGTCTCTACTAAAAATACAAAAATTAGCTGGGCACGGTGGTGCGCCTGTAATCCCACCTACTCGGGAGGGTGAAGTGGGAGAATTGCTTGAACCTGGCAGGCGGAGGCTGCAGTGAGCTGAGATTGAGCCACTGCACTCCAGTCTGGCGACAGAGCGAGATCCCATCTCAAAAAAAAAAAAGTGTGTGTGTGTGTGTGTGTGTGTGTGTATATATATATGTATGTATATACACAGAATGATTAGAGTTATTAATGAGTTTAGTATAGTGCATCACATCTAGGAAATGGTCCTTAAAAATTAACTTTTAATAGGCCTGGCACAGTGGCTCATGATTGTAATCCCAGCATTTCGGGAGGCCAAGGTGGGTGGATCACCTGAGGTCAGGAGTTCATGACCAGCCTGGCCAACATGGCAAAACCCCATCTCTACCAAAAATACAAAAATTAGCCAGGCACGGTGGAGGGCGTCTATAGTGCCAACTACTCAGGAGGCTGAGGCAGGAGAATCACTTGAGCCCAGGTGGCAGAAGTTGCAGGGAGCTGAGATTGTGCCACTGCACTCCAGTCTGGGCAACAGAGTGAGACTCTGTCTCAATTAAAAAAAAAAAAAAAAGAAAGAAAAGAAAAAAGGAAAGGCAGCCAGTCATAAAAGGCCGCATATTGTGTGATTCCATTTATATGAAATGACCATAGTAGGTGAATCCATAGAGACGTAAAGTAAATCGTGGTTTCAGGGAGTGGAAGGATGGGGAGTGAATGCTAACGGACACAGGGTTTATTTTGAGGGTGATGAGAATGTTCTGAAATTAGATATTGGTAACGGTTGCACAACTCTATGTACTAAAAACCACTGAATTAAGAGAGGTGAATTTGACGGTATGTGAATTATATATATTGATAAAAAGAAAGCACTCAGGCTGGGTGCGATGGCTCACGCCTGTAATCTCAGCACTTTGGGAGGCCGAGGTGGGCGAATTATGAGGTCAGGAGTTGGAGACCAGCCTGGCCAACATAGTGAAAACACGTCTCTACTAAAAATACAAAAAATTAGCTGGGCGTAGTGGCAGGCGCCTGTAATCCCAGCCAGTCGGGAGGCTGAGGCAGGAGAATCGCTTGAACCCAGGAGGCAGAGGTTGCAGTGAGTCGGGATTGCGCCACTGCACTCCAGCCTGGCTAAAGAGTGAGAATTGGTCTCAACAAAAAAAAAAAAAAAAAGAGAAAAGAAAAGAAAAAAATAAAGCACTCTACATAAATATTTCTTTGAGTTACTATTATTAGTTAATGACTCCATGTAAAATATGTCCTGTTTAATAATGTGCCATTCTGAAAAGAAAGTTATTCAATTCTCGCCTTAATGCAAACTTGAGAATGTAATGGGGAGAGTGGAAGGCTGGACTTGTGGGGCCCCAAACCTTTTCTCAAGGGTCTCCTTGGCCTAAATTCAACAGCTCCTCACTGCAGACCCAAGCTCTTTTGCTTGTCCACAGCCACAGCTCCATAAAATGCCGAGCGGTGTCTTCTGCTGGAGAATTTACATTTTCCCCGGGGGTTTTAGGAAACAAGAGGGAAGGGTTTCTAGAGCTGAGGGTGACTCGAGTATTGCAGCACACTGGCTGGAGAAGAGGGCTTTGGATGCATGACTCTCCAATTCCCAAAAACAGCATCCCCAGCCGCCATCCCCCGCCCCCTGCCCCGGCACCACCTTGGCCCAGCTCAGGTGACATGTACACCTGCCAGAGTGCAATGATGGGTGTTTGGCTCTTGTTTCTGCTTTAAGTTCTTTTCAAGGGGCCAGGACTCTAGCTGCATGGTTGTGCAGGGAACTATGCACCAAAAGCAAGTGAACAAGTCTGAATAGTAAGAGTTATGTGGATTGACTGCTTACCAGTGTCAGGTATCACGGCAAGAAATTTGCACACTTTATCCTATGTAATCCTCCCCATGGGCCTGGTGAGTAGGCACTAATCTTACCCCTGGAAGGCAGAACTACTGTTATGCCATCACTTGCTCAGTTGTTGCAGTAAAGTCCGCTTTGAAAAGTTGCAACCTGCCGGGCACGGTGGCTCACGCCTGTAATCCTAGCACTTTGGGAGGCTGAGGCAGGTGGATCACCTGAGGTCAGGAGTTCGAGACCAGCCTGGCCAACATGGCAAAACCTTGTCTGTACTAAAAATACAAAAAAAAATTAGCCGGTCACGGTGGTGGATGCCTGTAGTCCCAGCTACTCGGGAGGCTGAGGCAGGAGAATTGTTTGAACCTGGGGGGTGGAGGTTGCAGTGAGCCGAGATCATGCTACTTCACTCCAGCCTGGGCGAAAGAGTGAGACACCATCTCAAAAAAAAAAAAAAAAAAAAAAAAAAAAAGACAAAAAAATGTTGCATCCATAATGGTTTAGTTTCTAAATCTGTGTTAGACTGCATGGGCTGCCATAACAAAATATCACAGACTGGGTGGCTTAAACAACAAAAATTCATTTTCTCACAGTTCTAGAGGCTGGAAGTCCATGATCAAGGTGCCACTGGGGTTGGTGAAGAAAGAGAGAGGGCTCTGTTGTCTTTTCCTCTCCCAATAAAGACACCAGCCCTATAGGATCAGGGCCCCACCCTTATGACCTCACTTAACCTTACTCACTTTTCTAAAGTTTCTATCTCTAATTACCCTTACACTGGTTACAGTGACAGTTTCTACTCTAATTACAGTTATATTCAACCTACGAATTTTGAGGGGAAACAATTCGGTTCATAACACATTCAAAATAAAGATCCTTTTGGTATCTAAATTTGCAATAATCATATGGTATGCTTTATTTATTTAAAAGGTCCTTACAATTTTGTAAGATTCAGGCCCTTTGAAATCTGGATCCATCCCTGAATATTCTCATTTTAGAGAGGAGGACACTAAAGCCTAGAGAGAAGTAATTTGCTCTCGGCAATACCACCAGTGAGTGGAGGATCAGGCCCGAAGATGCTCAGTGTGTTTGACCCTAAACCCTCACTACTCAAAGTGTGCTCCCTGGGCCAGCAGTCTCCACTTCCCTGGGAGCTTGTTAGAAATGTAGACTCTCAGGTGCCAGCTGGACTCGCTGCATCATGAACTAAATCTTAATAACATCCCAAGAAGTATCCATGTTTACGAAGCCCTGCTTTAAACTGGACTGCTTCCACCTATGTCTTTGATGTGCTTTCTTCCTTTCGTTTTCCCTCCAGAAAGAGCAGCTGGTGTGACTGCAGGCATCCACCTCACATCATGGAGAGCTGAGTGTACGCCGATGGGGGCTGTTGAAACCCCAGGTGTGCCTGGGAGGAGAGGTAGGAGCAAAGGAGGATAGGGTTAGACCAAGGAAAGAATGTTCTTCAAGTAGCCTTACACCCTGGTCTCAGGGCAGCTCCTACTGCTTGGGGCAAGAGCTGATGCCACTGTAATCCAGAGCTATAGCCAAGGGCACCCGTTACAGCCCATACCAGGACACAAGCATGGTGTCCTGGGACAAAGAGCAGCACTCAGCCATGCTCTGTGGATGAAGGGGCAAAGGTTCTGCTTTCATGCATGTGGGAAGGCAAATCATGGAGAGCTGCGGTCTTGCTGCATCTGCTGTAACTCCCTGTTCAGTGACTTTGCAACACCATAGCTTGAAATCTGCCAAGGTGCATTTACACTACAAAAACTGGCAAATACTACAAATAGGGGCCCTTTTTAAAAAAATTTAAAAATGCCATTTTTAAGCATTTATCAGCACATCCCTGGGTGTTTGCCACACTATAAAATATAGATGATTTAGTGATGGTCAACATCTGAAAAAGTGGCTGGGTGTGGTTGCTCATGCCTGTAATCCCAGCACTTTGGGAGGCCGAGGTGGGCAGATCACCTGAGGTCAGGAGTTTGAGATCAGCCTGGCCAACAGGGTGAAACCCCGTCTCTAATAAAAATACAAAAAATTAGCCGGGCGTGGTGGCAGGCGCCTGTAATCCTGGCTACTTGAGAGGCTGAGGCAGGAGAATCACTTGAACATGAGAGGCAGAGGTTGCAGTGAGCCGAGATTGCGCCGTCGCACTCCAGCCTGGGCAACAGAGCAACTCCCTCTCAAAAAAAAAAAAAAAAAAAAGTGACAGTTTTAATAAGGACATTTAAAAGCACGTGCAGGAAAGAGTCCATAAAGAACACCTTTCCCTTTGAGTTTCCCTAGCATGTGATTGTGCCATTTGCTCTGCTGAAGGTCGGTAAGCACAGGAAGGAGTGCGTTCTACTCAGTGACAAGTGGTAGACTGATCTTGGTGACCCATCCTCTGCAAGGCCCTGCTCAGCCCTTTGCTTTCAGCCCATCACCTATTCCTTTTTCTCACTGTCTGTCTGGAAGAGCTCAGCCCTGCCTGTTACTGATTTCCTTGCCTAGCCCTCCCTATGAGGTGGCCACATCCACACCACAGACAAAGGCCGGCATACAGTAGATGCTCAAAAATATGTTTAACTATACAATTTTGGAAAACAACTCCCTGCAGTTGCATCTCTTGAGGCCCTTATCAGTCAGGGAAGTATGGGTGGCAATATGCACAGACTCTGGGTCCCAGGCCCCGCCTGCCCCCCAGGCTCTGTGCCCCTCCCCACACTTGACACAAGTGATTGGCAGTCCTGGCCCATTTAGACTGCAGGCCCTGGGCCACAGTGTGCAGCTCCTCCCTCTGGCAGCAAGTCTGACCCTTACTCTCTGTCTCATCGTGACAGCTCTAACCAGGCTTAACCCTCCACCTCATTTCTGGAAACTGGTCCCTGTTGGGTTTCTGAGTAGATGTTTGGGGGCCTTCCAAGGATCTGAGGTTGTCCAGGCCTAGGGTCACCTGGGCCTTCTTCCTAGAAGAGCAAAAGTTGCATCTCGGCCTGGAGGTGGCATGTCCCCTCCTTCTCATTGTTTTCCTGGATGTTGAGGAGCTCTCTGCTTCGAGCTTCCTGTTGCCATCTGTGCTCAGCATCTGAGACACTGGGTCACTCCGGGCTTCTTTTGCCCCATGTCCCCACCATACTTCCTCTTGCTGCCTCTGCCAGGTGCTTGGAGTATGTGTCACCTATGAGGTGGACTTCTCCTTGGGGATTTCAATGGGGTCTGGCTCACAGTGCCTAGTCTAGTTTTCAACTCTGGCCCCTCCTGGGCAGCCCTTCCCATGGTGGTGTCCAGAGTAAGGAGGGGCTCCCCAGATTTTGGGAGAGACTCTCTAATACCCACACCCAAGGTCCAAGAAGAGATTCATTCATTCAGTGCACCCTTTGTTTACTGAGCACTGACTCCACCTGGCTAGGCACTGCCCTAGATGCTGAGGGTGATAAATCAGACAAAGGCCCAGCACTTGCTAAGATTACATTCTAGGGAGGAGACCAATGGCAAACACATGAGCAAAATATATGTGGAACAGGATATGTATTTATGTTTTTCTATTCCATTTACATATAATGTATATATTTATAAGTTTACATAAATACAAATTTTATGCATTCATATAAACAACATGTTTATAAATATAACACACATTACATGTAAACATTTCTTTATAAACTTACATTTAAATATAAACACACACACACATATATATATACACATACACACACACACACACACACACACACACTGACAAATGCTCAGAAGAAAATTAGGACAAGGCAGCAGTCAAGAGCTTGAGTGACAGCTGCTTTTATTTTGTATTTTGAGACAGGATCTCACTCCATTGTACAGCCTGCCCCCCTCTCGCCGCCCCCCTGTAGCTGGGACTGCAGGTGTGTGCCACCATGCCCCGCTAATTTTTTTATTTTGTAGAAAGTTCTCCTATGTTGCACAGGCTGGTCTCCAACTCCTGGGCTCAAGTGCTCCTCCTGCCTTGGCCTCCCTGAGTGCTGGGGTTACAGGTGTAAGCCACTGTGCTCCGCAGGGTGCTTTTAGACAGAGAGGCCAGGAAAGGCTCCTTGGGGAGACCACGGGATGAGAAGGAGCAGGAAGAGCACTGTGGAGCAGCATCCCAGCCAGAGGCCCTGAGCCGGGAAAGCGCTCCACTCATGGGAGGCTGGGCTGCAGTGAAGTGAGCCCCAGGGCCACCTGGGGACTTAGGAAACTTTCTAGGTGGGAGCTAGGGAGCACCCAAGATCTGCCAGCCACGGGTAAGGACTCACATTTTGCATATAGACTAGTCTGCCCCGCCTTCAGTTAATGAGAAAGCAGGGGATCAGAGGGAGGAAGGTTCCGCAGGCCTCCGGATACCTTATCCAATGACAAGATCGCAAGGGGAGTATCACCCCCAACGCTGATCAGGCTCGCTCGATCTGGCCTCTTGTTGGTCTTTTATTCGAGTCATTGAAACCATATGAAACTGCCACTTTCATAGGTCAGCCCATCATACCAACCAAGATCTTAGAAAGTGGAGGTGAAGTTCGGCAGATAACGGACCTCTGGCTGACTTGCTCTGGGCCCCGGCGTGGCCGGTAGGACCTGCATATCTGCCCGCCAGCCCGCACTGGAGTGGCAGGGTTGTGCCACAGTAGCGCCCAGTGAATCAGGTTGGCAAACTTAAGCATGCATTCACCTAGAGCGAGTGAGTTGTTAGCAAAGCGAGGCCGCGCTCCAGCCCGCACTGTTTCTGATTCCGTGGGACCCGGTGGGCCCCTCAAATCTGCATTTCTAACAAGTTCCCAGGTGTTGCTGACGTTCCCAGGTGTTGCTGACGTTCCCAGGTGCTGACGCTCCCAGTACGGACTCCCACTTTGCGACCCTACGCACTAGACATTTGCTGCACGGATAAAGGTCAGAGAGCGGCGCCGGACACTCACTTCTCACCCTCCAACGTCAGTCCTCCCGCGCTGGTCCGCCCACCTCGCCCTCGCACGGCCTCCAGGCTCCAGGTGGTTTCCCTCCCCAAGCTCCGCCAGGGAGGCGCCGGCCCCGGGATCCCCACTCCGCCCAGAGAGGGGCGCGCTGCCCCCGGGGGTGGAGGAGCACGGGGAGAAGCCCTCTGCCGCAGCCACGGGTGTAGGTGCAGGGCCCAGGTGCCGGAAGATTCCTTCCCCGGACGCTCGCCGCCGGCCCAGTTGGGGCTCTGAGCAGGCGGGGCGGGGCGGGGGCGGTGCTCCAGTGGGCGCGGCGGAGCCAGCCGTGGCGGGGGCGCGGCGCACCTTGCTGCCGGCGCCCCCGCCCCGCGCTGCCGCCAGCCCCTCCCCTCGCTCCCGGCGCCCCCGCCCGCCAGAGACGGTTCCAGCCCCTTCCGTCCGCCCAGCTCCGCCGCTGTCCTCCGCCGGCCCGCGTGGGAGGACGATGGGTCAGCGCGGAAAAAGTGAATGAGGGCGGCAGCCAGCGCCTGACTCGGCGGGCCCCGAGCACCGCCCGCACCCCGGCCCCCGGCACCATGGACGCGCCACGCGCCTCGGCGGCCAAGCCCCCGACTGGGTAAGCGGCCCCGCTGTCGGGCGGGGTGGAGCGGAGGCTTCCCTGGGCTCGGACGCCCGCGTCCGCACCGCGCGCTCCTGGGCAGGGCTCCCCCTCTGCTGCCCCAGCGGGTGCTGGTGGTAGTGGTGGAGCAGGTGGTGCGGTGCTGGTGTTGGGTGCTGGTGTTGGGTGGTGGTGCGTGCTGTGTACTTTGGGCGCCCGGGTCGTTGCCCAGGTAACCGTGTCGGGCAGGGGCCGGAGCGCACTTTTCGCGCCGGGTGGTTTGTTTGCAAGCGTCCTTATGGGGGTCCCCGCCAGCACAGCCCCCACTCAGCTCCGCGCTTTCCTCAGGCTCCCCAAGTGTTTGCCGCAGGGGTGGAGCGGGGAGCGAGAGGACGCCCGGCCTTTGACTCCGGCCTCGTCCCTGCGGGCTTGCCCCTGGCCGGTTCCCATCAAATCTTCCCTCTCCCGGCCGCAGCCGCAGCCCTAGAGTCGGCTCTCCCGGCAGCGTGGAGGGGAGGGCTCCTCGGCTTCGCAGCCGCCCGGGCCCCCCGTTCTCTGGAGGTGTTCGGATTGCCCGGAGGGTTTCATGGCAGCAGCTCTCTCTCCCTGCCTTTATTCCAGGGTCTCCCCTGGCAGTGGAAGGAGCGTCCTGGTGGGACCAGGCCTGAGGCGCAGCCATCCGTAGCGGACCCGCGAGTCTGGGGGCCCATCCCTGTCTTCGCGATTCGGCTTCTGCCCAAACCTCTCCCGGTTTCTGTTTACCATCCCCACACCTTGCGTGCAGGGATTACACGTCACATTCGGGATTTGATTCGCAGAAAGAGTAATTTCCTTCATACAGGACGAGTAGACCTGCTCATTATTGAGACCCCGAGCCAGGTGCGCCGTGCCCATCCCAGCCAGCGGCGCAGGCTGGGCCGCGGGGTAGCGCGCAGTCCCGGCGGACTTTGTAGTTTTCAGCGCGGCGCGCTGGGGACCTTCGACCTCGCTCCCTCGCTCGCCTGGAGCAAATGTGTATGAGTCTTGCAAATGGAATGAGGGTTGGGGTGAGCCCTGCACCTGCTTACCGAATGGGCCCACTTTCTGTTATGGCAACTGGACTTGAAGGAGGCAGCTTTGGGGACAACAAATCTTTTTTTCTGTTACAGTTGTGTCCCACTGACTCACCCTGCCCATGTGTCCATAGGCGGGCGTGTTGCCCAAGTGTGTAAAAGACTTTCAATCGGGCTCTTTTTAAAATTTTAAAGTTTTCCTTTAATGCCAGGAAGAAGTGAGCCAGGTTAGCAAATCAAATAATCCTGAAGCTGAGGAATGTTAAAAAGAAGTTTTCTTTCTCTCTCTCTCTCTTTTTTTTGCAGTGCACTTACTGGTGGTTATATAATTCTCTTTGAACAAACAAATTCCCCAGAAAGAAAATAAATATGGGAAATCCTTTTTCATGGTAATAGGCATCCCAAAATAACAGGAAAATGTGAAACAGAGGTATCTTTAAATCTGTGGCTTTCATATCCTATTAAATGAGCCTATTTAAGGACACTGAGTTATTTTGTCACTATCACCTTATAAATAAATATGAAGACAGAGAGAACATTTAAAAGGCCGGCAAAACTGTATCCAAAGAGTATCTGTAAGATCCTTGAAGAGAGTCTAATGATAGAAGTGAAAGGACGTACCCTAAGATTGTGGCACCCTTTTCAGCCTGGTACGATGTAGCAAGAGGTACGCGAGGGCTGGCCTTCTCAGTGCTTCCCAGAGCTCTGATTGGCCTTCATATTTGAATGGCAAAGGAAAACTAAGGATTTTTGCTATGGAAAACATGAAATTATTATTCCTGATGCATTCAGTTCTTTCCCTCTCTCATATCCAGTGTCTAATTTACTTGTCCGAACATCTTTGTCCAAGAAATGTAGACATATTTTTAACTTCTATTGTTCTCCATTACTTTGTCATTTGTTAATACTTTCAGTGAAGAAACATCAAGGAAATATTAATATTCTTATATTTTTTCAGACAAGAATTACGTGTTTAATAAGCAATTTTGTGTTCAAATCTGAGGAGATAAATGGTGTTAGGTCTTTGAATATTTTATATAATTTAGGTGTATGCTTGCTGATTGTAAAGGTTAGATATTGCTGTGAAATTTCTGGCTTTAGTACATTATTGGTGGCAGGCAGATTCTGTTGGCTCTTCACTGAGATTACTCCTCTGTTCCCTGAGATGAAGGCAGTGTTTGCAGTGTGCTTGAGGGAAATTTGTTTTCCATCTGATTCTGCAACCGTTTATTATAAAATCAAACTTTTAGTAAGCCACTGTCTTCCCACATGATAACAAACGGATGTGGTGAAGCTGTTGCTGTTGCTGAAACTACCACTCCTCCTTGTGTTGTTTAGAAACAAGCTAGACTGGGTGCAGTGAATTAACGAGATTTCACCCTGTGGCCTACAAACGCTCTTCTAGAGGATTACTGAAGGGAGATATGTTGGTGAATGTAAACTCACTGACTCTATGTCTGGCTAAATTATTAATAGGTAGTTATTAGTTATCTTTGTGAAAAACACAAATATACGTTTTCACTTGGATTGAAATTGTATGTTTTTTTACTAGGAATTTCATTAAAACAGTGATGTATGACTTCCTTGACTCCTGGGGAAAGTGTTCTTTTAGGAAAGAGGCTGTGTGCAAAAACTAACAAGTCAGACGATGTGGCTTTTAGGGAGTTTTAGAGCTCAGTTGAAGTATAAGAATTGACAATACTCAGAACACAAATAAAGGCAAATTGCCTTTTGGTGAGGTTTTGAAGTACATTTAACTCCATACTTTATCTGTTTACTTTGCATTTGTCTGAATATTTATGGGAGCCATCCCAGTAGTCGGCTGTTACAGAACACAGGGCTAAATTTCCCATTGGACCCTCTATTAATAAAGGACAGAAGAAGGCTTGCTGTTTGGCAGGACCATGCTTAATTTTTTTTTCCTATGGAGCAAAGACATGTTTCTGTAGAATACAATAATCTCCAATGACGTGAAATGTCAAAACAGCTGGTGCGTTTGATCAATAGCTGTATTCAAGCAGTTTGCTCATGTAAAAATCAGTGGAAGTTTTGCTCATCAGTTTCGTCAAAATGTGGACCTCATGTAAACATAGTTGTTATTCATTTCTTTGCATAAATTTATATTTATTTAATCAAGTTATTAGAACCAGAAGAAATTTAAAAAAATTAATCGAAGTGGGTAACTTGAGCTACTCTAGTCCTGTCGGTGCCACACATAGTATTAAGTGTAGAAGGCCTGTGACTCTTGGTAGTGACATGGGGCAGCCACAGTGACATTTTGTATTAAACCCTCATAAGCATGCAGATATTAAGGAAATATTAACTCTACACCATAATAGGAAGCTTAGGTTTCTAGGCTTTTGGCTAACATGTTACAATGAGAGCATGTATAATGAACTGTTACATAAAACTTTTCCTGTTAGATTTGAGCAATATTTTTAAAAGATACTACTTTTGAGCTACTCTTTATTTTGTCAATTCATTTAAGAAAGTAAAAGTTAAGGATTGCTTGATGTAATGTGGAGAGTAGGCCTAGGAATTTTAATGTTTTGTAATTAAAATATTTACTAATAAATTAGAAGAGTTGGACATTTCCGTGTTGCAATATCACATAGTCTCAGAGCATTTTTATTATTTCTCAGTGGTTCCATAAAGGGGATAGAACTGAAGTATGATTAAAATTTGTTACAAAGGTATTTGTTAAGTGTTGCGTCTCTCCTGCCCCCAGGAACTTTTGCCTGCAGACCCTCCTGTGTTTTCTCGTGACCTCCAGTGCACAGGTGGAGTGGATTATTATTGGGTGGGCCCTTGACCCAGGCAGAGCGACAGCCCCCACGTATATGCAGGCCTGGATTCTGTGGACTTCTTAATTTGGGATCCAGGGAATGAAGTCATAATCTGTGTTCACGCAAGTGCTCCCGTAATTATTAAGAAAACAATGATTATAGGATGCATCTATACACCATAATAAGTAGTTTAGGTTTCTAGGCCTTTTGTGCTTTGTTATAAATTTATGATTAAATTTGATTTTGTAATTGATCTACAGTTTTGAAAAGTGAGCATAAATATTTGATACCAAAGTAGTATTAATATTTAGATCAAGGACCTACAAATCTGAAATATGCTAACACTTGGTTCTGATTTAGACTTGAACTTTGTAAATATACTAACAGAGAGTTCCTGTATTTATTTATTTTTTTGGTGGGGGGACATAATCTCATCATGTCACCCAGGCTAGAGTGCAATGGTGCGATCTCAGCTCACTGCAGCCTCCGCCTCCTGGGTTCAAGCGATTCTCCTGCCTCAGCCTCTGGAGTAGCTGGGATTACAGGTACGCGCCACCACACCCAGCTAGTTTTTGTATTTTTTTTTTTTTTAATAGAGATGGGGTTTCACCATGTTGGCCAGGCTGGTCTTGAACTCCTGACCTCGTGATCCGCCCGCCTCGGTCTCCCAAAGTGCTGGGATTACAGGTATAAGCCACTGCAGCCGGCTGAGGTCCTGTATTTATTATATGGTGTTTTCTTACATTCCTTCATTCTCTTTCCATCACGTTTAATTATGAAGGTTTTATGTGTTAGTTAATTTTAATTATGTGTTTTTTTTCAGTTACCTTATACTATAGCTGAAAAAAAGTTGATATTTCATGACCCACTGAAAGCTTTTACATATCTTCATCTTTGTACTTTATTTAAAATACTGTACTTGATATTGGTTTATATTACTACATAGAGATGTATTGATAATATGCCTTTTTATACTTTTATGATTTTCATTTATTTGAGTTGTAAATTTTAGTTTCCATCTCCCCCATTTTATACTTTGCTTTCTCACTGCCACTTTGTCACTTGAGTGTTTCTGGATTTTTCAGGGCCACTCCCTGGCTTTCTGCCCCTGAATTGATGGGTAACCTATGTCACTTTTCTTTCAGGGTTCCATAATTCCTTATTTTTCATCTGTCTCTTCCTGGAATAGAATTAAAACTTTTTTGCCTCGTGTATACTTTATATGATTTTAGTTGCTTCTTGCAAAGGTAAGGATGGTCAATACTTTCAAGACCTAGTGCTATTTATTCTAGACTAGAGTTTGCTGTCTCCTCTGGTGTGACAATAGACAATGGATCTCCAACAGTGTGTGTATTTCCTGATGCCTGTCTCAGGGCCATCCCTGTGCTTCTGAGCCAGGCCTTCCAGAGAAGGATGGCTTTCCCCAGCTGGGAGAAACTCTGTGGCCTCTTGGGGTGTTAGCACACTTCCCTCTGCTCTCCTCATCAGGTGGCGAGCTGCTTCCTGCCAGGGCCTTGTCTTCTGCAGGCCAAGTCCAATTACAGTAATCCCCCAGCTAAAAACATTTCTATTAAAAAAGAAAAAAAGCTTTTTAAGCAACTACCAGAGTATATTTTTCTTGGATACATTTGATTAGACAAGATTCCCAGACCACAAATACTTCTGTACAAATACTTTTGTAGATCCAGTTCCCACCTGCACCACACCAAGTGATACCTGTAAAAAGGGCATCAGTTGATTTAGAGAAACTAATAAAGTCCTTATCCCTTAAAAAAAAAAAAAAAATACAACTGACCGGGCTCGGTGGCTTACGCCTGTAATCCCAGCACTTTGGGAGGCCGAGGCAGGCGGATCACGAGGTCAAGAGATCGAGACCATCCTGGCCAAGATGGTGAAACCCCATCTCTACTAAAAATACAAAAATTAGCTGAGCGTGGTGGCACGTTCCTGTAATCGCAGCTACTTGGGAGGCTGAGGCAGGAGAATCGCTTGAACCCGGGAGGCAGAGGTTACAGTGAGCCGAGATTGTGCCACTGCACTCCATCTGATGACAGAGGCTCTGTCTCAAAAAAAAAATAAAAAAATAAAAAAATAAACCAAACCAAGCAAAACAAAAACAACCCTCCAAAGATAAACCAGGTAAGTCAGGCGTCCTGGCTGGTCGATCCCGTCTCTTGGTCTCCCAGATGCTCCTCTAGCATTCACTGCCCAAGAACCTGAATCCTCATGGGGAGCCATTGCCTTAGAGATGCTCCCACCTCTCTCCAGACAGAGGCTGGCGAGGGCCAGACAGGGCATCCTTCCCTGATTCAGAATGCCCTCTGCTTATTTGTTAATCCTATTGACTTTCTTCTGTCAAAGGCAGACAGCAGGAGGATTAGTGGAAATAAAATTGTCTCAGGAACAAGAAGCTTTGGACCCTGGTGCCAGTTGTCGAAGGTGAAATTGTTCCTTCTCCACGCAGCCTGCAGGTCCATCCTGATGGGGCCTCTCCACACTTGCTCAGCCCAGGGCTGTCTGATGATGCTTCTGCCAGGTGCCAGTGTTCTCCACCAGTGCTGCCAGACACAGGTGCTTCTGAACACTTGACTGGTGACTATTGCAACTAGGAGCTGAGTCTTTCACCTTTTAAAATTGTAATCCATTTAAACTTAAATAGCTGTGTGCGGCTAGTGCCAGTGGACAGTGAGGCTCCAGCCTTTGAATTTGCCACTCTTTGTTTGCCACCGCAGCTTCCCAGGCCTCACCCGGGGTCTCAGGCTTTCTTTCTTACCTTGGCCTGGAGAGCCTTCTTGCCCCCTTTCTCAGAGTGTCCCCTGCTCATTGTTTAAGCTGCAGCTGGGGCTCCCCCAGGGGGCCTTCTGAGAGTAGCCCTCTCACACCCCACGCCCTCCCCTGTCCAAAAACCTCCTATGGGATTATGATTGTTCCTTTACTTGCCCCTCTGACCCACTGAATTCTGAGCAGCTCCTTGGAGCCAGGACTATTACTTTGTAAGCTTTTGTGTCATCAGTTTGTGGCTTGTGATGCACAGAACAACCCCTGCTTCCCTCTTGCTGGTGGAGGGAGTTAGATAACATGATCTTAAGCCTCATGTGAGCTCCAAAATCATATGATTCAGTGTTCCCAGAATATTCTAGAGTCCTCGTTCAAAAAAACTGTTTCTTAAATTGCTGCTTAAATCTTGTTTTTGCCAGCCTGTATGAGAACAGACCGATCAACTGGCACTAACATATTTGGAACTGATGTGCTTGGACTCAGCTTGCCAGCCATGCAGCCTAGTTCGGTGCAGATTTGGGAGGTGTTAAGAGGTCTTATTTTGAGGAACATAAAGTGGTAGTGGCTTAAAGAGGAGATAATTCTCTCTCCTATCTAAAAGTCCACCTCGGGAGTCCTGGGCTCGTGTTGGGGTGCAGTGTTCCCAGAGACCTGCTGATTTTTATTTGGTGCTTGGCTGTGGCTGGTGTGCAGTCTCCATCTGTTCCAGCCTGGCCTGAGGAGGGGGAGATGCACCCCGTCCTTTCGTGCTCCACCTGCCAGCCATACAAGTCCCTTTGCTCATGTCCCCTTGGCCCAACCATAATCACATGGTCCTTAAAAGGGCAGCTTGGAGGCAGGGGGAACAGAGATCTTAGCCATCGTGATTGCATTTATGACTCCTGTGAGGGCTGGGGGAATGTAGGTGTTAAAGTGTGCAGATGGCTATGTGGCTCCTCTTCCCCCGGCCGGGGTCTTGGGAAGGGGTGCCCCTGACAGTTTCTGGTCTTTCTGAAAAACGTCCTTAGTTTGCTGTGACACACACCCACGTCCTGTAGAGCTCTGACCTACAAAGCCCATGCTTTCCAGACATCTAAGGGGAGGAAGTGACGTTTAGACTGTAATCTTAAAGGCCGGTGGTAAACAGGACTTTGCATCTGCAACACATCAGGGTGCTGACATCCTTTGCTTTTTATGATGTCTCTGTTCTCCTTGTCCATGCTACAGCCAGCCGCTTCCACTTAATCATAGTGGGCACCATCCTGGAGGAGTGGGGGAAAGAGGATCCCCCAGCCCCAGCCATTAGGGTGGTTGCACCTGGGAATGTCAGAGCTTCCTGCTGGTTTGGAGGAGGTAGGCAAGTTGGAGAGAGTCCTCGTTAGAATGAAGAGCATTGGCAAAGCGTTGTCTTATAAGTGCTCTGTGTGGCTTAAGGACTCATAGAGCTGGAAGAGGAGAAATACCAAATGGATTAACTTTGTGATTACATGTGGATGGCTTGAGCAGTTAAGTAGCAAACTAAGGCTAAGGAACATAATGGGAAAACCAGCTGTGTGTGTGAGTGTATGTGTGAGTGTGTGTGTGTCTGTCTGTGTGAGAGTGGGCGTGAAGTTAAAGCTAACTTCCAGCACTTGGCAAAGCAGCAGATTACCAAATCAGTTCTGGCAGTTTTCAAACTTAATGGCTTGGGAGTTGTATTTAAAAATAGTCTTGGGTAGGAGTGTTAATGCAGCCGAAGTGTATACTTTTGTTCATGTGGCTAATTTTTTAGTCTCTAAATACAGTTTGGTTGGCTAGAACCCTCTTAATTAAGTGCAAAATCCACTAGTGTTCAATGCACAAACCGTTAGGCTGGAGGGAGACTGATCGACAGCAGCCAGAGTCTAAACATTTGCCATGCGGCGCAGGTCCTTGCCAGGCTTTCCCGTCCACCCACCTGTCCATCTGTCTTGTTGTCTATAGCTACCAGGTAGAATTGGTTTTGGGTGGAACTGAAAACTTTCTTCCTCCTACTCCTGCCTGAACCACTTACTACATTACATGATAATGGTTATCTGCGCTCTAACAACATCACACGTAGGAGCAGTGAATTGCAGATCTCTCCCAAGAGCCAAGCCACCCAATTGGATTTAAAAAGTGTGAATTGGGGTGATGAAGTCTGAATGTTTCTCATCCTGTGACAACCCTCTAAATCGCTATACTTTACCACTTCTCAGAAATATTTGATTGGTTTCAACGGCACAAGCCGTAATCAAAGCCTGTGTTCTGAATGCAGTTGATTTGTGAATTTCACAATTAACAGAAAAGTAAGGAAAACTAGTTTGGAAGCTAGACTAAACTGAAAAATACTTCAGTTTGGAACATTTCCTCATTATTTGTCCATTTCTTTTTACTTACCATCATGTTTCACATTTTTAGAATGACAGATTTTTCTAAAGGAGGACACACAAAAATGTTCTTTATAAGGACTTGCCTTATTTCGTCATTAGAACCACTTGCCTGCTGCCATTGTCTAGCTGACAGAGATAGGAGATGGCCAGAGCCTGCTCCTTGTGCATGGGAGGTCTGGCTCTCCCATCAGGGCCTCTGATGTTGGTAGGACAGTGCTGTCCTCTCCGTTTTTTGTTTTTGTTTTTGTTTTGAGATGGAGTCTTGCTCGGGCACCCAGGCTGGAGTGCAGTGGCGTGATCTCGGCTCACTGCAACCTCTACCTCTTAGGTTCAAGCAATTCTCCTGCCTCAGCCTCCTGAGTAGCTGGAATCAGAGGCCTGTGCCATCACGCCTGGCTAATTTTTTTTGTATTTTTAGTAGAAACGGGGTTTCACCATATTGGTCAGGCTGGTCTTGAACTCCTGACTTCAAGTGATCCACCCGCCTTGGCCTCCCAAAGCACTGGGATTACGGGCCTGAGCCACCGCACCTGGCCTGTCCTCTTGGTTTTGTAGGTGAGATTGCCATGTGACTCTGAAGTCTCTTTTCAGTGTTCACATCCTCATCCTTTGCCACTCTGCTACGCCACGTTGAAGCACGGAACTCATTTCCAAAGCTGCTTTATGAAAGCTACTGCCCTGGCTCCCTGCAGGGTGAAGGAGGATGTTGCTCTGCTCTATTTCTGAAGCCCTGGAGTGTCTCAGCAGCATTTTGCCATGAAAAGCCAGTCTGCCTGCAGACATCCTTATGACTTATTCCTGGTATAGGAGCCTCATGATTACCTGTTTGATTGTGACAGAACTCATGCTTTTCTAGGATGTGCGACTCCTGAGACTCCTAGGTGGGATTTTACTTTTTCAAAGAAACATGTAGTGTGTGATAGGAGAGGACCAAACTCAGCTGTTGTTGAGCACAGAGCAGTTATGAATTAGTGTAAGGAGTCGAATCCAGACTCCCCCTCCTCAAAGCAAGATGTTCTGCCTGATACTAGCTGATGAATTAATAAACATTGAAAAACCTTCCCTTTTGTACTGGATGTTGGCCCAGCTCAGTGTCTTAGGCTGATAAATTTAATGAAAACACAGAGCTCTGCTCTGTTCAATAAATGAGCTTCCTTCAAAGTAGAAGCTACACAGAACCCAGACCCACAAATTCGCTAATTGTATTTTCTTTGGGTAACTTTATACAGCCCTTTCTCCAAGCTGCAAGAGCCTCAGTAATGAGCTGGGTGATGCTTTTAGGGCCTCTTCTCAGCAGGTGAGTGGGCCTTGTTAGCCTGGGCGTGCTAGGCAGTATTGGGGCTTCGAGAGGCCAACACCGTCCAGCAGGGATGAGCTGAGCACGGGGAGAAAGTAGCCCTGGTGTGTGGCACTTCTAAGCCGCCTCTAGGTTCATGGTGCCTAGTGTCACTGTGCTCCTGGGGCCCCACTCATCGGCGTTAGAGCTCACACCTCAAGACACTCGGGAAGCAAGGGCCATCTTCATTCATCAAGTACAATGTTCCCCCCAACCCCCGCCCGGAGACAGAATCTTGCTGGAGTGCGGTGATGCGATCTCAGCTTACTGCAACCTCCATCTCCTGGGTTCAAGCAATTCTTCTGCCTCAGCCTCCCGAGTAGCTGGCATTACAGGCACGTGTCACCATGGCTGGCTAGTTTTTTTTGTATTTTAGTAGAGACGGGGCTCCACCCTGTTGGCTGGGCTGGTCTCGAACTCCTGACCTCAAGTGATCCACCTGCCTTGGCCTCCCAAAGTGCTGGGATTACAGGCATGAGCCATCGTGCCCGGCCATGATCGAGTACGGTGTTTTAAGTGCATACGTGGTACCTGGTTTAGGGGCTTTTTAGTGCTGTGAATGAGCTGTGTGTTCTTGGCTCTCCTGGGGCATATGCAAGCAGAATGTCCCTCAGTCTATTTTTTTTAACTCAGTTTTAGTCACTTTCACAAAAGCAATTTATCCTTCTTATGGTGTTTCACTTACCTGTGCAGAATCCTCCTTCTGTTAGAACTGATTGTTCTAAATGACATGCACCAAGTTGGAAGATTATACCTTTTGTCTCTTTATTTTAACTATTGATCTGTGGAAAATACTGCTTTTTAGATGAAGTATCTAGATGGCAACCTCAGAGGAAAATTATATGTTAGAAATGTTTTCTTGATGTTTACTTTTTATTTTCCGAGTTTAAAATTATACAGTATTCTTACAGTCAGGGATAAGACTGGCCGCAGAGCCTGATGGGAGGTAATGCATGGCTTGTGTTTACACTGGGCTGGCTTTCATGATTTACCCATGTGTCTGGGAAGGGGATGCACTTCATTTGTGTAACATTTTTTACTTAGGGCAGTGTTTTTATAATGCTAAATATTTATTGTCATGAAAAGGTGTTGTTATTTATTTTAAACAAAGAAAGTGACATATAATTGAAACCGATTTTCCACAAGGCTCAGCTCATGTCCCTCTTTGTTGTGTCACAGTGACGTAGGGACCAGCCCTTGTACTACCTAGTGGTGCTGGCATTTGGAGGGGCGGGGGCTGTGCTCTGGGGATCATGGCTGGTTTGCAGCTCTCTTGATAACTTCTTGATGAGGGTGTCAACCTACAGAACGTGAGTGGAAGGACAAGGCCTGCACATCCGCCCTCCCCCTGAAAGCTGTGTCACTCCGAGGGACTGTTTAGCCTCCTCATCCCTCATGACCAAGGCGGAGATGACTGGATTGCAGGGTTTTATGAGATGATTAGAGACCAGTAGTAACAGCATCAGTGGAGGGCCTGTCACGGGACAGTTCCTTTTTTTTTTTTTTTCAATTATTTTTTCATTATAAAATATTGTTATTTTCCCATTATTATTTTTCTGCCAGTATTCCATCATTCTGGACCAAGAACATATAATAGATGTGAAACTCTGTCCTGACACCTGTTTTTACAAAGACTTGCACTGCCTTTCCAGCAGGAAATATTACTGCTACCATTCTGTTTTCTTATGGTAGAAATGCGGCCAATGCCACCTTGATAGGAAACTAATGATTCTAATGATCAGAAGGGATCTGTTGGTTTAGAACAGAAAAATAACACTACAAATACAATAAAAATCATAGGTTGTATTCATAAATTGTTTTTCAGTAGATGTTGTAAACACAGGTTTGTACCAGGACCAGGTGGGTCACACCGATGAGGAAGTCATGGGCTGGACAGGGTGGGTTGGGAACTGCGGGGAGAATGAATGGTGACTCCCGTCCCACTGGAAGAGCTTTGTTAGAAGGCTGGACCCGCCTGTGACCTCTGCCTCACCACTTCTAAATAGAGGTCATTGTGCTTTGCCCTTTGTTTTGCTCTCCTAGCAGTTCTTGGATGTTGTGAGGGCGAGACCACGATTCCTCCGTCCTGCAGGTGTGGCTGCCTCTTTCACACCATCACTTTACAAGCTGACCTTGGTGCTGGTGACAACCTGGGACTGGATTCTGGTCTCCTGACTATTGGACCAGTGAGTGGTTTTTGGGGGAGCATTAGTGTCTGGGGACTTCCCTCTAAACTTCAGGGTGCCGCCAGCATTAGTCCATGATAGTGGACTTTACCCATTAAAAATAATATAAAAATAAATGTCTGAGTTTAGTGTTGGTGTGCATGCAGTCAGCAGCCTGTCCCATATATTCTGTCAGTGGCTCTGCAGACCATTCAGAGAAAAATAACAACATCGTCTGACCACCTTTAGAAATGATGTTTGGATATTAGATAAAATCCTCAGCCAGTCTGTAGACCCACTGGGAAAAGTATAAGGAAAGGATCCATACAGAACAGATCAGAATACATTTGTACCTTCCCTGTTTGGAGTTGGATCAGCAGATAAGCTGAATTTTGATACATGTCTGTGTTTGTCACATGTAATATCTAAGAGCTTGGTAAAAATCCCTCTCCCAGGCACATTAACTTATATAAATAAATAGGTGCTCATGAACACCAGTTGCTTTGACACACTTCCTTGTGGAATGAGTATCTTTTTGCTAGGGGAAAGTAATGACAAGTGATGCCTCTGTTTCTGTGGCTCCCTCCATCCGGGAGGGCTGGGGATGCCACCCCGTCACCTCTCACCTCCAATGGAGCCGTCTCTGCATGCATGGTCAAGTCAGGTGCGCACAGAGACGGGATTGCTGGTTTCGTATTTTTGTTTGTTTGTAGAGATGGGTTTTGCTGGTTTTGAACTCCTGAGTCAGGCAATCTGGCCGCCTTGGCCTCCCAGAGGGCTGGGATTACAGATGTGAGCCACCACGCCCGGCCCGGGATTGCCGGTTTTGGATGGTGGGCTTTCCCGTCCATATTCGATTAGGTTTTGTGTCCCCAGATTTTATAAAACGGTATAAAGCATTTGTGTCTATCTCTGCATCCGAATGTAAAAGCATAAATGTGAAATTATGATCTATTGTGTTAACTTTGTCATGAGGCTTGGGGAAACATCAATGTATTGTATTTTAAAACATTCTAATTTGTGAAGTACAGGTTTCTATTGCAGTGATAAAACAGTAGCTTGTTTCTGAGCCGGCAGCCCTGTGAGTGGGGTATTGTTGTCATAGTTTCAGCATTACGTTGGGAAGACTGAGCTGGTGATTTAGCACATGCCAAAAACTGAGTCACCACAGCCGTTTAGTTGGGGGTGAGGGGTGAGGCGTCTGTAACACTCTCTGATAACAGTACTTGGAACCTTGTATAGCGTCATCTTTTAAAATGGTAATTTATTATCAACGAGTAAAACTGATCTCAGTTAAGTTCCAGTATTTTGAAAACACAATTATTACCAGAATTGTGAATTATTATTTTTTTCTTAGAAACAGGGTCTTGCTGCATTGATCAGGCCTGTCTTGATCTCCTGGCCTCAAGCAATCCTCCCTGTCTTGGTTCCCCAAAGTGTTGGGATTACAGGCCTGAGCGACCACACCCAGCCCAGAATTGTGAATCTTTTTTTTTTTTTTTTTTTTTTGAGATGGAGTTTCGCTCTTGTTGCCCAGGATGGAGTGCAATGGCGCGATATTGGCTCACCTCAACCTCCGCCTCCCAGGTTCAAGTGATTCTCCTGCCTCAGCCTCCTGAGTAGCTGGGATTACAGGCATGCACCACCACACCTGGCTAATTTTGTATTTTTAGTAGAGACAGGGTTTCTCCATGTTGGCTAGGTTGGTCTTGAACTCCCGACCTCAGGTGATCCACCTACCTTGGCCTTCCAAAGTGCTAGGATTACAGGTGTGAGCAACCGCGCCCAGTCCAGAATTGTGAATCTTTAGGAAAAAAATTAATGGTTTTATCAATTTACTTTAGCGGTAGAATTTCTTATAAAACTTAACTGCTAGGAAATGATGGTATCATTGCTTTATCTATGTGACCCCTTCCAAATTTATTATGTTGGGAGTGAGGCCAGGCTTTTGCCCTTGTTAGCCCAGCAGTCTTCACCTATTTTGTAAGCACCTCCTAGGATGGGGCCAGGCTGCGGAGACATGCAGCTCAGCGGCTGCCCTCGGGGAGGGCCACGGCACTGAAGACCTGTCAGAGCCAACCAAGGGAGAGGCCCCTGGCTCTGACTGTTCAAGGAGCTGTGCCTCTTTGAAGCTGGGAGAGGCAAAGCTACCAGGTTTTGAGCTGGAGGTTGAAAACTAGATAAAATGTGGCTGGACAGAGAGGCAGGCGTGTACTGACCGCCAGGAATGGAAGCCCAAGGATGAAGGAATGCACAGGGGTTCCCAGCACAGTGGGACCCACAGAGTGGAGGAAACTGCAGTCCACTGGAGGGGACACTGAAGACGGCAGATGGCTTAGACGCCTGGATCTGCGCCGGAATCTGTGGCTTGGAACCACGTAGCGGTGGGCAGGCAATGTGGGGGTTTGGATTTTCTCTGGAAGAGCTAGGGGATTGGTCGGACGCCTTAAGCAGAGGAGCAGCTTGCTTGCAGATGAAGGTGGTTCTTCGAATATTAGACCGACACCCAGGTGTGAGGGAAGCCCCGGAGGAAAGAAGAGAGGGTGGGGCTCGGCATTGATGGCTGGTAGGACACCGCCCAGGCCTGAGAGACAAGGGCTTGGCCTTGCCACCCACAGTACAGCTGTGAAGGAAGGGGCAGTGCTGCTGTGTTGTGAGCTCCACGCTGAGGTACAGGTGATGGGGGCCCAGGCAGTTCCCCATCACAGAGCTGAGAGCACGGGCTGTGAGGCTCCTGCCCAGATAGGAAGGAGGTGCTGGGCGCGGTAGTTGAAGTTCCCTCACTTACTTTTCTCTGGCGTATTAGTGCTGAGGGTGCTGCCTGCCCAGAAGAGGATAAAGGGTGAGCGTCCTCCAGAGGCTCCAGTCTCAGAGAGGAGACAGATCTGCCAGGGAGCCCCAGAGGAGGGGAGGGTAGCCCAGGGCAGCACTGGAGGGAGCAGGGGAGGGCCCGCTTCAGAGCAGCAGCCTGCGCAGTGGGTGGTGCATGTATCCCACTGCACTCACTCCTCATCTCAGCATGCGGGGTGAGGGTGCTCTTCCCATTTTAACAGTGAGGCACGTGAGACACGAGATAGCAACATGGTGACCAAGGGAGCCGATGGAGCAGTTAACCCCACATCTAGACCCCGGTCACACAGCCCAGTGCACACTCCTAACCCAGTCACATGCACCTCAGATATCCCTGGAAAAGATCCCAGGGGCCCTGATGACAGTTGTGAGTCTGAGCTAGAAGTGGGGAGGGGTTGGGAAGGGTTTTTCAGGAACTGTGAATGGCAGGAACGAGTCAGGTTCTTGGGAGGGTGTGGGTATCCCAAGAGGAAGTGAGTGCGGTGGCAGGCTCTGTCCTTGGTCCTCGCAGGTGGACTGGCAGTTATCACTTCCTCTCCAGAGCTCCCTAGGGAAGGCATTCTCTCAGTTTACCCACGAGTACAATGAGCCCCAGACCGTGTTCCTGCATCACTTGGGCAGTGTTGACAGGATGCAGACCCAGGCCTGTAGGAGCAGGCAGCTCCTTCTAACATACCACATGGCTCCTTCTAACACACCACGTGGCTCTTCTAACACAACACGTGACACTCTGGGTAAGAAGGGTCCAGACCCAGGCCAGGTATGAGAGCATTCCACGCTTTAATAACCTCTGTTTTGGCCAGGCGTGGTGGCTCATGCCTGTAATCCCAGCACTTCGGGAGGCTAAGGCAGGCAGATCACCTGAGGTCAGGAGTTTGAGACCAGCCTGGCCAACATGGTGAAACCCCATCTCTACTAAAAATATAAAAATTAGCTGAGCATGGTGGTGGGTGCCTGTAATCCCAGCTACTCGGGAGGCTGAGGCAGGAGAATTGCTTGAACCCAGGGACGGAGGTTGCAGTGAGCCGAGATCGCACCTCTGCACTCCAGCCTGGGCGAGACAGAGTGAGACTCTGTCTCAAAAAAACAAAACAAAACAGAAAAGCAAACCTCAGTTTTGATTCTGAAATATAAGGCAAGCATGAGCACATGTAATAGGGAAGTAAGGAAGGCACAGCGGCAATAGACTGGGTCGTGGGGGTCAGAGATGCATGGCCTGTTTGCAGGGCCTTGAGGCCAGTGCTAGTCCAGGAGTGGTCCGTGGACTGGTCTGCAGTAAGACGAGTGCGCCACTAAGAGTGAGCATCCGCAGACTTTCATAGCAGCTTGACGTTGTTGCGATATTTAAGTGCATGGTCATTGATGGTGCCTCAAGTAGGATACAAGTAGGTGTCTTGTGGAGTCATGGGTCACCTGTGGCATGGAGAGCTTTTCCTGTATTATGTTCCTCATCCCCCTGGTAGACCTGTACATAAGTGCCATTACTGTCACTTTCTTGAAGAGGAGGACGCTGAGTCTCAGAGAGGATGAGCAGCTTGCTCAGGATGACAGCCCACCCCTATAGCCATGAAGCCTTACAGCAGCCGCTCACTTGGCACCATTTCAGCTCTTCATGTTTCGTTGTTCTCAGAGCAGGACTGCCAGCCTCTTCCTGGGCCCAGGGCTGCAGCACCCATCCTCCCTAGAGAGCGCCAACTGGGTTTGAGGAGTGCCAGCATGCTATGGGTCAGTCCCCCTGGAGCCTGGACTCATATGCTAGGGATTATTAACCATTCAGTCCCTTTGAAACTTGTGACTTTAGGGAAGAAAGAGAGACAGATAGGAGAAGATAGGTAAAATCTGGATGTCTGTAGTCTCCATTGATTTACCTTCTTTTCTGTTCTAGCAATATCGAAGCAAAGGATTTGCACAAGTTCTTTGGAATATAATACTTTCTAAACAGTCAGTGCTGCACCTCCTGGGCAGACAGGCAGTGGACACTGCTGTGTGTGACTGTCACTGGCTCATGCATTCGTTAGTGTCTTAAGGATGTCCAGCCCTGGAGGAGTGTGTGTGTGTGTGTGTGTGTGTGTATGTGTGTTCATAGACTTGGAAGGTTGTGTGGCTCATCTTTGGGAGGTGTGCTGTGCAGCCTGTCTGGCGTAAGGGCAGAAAGATATGAGGTGCCCACCAGCAACACCTCCCCTTGGCTTTCCTGGCCTATGCCATTCATGGGTGAGGAAAGCTGTTCAGATGTTGCCTCCCTGACTCCACGAAGATTGATTGTGCTGGGGAGAGTCTGGGTGGAGAGTATCTTGGGGTAGAGGAGGAAGAGGAGAGCTGAGATATGAGAAAGGGCTTACGTGCTGGGACAAGTGGATTTGACCTCAGAACTTCGATGTCATCTGTACTCAAACAAAGCCACTGTAGGCTTGTTTACGGTTTTGGATGGTACAGTATCATGTTAGTGGTGCAGTTGTTGTTATTAACTCCTGAGGTAGGATGAGACTCGTGCAGCATGTGAAGTGACAGGGTCAACAGTGAAAATTTACACATTTGCACCATTTTGCAGCTTTCAGAGTTCCAACATCTGTGTATTCATTTGACATGACACGCTCATGGGCCTGGTGGGCAAGCATTTCTTTCCCTACTTTTCAAATGGTGAATGGGCCATGAGCTAAGTAAGAGCAATGGAGTGGCCTGCCTTGCTCACATCTGCTTTGTTGCTGGGGTGGAGGATGCCCTGTGGCCCCAGCCCATGTGTTAGGAGGTCAGAGCTCAGAAATGATGGAGAATGTCATTGCAGGAGCATGCACAGGCAGCAAGCTGCACAATTAGCCCTGAATAGCAGGCCACCTCTTAAAGCATGGCCTGATAACAAAGGTGACTGGGTTGAAGCCTGTAGGTGTAGTAGTTACCTATTGCTACAGAGCATATCTCCCTAATCTTAGCAGCTTAGCAGTGGGAATGGATTTGCTGGATGGTTCTGATGAGAATTTTAGGTTGTAACTGTGCTTAGAGTCATATGCAGTGGCTGGACAGTGGCTCAGTTTTTGCCAACTTTTGTCAGGATGCCTCAGCTCTTTGCTATGTGGCCTCTCCGTATGCCTGAGTGTCCTCACAGCATGGCAGCTGACTTCCTGTAGAGCATGTGATTCAAGAGGGGGTGCAAGGAGCAATTTGCAAGGCCTTTTATGACCTAGCCTTAGAAGTGATACACTGTCACTGGCTTCATACTTTGTCAGAAGCAAGTAACTAAGTCCAGCCCACACTCGGGAGGGAAATTAGGCCCCATCTTTGGAAGAGATTAGTTTGAAACATTTGTGGTCATACTTTGACCTACCATAGGGCAATATGGTCTTGATTGTCTTTTCCCAAAGCAACTCGGTTAAACTCCTAGTGAAGACGCATTAAAAACATACATCGAGTGGCCTCTGAAGAGACTTTTATAACCAAATCCCACTGATACAAACCTTTCTGATGGTTGGCTTTTTCATGTATCAAGGGCTGCATGTGGCAGTTTTCTTTATAGAAGTATGTATTATTGTTTATATAAAGATTTTCAAGGCCAGGCATGGTGGCTCAAGCCTGTAATCCTAGCACTTTGGGAGGCTGAGGCGGGCAGATCACCTGAGGTCAGGAGTTTGAGACCAGTCTGGCCAACATGGCAAAACCCCGTCTCTACTAAAAATACAAAAAATTAGCTGGGCATGGTGGCAGGTGCCTGTAATCCCAGCTACTTGGGAGGCTGAGGCAGGAGAATTGCTTGAACCCGAGAGACGGAGGTTGCAGTGAGCTGAGATTGCACCATTGCACTCCAGCCTGCATGACAGAGTGAGACTCCATCTCAAAAAAAAAAAGATTTTCAAAATGATGAAACTTAGCTTACCATGTTAAAAACAACAACAAAAAATCTCAGGTACTGAAAAGTGACCACATGCCACAGTTGGGACAGTCCCAGTTAGCACCTGGTGTGATTCCTAATAATGCCCATTTCACTTACCACATTGCCCTGTCTGGACTATACATGTTATGATTGCTCAGCCTTGATGCTGAGTCTACCTACGTAAAGATGAGGGCGGGATTCTTCCCCAGTGGGTGTTAACCAAGGATGTGCATCTGAGTCACTGAGGAGCTTTGGAGTAGAAACATACCTCAGCTCTTTGCAGGGGGATGCTGCCTGGGCCAGCAGAGAGGGGGCTCAAAAGATGGTTTGAAGGCGCTCCCTGGTGATTCAGACGTCCAGCCTTGGCTAAAGATGATCCTTTCATTCATCATTCAGTATTACACCCAGCCATCAATTCCTTAAATGTGTATTAGTTGAGATGTTGTTCCAGCTCCCAAGGTAGCCAGCCTGGGAGTTCTATTTAGTTGAAAAGACCTGAGTACATACAGCGTGGTCGTTTTCCAGTACAAGAATTTCCTCTTCAAGAAATATGTGTTTGTAATGCACTTCATATGGTTTAACCAAGTTGCTTTGGAAAAAGGCGGTCCAGCCTAGATTGAAAGCAAGCTCTCATGCTATACTTAGCACCTCCCTGTGAGTAGTCAGCAACATCAAAACGCCCATAAATCCTCGCAAGCAAACATCTACCATGAAACAAAAACTATTCCGTAAAATACTTTCAGAGTCATTTATCCAATTGATTTGCTGCAGTATTATTTGCCCCCCAAAAGAGTTATCTGAAGTTGTTGATCAAAAAAGAAATGAAATATTTAACTTGTGTAAAATAATGCTTTGGTAAAAAAAAAAAAAAAAAAAAAACCAAAGACAAAAGAATAGAAAAAGAAAGTAAAGCCAAGCTTAATTAAAAAAAAAATTTCATGCCTTCATTTAATCAAACATCTCCCATGTTAGGACAAACTTTACATTAAAATAATATGTGTATGATTGTCTCTGTGTTGTCATATTGCCCTACATATTATGAAGGTTTAAATATGAAATGATCCATTTTTCTGATGTAGGATCATTTAAAAATGGATTTAATTGGCTCATGATTTTAAAAAACTAAGTATTAATTAAAATTCACCTATGTGCTGATATCATGGGTGTCCCTGCTCTGACAGATCCCACAATAAGGAAGAGAGGACTGATCTCTAAAGTCCATTACAACAAGTGTTATCATAGAGATATGTGCAAAGTGCTTCATGAACACCCGGAAAAGAGGGAGTGGAGCAGTTAGTTCTACTTGTAGGGTGGGGCTTAGATAAGTCAGGTTTATTTTTATGGAAGGCCTTCTCAGAAAATCATTTTGCTGAAGCAGTTCTTAAATATAACACTCCTTCCAGACCTAAGCCCCAGCCAGGCCAGACAAGCTGTGAATATCCCCAAGATTAGCTTATGTAAATAGTAGCTTAGGGATTACTCAGTGAGGTTTTTAAAATTTTCATTGATCACTTAGGAGGGTAAAGAGGTATGGAGAAGTGCAGACTTCTGTGAGGCTGCCCGGATTTGAAATTTTTCAGAAAGGTTAACAAGAAAGTTGAGATTAGGTTGGCCACAAGTTCTTGGGCTTTGATGGCAGTTGTTGGACACATCATCTATAGGGACCTACAGAAGGCCAGAGGCACAGAACAGTTAATACAGAATGTGAACTGATGGCCCCGGGAGGGTGTTTTACGTATCCTTGTCTCCAGGATGTCCTGTTTGCTTTGCTGGGTATGTCCCAGTCCTTGCAAAGTAGTTGCTGTCAGTGACAGTCTGAAAGGACAGGCCTGTATCAGTGACTCTGTACATATCTAGACATTTGCAAGATTATTTCATTGGTCCCAGTTAATTGGGCAGTATTTTTTTTGAAAAATGTTTTTTAATGTATATATTTTTAATTGTTTTTTTTTACCCTAATTTCTGGGATACATGTGCAGAATTTGCAGGTTTTTTACATAGGTATACACGTGCCATGGTGGTTTGCTACACCTACCAACCTGTCATGTAGTTTTTTTTTTTTTTTTTTTTTGAACCAGAGTCTTGCCCTGTCACCTAGGCTCCTAGGCTGGAGTGCAGTGATGCGATATCAGCTCACTGCAACCTCTGCCTCCCGGGTTCAAGCGATTCTCCCTCCTCAGCCTCCTGAGTAGCTGGGATTACAAGCACCTGCCATCATGCCTGGCTACTTTTTGTATTTTTGTAGAGACGGGGTTTCAACATGTTGGCCAGGCTGGTCTTGAACTCCTGACCTCAGGTGATCTGCCCGCCTCGGTCTCCCAAAGTGCTGGGATTATGGTTGAGAGCCATTGTGCCCGGCCCGTCATTTAGGTTTTAAGCCCCTCATGCATTAGGTATTTGTCCTAATGCTCTCCCTCCCCTTGCCCCCAGCCCCCAACAGGCCCCAGTGTGTGCTTTTCCCTAATTGGGCAATATTTATTTAAAATAAACAATTTTGATAACTTTGAATAAGTGATACCAGTAAAACTTTAAGTTCTATATAAATGGAGCATAGACCATGTACAAGGACAATGCTAGGTCTACAGGGGGTACAAAAACATGCTTATATTGCTGGACCCCAAGGATGACATGGTTTAGTTAGAGGCTAGCAATATCAAGTACAGAAAAATATTAAGCCTTTACTTAGAATTAAGACCAAAATAGTTTTTTTTTTTTTTTTTGAGATGGAGTTTCACTCTTGTCGCCCAAGCTGGAGTGCAATGGTGCGATCTCAGCTCACTGCAACCTCCGCCTCCTAGGCACAAGTGATTCTCCCACCTCAGCCTCCTGAGTAGCTGGGATTATAGGCATGTGCCTCCACGCCAGGCTAATTTTTTTTTTTTTTTTTGTATTTTTAGTATAAATGGGGTTTCACCATGTGGGCCAGGCTGGTCTCTAACTTCTGACCTCAGGTGATCCGCCTGCCTTGGCCTCCTAAAGTGCTGGGATTACAGGCATGAGCTCTGCGCCCCTGCCTTTTATTTATTTATTTATTTAATTTTTATTTGTTTTTTGAGATGGCGTCTCACTCTGTTGCCCAGGCTGGAGTGCAGTGGCATGATCTCCGCTCACTGCAGCCTCTGTCTCCCAGGTTCAAGCAATTCTCCTGCCTCAGCCTCCTGAGTAGCTGGGACTACAGGCATGTGCCACCATGCCTGGCTAATTTTTGTATTTTTAGTAGAGATGGGGTTTCACCATGTGGGCCAGGCTGGTCTCGAATTCCTGACCTCAAGTGATCCGCCTGCCTTGGCCTCCCAAAGTGCTGAGATTATAGGCGTGAGCCACCTCGCCCAGCCTAAGTTAGTTCTTGACTGTTGAAAAACTTAGGCAAATAGCTACAGACTGAGTGCCTGGGAGCACTGTGCATGATCCAGCACCCTTACCGAGCATGGGACGACCTGAGAGCACTGTGCATGACCCAGGACCCCTTACCAAGCATAGAATGACCTGGGAACACTATGCATGATCCAGCACCCCTTACTGAGCATGGGACAGCCTGCCTTGTAACCAGTGTCTGTTGGTTCTCACTTATGGATGAATTTTTTCTTTTTCCTCTTTGTGATTGAGAAGGTGTACTGTATTTTGGAGCTACTTTACTGAGGTATATTTATGTACAATAAACTATACATATTAAGGCATACAGCTTTATGAATTTTGATGTGTGTGACACCCTTGAAACTGTTACCACAGTTGAGATACAGAAGTTTTTCTGTTGCTGCTCAAAGGTTTCTTGTGCTTCTTTGCAATCCATTCCTCCCTCTCCTGTGCCCCTCGACCACCATTGATCTGTTTTATTTATGTAGGTAGGTGGCATCTTTCTGTTAAATTCATTCACTTGGCGTGATGATTTCATGGTGTCTCTATTGTTCATCCCTCTTTATTGATGAACAGTATACCATCATTAATTTACAACAATTTGTCTGTTCTCCCGTTGATTGACATTTAGGTTGTTTTGGAGTTTTAGCTATTACAAATAAAGCTATTGTGAACATTCATTTATAGTTTTTGTATGGACATATATTCCCTTTCTTTGAGGTAAATACCAAGGAGTGGAATGGCTGAGTCACGTTATAGATGTTATGTTTCATGTTTTACAAAACTGCCAGGGTCTCTTAGCCGAGAAGTAATTTGGTGAAAACAAAACAAAGCAAACAAACAACTACAAAAATGCCAGGCTGTTTTCCAAAGTGATTGTTTCTGCTTCTGGCAGTGGATGAGAATTACAGTTGTTGCGTCAGTCTTTCATTTTCACCATTCTAGTGCGTGTGAAGTTTATTAAGTTTTAAATCTAAACTTTTTGATTTGGGGCATCACATGTGTTTAGTAACTTATTCCTTCAATTTTGTTATTGTCTTACTCAAGGGAAAGTGGAATCCTGGCCCCAGGGTAGCAGCAGCCTTGGCTGCAGGGTGCATGAAACCTGTGTGCCCAGGCCTGGGATACGTGGGCATCCCTAGAGGGCCCTGCTCCTCTTTACTCAGGGCTACTCAGGGCCTGCAGGGGCTGCAAAGAGTTGGGCTTGGGCAAGCCATGGGCCTTGGAAGGAGCTTTGCTTTCCAGGCTCTGGAGTGTGGAGGGAGGAGGGGACAGAACGAAATCCCAGACAGGAGGGACCCTCCACACAGGGGAGTGCTCAGCCTGGTCTCCCTCAGAGCTGGCAACAGGTCTCACAGATGTGTGCTGAAGAGGCTGAAGGAGAACAGCTACCTAGAAATGCACAAGAATGCCTTTTGCATCAGCAAATAGAATGTGTCACTTTCTAATACCTGGCTTCAGAAAATAAAGGGGCCATTTAAAGAATATGATTAGATTAGGTTGGCTGAATTATGTTTTTCCAGCTTTCGATGGACGTTTTTTAATGTACTCATTCTAATCAGATTCTTTAAAACATAATGCTCTTGGAATGGATGACTTTTTATGGGATTTCCTCAAATACAATAATCAACAGTCATTGATTTGAAGATTCATTTAATTCCGTTCAGTGGCTACCTTAAAATGACAAAATGGACATGGAACCTTTCAAATGTAAATAAAAGCAGAGAACATAATAAAGAAATCCTATGGGTCCATTAATGAGCTTTGGCAATTTTTAACATTTTGCCACTTCTCCCACTTTTTTTTTTTTGAGTCAAAGTGTCATTCTGTTGCCCAGGCTGGAGTGCAGTGGCACAATCTCGGCTCACTACAGCCTCTGCCTCCTGGGTTCAAGAGATTCTCCTGTCTCAGCTTCCCAAATAGCGCCCTCCACCATGCCCAGCTAATTTTGTGTTTTCAGTAGAGACAGGGTTTCACCATGTTGGTCAGGCTGGTCCAGAACTCCTGACCTCAGGTAATCCACCTGTCTCAGCTTCCCAGAATGCTGGGATTACAGGTGTGAGCCACTGTGCCTGGCCCCACTTCTTATTTTTATTTTTGGCTTGAACATTTTAAGGCAAAAGCTCCCCATTCTATCTTTTCATTTGTAAATACTTCCGTGCTCATTGTGCACTGATAAAGCTTACTTTTTTTTTTTTTTTTTTTTTTTTTTGAGATGGAGTCTCGCTTTGTTGCCCTGGCTGGAGTGCAATGGCGTGGTCTCGGCTCACTGCAACTTCCACTTCCTGGGTTCAAGTGATTCTCCTTCCTCAGCCACCTGAGTAGCTGGGATTACAGGCCCCCGCCACCACACCCGGCTAATTTTTGTATTTTTAGCAGAGACAGGGTTTCACCATGTTGGCCAGGCTGGTCTCGAACTCCTGATCTCAGGTGATCTGCCTGCCTCAGCCTCCCAAAGTGTTAGGATTACAGGCATGAGCCACCATGCTTGGCTAGATAAAGCTTGCTTTTTTATGACTGTCACCTCATTACCCTGCCTGACAGTAATGCCTTAATGACAGCTGGTTTCCTGTCCATACTTAAATTTGCCAGATTGTGTTCAAGGTAACTTTTTACAGTTGTATATGATCCTTGTGCTAGGACTCCTGGCTAGGACTTTGGAAGACACAGAGGTTGGCCTCAGCGACCTCCTTTCTGGTGACTCTGTGAATGTGTCCTCACAGTTTGTGTCTGTATCTTCTGGTCACTCAGACACCCCTTTTGTGTCTGTGTGCTTCAGCCTTGCTTGTGGTCCCCGAGATGGCTGTTCCCCCCCGTGCCCCTCAGTCTTTCTTCGCTGCCTCGTGATGGCTTGCTGGCTCTAATGGGGGTTTCTGCTTTCCTTGCTGTGGCGCTCCATGCAGCTAGCCATTCATCTGTTCATTCAGTCGTACCCCAAGGGTTGTGAGCCCCTGGCAGAAATGGGCACTGTGCAAGGTGCTGGAGACCTAAAGAAGACATGGCCTTTGCTCTTGGGGAGGAGGGTGAGGGGCAGAGGCAGATTCCATGCAGTACAGTGTGGTGTTGCTATGGCAGACACCAGCCGGGAGGGAAGGGCACACACCTGGAGAGGCCCCCTGCTTCAGGGAGTGGCACTGGAGCTCCCACCTGAGGTCAAGGTGTTCACATGGAGAGGGGAGTATGCATGGTGCCAGAAAGGGTGCTGGCCTGGGTGTCCGGGGGAAGTGGGATTTAGCATATTATTATTCAGGGTTATTATTTGAGCAGTGTAATCTTCCTGAAACTCACAAAGAGGGGCCGAGGCTGAGGTTGTGCGGGAAGCTGGAGAGAAAAGGCAGTAGGGAGCCCAAGAAGTCTTAAGCAGGGTGGGATGAGCCTAAATTTGAGTTTAGAAAGAACACACATCTTTCACGCACGCTTTGTTCTGATATCTGTGTTTATTTAGGGGTAAACTAACTTCTGATTAAGACAATATTTAAAGGAAGCCTGAGCACAAATCATTTTACAATGTAGACAAGCTTTTTCCAAGCCAGCGACCTGAGTTGTGACATTTCAGGTTTCACATTATCTCTGCTGGAAAGGACCCTGGTGATCACCCGGCCAGGCATTCTAGTTTGCCTGTTCCTTCAGAACCCATATTCCCCAAAGATTAGCAGTCAGATTTCAAAATAATGCAAATTAGATGTGCTGATGGCACACATTGTCCTCTGGTAACCAGTAGCACATAATTTATGCCACTGGCATTGTGACTTGCCCATTCTATTGAGTCTCTGTGATTGGTGTATGCATTTGATTGTGTTTGCTCAAGTCCAAGTGTTGATCTTGAGCACTCACCACCTTTCATTCAGGTTGCAAATATGACCACCCTAAGGTTACTGCTGCTCACGTGGAACATTTTGCTTTGCAGCATCTTAGGGGTATTTCTGTTTTCCTGAACTGCCATTTTTCTCTGTACCTCATTTGTTTTCCCAAGGCCCTCATATGGGGCTGGCATGCAGGAGGATGAATAAAAATAGAAACAGGAAGCCAGGCCAAAGAAAGGCAGAGAGGGGAGAGATATCAGCCATGAAAGCAAATCTGTGTCCTGCAATTGAACATCAGTTCGGTCTTTATGTTTCTGACAAGCTGGGCAACAGGGAAACAATAATTTCCATAGTTCTCATTATTGAAAGTAGGACAAGTTGCATTTCCTCAAAGGAGGCGTCATTGTTTTTGGCACTGAAAGGTAATTACTTGTAGTTGTTTGTTCTGATCACTGCTGTTCACTTCCATTCTGTGGCTTGCTGGGAGTGTTCACATATAATTTGCAGACATTGTTAGCACACCTATTGTGTGCAAGGCACAGAAGTGTTTGAGACTGAGTCTTATTTCTGGAATAAGGAGAGGTGGCACTCCAGGATGGGAGGTAAGCAGGAGAACAGATGGGCAGGATCAGCACATGAAGGTCCTCTGAGCCCTGCTGCCCGGCGGAGCTCCATTGTAGGCAGTGGAGGAGCCATGGAAGATCATCAGCTCCTGTTTTAGAAAACAAGCTCTGGCTGCTTTGTGGAGGGCCACACCCGAGTGCGGTGACGCGGGATCCAGGGAGGGCTGAGAGGAAGTGTCAGCAGGAGGGCAGTGAGGTCTGTGGCTCTGGGAGCCTAGAGTTACTTGGGAGGTGGCTTAGGAGAGCAGACAATGAGAACATGGAGAAGGAAGGACACAAGTAGGTAGAACGACTTGCAAAATAATCAAATGATAGGCTTGTTCCCAATTGTTAAAACATCATTTGTTGAAAAGACTATTTGGGACAGAATAACAATTTAAAAAGGAAACTGTTACGAAACAATCAGTTGCTGTCCATTGCTCACTGGACCCTGAGCGCCGGTGCGGCGGGCATGCTGGGAGGAGATGCTGCTAACCTTAGACTGTGCAGGGCTCTGTTCTGCTATGTCTCTGTGCTATCATTATGCACAAGTGGAAAGAAGATGTTTTGGCCCTGCTCTCCTGAGGACTATTTTATATTGTTCTTTACAGTTTTAACCCTGATGACTCTTATATTGTTCTTGTTCATATTTTAACAAGGACAGGTTGAGTAAATTAGTTGCATACAATTAGTTGAGTAGGTAGAAGAGTATTTCCATAGATATCCATCTTGAAGACTAGTATTTGAATTCAGTTTTTATTTCCCATTTGTATTTTCTAAAATTATTTATTTATTTATTTTATTTTTTGAGACTGAGTTTTGTTCTTGTTGCCTTGGCTGGAGTACAATAGCGTGATCTCGGCTCACTGCAACCTCCATCTCCTGGGTTTAAGCGATTCTCCTGCCTCAGCCTCCCGAGTAGCTGGGATTACAGGCACCCCCCCGCACCATGCCCGGCTAATTACTGTATTTTTAGTAGAGACAGGGTTTCACCATGTTGGCCAGGCTGGTCTCGAACTCCTGGCCTCAGGTGATCCACCTGCCTCGGCCTCCCAAAGTGCTGGGATTACAGGTGTGAATCATCACGCCCAGCCCCATTTTCATTATTGTTATTTTTTCTTTGTTTCTTTTTTTTTTTTTTTTTTTTTTTTTGAGACCGTTGCCCAGGCTGGAGTGCAGTGGCGGGATCCCAGTTCACCACAACCTCCGCCTCCCGGGTTCAAGCAATTCTCCTATTTCAGCCTCCTGAATAGCTGGGACTACAGGCGCCTGCCACCATGCCTGGCTAATTTTTGTATTTTTAGTAGAGACAGGGTTTCACCTTGTTGGTCAGGCTGGTCTCGAACTCCTGACCTCAGGTGATCCACCCGCCTCGGCCTTCCAAAGTGCTGGGATTACAGGCGTGAGCCATCATGCCCGGCCCCCATTTGTATTTTTTAAATTTTACTTTTTAAACCAAAATGGAGTCCAGTTTACTTCTTTCATAATTCCATGAATTTTAACATGTGCATAGATACCACAATTAGCACACAGAACACTTTCATCACCCCAGCATTTTCTTTTGTTCTCTTCCTGGCAACCACGGATTTGTTCTCCATCACTATAATCTTTTTTGAGAATGCCCTATAAATGGAATTGTAGGGTATAACCTAATCTCTTTCGCACAGCACACTGCCTTTGAGATTCAACTCCTTTCAATCAACTGTCAGTAGTTCATTCATTTTTTTTTCTTTTTTTTTGAGACAGAGTCTCACTTTGTAGCCCAATTTTTATGCAGAGTCATCTTCTGTCATATGGGTCCACCACTGTTTGTTTGCCCATCCACCCATTGAGGGACATCTGGGTTTTCTCCAGTGTTTTGTGAGTGTGAATAGAGCTGCTATAAACATTCATGTATAGGTGTTTGTGTGAACCTACAGTTTCATTTCTTTAGGGTAAATACCTAGGAGTGGGAGTGCTGGGTCATAACTATATGCATAAAGTGTTTAACATTTTAGGAAACTGCCAAATGGTTTCCCAGAGTGTCTGTACCATTTTGCATTCCCACCAGCAATGCATGAGAGCTCCAATTGCTTTGTATCCTCACCAGCACTTGATATTTTTAAGATTGTTTTATTTTAGCTATTCTTATATATTAGTATCACATCATGGTTTTAACTTGCATTTACCTAAAGGCTAATGATGGCGAAGCTTTATGTGTTTATTTACCATCCATATGTCTTTTTGGGTGAAATCTCTTGCCTGTCTTTTAAGTGTTTTGCCTATTTTTCAAAGGGTTGTTTGTTTTCTTATTCTGTGGGATTGTTTTTATTTTTTGATTTTTCAACTTTTATTTTGGAATAAGAGGGTTCATATGCAGTTTTGTTACATGGGTATATTGCGGGATGCTGAGGTTTGGGGAATGGCCAATCCCATCACCCAGGTAGTGAGTGTGGTACCCATGCTCCTCTCCTTTCCTCCCTACCTCCAACATCCCCAGTGTCTGTTGTTCCCATCTTTATGTCCATGTGTACTCAATGTTTAGCTCCCACTTGTAAGTAACAACATGCAGTATTTGGTTTTCTGTTCCTGCATTAATTCACTTAGGATAGTGGCATCCAGCTGCATCCATGTTGCTGCAAAGGACATGATTTAATTCTTTTTTATGGCTGTGTAGTATTCCATGGTGTGTATGTACCATATTTTTTTAATCCAGTCCACCATTGATGGGCACTTAGGTTGATTCCATGTCTTTGCTATTGTGAATAGTGTTGCAATGAACATATGACTGGCATGTGTCTTTTTGGCACAATGGTCTCTTTTCCTTTGGATATATATCCAGTAATGGGATTGCTTCATTGAATGGTAGTTATGCTTAACTTCTTGGAGAAATCTCTAAACTACCTTCCACAGTGGCTGAACTAATTTGCATTCCCATCAACAGTGTATGTATTCCCCTTTCTCTACAGTCTCACCAGCATCTGTTATTTTTTGACTTTTTGACAATCACCGTCCTGACTAGTTTGAGATGGCATCTCATTGTGGTTTTGATTTGCATTTCTCTGATGATTAATGATGATGAACATTTTTTTCATATGTTTCTTGGCTGTTTGGATATTTTGTTTCAAGAAGTGTCTGTTCATGTCCTTTGCCCATTTTAAAATTAGATTATTTTTTGCTTTTTTTTTTTTTAGTGAAGTTTCTTTATATAATGTGGATACAGCTCCTAGGTCATATGTGATTTGCAGATTTTTTTTTTCAGTCAGTATCTTGGGTTTTTGTTCTTTAGCAGTGTCTTTAGAAGAGTAGAAAATTTTAATTATAAAGAAGTACAACTTTTTTTTTTTTTTAACTTTATGCTCTAGATACGATTTGGGCACCATATCTAGGAACTCTTGCCTAACCCAGGCCATGAATATTTTCTTGTATGTTTCTTCTGAAGGTTTTATACCTTTACTTTTCCATTTAGATCAGTGGTCCATTTTGAGTTAATTGTTGTATAAGGCATGTGACTTAGGTCAAAATTCTTCTGCTACTTTTCTTCTTTTTCTTTGGCATAGGGTATCCAGTTGTTATAATACCATTTGTTGAAAAGACTGTCTTTTGTCTATTTAATTGCCTTTACACCTTCATAAAAATCACTTGAATATATTTATGTGGATCTATTTCTTGATTGTCAGTCTTGTTTAATTGATTTATAACTGTTGCTTCACCAATATTACACTATCTTGAATACTGTAGCTTTATAGTAAGTCTTAAGGCTATGTAATGTGATTCCTCCAACATTGTTATTTTTCAAAATTAGTTTGGCTCTTCTCATTTCTTTGCCTTTCCATATACATTTTCAGATCAGTTTGTCTATGTCTACAAAAACAGTCATGCTGAGAATTTGAAATTTTGTTAAATCTGTAAATCAGTTTGAGTCGTCTGACCAATGAATATATGTCTCTCCATTTTTCTAGGTTTTCTTTGATTTCATTAACCAGTGTTTTGTAGTTCTCAGCATACAAATCTTATCCATGTCAACTAGACTTATACCTAAATACTTTACTTTTTTGGTAGATGTTTGTAAATGGTATTTAAAAATTTTAATTCCTAATTATGGATTGTTAGTATAGAAATATAATTGATTTTTGTGTGTTGACTTTGTATTCCATGAACTTGTTTAAGCTCTATGAATTCTGTGAGGATTTTTGCTTTTTTTTTTTTTTTTTTCGCAGATTCTTTGGGATTTGCTATGTATGTCTAGAAAAAAGGTGTGGTTTATTTCTCTCTGTCCAAATTTGATGCCTTTTGTTTTTCTTTTCTTATTGTACAGTGTAGATTTCCAGTAAGAAGTTGAATAGCTGGGCACGGTGGCTTATGCCTTTAATCCCAGCACTTTAGGAGGCTGAGGCGGGTGGATCACGAGGTCAGGAGTTCAAGACCAGCCTGGCCAAGATGGTGAAACCCTGTCTCTACTAAAAATACAAAAATTAGCTGGGCATGGTGGTGCGCGCCTGTAATCCCAGCTACTCAGGAGGCTGAGGCAGGAGAATCGCTTGAACCCAGGAGGCACAGGCAGCAGTGAGCCAAGATCGCGCCACTGCACTCCAGCCTGGGCAACAAGAGTGAAACTCCATCTCACAAAAAAACAAACAAAAACTACAGATTCAAATTTTTAAATGGGTACACTTGAATTATCTATTTAATCTTTAATGAGTGTGTGTTGGTAGTGATTTTTGAGAAATTGATCTGTTTCATTTGAAGTTGCTGAATTTGTGTAGATATGTTCATAGCATTCCCTTATTATTCTTGTATTGTCTGTGGTCTCTGTAGTGATGTCTTCTTTTTCCTTCCTCATGTTAGTAATTAATGTCTTCTCTCTTCTTTGTCATTCTTTTTATAGTTTTCTCAGATTTATTATAAAAAATCTTTTGTGGTCATTATTTTCTATTGCCTTTTTTCTGTTTCACCAATTTCCTTGTATATGATTTGGGTTTGTTTTGCTCTAGTTTTTCAAATTTGATTTAAATGGAGGTTTAAATGATTAGTTTGAGAATTTTCCTCTCTAATATAAGCAGTTAATGCTCTACATTTCCTTCTAAGCACTTCTTTATCATCATCCCACCAGTGATGATTTTTAAAAGCTGTATGCTCAAGTTCCTCAGAGTTCTCTTTCTCCATGCATTCTGTAGTTGTGTATTATTACATTTCTAAGTGCTTATGCTTATAGATTATATGATTATCTTTGTTACTGATTTCTGGTCTAATTTCAGTATGGTTAGATAACATACTTTTGTATGCCTTGTAATTTTTTTTTTTTTTATATTTGGTAAGGTTTGTTTTATGTCCCAGGAGATTGTCTATCTTGATTAGTGTTCTATTTGCTGTAGAAAACAATGTATTTTCTGGTACAGTTGGGAAGAATTCTAGTAATGTCAATTAAATCAAGTTGGTTGATTGTATTTGTGAGTTCTTCTATATTCTTGTTGATTTTCTGTGTAAGAGTTGTATTGATTTATAAGAGAGTATTGTCTCAAAAGTTAATTGTGGGTTTATCTATTTCATTGCTTCTTTATCTATTTCAAAGCTTCATTGTCAGGTGTATTGAAGTTTTAGGATTATTATATCTTCCTGTTGAATTGACTCTTTTATGTAATGTCTCTCTTTATCCCTGGTAATTTTCTTTGATTTGTCTGATGTCTGTACTTTGATATTAATATAACCATCCCAGCTTTCTTTTTTTTCTTTTTCTTTTTTTTTAAAATTTTTTTATATATGCATTTATTTTTCCGTGATTACAAACACAACTGAATATCAAATGCACAAAGTAAGAATTATACGGGGAAAAAAAATCAGATACATTCATATATGTATCACCTTTTCAAGGCTATTTCCATCCAGAATAACCTTGGTTTGCCAGGGCCAATAGAAAGAAGTCACAAAATCACCTTTAGTCAAATCTGTGTGTTTGCTTTCTTCTATAATTCCAATACCTCCACCATCAACGACTTGAGATAGCTGCCAAGGTGTTATATAATCAGTGCCAGTGTCTTCATTCATTCTACAATGAAGGCTGTCACTTCACACTTGAAAGGTTGCACAGCAGCCAGGCAGAGGCGCTCCTCTCTTCCCAGACAGGGCGGCCGGGCAAAGATGCTCCTCACTTCCCAGACGGGGCAGGCGGGCAGAGGCGCTCCTCACGTCCCAGACAGGGCGGCCGAGCAGAGGCACTCGTCACTTCCCAGACGATGGGCGGCCGGGCAGAGGCGCTCCTCACTTCCCAGACTGGGCGGCCAGGCAGAGGCGCTCCTGACTTCCCAGATGATGGGCGGCCGGGCAGAGGTGCTCCTCACATCCCAGACGATGGGCGGCCAGGCAGAGACGCTCCTCACTTCCCAGATGATGGGAGGCCGGGCAGAGGTGCTCCTCACATCCCAGACGATGGGCGGCCGGGCAGAGGCGCTCCTCACTTCCCAGATGGGGCGGCCGGGCAGAGGCGCTCCTCACTTCCCAGACGATGGGTGGCCGGGCAGAGGCGCTCCTCACATCCCAGACGATGGGCGGCCCGGCAGAGGCGCTCCTCACTTCCCAGACGATGGGTGGCCGGGCAGAGGCGCTCCTCACTTCCCAGATGGGGCGGCCGGGCAGAGGCGCTCCTCACATCCCAGACGATGGGCGGCCAGGCAGAGACGCTCTTCACTTCCTAGACAGGGTGGCGGCCGGGCAGAGGCTGTAATCTTAGCACTTTGGGAGGCCAAGGCAGGCGGCTGGGAGGTGGAGGTTGTAGGGAGCCGAGCTCACGCCATTGCACTCTAGCCTGGGCAACATTGAGCATTGAGTGAGTGAGACTCCGTCTGTAATCCCAGCACTTTGGGAGGCCGAGGCGGGCAGATCACTGGAGGTCAGGAGCTGGAGAGCAGCCTGGCCAACATGGCGAAACCCCGTCTCCACCAAAAATACAAAAACCAGCCAGGCATGGTGGTGTGCGCCTGCGATCCCAGGTAATCGGCAGGCTGAGGCAGGAGAATCCCGGGAGCCCGAGGCAGGGAGGTTGCAGTGAGCCGAGATTATGCCACTGCACTCCAGCCTGGGCAACAGAGAGACCGTCTCAAGAAAGAAAGAAAGAGAGAGAGGGAGGGAGAGAGAGAGCGAGAGAGAGAGAAAAGGAGGGAGGGAGGGAAGGAAGGAAGGAAGGAAGGAAGGAAGGCCAGCTTTCTTTGGAGTAATATTTGTATGGTGTGGTTTGTCATCAGTTTACCCCTAACCACCCACATAATCATATTTAAAGTGAGTTTTTTGAAGATAGCATGTAGTTAAATAATATCTATCTTTTAGTTGGATTGTTTAGACCATTTACATTAAATAATTATATTAAACTATTACATTACATCAAATCATTTGCATAAATGAAGGATAATGGCCTGTCGTCTCTACTGATATTTTTGGATTTAGATCAACCATTTAACTATTTATTTTTTTCTTTGTTGCCTGACTTGCATTCTTGTTTCTTCTTTCCAATCTTTGAGTTATTTGAGATGTTTTAGTATCTTATTTTAATGTATCTACTGGGATTTTTAGTATATCTCTTTGTTTATTTTCATGAGTTTTCTAGGGATTAAAATAATCAAACTTCTCACAGTCTCCTTAGAATCAGTATTTTACCATTTATGTGGAGTATAACTTACTATTACATAGGTATCCTCCATGGTTATGTGTTACATCTACATTTTAAAGAACTCAAAAAAGAAGAATCATGTATTGGCCTAGATGTTTAACATATCTGTTCCTCCTCATGTTCCAAGTTTTCTTTCCGAACTATTTCTATTCTATCTGAAGAACTTACTTTAACAATTATTCTAGAACAGTCCTGCTGGCAGTGAATTCTCTTTGCCTTCATTTGAGACTATCTTTGTTTCACCATCATACTTGAAGGATATATTTACTGGATATAGTAACATGGTTTATAGTTTGTTATTTTTGTCTCAGTACTTTAAAAGTCTTTTCGACTTCATTCTAGCCATTGTAGTTTCTATAGTCATTCAGATTATTTCCATTGAAGAAATGTCACTTTGTTTTGGTGATTCTCAAGGTTTTTTCCTTGTTTTTAGTTTTAAGCACTTTGATAATGATGTCCCAGAGTGTGGGCTTTTTTTGTACTCATCCTGTATAGGGTTTGCTGAACTACTTGAATCTGTTTTCTTTCAGGAAGTTTTGTGAAATTTGAAAAGTTTTCTGTTAATTTGTGAAATATGTTTTGTGTACCATATTATTTTTCCTTTCTTTCTAGGATCCCATTGACATGAAAATTAGACCTGTTGGTATTGCCCCCTAGGTCATGCCTGTTCATTTTTCCAGTCCTTTCTCTTTATGTTGTTGAGATTAGATGATTTCTGTTGACCTGTGTGCAAAGTCAGTGAGTCTGCTGTTGAGCCCATTCCTTGAGTTTTTCATTTTAGTTATTGTATTTTCAAATCTAAAATTTTCTTTTGTTTCTTCGTTATATCTTCTGTTTCTTTGCCAAGACTTACTAAGTTTTCATTCAAGAGTTCTTGCCCTTACTTAGAGCATTTTTATAACCTGTATTATTTCCTAGACATTTTGTAAGCCTGTATTATTCCTTAGACATTTTGACTATTTCATTATGGTACTGTGGCTCTTATTTAAAGCTTATGGAGAATATTGACATATGTAATTTTTAAATCTGGCAATTGACCTAGTTGGGTTCGTGTTTAAATTTCTGCTGAGCCCTTTGTGCTTGTTGTTTCAATAGTAGTTAAGTTTGAAAAGTCTGTACAGTGCTATTCAGATCTTCTCATGTTTGTGCTACCAGTGGCCAGTCTGGGACCTTGGGTGGTGGTCTGTTCAGTTCTTAAAGCCACCCAGGATCAGATCCATACATGTTCAGTTTGGGGACGCACCCAGGAGTTCACAAATGACTTTATGTTGTTCCTCCCTCTCCAAAGTGTCTCAGTGTTTTCTACTTCCCTAGACCTTTCCTTTTTGTGCTCCAGCCAGAAAACTAGGCTTTATTTACCCTGCTTTGCTGCACATATCCTGTGACTGCACCCACAGATGGGGCAAAGCAGCAGCAGAAGAGAGAAAGCAGAAAAAAGCAGTGGGGTTTACTCCATCCTCTTGGGACCACAGCTCCTCTGATCCGAGAGAAGAATTTTCCTCTTTTTGTGTTTGAAGCTTTGCGAGTCCCTGTGCTGCCACTGTTGCTGTCACCCACTCTGCCACCTCAGGACTGCTTGTGGACTGGGGCTCATAGGAGCAGGGAGATGAGCATAATAGAGAATTCTCCCTCCTCATTAAACATCAGGGGACCCATTTCCTTCTCTTTAGCCCAACACTAGAGGGTTTCTCTTGTAGCTCTCTCTGTCCAAGCCATTGCCCACTGCCCAGGTTTCAGGCTGCATTGAATCCAGGATTGGGGAAAAAAAACGTTAAACTGAGCGCTGGTTTCGTGGTACTTTGAATTCTGGTCTCTAGTCCCAACTTCTCAGAGTCATCAAATAGCTGTTCCTTGCATTCTGGCCAGATTTTTTTTGCTGCTCTATGTGGGGGAGAGAGGGCACAATATGTTATTCCATCTAAATGATTTTTCTTATAAAGTGCATGTGCCTGTTATATTCAGGCAACGGAATATTATTTAATGCTAAAAAGAAATGAGCCATCAAGCCATAGAAAGACATGGAAAAACCTTAAATACATATTACCAAGTGAAAGAAGCCAATCTGAAAAGGCTACATGCTGTATGATTCCAACTCTGTGACATTCTGGAAAAGGCAAGATAAGATCAGTGTTTGCTGTTGCCAGGGGTCAGGAGGGGGAAAGGGCAGGAACAGAGGATTTTTAGGGAAATGAAAATACTCTGTATGATACTATGGTGATGGATGCGTGTCATTGTACATTTGTCCTAACCCACAGAATGTGCGACACCACGGGTGAACCTTAATGTAGGTTGCAGACTCTGGGTGATAATAATGTTTCCACAGAGGTTCATCAGTGGCAACAGATGTGCCAATCTGGTGGGGTGTGGGTCGTGGGGGAGGCTCTGCATGTGTAAGGTCAGAGGGAATACGGGCAATCTCTGCACCTCCCTCTCAACTTTGCTGTGAACTTAAAACTGCTAAAAGAAAAAAGTCTATTTTAGAAAAATGTGCCAGTGATTTCATATTAAAATAATTGGAGAACCTGGTGAATATAGTTGAAAATTTCAAGTGATTTATTTAATAACAAAGAGGAAACAGAATTATCAAAGAAAGTATAATGCATGTTGGAAGTACATGGAGTAAATGCCACTCATTCCCTTTACTCTTTAGTAGTTAGGCGTGGCTCTTAATTAGCTTCTTCCATACATTTTTGGGATTATATCCCTTATGACCAGGGATTTAGTAGCTACTTTGAAAGATGCTGAAACTTCATGATGAATTTAAAATGTGTGCCACGCCTTTCCCATACATTTGTCAGGCAGCCTCTGTATATCACTGGGTTTTTAGAAAGCCAAGCCATAGGATTATTCACTGTCAGTGCAGGACTAGTACACAGGGCAGGCCCTGATGGTAATTTGAGTATGACAACAGCTGTATCACTCCTTGCAGGACCACAAGTGTCTTAGGGGAAAAGCATTTCCCCGGCCGCCTGCTGCGTGGGTGCTGTGATTAGTCACAATGTGCATCGTGCTGGGTGTGTTTTGTAGTTTTGTTGTTCCTGTCATTGACAGTTATCTCCAAATTGAAATCGTCTGGAAAAGCAGATGCCACATGTTGGGGGATTTTAATTTTCCTGTTCTCTAGATGATCGGTGTCATTTTCATATTGTTAAGAAGTGTGCTGTTATTTTTGCTTTTGGTAGAAGGCACATGGAGGGGCTGGTCTATCACTGCCTGGATTTGGAGGCTTGAGTCAAGAACCTGTCTAGGCCAGGCGCGGTGGCTCACGCCTGTAATCCCAGCACGTTGGGGGGCTGAGGTGGGTGGATCACCTGAGGTCGGGAGTTCGAGACCAGCCTGGCCAACATGGTGAAATCCCATCTCTACTAAAAATACAAAATTAGCTGGGCGTGGTGGCACATGCCTGTAATCCCAGTTACTTGGGAGGATGAGGCAGGAGAATTACTTAAAACATGGGAGGCAGAGGTTGCAGTGAACCGAGATCACGCCATTGCACTCCAGCCTGTCGACAGAGTGAGACTCTGTCTCAAAAAAAAAAAAAAAAAAAGAAGATCCTGTCTAAATATAGCACGCTTGTCTCTCCAGGCAGCTGGGAGGAGGGGCCTGCGTGATCGTAGATGAGGGTGCCTTGTCCACCTGGCTCTGGGCTCTCACTGAGCATGCTCTTCCTCGGGACGGCTTCTCAATTCAGCTAATCTCCAGATCAGATTCACCCTGTTTGGTGTGCATGTGTGTGGGAGTCTCTGTGAATGTGGAGCTTCTAAATTTATTTATCATTTGATACGGGTATTGCGTTCTAGTATTTGCAGAGTTGGCACTCAAGGCTGGCCACTATGTTTTTAGTTCAGAGATATGATTCAGAGAGATGATTGTAGTTGAGACGTCCCTAGGGGCCAGCTGTTGATTTGATGTGTCTCTGCTGTACTTCACGCAGGCAGAGAAGAGATAGTAAATAACGAAATGAATCTGCCCTATGATGTTGACAGATATGTCCTCTCTTGCTTCCTAGTTCCTCAGAGGCAGCTTGGGAATATTGCTGGGTGTTCAGAAAGTATTTAGAGTCTGGGCTACAAGTGACATTACTTGTCTGCTCATCTGCTGTGCCTCTTGAGTGTTCTTACCTGGCTCTGTTCCCCTTGCTCTCACAATGCCCTGCCGTGCTGGATCCCTGTAGCAACACTGTAGGGGTGGCATTGTTACCACCTCCATTTGGCAGTGTGGAAACTGTAATGGGCAGAGTGTTCCACCCTTGTATCTCTCTAGCAGCCCGTCCATCCCTCCCTCTAGCCCCCCGTCCAACTTGCTATTTGTTAGTGTTTAATATACACACCATGAATTAGCCCAAAGTCGGGTGGGTGGGATGAGGGCACTGACTCTTACTGCATGTGAGCTGAAGTATCAGAGAGAAATTACCACTGTGTGCTCAACAGTCCTGTCTTCAATTTTTAAGGATATATTTTTTAACTTTTTATTTTGGAATAACAGAAAGAATTCCCACATCGTCTTCATCTAGATGCCACAGATGTTAACAGGTGTGTTTGCTCTATCCTCTCTCTCCTTCCCTCACAAGCACGTGTGTATTTACACTTGTGCACGCACACACGCACACACACAGATGCACACGCATACATTCTCTCTCAGAGCAAGGCACACATATTCATGAACTCACCCTCAGGCTTCCATGAGAGCAGACCTAGCCCATTTTAACTTAGTCGATCATTGGCTTGGGTCCCTGCGCATGTGTGGCCGTCATGGAAACAGGGAAGGCCTTGTCCTGTGCCTTGGCAGTGAGCGTCCCTGGCCTGGCTCTGGGAAGGATGGCTGGCCTGTGATCCTGCCCTCCAGGTGCTACTTTGGCAGAGGTTGATGATGGGGCCTCAGTGGAGCTGGTGTGAGGACAGGAGGGCTGTGTCTTTGTCTCCTGGCCCTCACATCTGTGTGTTCGCTGCTCCCAGATGCATCTCCTTTTCTGTGGTGCCCTCTCCTACATTTCACAACTCTTATCTGGTCAAATCTTATGAGCCTCAGCTGATTCCTCTCCCTTGGATGGTAAAAGCCACCTTTGAACCCTTCCCTTTCTGGCCCCAGGCACCCTTAAGGGCCAGCCAACACCAGCGTCCAGCTTTCCAGAATGCCCTTGGGTTTTCCTCCCGTCTCCTGGAGATGTCTTCCTTCCTACCTGCCTGCTCACTCTGCAAGGCCTGCTCACATCTCCCCTTTGCCCCACACAGCTGCAGCTTGCAGCCACCCCAGCTCAGCCCTGGCAGTGTTTACTGCGGGCAGTGGCTTGTGTCTGTGTCTCCTTTCATCCCCCACACCTTGCGCAGTCCCTGGCGGGTTGGGGAGGTGTTCCTTAAAGCTTGTGGAAGGTTTGAATGATAAATGACAAGGACTGGCGTTATCCAGAGGGGAAGGAAAAGCCTGAAAAGCAAGAAAGTCCACAGTGGATAGGGCCTGTGGCAGGCAAGGCCACCTGTGTGTGGTCCCTGGGTATGGCCCGTCCCTGCCCCGAGGAGCTTCCACAGGGTGACTCCTTTCGTAGAAGCTCAAGTCCCATTCGCCTTTCCCAGAAGGAACCCCAGGACAGGGCTCCCAGGAAGCCATGGCAGGACCAACGTTCATAGCTCTTGGTGCTGCTGCCTTTTACTGCCACGACAGTCCCCAGCCTCCCTGGAACAGTTACTCGTGGATTAAGGAATGTCTGAGAACAGCTTCAAAATGTGCTGTGCATGAGTGCTGTCACCCAGCCCAGATCTGTGAATGCCAATTAAAATGGGTTCCTTAGAATTCCTGTGTTATTGTAAACAGAAGAAGTTGCATGGTCCCAGAGCCTCAGTGCACATTTTCATTTATGAGCTTGATATTTATTTCTTCAAACAATTCTTCCCCCAATGTTTATCATTTGGAAAAGCCAAAGGGCATTTGTAGGAAAAAGAATGGGCTCATTTCCATTGAAGAGTAAATATAAGGAAGATAAGGGCTTCTTTATTAAAACAGACAACCTCACAAAACCCTGGCAGAGCAGGTCAGAGGAAAAGAAAACAAGCAGGGGAGAGAGAGGCCTACAGCCCCTAGTCAGGCTGTGGAAACATTCTCATCAATCAGCATGGAGACAGGGGCCTTGATTTTCCACCGTGAGAGGAAGGTGGAATCGCCAGCCTTCTGGGCTCTGTGTTTTCACCTTCGTTGGGACAGGCCTCCTGGGTGGGCTGCGTGCGGAGCTCACAAGAGCACTCACAACTGGTGGTGGCTGGTGGCAGCTGGTGGTGGTTGGTGGCAGCTGGTGGTGGCTGGTGGCAGCTGATGCCAGTGACTGGTGGTGGCGGCAGGTAGAGCTGGAGTGCACTGTTGCTGAGGGTGCCTTGAGGGAGACCCGGGGGAGAATTCCCCCCAGACCTGCTCTGCATGGGCTTCGGTGACCACATGTGGCTGTGGAGCTGGGACCTCAGAACAGCCAGGCCCTGTCAGATAGAACTGGAGGCAGTGGTTCCCCAGCAATCAAAAACAAATCCTGATTGTAAAAAGGGAGTGCTGAATCTTGACACAGAACTTTCTTCAATTTCACACAGCATTACTGGCAGAGGGAAAAAACCAGGAGGATGGAGGGGACTTGTGCCTCAAAATTTGGATACAAATTCAGCCTTGTTCTTGCCTCTCCCTCGGGTCCTTTGCAGGAGGGCAGCCTGGACACTGTGCAACTGGCCCCTCCACAGCCAGCCCTTGGGCCTCTCCCCTCCAACCTGCAGGGGAGACCCCTCTCTCATGTGCAGAGCAGAACAAACATGGAGCTGCTCCGTGTGCGTCCCTCACCTGTCCTGAGCCTCTCCCATCCTCTTCAGCCCTGTCTTTGTTGCTTCTCACTGCGCTGTCTCCCTGGAAGATGGGGGTTCAGGCAGCAAAGAGCTGAAATGCACGGCCAGATGATTTGTATTTTAATTTGTTAACATCGGTGTTTCCCACTTCAGACAAAGCCATGTATGTACAAATGCAGACCTAAAAATCAAATCAAATGATAGTTATCAGAGAATTCTTTTTACTGAAAGCATCTTAGAAATCCCTGAAAGTATCTCAGATTCCCAAATGCTGATCTTCTATCTTTTATTTTAAAACATGACTGGTTTACAAAAATTAATACTTACACTGGTGTTTTCTAGAATACGTCTGTTTTACAAGGTGTGGCATCCCTGAACTTGGAGTTTTCATATGAAAGTCATTTGTTGAATGAAAATCCTCCACTGCACAAATAGGAAAGGACATTTTGAGCCTATGCACAAAAGTATGCTTAATGATGGGCTAGAGTATTTCAGCTGAGCTCCTGAGGCTCAGCCTTCCATAGTAAAGTCACTGCATCTATGAAAAAATGGTCTTCTCTGCCCAGCACCAGACATCCACTCTGTGGGGTACAATTCTTTCCTTCTTTCATGGATAATGAATGGTCAGCTTGGCTGGTTTCTTTGAAAGCAAAGACTAGGAAGTGGAATGCGGTCAGGAGCCTGTTGTGTTGATGGGGCAAACAAAGAGGAGCTCACCTAGAGCTGCCGCAGGACCATGCCCAGGAGGACACATTCAAGATTCTGGCAGTGATACAGTCAGCACTGGGGGACAAGGGACAGGGTGCTCTTCTCCTGCGAGCAGGGAGGGTCGTGTGCAGTGTGTTTGGGAGGGAAGGTGTGTTTGGGAGGGAAGGTGTTGCAGCAAGGCTGGGTGTGAGTTTGAAGTGCTGTGTGTGTACACTGTGGGGAGTGAAGCGGGAGGTGGCCCATGCGATGCACGGCTGGCAGCTGCAGGTCCTGTGCTGGGGAATGGGAGCAAGGGCCTCACTCAAGGCATGGACTGGGGGGAACTGTGAGCATGCTGGTATTTGAAGCTATGATGTCCTGTGGTCCAAGGAGAGCATTACAGGGAAGGGAGGAGAGCCCAGAACAGATGACTGAGGAAGATCGCATTTGATGGCTGAGGGGGACCCAACTGCTACAGGGGGAGTTGGTGTCACCAGAGAAAACAGCACTGAGTACATGGACTGCGGCGGTTCGATGACACTTCAAAATATAAACACCTAAAATAGGCTTTATGAGGTGTTAGCATTCCCAAAACACTGAAGTGTATAAGTATTTTGGGAATTGTATTTAATTATTGAACAATTTAGGCAAGTTAGCTATTTTCAAATAGGTAAAATTAGTTTGTCTCTGTGGTAGAACTTGTCATTCATTTTTAGAATCTTGAGTTCTAAATGCCAGATAGATCCAGCTGCTATAAATATGCTGCAGATGTAGCTGTCCAGTCACTCAGACAGGCAAGAGCTGATTATTGAGGACAAATTTTCAGTCTGACGGCAGAAGCAGGTGTCACAAGGTAAGTCAGCTTCAAGCCTTCATTCCCTGATGTCAATGATGATTTCCTTAGGAATGTCACTGCAGATATGGGTTTGTTTTTGTTTTTTGGTAAATGCAGAATTTTAGATAGTGGTAGCTGCTGTTCACCCCACATACCTTTGTAACAAGCTAGAATATACATTAAAAATTCACAAAGTATGCAGCTTCGTATTTTGAGATAACTTTCTTTTCTTTTTTTTTTTTTTTTTTTTTTCTGTTTGAGATGGAGTCTTATTCTGTTGCCCAGGCTGGAGTGCAGTTGCATGATCGCAGCTGACTGCAACCTCTGACTCCAGGTTCAAGCGATTCTCCAGCCTCAGCCTCCCAAGTAGCTGGGATTACAGGCATGTGCCACCATGCCCGGCTAATGTTTGTATTTTTCGTAGAGATGGGGTTTCACCATGTTGGCCAGGCTGATCCTGAACTCCTGACCTCAAGTGATCCTCCCACCTTGGCCTCCCAAAGTGCTGGGATTACAAGCGTGAGCCACTGCGCCTGGCTTTGAGGTAACTTTTCAGTGCCCTATTATTTGACTTTTATTCCTTAAGAAGAGAATGATGTTTTTGTTGTTGTTGTTGTTGTTGTTGTTGGTATTGTGTTCCATAGATGAAAACTCAGACATAGAGAGGGGAAGAAATGACTGGACCTCTGTACTATTAAGTTGTCTTTACCTGCAGATAAGAGCAGAATTGTGACCCTAGAATCGTGAATTACATGTCTTAGCCCACTGGCTTGTCTTGGGCTTTAATTTAGACATGGGGAGACTCCCAAAGTACAGGCTTTGGTGTGGAAATGCCAGAAAAACATCATTTGAAGAAATGCCTCAGGCCCTGTGTGTCCAATTTGTTGCAATCCTTTGCCTCTTTGAGTGTTTTAGAGGTCCAAGCACAATTTCACTGATATTTTCAGATCTAGATTGGAACTTGAAGAGCCATGGATTAGTCTCTTTCCTGAGTGTGCATGTTCCCCATATTCTGAATTTTCCTTTTTGTCTACGGCCATACCACCCTGAACGTGCCTTGATCTCGTCTGAATTTTCCTTTTTAAAGCTCCAAATTTAAATGATTTTTTTCTTGCATCGCCCATGATGGAGTGTTAAATAGGGAGATAAATATTGATGATTCTTCTAATTATAACTGTTTTATAGTTCTGGCTTCCCTGGAGTGAGAATAATAGAGTAGTTGATGAGGATTGCCTCTTGGAATCGGACTGCCTGGGATGAAACATACACTATGAGTTGTGAGACCTTGCCAAGTTATTAAAACCCAAGCTCAATATTATAATCTGCAAAATGGGGATAAAATCTAGCCTACTGGAAAAAAATCATACCTTGAGTGGGGTGTACTTGCATGAAACAACAGGGAGCGGAGGGAACTGAAGCTTGCAATAGTAGAAACCATGTGCCCTGATTGGCACTGAGGATTGCTCACTTAGTTAAATGAGTGAGTTTAAAATGTTAAATGTTTAAAAAGTATGCATTTACATGTATTGAGCAATCTTTTGATAGAGGGCCATGTCCAGAATTCATTGTTTCAGTTTGTTTATTTATTTATTTATTTATTTTGAGACAGAGTCTTGCTCTGTCACCCAGACTGGAGTGCAGTGATACAATCTTGGCTCACTGCAGCCTCTGCCTCCTGGTTTCAAGCGGTTTTCCTGCCTCAGCCTCCCGAGTAGCTGGGATTTCAGGCACACGCCACCATGCCCATAATTTTTGTATTTTTCGTGGAGATGGGGTTTCACCATGTTGGCCAGGCTGGTCTTGGAACTCCTGACCTCAAGTGATCCTCCTGCCTCAGTCTTCCAAAGTGTTGGGATTACAGGTGTGAACCGCTGTGTCCGACCGGTTTCAGTTTCTTTAAGGCCAACTAAGAGCACGCAAATAATTGTGATTAAAATCTGAGTGCAGAATCCTGAAACTGATAATTTTTTCCCTCCTCAGTCTTTTTCAGTTTCCTTTCCAACACCTAAGTAAACTTATCAATTTACCCATTTTATAAAGCAACTCACCTTTGTTTTTCTTAAATATTTAATGTAGGTTTCATGAGACTCATGCTACGCTTTCTCTGTGCACCCATTACCTTCTGTAAAATTAACTAGAGGGATTAAAGCAGTTAACTGTGACTGACATAAGCAGTTTGGGGATAATGCAGTTGCCTCCTAGTGAGAATATCCCCAAACTGGTGAGAACAGAAGTGTTGGGGCTTACTAAGGAGTAGCCCACCAGCTCCAAGGACCAGCCAGTGGGTTTACAAAAAGCAATCAGGAAAGCATGGAATGAAGTGGTGCATTGAGCAGGAGCCAGTCTAGGTTCAGGTTCAGGAAAGCATGGTGTGCTCTACAAGCTTTCCTGCTTTATCCTGTGGGTCAGGAGTCAGCAGATATTTTCAGCTTTGTGGGCCCTGTGTTTCTGGTGACGACTCAACCCTGCCATTATATGGAGAAAGCAGCCATGGACAGGTGACACGCACTGAGGCTGGTGAAACAATGCACAGACTCCCCAGCATGGAGATACACCAGGCCTGGCGGCCCGTCCCAGGCATTCCTGGGAGTAGCAGGGCCTGTGCAGACCCTAAAGGTTGAAGAGGATTTAGGTTGACGCAGAGAACGAAGACTGGCTTGTCTGCACTCCTTAGCTCATGAGCCCCCTACTGTCTGTGTAGGAATAATTAAATTGAACAAAAATAAGTCAGCATTTCAGTACTATGTGCTGGGAACAAACATACATACTTGCAAATTTCTAAAATCTGATTTCTTGTGTTTTTTTTTGGTTTTGATTTTTTTTAAGTCGAATAATTAAATGTATTTTAGGCACATAGTAATTATTGAGCAAATTACCATCAAGTCAATTTTGACAAAAAAGACCTTTGGGTCTTTCAGAATTCTTTTGGCATGACTTTAGTTTCCATATTTATTATTTCCCCTTTTAGCACCTCTGTTTTCTCTAGAAATATTCTGCCTTTAAACTCCAATCTCAACGTAGCATCTGATGATGGTGATTAAATTTATGTTGTCTCTCCCAGGAATATTTGTATTTGCATTATCTGTTTATCCAGTGAAAAGCATTGTCTCTTTTAAAAATTATTTAAGTGTAAGGAAGCCGGATGTTTTTGTCTTCTGCCAAAATTCACCCTGTGTTCCCTTACCCTCTCTTCCCCATGAGGCTCCTGAGAACAGTGCCTGGCACGTAGTAGGCACATCATAGATATGTGAATGAATGAGCATATTGAGGAAATTCAGGACTCTAACCAAGAATTTGCATCTTTGGAGGAGATCTTGTTTTGAAATCTTTCTTGAACGGAACTACCACTATTCAGCACCTCAGAGCCAGTCTTGGCTCTGAGTTTTGCTGTATTTGGGCCGTATAAAGAAATCTTTCTAGAGTAAACATCTTCTATTCCCCTCTTAAAAGGGTGCATTTTATTTTGCTCCAGCCAAGCCCTGTGTGCTCAGACAGGTGTCCAGATTCAAGTCCTGTCACAGGTTATGCCTGGCAAAAATGCTCATGCAGCAACACAGGTGCTTTAGAACCTGAGTCCATTTCAGGGCATATAAATAGACTGCAGATGAAAACATGTCCGTTGGGAGCTTTTCAGAGCCTCTGTATTTTCTTAACTTGCTGACTTGATGAAGTTCAGCTAGAGGGAAGGAGAAGCTGTGCACAGGTGGGGGTGTTATTCCCTGTGTCAGTATGGCCGCCAGCAGGCTCAGGATTTTCTTTGGTGCTTTCTCCTGCCACGTCCTCAGTCAGGGACACAGAGCACCTCTTGTCTCTTGACCAGGGATTCTTGGATGGGGAGCATTGGTGTAACTGTGAACATCAGTTTTCTAATTGAGGCTGAGAAAACTAATAGAAAGCGTCTATAAAGAACCTCTCAAAAAGCAGTTTCCCTCTCCTCACTCTGGCCTTCATAAAATAGAGGGTCGTTATGGCGAAACCAAGTGGTTGTGGCATTTGCTGTCCTCTGGTTTAAGCTGAGTGTGTCTTGTGTGTTTACCTGGAAGCAGCCACGGGCAAGGAGAGCAGTGGCCGGAGCAGGGGCAGGGTTGTGACATGGAGCCCACGCTCCTGAGCACACCTCTGCCCCCCACGTCCTGCCGATGCGCCACCCAGACCTGCCTAGTGCCCGACTCTGGAGGTGAGGCACATTGTGTGGCAGTTGCATCTAGGCCCTGTGCCACTTACCAGCAGCACGGTGTGACAAGTGCTGGCCTCCCATCTCCTTCTTACCTGGGTCACTGATGCATGATGTGACTTAGGACCCCACTGCTGTACAGTTTTCTGTCCCCTGTGTGGCTGCATCCTGGCTTATTCAGCCAGGCCCCTAAAGGAAGAATGTTTGAGCCACTTCTGCCCTGCCATTGCGAGGAAAAGATCCCCAACACATGGGCTTTTGTACCCATCCTTCCTTCCCTGCAGTTTTGATCCAGCAGTTCTGAGGCTTGGTGGGGGGCTGAAATTTGGACACAGAAGCACTCCCCATCCCAGGAGTGCTTGGGGACACAGCGGCTATACAGAGCCTGCTGCAGTGGGTGGCTGGGTGCTGGCACCTTCTGGCTGGCCTCCCTCCGTCACCCGCACTTCCCTGGGGTGCACTCCCTGCTGAAGGGTTAGCACAGTTGCTCCAGCTCCAGCTGCGTCTTCTGGGGAGCCTGAATTTTTTTTTTTTTTTTTTTTGAGACGGAGTCTCACTCTGTCACCCAGGCTGGAGTGCAGTGATGCGATCTTGGCTCACTGCAACCTCCGCCTCCCGGGTTCAAGCGATTCTCCTGCCTCAGCCTCCTGAGTAGCTGGGACTACAGGAACCTGCCACCATGCCTGGCTAATTTTTATATTTTTAGTAGAGGCGGAGGTTTCACCATATTGGCCAGGCTGGTCTCGAACTCCCGACCTTGTGATCCACCTGCCTCGGCCTCCCAAAATGCTGGGGTTACAGGCATGAGCCACCGCGCCCAGCTAGGGAGCCTGATTAAGACACCTGTGTTATTTCCACATCTGCAAAAGGGAATTACTCTATGATCCACCTGCTTTGCAGGGCTGTGAAAATCACATCTCTTAAACATAGCTAACGCTGCCTCGCACAGAGTGAATGCTTAGTAACTCTTCTGCTCAGCATTCATCCGCGTTACAGGAAGGGTTGTAGGAAAGACTTTTTGAGGAGGAATTAAGTGTCCAGTGGGTAGAAGTGTCCAGTGGGTGGATGGTGAGGCTGTTAGTGAAGGAGCTTGAGGGTCCAGAGGGCAGAGCTTTGGCAGAGGCGATTTTTTCCCTCGGTGGAGGGTTACCATGGTGCAGGGTGCATTGATTGCATTTTCCTTTTAGACAAATTACTGGGAATAGTGATCATGCTCTCTTCTAGTCCTGGATCTGTTGTAACACTCATTCATAATAAAATTCCTTGTTACATATTTGCCTTCCTGGAGTGCTGAGGAAGAGATTTCTTTATTGAGAGTGGGCGAGAACAGTGCCCCAGACAGCACGTGGAACTGAGGACACCCACAGTGGACACAGCGCCTGCAGGGCAGGAGGGAGGAAGGCTGTCCAGTCCTCATCTCTACCGCCAATACCAGATACCAGGGCAGGGATCTTCCACTTGATAAGGTATTGGAGCTGTGGTCTCCAAAGTGGAGGTACAGGCCCCTGTGTGTGCTTTGTGATCCATTTGGGATAAGGAGGAAATGAATAAATTTGGGAAGAGAATGTTTATTGTATTCTTTCCAAAGTTCTTTTTTTGGCCAGGTGTGGTGGCTCACACCTGTAATCCCAGCACTTTGGGAGGCTGAGGCAGGTGGATCACTTGTGGTCAGGAATTTGAGACCAGCCTGGGCAACATGGTGAAACCCCGCCTCTACTAAAAATATAAAACTTAGCTGGGCATGGTGGCAGGTGCCTGTAATCCCAGCTGCTCAGAAGCTGAGGCACGAGAATTGCTTGAAACTCGGAGGCGGAGGCTGCAGTGAGCCGAGATTGCGCTACTGTACTCCAGCCTAGGTGACAGAGCGCAACCCTCTCTCAAAAACGAACAACAACAACAAAAAGTTCTTTTTTTTGTGTAATTTCTGTAATGTTCTCAATATACTAGTAACGTGTATAATATACTCTCAATATACTAGTAATATATATATATATATATATAAAATACAAATAAATGAATGTATGAAAACGGAAGTAGAGGCCTCAAGTCTTTGCGGATGGGGCTGTGCTGTGGAGGTTCTCTTGAGCCCCTGCTCACCAGTGCAGGTGGCTATGAGTCAGGCCCTGCGCTGGTTTTGTTCTGGCTCATCTGTGTGCCTCAGAGGGCCTGACGCTCCTCAGGCCAGAGTGCATGCCTGAATAGAGGAAAATCTTTCATAGAGTTTTTTACAGCAGGGGGTTAGGAAAGGGTACCAGGTTTGGCATTGTTAAAAATATAGAAATAACAAGGGTTTCAGATTTTTATTTACTGAAAAATCAAAGTAAATGAGATACTTATTTTTGTTGGAGGTTTTTCTTCCAACATGGGCCTTTGTGTGGCCTCTGTGTTTATGAGGTGGGAGAGTGGTGGTGAGTGGAGATTTCTGAAAACTGAGGGGGTATCTTTGATACCTTTTGGGTTTATCGCAAAGCCCTGTGGAAATCCTGACCATAATACAATGTTATATGCTTTTTATTTGTAATCGTATGTTATTAAGAAGCAGAGGGGCATTGATGTCGAAATGTAAGTTAATAGGGAATATAAAAATGAGACTCATTTTGCAAATTTGCCTTGGGACTCCTCCCAAGGGCAACTCCTCCCAACCCTGAATTGGGTTATCTCAATAAAAATGTTAGGTTTCTTGGTCTAGGTGTCCATAGCACTCAAAAAACGTGGAAAAAACTATGTGTGGGTGCTTGTGTCCTACAGTCCTTTCCTTCCGTCCATTTGTGGGAAACAGGGACAGCCCTTGCACATGCCATGTTATTTGTGTAGAAATACTTGCAAGCAGCATCCAGAAAAGCCATTTCTCACTTTGTCATTTAAAATAACAATCAGTTGATCTTTTTTTTGTTTTGTTTTGTTTTGAGATGGAGTCTCGCTCTTTTTGCCCAGGCTGGAGTGCAATGGCGCGATCTTGGCTCACCGCAACCTCTGCCTCCCGGGTTCAAGGGATTCTCCTGCCTCAGCCTCTTGAATAGCTGGGATTACAGGAATGCGCCACTACGCCCAGCTAATTTTGTATTTTTAGTAGAGATGGGGTTTTCTCCATGTTGGTCAGGATGGTCTCAAACTCCCAACCTCAGGTGATCCACCTGCCTTGGCCTCCCAAAATGCTGGGATTATGGGCTTGAGCCACTGCACCTGGCAATCAGTTGATCTTTAAAGCAAAACTAAAAAGTCAGAAATTAAGTTAATGACAGCAGCTTTTGCCTATAATACAATTAGTTTTCAGTCTATATTTTACCATATATTTAGTGTCCATACAGAAGATGAGATAATTTATCGTTTTGTAATTAATTTGCCCACATGTGATTGTTTCTTACAAAATTAAAATGTTTTAGCAGCATGTGTCACTAATTACTTAAAACATCAAAATTTGCCTTTCTGTGTAATGAATATTATTAAATATTATGTTAATCCCAAGGGGCTTTTAAGGTTGTGTATTACTGTGAAAGAAATTGTGAGTTGGAAAAAAAAATGGTAGGGAAACATCGATTTGCTGGATTACATCTGGCTGTAACTTTTGTTATAAATTCAGAGGTGTAATGGAAATCGCATATGGCTGTTTCTTTAGAATGTGAGTGGATGTACATTTTATGTGGCAAAACACCTGCCAGTCCACGTGGACAGTTGATCCACATGGACTTTGAGCCTGTCATAGAAGGCTGAGAGCCGGGGCAGGGAGGGAGGGTTGCAGAGGAACAGGCACAGGCTGCCCTGGCAGGGACGGGTGTCCGGAGAAGCCAGCCCACCTACCCACCCCTTCTTCCCCTCTGGGCACCTCAGGTGTCACGTCGTCCAGGGCTTTCTCCTGGTTGGGGTTCTGCAGGTGGCCCTGGCTGAGGGGCATGCTCTCCTTTTCACTGTCCTCTGTGCACATGTGCTTTGGGTCTTTGGACTGAGATAAGTTCTGTTCCTAGGGCTGCAAACAACCTGCCTCACCTCGACCTGTGACCTTGCTAGAGTAGAGGTGCAGCCCGTCCCCATCCAGCCTGGGGAGCCTTCTGTCCTAAGCCTGGTGGCGGTTTGCCTGGTGGGTGTGGCCGGGTGTGCTGGTGTCAGTGGCTGGGGAACAGCCCCTGCTCTGGGTTTCTCTGGAACCCAGTTCTTCTGGTTCTCCCCTCTCCACAGCTATTTAACTCCCAACCCCAACCTGCTTTCCCAGGTCTTTGAAAGCAGGTGTGGATGCAGATGCGGCACTACCCTTGTGAAGCAGCAGTGAGGCTGAAACAGATGAGCACGCGGTTGTTAAAGGACTGGGAACACACACAGAAAGGGGTCAGAAATGCCCTGAGGTTCTGCTGTGTAGACTTTCTTGAGTGGGGCATCAGAAGTGCTGCCACTGGTTGTCGGGCATCGGGCTGCTGTCGCATGCCCCTTCAGGAGGCCTTCACATTGGAAACATGAGCATGACGGACCTACTGAGGGCCAGAGGCCTCTGGGCATTCTGGGATGAGCAGGAAGCTGCACTTGACATCTAAGGCCTCTTCCATCCCACAGTTTAAAATGGCATACATTAATGGGATATTTCCTATGGATATGAAATCTAATTTCATATGCACATATGTATGAGAGAGAACAATGTAATGAACATTTGGTGTACACTCCAACATGGTATATTTTGTTTCATTGTATACCCCACTTGCCCTCTACCTCAGCTGGTGTGTTTTGATGTTATCAATGTGCATTTAAAAGCATTTTGCTCATTTTTCTTCAAATGTTAGGGGTTGCTTTTTTTTTTTTTTTTTGGAGATGGAGTCTTGCTCTGTCACCCAGGCTGGAGTGTAGTGGCGTGATCTTGGCTCACTACAACCTCCACCTCCCGGGTTCAAGCGATTCTCCTTCCTCAGCCTCCCAAGTAGCTGGGATTACAGGCCTGAGCCACCAAGCCCGGCTAATTTTTGTATTTTTAGTGGAGACCGGGTTTTGCCATGTTGACCAGGCTGGTCTCGAACTCCTGACCTCAGATGATCCACCTGTGTCGACTTCCCAAATTGGTAGGATTATAGGTGTGAGACACCATGCCTGGCCAGGGGTTGCTTTTTAATTATATTTTGTTTTGCAATTATGTAAAACATCCAACTGTTACATAGAGGTGTCCTCACTCTCTGTGCCCTGTGTGGCTGCATCCTGGCTTATTCAGCCAGGCCCCTAAAGGAAGAACGTTTGAGCCCCTTCTGCCCTGCCATTGTGAGGAACAGATCCCCGACACGTGGGCTTTTGCACCCATCCTTCCTTGCCTGCAGTTTTGATCCAGCAGTTCTGAGGCTTGGGGACTGCAATTGGAACACAGAAAGCATCTCATGGGGACCAAGCTCAGATAGACCTGGGCCGGTGTCCTGGCTCTCTTCCTCACTAGTTTTGTTGTCTTTTGACAGCTACATAATCTAGGTTTCAGTTTCATCTTCTGTAAAAGTGGAATAACAGCACCTCCCTTGTGAGCTATCATGAAAACTAGTTGGGACACTAAGAACCTACCACACTGCCAAACTCATGGTTAGCATTCCATCAACTTTAGTTATCTCCTGTCCTCATTTGAAATGGGGATCATACTCCTTATGTCAACTGTTTTTGTATAGGAATCATGTCAAAATATTTAGTAGTTGCCAAGAAAGTGTTCAATGACATAAAAATTGTGTCATTATCGGCAGCACAATCCAATAAAACCAGTCTGGCTGGTTCTCTCTCCCAGGCCTTGCTGGGCAGCCCTTGAACTTAACAGTCAGACTTGCTGGTGCTGACACCAGTGAGCTGGACAGCCACGCCTGGGAACTCTTCATCCTCCCAGGTACTAAAGCTTCAACTAAAAGCACTCAGGTGTGGGCTCCATAATTCCTCACCAAAGTGGGGACCTCTACCCACTGTGTGAGAAAAAAAAAAGAACTTTTTTTCTGTTTTATTGTCTTCGTTCATAGCCCAGGCCCTTGCCAGTACTTGCCAGGACTCCTGAAATGTTCTTCTGATTTCCTTCCTCCAGCCTCCTGCTTTCCTTATCCACCCCCCATAAAGCTGCCAAAAGCAATTTGTGAAACATATCCCACTGACCATTTATCTTACTGCTTAAAACAATCCATTCTCTCCCTCCTTCTCACATGTGGGAGTGCGTGAGTGTGAGACCTCGTGGGCCCTCCCCAGGCCTCCTGGCCTGTGTGCTCTCGCTCACAGAAGCCTAGGGCTAGACGGTGTCGCTTGCACCTTTCCCCAGTGCAGTGTAGATAACAGGTGCTGTTGAGAGGTAGGACCTGCTCCCAGGGCCACCCTCGGCTTGCGGGGGGCTTCTGGTGAGCTGGGGGAAACTCCCCAACTCCACATACCACCACTTTGTAGTAATGAGAATGTGGCTGGCGACACCTCCATGTCTCCTAACACTGCGTCAGGGCCCCACTGATGTCAGTTCCACCCATCCTGGCATGGAGACGAATCTCATCCGTGCCTCACCTTGCCCAGCTTACCTGCTGGACACTGACTTCTTTTTCCGGATGCAGCCCAGGGCTGCCACAGGTTTCGGTTCCCAGGCTCGTGGCAAGGTGGGTCTCGCTGCCCCCGGGGCCCTGCCCTGCCTCCTACCAGGGGTTGCTGGTAGGGCGTGGGCAGTGAGGGGAGTACAACTTCTTCATTATTGCCCTCTTCATCCTTGTATCCCAGCACTCACTCCACAGCCACTGAGACTGCCCTGGGACCAACTCCCCGGCCCCTGGTTCATGCTTTAATACTGGCATGTCTTCACACACATCTGTCATGTAAATCACTTTGATTGTTTACCCCAGATGTCCATGTGATGGTGACTACATGGCGAAGGTCGCTGCCAGTGCCCTGTTGGTTCACAGGCATGGCGACTTGGCGTGTTGTGACTTTACAGTGCAGCCTTCCTGTGCGCTCTTGCTCGGCTGTCCTAACCAGGCCATTTTCCCTGAGGGTCTCAGACCCAGTCCTGAGTCGCAGGAGTCCTTTCCCATGGCTACCTCGCCGTGGAACTGTTAGTCCAGTCTTACTGACTTCCTCTCTTTAGCTTCTGACTCTGACATGGTTTCTTCTGGAAACTTCCTTTTCTGACCTTCTTGGCCAGGGGCTCCCTCCTCACTTTCCTGTCACCTCCTGGGGCTCCTTTGAAGAGTCTGCCCCTCCTCTGTCCCTGCCTGAGACATTGGGGTTCCCAGGTGTGCCCCTCTCCTGCACCTCTTCTTCTGCCTTGTGTTCTCGAGGATGTGGCCTCCTGGGGCTGGGCCACTGTCAGACTCCACTTTGGCTCTGTGCCCGGAGCCAGCCAGGGCTGCTGTGCGGTGAGTGCGGTGAGCCTGGCAGGAGCGCTGCCACTGGCCGCGTTCTTCCTGCACCATCAGCACAGGCACACCCCTCTCCAGCTCCATCCCAGCCCCTCTCCCGAGTAGCTTTGGACTTGCCTGCCCAGCGGGTGCCTCACAGAACCTGGAACTTAGCGTTTCTCAGGCTGCCTTTTTTTTTTTTTTTTGAGACGGAGTTTCACTCTTGTTGCCCAGGTTGGAGTGCAGTGGCATGATCTTGGCCCACTGCAACCTCCACCTCCTGGGTTCAAGTGATTCTCTTGCTTCAGCCTCCCTAGTAAAGCAGATGCCACAACTCCCAGCTAATTTTTGTAGAGAGGGGGTTTCACGATGTTGGTCAAGGCTGGTTTCAAACTCCTGACCTCAGGTGATCCACCTACCTCGGCCTCTGAAAGTGCTGGGATTACAGGCGTGAGCCACCGCACCTGGCCCCTCAGGCTGCCTTCTTTCGACACCTCCAGGGCCTGTACAACTGGGCTTGGTGCATAGGCCAGCCATCCTCCCTGTCAGGCATCACCTCAGATTCCTCCATTCCCTGGTGCGTCAACTCTCCACCAAACATCTCATCACACTGCTGTGTTCTTAGCTCAGACGAAATCACCATTGGTGTTTTGTGTTTTGCCGTAGCTTTTGACTCTAGTCTCACCTTCATTCATTCATTGCACAGATGTTTACTGTGAGCCTGCTACTCACCAGCATTTTATGCCCTGGGAACACAGCCATGAATATGACAGGTGAGGTCTCCCTGCAACTCTGATACATTATGTTGTAGTGGGGGAGATAGACAGTAAATAAAGTATAATTTCAGGAAGTGATACTGAGTTGGAAGAGAGTTGCAGGGGCTGCAGTTTTTTTACAGGCATGTACCACCATGCCCAGCCAAGGGCTGCCGTTTTGGATGGGCTGTCAGGAGAGCTTCTTTGAGGAGGTTTTGCTGTACATGTACGCCTCTCAGTGAAGAGAGGAGTAAGCCATCTACTGTGTACAGCAGCATGTGCACATCTCCTGCGGTGGGGCTGAGCTTGGCGTGTGTGAGCAGCAGGAAGGCAGGCAATGTGGCAGGAGTAGTGGGGCTCTGGGGAGAATGGCTGGAGTTGAAGCAGGCGAGATAGGCAATGGAGAAGGGGTGTGGAGGTTTATAAAGTTCATGAGATGCCCTCAGAAGGTTTTGGGGAAAGGCAGGATGTGATCTGAGCCTACCCTCCCTATCCCTCCAGAGAAGTCATGGCTAAATGCAAGTGCCCTGTTATTGCCCTGCCTGGAATCCACTGTGGGTTTCTGCCACCTCTGGGATAAGATCCAGGCTCTGCTGCTTGGTCCCTGCACCCTTTCCATGGCTGCCCTACTGCACACTGTCAGTCCCCCGCTGCAGCTTACCTGCAATCCCAGTTCTTCACACATGCCACAACCTTTCCCATCTTCTACTGTAGAGACTCTTCCTTCTGCTAGACATGTCCTTATCCCATTCTGCAACACGTAGCTCAACCAGTGCCTCAGAATCGTCCCCTCAGGCCACTGCCCTCTGCTCCATGAGCATTGTATATGAGCCTTTTATCATGGCACAAGCGTTGGTGTCTTGTGTGTTTGTTTATCTCTGTTTCCTACCAGTGATGGACTTGCATCAGGGAGGGATCCTGTCATCCTCATTTGTGGATGTTCAGAATCTATCCCAGATACTGACCCATGGAAGATAAATAGTAAATGTCTTTTGAGTGAATGAAAGAATGAATACAAATCATGTGATCTTTCTCCTTTTTTATTTTCAATGCAAACTTTACATATTATCCTGTTCTATAAATGAAATAGACAAGAGCCACTTCATAATTTATTTTAGATCTTTAAAAATAGTATATGGTCTTGACAGAGTGAGCGCCATCTTCCCCATGTGGTAGAGTTGTGCATGATCAGTAGCTACAACTCTAGAAAGATGATGGAGCAAGAGCAAAGAAAAATCCCTTTGGTTCCAGAAAATCTTCTGAAAAGAGGAAGGCTTATCAAGTCCTCAAAGCCACCTAGGCAAAGCAGGCACTTTAGGTGAAGAAGGAGCAGAGGAAAGGAAAAGAGCTCAGGTTAAACAACTGGAATCATTCGTATATGATTCCTGGTGGCAGAAACGTGACAAGATGCGTCTCAGGCGACTAGAAGTGAAACCTCATGCCTTGGAATTGCCAGGTAACATTCCCTGGCCTTTATTGTACGCATTGAAAGGATTAATGGCATGAGTTTACTGGTGCAGAGAACCATGGCAAGACTTCGCCTAAAGAAAATTTTTAGTGGTGTCTTTGTAAAAGTCACCCCCCAGAACCTAAAAATGCTGCGTATAGTGGAAACTTATGTGACCTGGGGATTTCCACATCTGAAGTCTGCCTGGGAACTCATTTTGAAATGTGGACGAGCCAAGGTCAAGAATAAGACCATCTCTCAGACAACACAGTGATGAGGAGCACTGGGGGAGTTTTGGTGTCATTTGCTTGGAAGACCTCATTCATGAAATTGCCTTCCTGGGGAAGCATTTCCAGGAGATCTCATGGTTTTTGCGCCCTTTCCACCTCTCAGTGGCCCATCATGCTACCACAAATAGAGTAGGTTTCCTCAAGGAGATGGGCCCCACCTGGCTGTCGGGGTGAACGCATCAATCAGCTCATCCACCAGCTGAACTAGACCCAGGTGAGGCAGGGCTGAAAACTGCCCTTGGGCTGACTTTTGATGGGCCATGCCTTGCCATTTAAAAGTGCTTTTTGCAGTTACTAGTATTCCTACTAGTAACCTTGAGATTGGGTTACTCTTTTTTTTTTTTTGAGCTGGAGTCTCACTCTGTCTCCCAGGCTGGAGTGCAGTTGTGTGATATCGGCTCCCTGCAACCTCCACCTCCCAGGTGCAAGCGATTCTTCTGCCTCAGCCTCCCAAGTAGCTGGGATTACAGGCAACCGCCACTGCACCTGGCTAATTTTGTATTTTTAGTAGAGACAGGGTTTCACCATGTTGGTCAGGCTGGTCTTGAACTCCTGACCTCAAGTGATCCACCTGCCTGGGCCTCCCAAAGTGCTAGGATTACAGGCATGAGCCACCGCGCTTGGCCGAGATTGGGTTACTATTAAGGGTAACCTTGAGATTGGGAGGACAGTAGATGGAGACCTGCCGGGAGCGATGAATGCCTGATTAGGACATCAGGCTATGCATAGCCTAAGAGTTATAAGCTTAAAGATGTTGAGTAACTAAAAACTGTATTGCTGTGGTCATTTAGATGGAAATGGGGAAGGAATAATATTAATAACTGATTTCAAAAAGGTCTTGAAGATATGAATCATTTATTTTGCTGAAGAAATCTTAACTCTTTTTGAAATTACTTTTTATTGCTATTGTTATTACTCTTAGGTGCCATACTGCAGTAAATTTTTATCAATGCAGTAGAAGCATGTGTTTCTGCTTTTTTGGGGAATTTTTATCACATATGTTCAAAGAAGATTATTTCCTGCTTTATCTTCAAAAACTGAAAAGGAAGAGTCAAAGACAGTAGGTTACATTCATGGCAAGCACCTGTCATCACAGTCCAGTTCCAAGGAAAAATTCCAGTGTTTTCTACATTGGCGGCCGCCTCGTCTGAAATCAGCACATTCCATGGAGGAAGGAGTCCTGCTTTGTTGTGTCATCTGTCCTAGGGTTTAGTGTCGGTAAATGAGTAACTCTAGCATTTGTACAAGGCTCCCTAAGACTCCTGCAGCGATCAACCAAGCCCAGGGACATAATTGAATCTGGAGATTCCTGGGGCTTTGTTTTGAAAAAGACTTGAAATATACATAGGAAGAATGGCACAAAAATAAATGTTCACTTGTCTCTTAAAAAAAAGTATATGGTTTTAACCATTCATGGAAGAGTTATACACTTTTAAATAATAGCTTGTTCTTTTAATTTATTTAGGGTAGTCAGTTATAACTGTCTTCACTAAGTGTTGCTTCTAGTTATAAAAAAGTATATTTTGAAAAGAGCTATCTTATTTCCAGGAAAGTAATTTAAAAATTAGCAAACAAGTACATTATATTACAGGTAAATAAATAATACATTTTCTTTGTTACAACAAATATACAGTGTCCTAAAGCTTAGCTTTAAAGTTTAATTTCATTAATCAAAACATTTCCTCATTGATTATCAACACCTAATTGCAGGTCTTATAGGAATAGACAGGGAAGATTTCATCAAAATCTGAGTGAACTTTTAGTGGTTTTGTTAATCTGTCTATTTTTCTAAAGATCAGATTATTTTACTAAATATTAAAATGGCTCTAGTGTATAAATTCTTTCATATTTGGTGTGATTAATCCCAAATATTAGCAATATTTTTAGAAAACAATTTTAACTGAAATATATTTTATGTATACATCTTATAAAATTATATAAATTTATATATAGGTTTATCTATAAATATATGTAATCCCAGAATAAGTAACTTGGTCTCAAACGAAAGCATATTCAACCTAAACATTGAAGTATATAAGCCTACTTTTCTTATGCAGAATGAACCTTTGCATATTGCTTAATGGTATTCTGGATATACCAAATTCCATGATTTATAAAATCGTGGTGGTGCTCGTTACAGTTCAGTGTATGTGTCCACTGTGTTCTATTCCTCTACTTTGTTTAGATACGCTATTGTTTATCCTCAGTCAAGCCAAACCAGAAGAATGGCATATTTGACTGCAGTTTGGTCTCTGTATTTAATGACTTCTACTGAGTGGAGCCTTGGTGTGATGTAGGTTTTATTGAGGGGAGAAGCAACTGTTGGAAAACCATCTTTGCATTTTTTGTTTTTCGGCATGTTGTTAGGGACGTAATTCACTATTGTACACCATGTCTCCAGCATGAGGGCTGCGGGGCACTGGTTCTCTGGATCTGTCTTCTTTTATCTTGAGATGTGGGAGCTTTGAATCTGGCTTTGCATCTCATCTTTGCCATGACCACTAGGAAGCTCAGAGCCTCGTCTTGCTACTCTGGAATGCAGGCTATGCAACAACATACGTGACACTTCCACTGGACTGGTTTAGTTTCTGCTCTTCTGGGCTTCCTCATTCCCTGTTCAAGTCTTGTGCATATTTTATATAATATAATAAATGAGTAAGGAAAATTAGTAAAGGAATCCTTGACTCTGCTCTGGTGCTATATGTAAAATTCCATGTCTAAGAAGAGTGGAATTATTCACTTTAAGCAGTAAATCTGGGAAGCAGCTGTCAGACAGGAAATATTTTTTAGTAAAACAATATAGTGAGGTAATAAAACTTCTCATTAGAGCACCTGTCATCATTTAGCCAGTTGGTGACCTTCATCAAGTCTCACGGCTTCTCTGGGCTTTCATTTCCTCACTGGTGGTGGTAGTAACACTGGCCCTGCTTCTGCTTGGGATCTGTGAAACCACATGACGCTTGCAGGAGTGCCCTGGAGGCCCTACTAGGGCTATTGGGTGGATGTGGATCCCGGTAGCGGTGCTGCCCCCGGGCATCTTCCACGGTGCTTTTCCATGAGATCCAAACTCCTGAGTGAAAGCCCAGGCCCATGTGGGTGTGGTCATTGCCTCTTCGTTGTGTTCTGAAATTGGACACAGCCTGTGAGTTATTGTGTGCACTGAAAGCCCCAGCAGTGGGCCCTCCTGACACACAAAGACTTGCTTGTGGCCCTAGGAGTCAGCTTTCCAAAGAGCCTGAGAGTGGAATGGTGGGACACGGGCTCCTGCAGGGAATTTCATGGCCTGATCTTTTGTGCCTCGGCTCCAGCCCTTTATTTAGTGTGCTACAGTATATATAGATTGAGAATGCTCATTTGTTCTTTGCCAGCTAAAGTACCCAGGGCAATATGACGAAGAGTCAATTTAAAGGACCGCTGTCTTGGGTGGGCCATCTGGAAACACTCCCTCCTTTGTGCTTGGGCTTGATAGTGCAGCTGCTATGACAGTGTGACATGGAATCCAGGGTCTCAGCTGAGCCACATGGCATTCCAGAACACATTTAAGAAATCCTTTAACCATGGGTGTGTTAGAACAAGGAGTAAAAATAGAGACCAAGCTTTTGGTGGAGAGAAGGCTACGTGCTGGCCCGGGTCCCCAGGACCCTGGTTGTGAGATCTGGCCTTGCCCGCAGGAGCTGGGCTTCTCAAACTCTGCACAGTCTAAGGGGCAAAGCAGGGGCTGGGCTGGAGTCTCATCGGTCAGCTGAGTGGCCATGTCGGGTGGGGCAGCCTTCAGGGCCTGCGTTCCTCCTGCATTGGCACACCACCTTGATGTGAGGTCATCGGAACCTCCAGAGGTGACACCACTGAGTGTCTGGCTCACCGCAGCCCATGATTCATTGTGAGTCTCTGCTCTCTACCCTAAGCCCTGTGGAGCCCTTGTTTTTGCCAGGAGGACGTGATCTCGGCAGAGAACTTTCCTAGTCGTGCCACTGGTCATTGCTAGAGTATGCTCAGTCCCCTTCTTTGTTCTCTTCCATGGATGAACCCAGGCCTGGCCAAACTTCTGAGCATGTTCCTCCAGCCTCTCAAATATGCAGACCCTCCCTCATGGGATGGACACGATGCGGGAATGAAAGGCAACTGGTCTCACTGCAAGTGAAGGAGGCCCTGGAGGATACTGTTCCACATTGTTTCTCTAGTTTGGTCCCTGATAATTTTATAAAGAGGAGATATAGGAAGGGCTGCATTGTGGTTGTTGATGAGTTTCCCGGAGAATGAATCTTAAGAGTCACACAATGGGTTGGATGTTACTGTCTCTGACAGTAACACTGATGACACTACCCAGCAGTGTCTCGGGCAGCAGTTCCTCATTTTATCCTCGCAACGGCTGAAGGAGGTCGCTAGGATTATTCTTCTCTTAATTACATCATGTATTTTAAACGTTTGTTTATACGCAAGGGAAGCTTGCATATTCTACATAGCAGGGTCAGAAATAGTGTAAAGTATTCAGAGTGATAAAGGCTTCACATGGATCCTGTGATTTCGTGTTTAGTGTGACTTAGCTTTCAGAAATATATGTTTGGGTAGCAGCTTGAACTATCCACAATGTACTTTTTAATTAAGTGGGGAAGGATACATAGAGATTGAAGCATGGTGTAAGATGCAACTTTTTAAGTACTGTTAGAGCTTTTAAATAGTAATCAGCAACTGAGAAACCAATACATCAGCCACATTTATTCAGCCCTTTGATAAGGTCTGAGGAAGATCACGAGAAAATGTAACACAGATTGAAATCCGCTGCCCAAGGGTTGGTGTTTTTCACCTTGTGCAGTCCCCTTCATGAGGTCAGATGGTGGCTGTGGAGCATATGAAAAAGCCCGTGTTCATAGAGATCAGTGCATCTTGGCTGCTGGACTCATAAGAACTCAGTAGGCCACTTTCTAGAGAATTCTAGGTAGTCAACCATTCTAGAATCTGAGAAGAGTGGTGGAGAGGATTGGGGGGCCACCTGTACCTCAAAGAAGATGGAAAAATGGGGGATGGAAAGAGAAGTAAGAAAGACAGATACCGGGGTATATGTGCATATTATGAGGATGTTGTTTGAATGTTGGCCAATTTGTTTTGGTTTGGTTTAGCTCAGTTTTAGATTTGATGTTGAAGGTAGTTTTTGTTTGTCTATTTGTTGCAAGTGAATAGTGTGTTTTCCCTTATATACAAGTCTATATGTAGGACTCAATTTAGCACAAATAATACTTCTGTACCAGAAGGACTACAGTATAATCATTGGAGGTCATACGCCTCTCATCCTTCCATTTTCTTCGAAAACAGTTGGTCACAGTCTCACCTCATCTATGAACGTTACTTTATGTCAGCCATTAAAGTGAAAGGGAAAAATCATTATGAGCTGTCATGGAGTGATTTGTGTAATCATTGTCAATGAAGAGGGCACATGGAAATTGTTTATAGTATATCTTTTTGCAAGAAAGAAGAGAAAATAAGAATAAACACATATTTGCTTTCTTTTGACAAAGAAAAACAACTCAAAAAGGAAGAATGAGGATGTGTGGGAATGAGGTATCCAACATAAAAATAGGAATTAGATTTCTTTGAATATGGCTTGGTTATATAATTTTGATTTTGAACTACACAAGTTTTTATATATTCAGAAACAGAATAGCATCAAAATTGAAAAAAGGAAATTTTAAAGTTGAAAAACAGAAACAAAGGAATCTGTCTAAAGTTGATAACACAACTGCCCAGAATAAAGACTTAATTCTGATAATTTTGAACAGATTTCTGACCATATATCTTTATTGGAACATATTTTAAGAACAAAAGAAATGGCAAAGAACTATTGAGATTTATCTGGTACAATTATAGTTGGTAATGGTGCTGTGTTGTAATTCTTAAATTATTTTGTAGGTATTGTAGGTGGTACAAAAAATAAAATATATTGATGTTACTGGGAATGGAAGTTCTAATTGTGGAAGAAGGGCTACAAGCAGTGTGAATTCTCTCATTCTCCTTTTCACTTTTTCTATAAATATAAATACAAAATAAATAGCAATGACACCTTTCCAATAGTTACACTAACTACAGTTTCCCACATGGATCCTTGGAGAAATGGCTGATTACAGATCTTGACAAGGTTGTGCCTGGGGCATCTTGTGCTAGAAAGCAAGAAGGTGTTAAAAGGCCTGTGGAGTATGTCAAAAAAAGAAACCCAGGAGTAGGCTTGCAGGGCCTCCTGCTGGCAAGAATAATCGTATTAATAGATTATAATATATTAAATTAAAAGATTCAGGAGTCTGAAGTGTTACTCAAATAGAGAGAATGTCAGCTTAATAAATTCAGAAGAAATAATGCATTTTATATATTTATTTATTTATTGAGACGGAGTCTGTTGCCCAGACCGGAGTGCAGTGGCCCCATCTCGGCTTACTGCAACCTCCGCCTCCCAGGTTCAAGCAGTTCTCCTGCCTCAGCCTCTCGAGTAGCTGGGATCACAGGTGCCCGCCACCACACCCGGGTAATTTTTGTATTTTTTTAGTAGAGGCGGGGTTTCACCATGTTGGGCAGTCTGGTCTCAAGCTCCTGACCTCAGGTGATCTGCCTGCCTCAGCCTCCCAAAGTGCTGCGATTATAGGCATGAACCACTGTGCCTGGCTAAAATTATGCATTTTAAAAATCATCATTTTGCAACCTTGACCTAGGCAAGAATCATGTTGGAGTGCTAAAATCACTGGGTGAAAGATTGTTGGAGAATTAGATATTTATACGTTCTCAAGTATTATCTCACAGATTACCTACCACTTATAAAAGGGAAAAAAATCCATTACAACGGAATAATCTAGAGGCCAGCTTCTTAACCTACTGCTTAAATTCAACCCCTCCTGCTGCGGACAACCTGATAATATGTGCCAATATTATACCCTGTGTAATACTAGGAGAAATCACCTATACTCCTCTGTAGTGTTCTTGCCCCAAAAAGCTTTTAATCTGAATTATGAAGAAACAATTGAATGAATTGAGAGTATTCTTCAAAACAGCTGCAGTGAAGTCTCCTCACAGAACTCAGTGTCATGATCCTAAAAGTCATGTGGAAATTCAAGAGACCCAGAAGGGCTAAAACAATCTTGGCGGACTCATACTTCATGATTTCAAAACTTTACTACAAAGCTACAGTAATTAAGAAAGTGTGGTACAGGCACAAGGATAGACTTAGGACAGTGGAGCAGAATGCAGAGTTCAGAAATACACCCTTAACTTACATTTATGGTCAGTTGATGATTTTCATCAAGAGTGCCAAGTTCATTCAGTGGGGGAAAGAATAGCCTTTTTGACAAATGGTGCTAGGACAACTGGACATTCACATGCAGAACAATAAAGTTGGACTCCTTATTTATACTATATACAAAAATTTAAATGGATTATAGATCAAAATATAAGAGCTAAAACAATAAAAGTCTTAGAAGAAAACACAGTAATCTTTATGATGTTGGGCTAGGCAAGGCCTTTTTAGAAATGACACCAAAAGTACATGGGACAAAAGAAGACTCAGATAAATTGGACTTCATAAAAATTAAAGATACTTTTGTGCTTCAGAGAACACCATCAAGAAAGTGAAGACACCTATAGAATGGGATAAAATATTTGCAAATCATGTATCTCTTAAGGACTTGTATCCAAAATATGTGCAAATCATGTATCTCTTAAGGACTTGTATCCAAAATATTTGCAAATCATGTGTATCCTAAGGACTTGTATCCAGAATGTGTTCTGAAGTTGTGAACTCTTACAACTCAACTTTAAATAGACAAATAACCCAATTGGAAAATGGTCAAAGTATTTCTGCAGACATTTCTCCAAAAAAGATATCCAAATGACCAATAAGCTCATGAAAAGATGTTTAATATCATTAGTTATTAGGTAAATCCAAGTCAAAAACACTGAGGTACCACTTCAAACCCACTAGGATGGCTGTAATCAAACACGGTAACAAGCATTGGCAAGGATATGGAGAAATTGAAACCCTCATCCATTGCTTATGGAAATGGTGAAATGGTGCACTCACTTTGAAGAACATTTTGGCAGCTTCTCAAAATGTTAAACATGACTTCTATCATATGACACAGGAATTTCACTCCTCAGTGGAATCATACGAAAACATATGTCCGCACAAAAACTTGTACATAAATGTTAATGGTAGCATTGCTTATAATGAAAAAATGGAAATAACTAAAATGTCTATCAGCTGCTGAATGGATAAATAAAATGTGATATATTCATACAATTATTAGGTAGCAATAAAAGCAATGAAGTACTGACACATGGATGAATCTTCAAAACATTAGGCTAAGTGAAAGAAGCCAGTCACAGAGCATACGTATTGTATGATTTCACTTATGTGAAATGTCCAGAACAGGCAAATCCGTAGAGATGCAAAGTATTAATACTGGATCAGTGGTTGTCTAGGGCTGGGGAGATTGGAAGAAAAAAAGGGAGTGACTTCTAATGCTAATGGGTTTGGGATTTCCTTTGGAGCTGATAAAAAGAGTCTAAAATTGTGGTGATGGTCCCGCAACTCAGTGAATATATGAAAAACATGTACAATATACTGAATTGTACAATGTAAATGGGCAAATTATATGGTGTGTGAATTATATCTCAATAAGGCTGTTTTTAAAAAGCCAATGTCATGAAAAACAAAACAAAAGCACAGGGGAGAGTGTTCTAAAGAGATCTAACAATGAAATGCAGTACTTGAACCTTGATTGTATCCTGGATTGAAAAAAAAAGCTGTAAAAGATCACATAAGGACATTGAGGAAGTTTGTGTTTGAATTATATGTGGGATCCTATTTTGTGTTATGGGAAACTGCTGGTGAGAGAGGATTCTGTGCCCTCGTTTCAGGACGCTGCCAGCTATACAAAGGTGTGACAACTTAAACCACCCATGTGTGATCATTCTCAAATGACCTCTGCCGAATGACTCACACAAAGCTGCTCCTGGCTTACGAAAGTTTAGGTTCACTTAGAATTTATTTCTAACACTAGTTATATCAAGATTTTAACAAGATTCTAACACTAGTTATATCAAGATCCTTGAAGGTAGGGATCATATCTCCAAGTTATATTGCATTCTCTATCCTTCATAGATTACTGCCTGGCATGGACATCATCTTTAACTGTACTGTCCCCACTGCATACCCAGATCGCAGTACCAGACATATGGTGTACACTCAACCAATATCTGTCAGATTGAACACACAATGATGAGACGCAACTGAAATTTTCAAGCCTAAAAAAATGTTGAAAGATTGGTACAATGAACTACCCTCACACTACTCCATGATCCATTTTCCCTTTCTATGCATACTTGCATGTGTATACACACACACACACACACACACCATTTTTGCTTTCTGAATTATTTGAAAGTTGCTGAAAAAACAGTACTGCACTCTAAAGTCCTTTAGCACATGTCTCCTAAGAGTAAGAGCAGTCTCCACGTAAGCTCAATACCTTTATCACAGCTAAGAAAATAGCACACAATACCTTAGTTATTTTATTTTAATGAAACTTAGAGGTATGTTTATTGGTCAGTTCTTTGATGTGGCCGAGTCCCCTCTTTTGCGTATGGGCAGAGCTGCTGTATCAGTCTTTTGGGCTTTCCAGCATAAGGGTTCCCAGTCAAGGGAGCAAGAGGGGCTGAAATCCAGCCCATCTCCACGCAGCAAGCCGTGCATCCATAGCTTTGTGTGTGAAGGACTGCCTGCTTTCTCCAGCTTACATTCAGCTTACATAATACCTTAGTTATTTTATTTATGATGGCTTAGCCATATGGGTCCAACGTTTAAGGTTCAAGGACAACTTTGTAAACCATTTTAGTAATATATGAACTAAAAATTTCAGTTTGTTTTTTAAAAGTACCTGGACAATAAAAGATACTTGCACAAAATTTGAGAAGTAAATGCCTCTGTATTTTTATAATTCCTCCCACTCTGTCATTTTCAGTTTTCTTGCCCACACTCAATTAAATAATATTTTTTAAAAATAAAGATAGCCTTTATAAAATTTGTTCACAGCATTTTACAAAGTTTTCTTGGAACCATCAACTATTTTTATTTTCAAACTTTAATTTCATCAGTTTACATAATATTTAATTACATTTTGTAATTATAATAGCATAGGCAACTGGCAGTAATAAATTGGTGAGCAAGACTTCTGTGCTTTGGGAATTGTAAAGGCCACCTTGTAGGATGAGTTCTCTGAGTGTGTACCAGTCACTTTCTGGCTGCAAGGCTGTTTGGTGTGGGGTGGACACAGGCCCATCAGAAAGAGGACAGAGCCATGATTACCAGGCTGGCCAGCTGGTGGAGGTTTGTCAAGGGAATGTCTACTCTGTATTTTCTTTTTCTTTTTTTTTGAAATGGAGTCTCACTGTGTTGCCCAGGCTGGAGCACAGTGGCGCGATTTTGGCTTACTGTAACCTCTGCCTCCCGGGTTCTAGTAATTCTCCTGCCTCAGCCTCCTCAGTAGCTGGGATTACAAGCATGTGCCACCGCACCCGGCTAATTTTTGTATTTTTGGTAGAGACAGGGTTTCCCCACATTGGCTAGGCTGGTCTCGAACTCCTGGCCTCAAACGATCTGCCCGCCTCAGCCTCTCAAAGTGCTGGGATTACAGGTGTTTGAAAAATGTTCTTCTTCAAGCCAGTTCCTGGTGCAGTTTTCACAGCCAGCTCTGCAGAGGGTTTGAATGTGAGCCTCTGCCCCCAGTTTAGCTCCTGGCAGCATTGTCTGGTAATCCAGTTGTTATTCTGATCAACAAAAGAATTGTAGGGTGGTGAAAGTGGAGAAATAAAGCTTTTATTGAGGAGCAAAAGTAAAAGGAAGGTGTCAAGTAGGAACAAAGGTGATTACAAAGAAATGTGGGTATTCTCTGCTTGGAGAAGAGAAGTTACAAAATTTATTATGTTAATAAAAATTAATTAGAAGGAGTGACATTGGAATCTTTCCTTGTCTAATCTATCTTTGAAGGATTTAAGAAGACATGTCCATTTCTGGATTCCATGCTCTGCCCTCATCTCAAACATGACTCTCCCTGTGAGAATGGTTTCATGCTCACCTTTCCAGGCACATGTCCTGTGGGAAGGATGATGAGAGATTTCCAGGAATGTTTCATGCTTAGGGTTAAGCAATAGATTTTCTGTGTCTGTTTGTTGCGTTCACCTCATTGCCTTCCCTTTCAAAGATTCTGTTTTGGGGTTGCACGTCCTCATGTCACCCAGTGGATAGTTCCCTGGATGGGGGCCCCCTCACTCACCACAGGTCACAAATAGCCTTGCCTTGAACACCATTCATCTGGATCCGATACACAGGAGTTCTGAGAGATAAGAGATTCACAAATGGGTTCAAAAGTTCCATCATTTAAACATATTTAATAGGTATATATGCAGACTTGGATAAATAAATTATACTATGTCTATTTTAGAAAAAGATACGTTCAGAATGGGTCTTAACCTGGTTTATCTCAGTATCTCTTCCAAATCTTAATTACATAATGGGCTTAGAAAAAGTAAATTTTTGTTCAGATGATAAAGATTGTAAAGTTATCCCTGAATAAATTTGTATCTGAGGTACTTCTTTAGCTTTGGGGATGACTGAATAATTTTCTCCTTAAAAATTTAATCACTAGGCAACGTTGTGCCTATGCCCATTATTCTGTCTGAGGCATCTTTCATTTTTATTTTTTTAAATTTTGTTGTTAAAATACATTTCTTAGTTCTTTTAAATTAAAACGATTTGTATTTAGATATTTACAAAGACTGGGTAGATTGAGGAGTGTTAAAACTGATATAAACAAAAGACATTTTGTGCCATTAGAAAATAATCTCCAAAGAATCGTTTGTGTCCTATTTGTAAAATGGGGAGTAATTTACCACTTGTGTAATGTACATGCACTCAAAATACACATTTTTAGACCCCTACCCTCCGTCTTGTACCATCAAACTGAATGTGAGGTTGAATAACAAGAACCAATGGATCGTCTGACAGTTTTTTTCAGGGGGCTGGCTGTGGTTCCTGAGGTCTTCTGAAGTGTCTTGCTGGTGTCTCCTTGAGGAACTGCAAAGCCCATGGTTGCGACATTTTGCTGTTCTTCTCTTCCCTTCCAATTAAGTGTAGTCTTCTCCATAAAATCATATATCTTATTTCATATTCTAAAGCAACGGGATAGAGCAATATTATTTTATATGTAAGTTTTATGACATGAATCATTTCATAACCACAGATGCACAGTAGGAGGAGAATTCTTTATATTAAACTCATATATTTTGTGCCTCAAAGTGGTAGACTCTGTGTTACAATTCTGTGTGCAAAGCCTGTTTTGCTCTGTTGCCTGGGCTTGAGTGTAGTGGCGTGATCTTGGCTCACTGCAGCCTCCCCCTCCCTGACTCAGACGATTCTCCCACCTCAGCCTCCCGAGTAGCTGGAATTATAGGCATGCACCACCATGCCCAGCTAACTTTTGTATTTTTAGTAGAGACGGGGGTTTCACCATGTTGGCCAGGCTGGTCTTGAACTCCTGACCTCAAATGATCCACCACTTCGGCCTCCCAAAGTGCGGGGATTACAGTGCTGGAATTACAGACATGAGCCATTGCGCCTGGCCTTGTGTTTGTTTGTTTGTTTATTTTTAACTTAGGTAGAATAACCCTTCGGGGTCTTCTTTCAGCAGTATCTTTCAGCAGTAACTCAGCTGATCGGTCTGCCTTAGGATAATTTCAGTAGGGTTGAATATGGCAAGAACCAACCTGGCCACTGTTTGCTGGAGTGATGCAGACCTTCTAAAGATCACTTTGAATAGGTGGAGGAGAAAGACTCCCCACCCCCTGCCGTGAATGCCTTTATGTTATGGGAGATGGGAGCAAGCTTCAGCCATGAGATGCTTCCATAGTCACCGTGTCCCTACCTGTCCAGTGTCTACCTTTGTATACGTTCTTCAAAAGAAAAATAAAGCCACCATCTCCCCGATTCATCCAACCAGTTGTCTTGAAGTGTAAGATTTTAAAAATTCCTATTTCCTTTCCAATTTTCAACCCTTCCAGGGAATTGTTATTTATACCTTGCCAGCAGGAACCTCAGGAGATCCTGTCCGAAAGACTGGTTCTGATAGTTGAGAGGGAACAGAGAACATGATCCCACTGGCTGTGGGTAACATGAAGAGACAGCACCACCGAGAAAGCAGAGTGGCCCCGAAAGAAGAGAGACTCCAAGCTCATGGTGTTTGTTAGGGCCAATCCTAGTTGGGAGTCATTTGGGAGTCTTCTCCGTGGATGGCCTCCAGCCTTTAAGGTGCAAGGCCTGTGACTTAACGTGGCAGATGGGAGGCAGAAAGGAGCTGAGGCTTCTGCCTTGGGCATGGAAGGGTGCGCGGTCACCACAAGATTCTGGCCACGGGTATCTGCTGGTTTTGTGAGGCACTGAGTCCTGCAGGCCCGCACTGCTTGGTGTTTGCAGGGAGGCTGCATCTGTGTTGGCTATGGTGACTTATTGGGGCGTGCTGGGCTCTAATGCTTAGGACTTGGCAGGGAGAGGGGTCCACCCTGGGCTATTTTGGGAACACACTCTAATTTTTATTTGAATCGTTCAATGTAGTCATTTATTTTTCATGTAGTTTAAAAATAATTAAAAATGTAAATGAGTCATCTGCACAAAAAAAGCCCATTTGTTCTTGCCAAACTTTGGAAGAAGTCTGCAAGTATGACAATCGTGTAACTGATAGAATCTACAAATCAAGGACATCATAGAATTGCAACCACAATAACTCTTTCTTCATAAACATTATAATGCTTCATCAATCAGCTTTTCTGCATTTTATTTGAATGAGGTAGAAGTTATATTGCCCAGATCTAATAGCATGGCTGTGCTACACTGTACGGTGTGCAGGCAGGGTTCTCTCTCCACCCCATGGGGGCTGACAGCCGGACCAGCAGGGATGTTGGGGCTGGGACAAGGTCAGGGCTGGGCTGTGTGCCAGGGGAGAATTTTCTCCTGGAGCTTTGGAGAGTGAGCCATGATTGGAAGTGGGATGAGAGGATGGGCAGGAGGCTCAGGGGAGGGGAATTGCTTGGTGCATGTGTCCTGCTGACAACAAACAGCATTTACCATGGGCTTCTGAGCTGTCAGGGACAGAGGAGGTGGCCCCTGCTGATGGAGATGGAGGTCCTGCCTGGATAGACTTGCTGCAGGCCATTTGTCTCCCTGGTCCAAATTATACAGGAAAATGCCATCTTCTTCATAGAGTCTTTTGTCTTTTTATTTCAAGTAGGAAACTTAGATACTTGCTTTTATGCATTAAGGCTGGGATATTTATTTTTTTAGTTTTAAATTCATGGAGTGATAAAAAGAAGTGTGAAATATTTTCTAAATGCTACTAGATATTTTTAGGCCTTTCTGCTTAAAAATAAATGACACATGCATACCACATGGTATAATTCATAGATATCTTCTTTGCATTTGCAGAGATCTTTGCCATAATGAAAACGAAGTCTTTGGATAATATATTATTTTTGCTAAAATCATTTCCTCACAAAATTTCAAGTTACTCTGCAGGCAGGATTTGTCCCTTACCTAACTTTGTTTTGCATAATTTAATAATGTCAATAAGAAAACTTTAAAAGTGCCCCAGTGTTTGAATAGTGCCATATGGTTTGCGAGGTGCCTTTTGCTTATTTCACATCACTTAATCCCAGGCTTGCTTTTAGCTAAACAGTTGTGTCTATCTTATTGCCCCTCTAGAACCTCCCTGAGATCTGAGACCATACACTGTACTATCATTTATGTTATAGACTCCCTAGGAAATACCCTGTAAATGGTAGATCCTGATACATGTTTGCAGAATGAATGAAACTGTATTTCTAATTTTATATTTTTTATATATCATTTCTTCTCTGGATGTAATTCATTCATTGGACAGATACCTGTTGAGCTCACACTTCAGCAAGCTGCTGTTAGCTACTGTGGTTGTTGAGACAGAATTGTCCAATCCAAGGGAGGAAGGGAATCAGTACAAATGTTGTAGAGCTGTAGAGAAAGTGTTTAGTACCACAGAATTGGAATCTTAATTTAGGGTTTGCAGAAAATACTTCTAATTTCAGCAGGAATGAGTAAGGATGAGGAGAAAGTGAAGATGAAAGAGTATGGGCTGGGTTTTAGAAGGGGCTGGTGTTTGTTGGACTTTGAAGGCATTCCAGGTAGAAGAACAGCATCCACAAGACTCTGGAGACGTGAAAGCAGGAGTTTCAGGGAGCTGTGGACTTGCAGGAGAAGGGCGTGTGGGAGGCAGGGAGGGTCATCATGGGAAGAGGCAACTGATCACGTCTGTTAGAGTGTGGAGGAAGCCTGGCTGTAAAAGCACGGGTTTCAGAAGCTATGAGGAAATTGGGACATTGGGTGTAGGGCTACTCTTTGGAAGGGTTTCCTCTTTTGAATGGAAGGAGGTGTGGAAAGAGGAAGGAAAGAACAGTCTCAGCTAGCGAGCCAAGACGGGGAGAGACTAAAGATAGGAGAGCAGAGAAAAAAGTGGGTGAAGCCTTAGAAGAGATGTGAGCTTAGCCCTTTCCTGGAACCGGGTTCCTTGCAGGAACTCCCTGGGGTCTCTGTGGACAGAGGCGTGGTGAAGGTGGAGCCCAGGACAGGAACATGTTGGGCAAGGTCTTCTGGGACTTGGAATGGCTGCAGCAATGATATAATGGGGCTGAGAGCAGTGAGCAGGAACATCTACCTGAGGGCCTTGTTGGGGTCACCACACGTGACTTTGTGGGGAGGGCCCGTTCCCTCTGGCAGTGTCTTGCAGCCTGGGGGAAAGTTCAGGCACTTAGGGATTGGAACTGGAGCATGCTGTGGGTGAAAGTGAGTGGCCGTAGGAGAGGCTGGGCCCCATGAGACCCTGTCGGTTTGGTGTGAAATGGAGAAGTACCTCTGTATTGTCAAATAGCAGCATCCACACAACTCTCTATCTGTGGCCAGAATATAGAGTTCCCTAATTGAAGGTTTTGGACATGTGAGTGGCTATTACAGCAGCCTGGCAAAGAAGGCCGTGTGATTGAACAACTCAAGAAACCATGAAGTATTTGAAAAGTCAGTGTTTCTGTTTATGCCTTGGTGGATGACAGCAGGTATATAGGAAGGAGGACAGCAAATACCTACTACAGTCATGGGGCACCGGGGCGTGCTGGTCCAGGCGTCTGTAGAGGACTTAGACATTCTCTTTGGAGTGCGGCTTATTCTTGTGTTTCCATTTTGCACTGGAACACTGTTTGCAGCCTCAGTTCTCATTGGCAGGTTGTGCACTGGGTTTTATCCCAGAGCCTTGAGGGTGGGAGCTGTGCACACATGTGTGTGCAGAAAACCGTGCTGGAGAGGAGGGCGTGGGCAGAGCCATCTTGCAGGGACCAACATGGGGAAAGCATTTTCACACGACGGTTTATCTTTCCTTAGCTGATATATTTTTTAATTTTTAATTTTGAAGATTCACAGGAGGTTGGAAAGCTGGCACAGGTCCTGGTACCCTCCCCAGTTTCCCCATGGTTGTGTCGTGTGTAGTATAGGACAATACCAAAACCAAGAAGAGGACACTGGCGCGGGTGCCCGCCACGTGCACGTCCTCACACCTGGAGGTCCATGCAGGCCAGACATGGCACCGCTCCTTCACCCCAAGACCTCCCTCTATCCCCTTTGAGGCACAGCCACCTCCTCCTGCCGTCCCCAACTCCGGCAATCACCAGCCTGTTCTCCATTGCTATGATTTTTGTCATTTTGAGGATTTTATATCAGTAGGATCATACTGTATGTGACCTTCCAAGACGTTGCTTTTTTTCACCCAACGTAACATTCTTGGGCTCCACCCAGCTTGCTGTGCTGCCTCCTTTTTCCTGCTGAGGGCTAGCCCGTGGTACGGGTGCACCAGTTTAACTGTTCACCATGATCCCCACACCATGTTTTCATAGATATATACAAGATTATACCTTAGCTCATTTTTAATTGTGTGGTGAGTATATAATTTTAAATTTCCAATAGATCCCATAGTAGCAGCTGGTATTGAATGCTTTGCAGTATCCCATGAGGGCAGTGACATCACCGTCACCCCTGTGTCACCACTGGAACCGGAGGTACAGAGGGGTGAGGTGACTCGCACATAAGGGGGACAGGGAGTCACACCCGAGCGTCAGCCTCAGCACTTCTGCTCCCCACACACAGCTGCCTTCACATCAGTGCAACGAGGCCACAACATCTTTTCAGCTTCATGGAATGGCGTCCAGAATAGCCCCCACCTCAGCACATTGGCTTAAACGCGTTCTCTTACATCAGTTCATGCCATGTTTTGCCCATCCATCCTTAGTGGGACCAACGGGACTGGCTCACTCATCCAAGCAGTGCCACCAAGGCGAGTTTAACAGGCGCAGAAAATTGGTCTGGTCCCAGCTCCGTGTCCCTTCATACCTGATCATCCCCTCCTGGGTGCCTGGTGACCTTGGGCAGCTTCCCGAGGGAGCACCCAGCCCTTCTTCTTTGGGGCCTGGACTTCCCTTGGTAGCGGTTACCCTGGGCTTTCCTCTGTGTCAGGTACCTTGTTGGATGAACCAGCTGTGTGGAGGTGATAATGATGGCATTCGACAGGGCCTCCCAGAGAGGAAGCCCCTGGGCGAGTGGGCCTCTTCTACCCAGGAGTCGGGTTCAGCTCTGTCTCCAGCTCTTCCAGGGCCTAGTTCTCAGAACAGAGCAGATGGTGGGTATCTAGCTGTGTTCAAATCCTAAGTTAGCAGTTTCTGTTTGTGGATCTTATGAACCTGAAGATCATAACATTCAACAACATCAAGTAGGTGACCTCAGAGATCAAAGAGTCAATTTATGGGTGAGGAATTGGAGTACAGCAGGGTCGGTGGACAGCTCAGGTTGATGACACTCTGGAACTTTCTGGCACCTTTTTTATACTGTACAACATGGAGCTGAGTCCAGCCAGGACAGCCCGTGGTACCAGCAGAGGGTGTCCAGGTTCCTGTGTCTTGAACAAAGAATTGGACAAAATGCACAAAGAAAGCAAGGAAAGAATGAAGCAATGAAAGCAGAGATTTATCAAAAATCAAAGTACATTCCACAGGGTGGGAGTGCACCTGAGCAAGCAGCTCAAGAGCCTGGTTACAGAATTTTCTGGGGTTTAAATACCCTCTAAAGATTTCCCATTGGTTACTTGGTGTACACCCTATGTAAATGAAGTAGTGGCCCACAATCAGTCTGATTGGTTGTGGGAGGGGACCAATCAGAGGCTGAAGCGAAGTTATAAAGTTACACCCTATGCAAACTTCTGATTGATTGCAGAAAGTGACCAATCAGAAGCTGAAGTGAAGTTACAAAGTTATACTCTTATGCACATGAAGACTTGGCCTGAGACCAGACTGGTTGTGAGAGGGGACCAATCAGAGGTGCTTTCAGTTTTTCATCTGTATGCAGGAAAGGGGAGTAGCCTCTGGTCTTTTTGTTACTTGGGAGTGCAAAGTTAGGGTTTTCCTTTTGATTTAGGTCTAGGAAGTCAGCGCGAATTGGCCTTAGGGTCCCTGTCTCCAGACATTGCTCTCCTGCCTCACCTGTGTTATCTTATCCCATGTGAGAGGACTCCTCCCTGAAGGACCCCTAGCACTTCTCTGCAGGATGGACCTTGTGAGCAGCTGAGGAATGAGGATCATGAGTCTGGAAAAGGCTCTGTTACCTTTTTAAAACCATGTGAAGTGAGGAAATACTGACACACAGCAGTGTTTGGCTGCCAGAGTTGTCAGCCTCCATTTCTGCTTGCCATACGTGTTCGTTTGTCACGTGTACAGACTTCCATTTCATCAAACTGCTCTTCCAATGACAATGACTTTTATTTTTTTTTTTAAATATGAGATTAACTTGTTTCTCTTCCTCTGGAGCAGGAGCTACATCACTAAAATGTTAATGGGTGATCATGGGAATGGCCAAGGAGCATTGATTTCTTAATGGGATCTGCACAGGGGAGCACCCAGGCCTTCTGAGAGGACCAGCTCTGCCCAGCACTGAGTGCCTGTGGGGAGACATGTTCTCACTGGCATTTGGTTCATTTATGTTCTAAAATGAGTTTAGACACAATTGTTGTCATGAATAACATGCAAAATAGTGTGTATTGGGCTGCAAATACAGACATACTAAGTATCAGTTAGTAAAAGAATGTTTAAAAGTTTGCGTGTAATCTTTTGTTATTGGAGGGACACGTTGAGACTTCATTGAAGCATTTTCCACGTTGTGATCAAAACTGGAATTTGCTCTCTCTAATAATCCTTAAAAAACAAGAGATGGTGCAGGACCAAGGTGCTGTGCCCACTCGTGTTCGTTTACTTAGCCTGAACACCAGCGGGGTTACCAGGTCCTATTCTGGGGCAGGGAAAGGCTGGATCAGATACAGCCCTGCCTTTAAGGCACTCACTGCCTGGAAGTGGGTGGGTGGCAAGGCCCACTGCTCACCAGTCACCATCAGGACCTCTGGGATAGGCTGTGCTAGGCTAGGAACTGTTGAACAGCCAGCTCTCCGAGGAAAGGGTGGTCATGTAAATTTCACTTATAAAAAGGATGTGTAGTACATAATTTAAAATAATAATAGGCTGGGCACGGTGGTTCATGCCTGTAATCTTAGCATTTTGGGAGGCCGAAGTGGGTAGATCACCTGAGGTCAGGAGTTCAAGACCAGCCTGGCCAACATGCTGAAACCCCATATTACTTAAACTACAAAAAGTTAGCCGGGAGTGGTGGTGTATGCCTGTAATCCCAGCTACTCAGGAGGCTGAGGCAGGAGAATCGCTTGAATCCAGGAAGTGGAGGTTGTAGTGAGCCGAGATCGCGCCACTGCACTCCAGCCTGGTCAACAAGAGTCAAACTCTGTCTCAAAAAAATAAAATAAAAATATGTTCAGTACTCTTTAATGCAATTTCTGTAGAGCCAGCTGCTGATCACAGATGCTTTTGTTCACTTGAGCCGCACTCAAGTCCATGGCCATGCTGTGGCTGCACTGATGAAAGAGCTCAGTTCTGACATGAATGTTAATGGATATTTTCACTTACAATGAGTAAAGCAAAGTGAGAAAGCGAATGTTGGAATGTCCTCTTTCCTTCAGTGATGTGAGACTTTGCTGACCTGGATTAAGTGTATGAATACTCAACAGTGTTTCCTTAAGTAATTATGTGATTCACAATGTGGAAGCGACAGGCAGGACTACTTGTGAGTGTGATCTGCATTGTCAAGATTTCCTCATCACCATCCTAGGTCTTGGACCAAGGGTTGGCAAGCTATGGTCAACAGGCCAGATCCTGTTTTGGTACAGCCTGCAATCTAAGAGTGGTTCTTACATGTTTAAAGGTATTTAAAAAAAAATAAACAGGAAAATAATATTTTGTAATATATAAAAAAATTATATGAGATTCAAAATTGTGTCCATAAGTGAGATTGTATTGGAACACAGCCAAGTTCATTCATTTATATATTGCTTTTTTGCCACAGTGGCTAAGCCGAGTAGCTGTGACAGAGATCATATGGCCCACAAAGCCTAAAATGTTTACTGCGTAGCTATTTATGGAAAATGTTGCTGATCCCTAATCTAGACAATCAATAAAACAATAACGTGTGCCTTGATTTGTCACATTTGCTCATTTCCATGGCAAAATACCATGACTGTTAACCAGCCACTAAAGTGAGACATGAGTGTGGAGCTGGGCAGAGGCTGTGGCAGTTCCCATCGAGTAGTATTCTTACCAGAAAGGGGTCTGATCCAAACCCCAAGAGAAGGTTCTTGGATCTTATGCAAGAAAGAATTGGAGGCAAATTTATAGATTAAGGTGAAAGCAAGTTTATTAGAGAAGTAAAGAAACAAAAGAATGGCTACTCCATAGGCAGAGCAGTAGCCTGAGCCCTGGTTGGCAATTTCTATGATTATTTCTTGATTATATGCTAAACAAGGTGTGGATTATTAATGAGTTTTCCTGGAAAGGGGTGGGCAATTCCTGGAACTGAGGGTTCACCCCCTTTTTAGACCATATAGGGTAACTTCTGGACATTGCCATGGCATTTGTAAACTGTCATGGCACTGGTGGGAGTGTAGGAGTGAGGACGAACAAAGGTCACTTTCGTGGCCATCATGGCTTTGGTGGGATTTAGCCAGCTTCTTTACTGCAACTTGTAATCAGCAAGGTCTTTATGACTTGTATTTTGTGCGGACCTCCTGTCTCATCCTGTGACTAAGAATGTCACGCAGCAGGTCTCAGCCTAATTTTACCCAGCCCGTATTCAAGATGGAATCGCTCTGAGTCAAATGCCTCTGACAGTATTTCTACCCCCAGACAGAATGGATTTTAATAACCTCAAAGGTGTAGATAACAGTGAAATCAGTAGGAAGTGATAAGGGCTGCATATTTATTGCCCTTATTTTTAATATGTTTAACCATAAGTTTATATAATTTACTTTTTAATAATGAGTACGCTACCAGCATTCCAGAAAATTTAACAGCCCTATGAGCTGGTTTTAGGGCATCTGTAGCTGGGTGGAGGGGAGGCTCCTTCACCTGGGACTCCCAGGAAGAAGGATTTCCTGACTGGTATATTTAGGGATGAGGCAGGGTTGCCAGGGAAATAAGAGGTAAGACTTCTCTGCAGAGGAGAGAGCAGTCAGGGTCACAGGGGGAAAGAGGAGCACAGGGTCAGGAGCCAGGAGCATTGTGATGGGGGCTGGGAGGCTGCTGGGTACACCCTGCACTGCAGCCTTGAGTAAAAACACAAAAAAGACTGTGGCTAGTGTGTATTCAAAACCAACATTTTTTCCTCTTTGCTTTAACATAAGAAAAGACACAGCCTTATTTTGCCCATCCCCTATTCAAGATGGAGTTGCTCTGGTTCAGAGGCCTCTGACATTTTGTTAGGGCTGGTGGACAAAGAGTAACTTCAGTATAAGTTACAACTGCTCTACCCAGTGTTGCTGCAACTGAAGAAAGGTTTTCACAGGGGAAGTGAGAGCTCTGCCCCGATACTGTCATTTACTGAGGGCTTCACACAGAAAGCCCAGGGAAGGGCAGGGGTCTCCTCCTCATGAGACCCAGTATGTGGAGGGAACTGCAGGGAAAGGACCCCAGAGTGGCCCAGCCATCCTTGCTCCAAAGAACAGCACTCCTATTGTTCTCTAAGGTACTCAGGTGTGGAAGTCATATGGCTTCCTTACTTCAGGATACAAAACTGGTAGTCGAACAAATCTACCATGGCAAATCCAAACCAGTACAGTGGAAGGCCTGGAGGCGGCCAAGGGAGACCCCCAAAGCCGCTTGGTCCCAGCGTCCTCTCTGGTCACTGCTGGCTGTCAGCATGGTGGCTGGCATGGGCCACCTTGGTCAGATCGGGCTCAGGTGGAACTTCCTTTGCCTTCTTTGTTCCCCTTTGGTACCTGAGGGGCATGCCATGGAGGGTGTAGCCCTAGCAGGTTGTGAGGATGTCAACAGAGCCACCTGTACATCAGCAGTTACTTCCTGGGCTGGACTTCCAGGTGTAAGCAGACAGCTCCCAGCCTTCAGAGAGAACCACAAAGCTTCAGGAACAGAAATCCCGTCACACCCTCTTGGGGACCTGGTCACTGTATAAAACACCATGTAAATATTGCTCTATTCTAATACACGTTTTGTTTTCATTACTAAACACGTTCATGTTTCTGAAATAGAGGCAGCCCTTGAATTTTTTTGTTTTTAACGGACCATGACATGGCCCAAGGCACCCTAGCATGGGAAAAATATGACAAGCATTCTATGTTTTTAATAATACTACATTAAGCTTTCAAAAGCTAGTGGCAAAAATGTGTAGACATATGGCATATGTATTACTACACCCTCTCCTATTTTGGAAGTTTTTTTTTTTTTTAAAGAAAAAAAAGGATTAAGGGACTCATAGTTTATGTATATTGAGATCAGCAAACCCTAAAAGTAAATTCAGCTGTTACATCTTAGTGAACTTATTTTTCAATATTATTGTCGTTTGTGTTTTAAAATTTAGTACAGTTACAATGTAGTATTATTTTCAACATAGGAAGCAAAAGTGTTGTCTATGGACAAATTATTATGAGGATGCAGAGAAGTAAACTCCTTTATTTGCTTAAAATCTTTGTTTTTTTTTTCTAATAGACTAGAATTAAGATGAAAAAAATTAACTTTTAGCTCTTGAGAGTTATTAAATAATTAGTTTACTTTGTGAGTGCTAAGTCAAAGCAAATGAGGGACAGGGTGGCAGATCTGGAGTCTGGGGAGGGGCACCATTGAACTCATGCACATTGAGGACTTCCTTGGGCCGGGCCCAGAGCTGGGCATTTCGCTTCATCATTTCTGTTTTGATTTGAAAGAGGCAGTCAGGGAGAAACTGCAAGGAAGGAAATACTCCCTGGGTTTTCCTCAGGCCAGTCCAATGCAGACCGGAAGCAGGGCATACAGAACCAAATGAGGTGATTTCTTTCCCACACAGCCCTGTCAAGCTCAGCTGTGAAGAGGCAAGACCGTTGACCCCCTGAGTCCCTGCTAGAGAGGGAGGGCAGTGGAGGATGGAGACAGGGCAGAGGTGGGTTTAGGACACTGACCCTGCTGCATTCATCGCAGACATGCCTTGTTTTTCGAGTGCATCGTGTACCAGATGCCTTGACCACATTATTTTATATACTACGCATTGCACCTGGGAAGTAGGTATTCCCATTCCCCTTTACAGGTGAGGAATGTGAGCTGCAGAGGGACAGCTGGGAAGTAGCAGACCCAGGATTTCAACCCAAGCCCCTCCCCGTTAGCGCCCAGGCTCTTTCCCAAGGCACTACCCTAAATTTCATCTCAAGCCAGGGACTTTGAGTTTGGTTCTGGCTGGTGAGAACACCAAGCAATAAAAACTGTAAGTTGCCAGTCATGAGCTGTTTCATTCAGAAGGGGACGGATCCCTAAGTTTTCTTAAAGTCTCCTTCACCAGGAGTGAATGGGTGCACCCTCCTGCTGAGCCCCAAGCCTCTTCCTCATGGCCCAGAGCCCTGCCCTGTCCTCTCTGTGAGGCCTTCCTGCATCTCCCCTGGAAAAATTATCTCTTCCTCTGCATGGCTCATAAGATTTCTCATTTCTGCCCAGTGCCTGTTGCACTGTAACCTCCACCTCTGAATCCCCCTCTATGTTTTAAGTCATTTGCAAACAGGAACTGGGTTTTCCCATTTCTTAGATCTTCCCAGCACTCCTTGTGAGGGCTCTGGGCCTCAGTTTTCTGTCTGTTAAGTGGGATGACCGTTCCTGGCTAGATTGCCGTCAAAGGCCTGGTATGTTGGTACATTTGAGTGTTGGTCAGCGTTAGTTTCCTTCCACTGGAGGACACACTGAGTGAGCCCAGGCCCCTGCTTATGTAAAAGGGGAAGGGTTTATTTGAAAACATAATTTTTTTTTTCAAGGGGATGTCGGGGTTTCTGTTAAGTTTTTCTCGTTTGTTTAGCCAAGCTGAAGTGTTCTGCCTTGGCGGGGAGTAGAAGGTGGACTGTGTGAATGGTGGGGGCCCTCTCGGCCCAGGAAGAGTGCAGGAGGGTTGGGTAGTCAGCTGGAAAAGTGGCCTGTGTTTTTGCTGAGGCTAGACAGTCAGGGCCTCCCATGATGGGCCAAGCTCACCGCCTGACTTACAGTGTTTGTTGTGCTTTTGTGTTCTTTATCTTAAAAAGGCCTCTCAGACTGTTAACTTCAGGCCCCTCCAAACCAGCACCTGCCCCGTGGTGCAGGGTTTTGTCCAGCCAGTGGAAAGCCGTGGGTGGTGGGCAAAGGGAAGCCTTCTCAAGGTCAGGGGTGTCCGCATCTGTTTCCGGTGCTTGGTTTCAGGCTGAGGTGATATAATTGCTCTCTGGAAATCACGCACTTGCAGCAAAAGTTCTGGATATAAAAGTTCTGCAATAAAAACTCCCACCACAGTTTTGTACCTGGTTGTTCAAGGCGACTGAGGGTTAAAGGAAGGGCCCAAGAGGTTCTTGGACTTAGGAAGAGATGCAGGGTGGCTGCACTTGCTTAGCCACATCACACAGTCCGTTCAGATCCCTGCCCTGTCACCTGTCACAGCGCAGCAGACCTAACACTGGATTCCCTCAATCCAATCAAGAAACACTGGGTACATCAAAGAATCGCCCGTCCTCCAAATCTGGGGGCCACGATATAAAACTGAGAGGGGTTAACTTGGAGAATTGTGGTGTTAGGGCGCATACGAAGACAGTGTGTTTCTTCGTGGGCTGTCCACAGGTTGGGCTGCTTGACTTCAGAGCATGGTGGAGATTGGAAGTGCAGATTAGTGGAGGAGGAAATGCCAGGCTGAGGCTGGAGACATCCATAGGAACAGGCATGTGAGGTCTGCAGACTGTCCCTCAGGACCCCCAGAGACAGGCTGTGGAGGGAACAGAACTTTTGGAGTGGAATAGCCTCAGAGATAAAGTCTTCTCTTTCTCCCTCCATCCTTTTCTCCCTCTCTTCTCTCTCCCTCCCTCAGCTCCTCTAGTGCTCTTTCTCTCTGTCTCTCTCTTTCCAAAGGTAACTGAGGTTCAGGTGGCCCCAGACCAATCAGTAAACCCAAGCAACGTGTTCCACAGCATGTGCCCTGGTCGAGTCCAGCCTGCTGTCCAGCCCTGGCCCTTCAGTCAGGGTTCTGTGTTCTGAACTTTCTTTTCTTTTTCTTTCTTTTTCTTTTTTGAAACAGGGCGTTGATCTGTCACCCAGGCTAGAGTGGAGTGGTGCCATCTCTGCTCACTTCATCCTCCACCTCCTGGGCCCAAGCAGTTCTTCCACCTCAGCCACCAGAATAGTTGGGGCTACAGGCACACACCAAAACGCCCAGCTTTTTGTATTTTTCGTAGAGAGGGGGTTTTGCTGTGTTGCCCAGGCTGGTCTCGAACTCCTAAGCTCAAGTGATTTGCCTGCCTAGGCCTCCCAGAGTGCTGGGATTACAGGCGTGAGTCACTGCGCTGGGCCTTTTTGGAACTCTTGATGCTGGTGTTATTTGGGAAGTGGGCGAGCCCGATGCCAGGTCTGGCCTTGCCGGGCAGGGCTGTGCCCAAGGGTGGGTGGCCACAGGTCTAACAGTGGACAAGAAGTGCCCGGAGGCCACATGGTTGCTCAGCAGTGCCTGTCAGAGCCACTCAGCTCAGGTTTCGCCAGCCCAGGGATCCTCTGGGAGGCCCAGTCTCTATTTTGAGAAACAGTTCACGATGAGGTGATCAAGTGTCATATTTTCAACGGAGAATTAAAGGTACCCAACACTTAGCTCTTAGCTCAGAAAACACCAGTATCAAAACAGGCTGGCTCTGGGCCTCTATTTCTGCATATTTTCACATCCCCTTCTTTTCTGCTTTTCTTACTGGAAAGTATCTTTCAGTATAGAATAATTCATCCTAAATAAAATACTTTTGCCATTTATTTTAAGCAGTGAAACTTCTACTTATTAACAGAGGCAGAAATAAGATTGTAAGGTGATTACATTTGAGGTAATAACACAGTCTGGTTGTTTTTGTAGCAAATATGCCCAAGTTTGTTAGTGGGATTGCAACGAAGTAGTCAAAAACAAGGCCTGGAAATCAGGCTCTCTCCATTAGACACTGGCATGTGCACATCCTGAAAACGTCTGTTTCCCTGAACTGTGGTGTCATGTGAGTCTGTGGCCCCAAGTGAAGGGAGTTGGGTTCATTTTCCTGAGAAATTCTCACCGCTCTGTTGAGTTCCAATCAGTTATGCGCTGTGTGGAGAGCAGGCTAGTCAGATTTCACTGCTTTTCAGTTATTGACAAAAGTACATAGAAAAGGACGAGGCTTATCAGCAGGTGGCAGAGATGCCTTTCAGAGCACACGGCCTCCTGTCTCACGTCTTGCTCTGCAGTTTTTGTCTTAGGATTTCCACTCGGTTTGGTTCTCTTTGCTACACTTTGCTGGAAGGAACTCAGTACAGCTCTGCTCCTTTTTTTTCCCCCCACTGAAGGAAAAAACAAACATTTTGCCTTGGTGAAGGCAAATCACCATCCTTAATATGTTCTTGCTTTCTAGGTCTGGCATTTCTGTTCTGTTAACATTTCTTGCCCCTTGCCGGTTCTGTGAGTTGAATCCAGAAGAAAACTGTCGGTTTTGCCATGGGTCTTCTGAGCGGAAGGCAGCGCTGATTTGGCCAGCCTGTCTCTGCAGATGCTCATGGAAAACCAAGGTGTTTTCTGTCACTATGCATAATTAGATGCCTGTTATGCCCCAAATACATGATGAAGCCATTAAATAATTTTTAAAATTAATATTTGTAAAAATTCATTCTGACATATTCAAGTGCTTAATGGCTGTTTGTATTTATTTTCTCTTATACCTCTTGTGGACTATTTGTCATTTCCATGGTTATGTGTGGTCAAATTTACTCCTGGTCACTTGCATAGTTATCTATGATTTAATGCCTTAATCGTTAAACTCACACACCGCGTCTCTGGTACTTTTCATGCGATGTGGATGTTCATGGCCAAACGGCCCAGGAAGAAATTGAATAAATGTTCAGGAGAAAGTCATAAAAATATCTGATTGCTCTTTCTTTCTTTTCTTTTTTTTTTTTTTTTTTGTGATGGGGTCTCACATCCAGGCTGGAGTGTAGTGGCGCGATCTTGGCTCACTGCAACCTCCGTCTCCCAGGTTCAAGCAATTCTTCTGCCTCAGCCTCCCAAGTATCTGGGACTACAGATGCCTGCCACCACGCCTGGCTAATTTTTTGTATTTTTAGTAGAGGCAGGGTTTCACTGTGTTAGCCAGGATGGTCTTGATCTCCTGATCTTGTGATCCGCCCACCTTGGCCTCCCAAAGTACTGGGATTACAGGTGTGAGCCACCATGCCTGGCCCTGATTGTTATTTCTTAAGAAAATAAGAATCCCCCTGCTGGCCGAATCTTAATGTAGAGATGCACTGATGGGGGCCTGTCCATGGCTCTGCTTTCTAGGTCATCAGTGTGGCTCCATTTTCACCCCTTCCAGAGCCCACAGCCAGATGGGTCGTGGGAACTCTCAACTCTGCCCTCCCCTCATGGTCCCCCAGAAAAGGCAAAAGGAAGAAACTGATATTGTATGGTGATTCTGTGCTTTTCCTTTTTTATTATTTTCTTCTTCCTTTTTTGGGGGGATGAGGGGAGAGTTCCATTTTTGACTAAGAAAATAATGATGATGAAGAAGGTGACCATGTGTAGTGGTTTGTGGAATGGATTAGACTCAACAGATTGTAGTCATTCTCTCCTGATTCTCTATCTGGGATGGTATCTCGGCAGCCCATAGCACTCAGCTCTGCATCGTCTACCAGAACGATCCTGTTTCTCAGAGGTTAGGAAGTTCAGCCTCTTTTGAATGACAGCGTCAATCCCACATCCAGCTGAAGCTCTCCCCTTCCCACCCTCCACTGCACTCAGGTCCGAACATGGCAGGAGCTCAGGCCTGGGTGCCTGTGGTCAGACTTCGGTCCCGTCCCCCTGGGGTGCTCCTTCCATGGCTGGGTGGGGATGAGGGGCAGGGTCTCTTCTTTGCTGGTGGTCAGCATACCTTCTGGTGCTACAGGTCTGGTGCCACGGGCTCTTGTGGGGTTTATCTGTGGGTGTGTGGGGGTCCCACCCTTAGCTTCTGCCCTGTGAGCCCACAGCCCCTCCTGGCTCGGCCCACCCTGCACCCAGCCCTCTGGTTCAGGCTCCTTCTAAGTCCTCTTGGGTCACCTGAGCCCTGCAGCAGCCACCTGCTTCCAGGCACCACCTTCTGACCTCTCTGTCGCATGCTGCTGTGGACAGCCCTGGCCAGCCACCCTCTGGCTCTCCTTAGGACACAGGCATTTATTTCAAGCTTCTGCACTTCCTCGATCCAGAGACTCACATCACAGTGCTCCCGGGAAGCTTCAGATCTGCGGTTCTGCAGCACCATGTCTGTGGCCCTTGACCCAGCCCTGCATATGGCTCCCCAGGAACCCCTGCTTGGTTTGGTAGAGGATGGAGAGGCACCAGGTGAGGGGAGGAGGCCACTGTGATGTCCTTACTAGACAGACCTGCTGGCCATGGAGACACTTCTTCTTTTTGCTGATCTTTCATCTTCTCTTTAGCATGTTAGAGGGGGAAGGGAAGCACACTAGGGTTTCCTCTGCACTAGAGCAAATAGGTAAGAAAAGAAGGGTTTGATTCCACACTGGGTTACAATACTTACACTAACTGAAGGCTTAGATCCCAGCCACCGTGGTATGGGTTTTACAAGAACGAAATCACTTAATTTTTGCCTAATCTTATGGAGAAGGTGTAGTTATCCCAAATACAACCCAAAGGAAGTTAAATACATTGTGTTAGTTCACTCACTAGTTAGTGGTGGTGCTAAGATTTGAACCCAGGCAGTGTTAACCCCTCTCCCAGTCACTTCCCTAAGGTCCTCTCTCCCATAGTACCCCTTTGATCTCCACCGCCATTATGGGACACTTTTAGAGTCAAGTCTTGTGTGACTTCCTCTTTTGTGACTTTACTCCATTCATTCACTCACTGAAGGCTGGTGAGGGTTGATGGAGAAAGGATGACAGGGGATCTGCCCCACGTGCAGAAACACCAGGGTTCAAGTAACCACGATGTGGGCGATGAGGGGTGCGGCGGAAACAGCCTTGAAGTTCGAGGCAGATCAGACAGAAGAGTTTGGGCTTCATCCAGTGGGCAGTGGGACCACTAACGTGTTTGCATTAGGAAGAATGGCCAGATGGAGCCATCCCTAAAGAATATTCATCTTCAGTGTGTGGAAATGCGACTCAAGAAGGGGAGGCAGGCGATGCAGGAGATTCCTTCAGAGTCCACTGTAAGAGTCTGGGGGAGAGAAGACAACGCCCTGAGCAGTAGTGGAGCAGGGGTGGTGGGAAGGGGCCAGCAGGAAGTCAGATAGAATCCCATGTGCGGGGAAAGGAGCAACAGTGGAGCAGGAATGGGGAAAAGGAGGGGCTGGGTTTGAGCCTTGGCAGAGCTGGAATCACTTGGCAGTCTTTGGCCTCAGGAGGAAGAAGAGATGGAGATGACAATGAGGTAGAAACCTTGGCACATAATGAAACCATGACTGAAACGGAGAGGCAGGAGAGGCAGTGGTGCCCCGGAGAGCTCTTCATTGGGTGTCGTTAGGCCTAGAAACCAGCAGACTGGTACAGTCTCCTCAGGTTGTGGCAGCGAGGTGGCAGTGTGCTGCAGGTGTCCACGTAGGAGAGAAGCTTGGAGGAGGTGTGTGTCTGATGCGGGCAGCTGGGGGCACACTCCTTGCTTCTCAGGGCTGTGCTGGCCTGGCCATGCCTCCTCCCTGGTTGGGGAGGTAGGTCAACCAGAGCTCTGGGGGCTGCCAGTCAGGGACACGGTTAAATTCAGGTGATACTGCAGCCTGCACAGATAAGGCTGCGGGGGCTAAAGGTGGGGGTGTGATCTGTAGGCATGGCCAGATCCCTCCATCCCCAAACCTATGTGCCCTTGCTGGGACCTTTGGGCCCTTGCTTGGACAGGAGCTGAGAGCCCGTCAAGCTCACGGCGTATCCATCTGCACATGTTGAGCAGTTTGGCTGTGTCTTTGTAGTCCTGTGACAATGGTTGGTAGAAACCAAATACGGCTTTCAAGCTTGAAAATCCACACTGCCACATAAGGACTGGCTGCAAGAAAGCAATGAGCTTCTGGTTGCATAGTTTTGGGGGATAAGAGAAGAAAAAAATCAAAACTCCTTTAGGAAAAGAACGTACTAAATCATGCCTGAGAGGTGGCAAGAATTGCTTTATACAAATTCAGCAAATGCTGAGGTTGGTCAGCTAAGGTACAGAGCTGACTTGTCTCTCCAGGAATAATTAGGCTTTCTCCTGAAGGGATCACCTGGGCTGCCTGCCCTGGAAAGCTCCAAGAAGGTGGTGGACGAATGCACCTTGGGAAAAGGAAGTAAGGTTGCTGCCAGGCATCCCGATGAAAGGCGAGCTCTGCCCTTCCTCCCTCACAACTCTCGCAGTCTCATTCTCATTTTCCAGGCCTGGAGGGTTTGTGAACAAGTGAACCAAGACAATTCACTCACTGTCTTTCTGCAAAATGACTTGAGATTTCCGTTGCTGGGAGTACAGGCGCCGGCACCACAGGCTTGTTTGGGGAAAAGCTGCATCAGGTGGCACATTTATGAATAAGTCACTAGTTAGATTGGATCAGATGCCTCTGCTATTTCTCAGGGCACTGCTTCACTCTGCACTCCTCGTCCAGGGAAGCCCAAGGAGCGGTTTCTGTCCGTTAGCTCCTGGAACGGCATTGGCTGTGCGGTAGAAAGTGCTTTGTGCTCCTTTTAGGGGGCAAAGCAAACCCAGTCCAGGCAAAGGCAGGGGACAGCTTGGGATGTATGCAAACGTTGCATGGTGGTTTGGGAATCAGTAAGTTTTCTCTGATTTATTCCATTTCATTTGTTAAGAATGTTCAAACTTCAGTAAACTAGCACTGCTTTTTTGTTTTTTTGTTTTTTTTTTGAAGGAGATATCCTTTTTCTATAATATTGAACAATGTAGCAACTCAGGGTTTTATCTGAAACTTGGAGCAGGGGTTGCTCTGCTCAGCATGAGCGTGGAGTATTTGCCGATAGTTAAGTGATCCTCACCGACAGGCTCTTTCTTCACTTGCTGGGAGTTGAGTAATAGCTGTGGGACTGGACTCTCAAATGTTCCTCTTTGAATATTTGCTTGATGTGTTGTGAGATATCAGCGTTCCCATATCTACAGGCCCTGGAGTTTAGTTCGATGAGTGTTATGGATATGTTTTGTTATTATGTCTTAGAGAATCCTATCTAGAAAGCTAATCTTTTTATGTTGAATTGCTGAAAGCTTCCCCCACCCCCAGGTCAAAACTGTGAAATTCTATTGTGTAGGATTTCTTAGGCAGTTATGAATGCATTTGCTGCATAAATGAGCTTTTATTAGGCATTTTGGGAGCCAGCTTCTACTCTACCTTCGCAGAGACAAGAGGCTTGCTTCCTTTTTTTTTTAATCTGAAAGAATAAGTGTGCTAATAATAATAGTAAAAAAATTTGTAATTACCACCAGTCATTGAGTGCTACCCGTGTCTCGGTGCCATACCAGAAACTTTACAGGAGTCATCTCATTTAATCCTCTCATTTACTCAGCTGATAAAAGCTGAAATCTCTCTCTGTTCAGCTCTTGGGGAAACTGAGGCCTACAGATTACAGGAGCTTATCTGGGGGAGATGCACAGCCTGGCCACGTCGTGGCTGGATTTGACCTGATGTTTTTCCAGCTCTAGAGCATGTAACCAGAATGCGGTGGATGGTGTGCAGCTGTGGAGTGTCCTAGGGCAGACTTTCAACAGACAGTGCCTTTGTGTGCCCTGAAATGTGGCGTTTTGATGGGTAAAGTTGTTTCTCCCTGGCTTATTGCACCAGTGTGATATTTATTGTTTTTATGCCACAATTCTGCAGGCTGTAGTGTGATTGTTTCATAGACACATATTTCAGCCCTTACTTATCTGGATCTTCTATTGACTGTTTTTCTGGCTTTCCGTTTTGTTTGCAGGGGCCAAGACAGTAGGGAAAGCTTTGATGGGATTTTCCTCTGATAGCTCTTCTCCTCTATTAGAAGGAATTCTTGTCTTCACAGGAACATTGCCCTGAGCTTGGGAGGTGCCGAGCTCCAAGAGAAGGTACTACATGGATTCTTAATCTGGAGTCCCTGGTCATCAGGGTGGTTTGCAGAAATAATGTACAAGGAAGAGGCTTAGGAGTCTGAGACTCAGGGGCATGTGGCAGTTTAAAAAGAGCAGGGTCTCTGCACAAGTCTAAGGAAGTCATCAGAGCTGGGACCTTGCCCAGCTCCTCCTAGGCACACCCATAGCAGGTGCTCCTGGCTGGTGGCATGCAGGCTGGAGTGCATCTTGCCTAGAAGAAGGTCCATGGCCTTCATCAGATACTCAAAGAAGTACCTGACCCTAAAGATATTCAGGGGTGCTTGAAACTAACCTGGGGCCTGTTCCAGCTCTGCCATCTACCTCGTGTCATGCCTGGGCATGTCCTTCCATCTCCCTGTGACTCCAGCTCTTCCTCTGTCTCCTGAGGCAGTTGAACACAGTCCCCATGTGTCCATCTGAGCCTCGTGGAACCTTAAGCACTGAAGGAAGTTCTTGGAGGCCCAACTCAGTTTGCAAATAAGGCTTGTCCAGACCCCACATCAGAGTAAAGGGGTCGTCTCTACAACTATGTGCTGGAAACCTTCACTGAAGAGTATTCTCTAACCTGACCCCTCATCAGCCGGCACTGCAGGGCACCGGCGTTCTAGTATGTGTCAACGAGTTCAGACATCCTAACATCAGTCTGCCAGGAACCCTGGTGCTTGTTTTCAAGAAGTAATTAAGGATGGAGGCAGTGGTGCAAAATGTGTAGGTGGTGTCCTAGGCTCAGAAAGACCTGGGCTAGAATTCCAGTCTTTTCCAGCTGTGTGATTGTGAGGTTACTTAACTGGTTGGATCCTCAGCCACCCCATCTGTAAAATGGGGAGAATACACTTGCATATGAAGTTGCCGGGGGTATTGAACATACACAGTGTGGCATGGTGGCTGGATCATGGCATGTTTAGAAAATGAGGGCTTAAATCAGATTAGTGTTGGACTCAGGGATGTGGGAGCTGATACAGGATGCGAGGATTCTTCATTCCCCTCTTTGGTAACCAGTTCTGCAGGCTGCGGTAGCACTCAGCTATCTTCTGGGCATCTTTCTGACTTTTTATTATTGCTAAGAAAACTGGCCACTGACTCGGCAGCTGAATACTCACTCACTCACTCACTCACTCACTCACTCACTCACACAGTGGTGACCGAATTCCTTCCCTGAGCCCAGCACTTCACTTACCAGCGATGAACAAGAAAGTCATGGTTCCTCTTCCCTTGGTAGAGGGAAGTCTACAACTGTGGCTGCAAATAAATAGCCAGACACAAACCAGGCACAGCTTATGTACCGCTTGTAAACAGGATGAGGCAAACATCCTATTGCTGAAGAATCTCATGGAGAGAGAATGGCAACTCCCTTCTGCCTGCAACATAAACAGACTCTCTTAGCCAGGAGAGCCGGGTGTGCCTGGTTTCTCTCTGAAATTCCCTTTAAGCACATGCGGTTTGCCAGCAGCCAGCCGGAGTAGCCAACATGGTAAACAGGCACCCATGGTGTAGACATGCCATTCAGGTCAGCTGGCCTCAGCATCACTGTGGATTTCCCAGTCCACTTTTCTTGGACAGTTAAGAAATTATTATACCTTCACGTCCACAGATGACATTTCCAACTGGAAAGATGGAAGAAACGTAAAGCATAGTGCTTTCGAACTCAGGGTCTGGGAAAGTACAGAGACGCATGAATTTTCCCTTTTCAGCATGTGGTCCCTGTCTACCTCAGCCTGACCAGCCTGGCTGGGCAGTGGCTGTCACCTTTAGAGTTAGGTTTTAATTCAGCTACCTGGGCCCCACACCTGCGATTCACATTCACTGCACCATGTCACCTAAGATCCTCTGACTTTCAGTGAGTGGATTTCAAGCCTTCTGCTGCATGTTGAAGAGCTCTCAGAATAAAAACCCAGCTGGGAGCTTCCAGCTGATGTGGGAATTAACAAGCGTCATCCTGAAACTTAGTAAATGTGTGATGGTTTTAAGCTAAAATCATTTGGAGCTATTGTTGATGACCTTGGAAATGGCAGAAATGTTTTCATGTATATATTTTTTCATTTTATAAACAGTTCCTGCCAGGGCACACCCAGGTTTTTCAACCTGGAGGGATCAAAGGAAACTTGAGTTGTGTGTGCTGTGATTCATTCCCTGCCGAGTCCTAAGGACTTGCCCTGCCTCCTACTGGAGGGGGTGAGAGGAAGGAAAGCTGGATTACCCAGCCTGCATGCACTGCCAGCCGGGAGCACCTGCCATGGGTGTGCCCAGCAGGAGCCGGGCAAGGTCCCAGCTCTGATGACCTCTTTAGACTTGTGCAGAAGGCCTGCTCTTTTTAAACTGCCACATACACCTGAGTCTCAGACTCAACCGCATGACATCTGCACAGATGTTTGAGAAAGGCATCCCCTGCTTGGTAAGCTAATGACTTTTCACATCTGAGTACAGATGTGGAGTCCCCACGTAAATAGCAGCCATTCTTTCCCAGGCTGAGCCACTCACAGGCAGAGGAAGCCAGGCATTTTCTGTTTTGTGCTGTGACTATGTTAGCTGCAGGATGGTGCTTGCGTTCAACAGAAGCCACACTGAAAGGCACGAAACAGACAATGGGGAACAAGCCTGGTCTAAGCCTGTGCAGGCCATCCACATGCACAGGCCATCCACACACACAGTCCACCCGCACTCACAGCCTGCCCACATGCATGGGCCGCCCCCGCACGCACGGGCTGCCCACACGCACAGGTCACCCCCACACACAGGCCATCCACGTGCAGGCGAATCACATGAGGTCAGGGGTAGCCTGACCAACATGGTGAAACCCCATCTCTACTAAAAATACCAAATTAGCCAGGTGTGGTGGCACATGCCTGTAATCCCAGCTACTTGGGAGGCTGAGGCAGGAGAATCACTTGAACCTGGGAGGCAGAGGTTACAGTGAGCCAAGATTGCGCCACTGCAGCCCAACCTGGGCAATAGAGTGAGACTCCATCTCAAAAAAAGAAAAAATAATAATAAAAAACCCAGACACCAGGTGTGCTGTCTGTCAGGTGTCCCTAGCCCGGGCATGCTGTTTTAGCATCTTCTCCTGTAATGTGCAGTACAGCATTTTTTTTTTTCCTTTTTCCCTTTGAGGACTTCTCCTCCTGCCCCAGGCTTTGTCTCTTTTTCTCATTTCTGAAATTTGTGCTCATCTTTAAGACTGTTCAAGGCCTCCTTGGCTATGGTGTTAGGGTGGACACCCCACTAATGAGGTCTACGCAGGTTTTTTCTCCCTCAGAAAGCTTGGCTCATTTGAAACATTTCTTGTTCTGCAATCTCTTTTTCATTCCTATCTCAGGCTTTTAGAAGTCCGCGGTGTTTCTTGTAGGCAGGAACTATGTATAATTTTCAGCGGTGTCAATATCATCATCATCAATAAGCATTTTTAAGTACGGTCATACGTAGCTTAATGATAGGGGCACACTCTGAGAAATGTATTCTTAAGGGATTTCATCCTTGGGTGAACATCACAGAATGTACCCAACACATACCTACATGGTACAGCCTACTACACACCTAGCTGTATGCTATAGCCTATTGTTCCTGGGCTGCAAACCTGTGCAGCATGTTACTGTGCTGAACACTGTAGGCAAGTGTAACACAATAGTAAGCATTTGTATGTCTCAACATATCTAACCATAGAAAAGGTATTACAGTCTTATGGGACTGTATATATGTGGTCCGTCAGTGACTGAAGCATTGTTATGTGGTAGATGACTGCACCCACAAATATGAACTACCTTATGCTACGTATTGAGAATACAAATGTCCTTGCTGCCTTCTAGAATTGTTAAATAATAATTGAATTGGTATTTAATGAATGCCTTAAAACTGGGCATATTTTAAGCTCCCCAAGTGCCTCCAGCCACAGTGCAGCCAACGTAGATATCACTGATCTCAGCTGTGTGTGCCCAGGCCTGGAGCACCCAGAAATGAGTTCTCTGACAACATTTTGAGCCATGTCTTTGAGAGAAGAACAAGTGAGGCAGAGAGTACAGTGAGGCCAAGGTGGTTGGGGGACTGGTTGGTATCCTGGAAACTGGAGCTGTAGGCCAGTTGCCAGAAGAGTGGAGGATATTGAAGAATGGTTCAGGTCTAGGGTTGGTGGAGATCTTCAGACTCTGGAAGTTTGGATGTGAGTTTACAGCCCTACAGGGCACAGATGTGTGACGTCACTGAGCCAACAGGTCCAGCGGTCAATAGGTCCAGATGGAAACACACAGCCATTTTTTACGTGAAGATGTCCAGGCTTCATCAAATTTTTTTTTCCCAAAAGCAGCCCAAAATTCATTTTGTTAGTGTGACATATTCCAATTTTTTAAATGTTGGCTAACTTTAATGTGTACACGTGCACACGCAGGCACATACACATACATGTACACACTAATGCACACAGCACTCTGCTGGGCAAACAAACCTCCCTGGGGCCCTTGCAGCCTGCTGGTTGCAGCTTAGGCGACAGCCAGTGGGCCCTGCCAGGCGTGTAAGCAGTGTGTGCCCCGAGCAAAGTCAGACCTGAGAAGACAACAGTCCTTGCAGGCTGCTCCTAGTCACACTGTGGAGGGAAGGGTGGAGTGTGTACCGTATGTGATTCACGTGACTCCACCTTTGTGTGTGCTGTAGAGATGAGGGCTTGGACCAGGGTGTTGACACTGGACGTGGGGAGGGAGGGTGGATGAAATTCTATTACAAGGGTGCCTCTGGGTAGTTGGGGACAGATTATTTGTTGGGGATAAGTGTGGGGCAGTCGAAACCTCTCTCACCTCTCTCCAGCCTCTCACTCCCATTGTGGTGCCGGCTAAATGAATAAATGAATAAATGCTGCTTCCTGTTTGAACTGGTGAGTTCTAAAGGAGTCCAAGCTAGCTAAATTGGAAAAGATACTCTTTTCCTAAAAATGAAAAACACTTTTTTTTTTTTCCCTGAAAGCACCTTTGGGAGGTAATGCTAATGGCTCAGAGCCTGGGCTTCTAGCCCTAGACCAAAGGGTGGTTAATGAAAGAATCCATAAGCTGTTTCTCTCTGTCTTGATTTTTTCCATCTCTGAAATGGTATGGAATCTCTTCTTTGTAATAATGACTGAATAACATAGTGGTTAAATTTCAGGCTTTGAAACCAAATTGTCTTCAGTTTGTCAGTTTTACCTCTCTGTGACTTTGGGAAGGTGTGCTCACACTTTCAGCTATAAAATAGGAGTATCAATAATACCTCCTTAAAGTGGTATACTGAGGAATTGAATAAATATTTAGTCCTTACAATGGTGCCATATATGTTGACTATTTTATTTTTATTTCTATAAATTGAAAGAAGTATATAATGGATAAGGATATAACAAAAATTATAAATATTGTAAGTGTAAGCCTTTTAATAAGAAAAAGAGAATTTTTACCTACTTATAGCAGAGAATGAGATCTGAATGTTATTTTATTTTTATTATTGAGACAGAGTTTCACTCTTGTTGCCCAGGCTGGGGTGCAGTGGTGCGATCTCGGCTCACTGCAACCTCTGCTTCCCGGGTTCAAGTGATTCTCCTGCCTCAGGCTCCCAACTGGCTGGGATTACAGGCATTTGCCACCACGCCTGGCTAATTTTTTGTGTTTTTAGTAGAGACAGAATTTCACCATGTTGGCCAGGCTGGTCTTGAGCTCCTGAGTCAGGCAGTCTGGCCGCCTTGGCCTCGCATAAGTGCTGGGACTACAGGCATGAGCCACCACACCTGGCCCCCAAATATTATTTTAATGACGTGAATGTGAGTAACTTTACATTAACCAGTGACGTGAATGTCAGTAAGTTTACAGCCTCATCTAATCATTTTTGCTGTCATTTTAAATGATGGCTTTCATTTTATAAGTAATACTTTTACAAATGATGCTATAGAACAATTAGGAAATGTGTACAAATAAAAATAGCAAAACGTATGTCATACTACCCATCACCCAAGGTCATTTTTGCCAATTCTTTATCTTTCTAAACTGCTTTATGATCCATTGCTATAATTAATGTAGACCTCCCTTTAAAAATAGAATTTTCCTAAACAAATAATATTCTGAGCCTTGTTATTTAAAAAAGCCTGTATTGAGCATTTTTGCACATAGAACAATATACTTTTAAGGTGTATTTGCCTAGTTCTGGTATAACATAATTTATTGACATTGTCTTTTATTGATGCATGATTAGATTATTTATTTGTTGTGATTGACACATGATTAGATTATTTATGTGTTAATTTATTAATGTATGGTTGGGTTATTTGTTTGCCGTTAGAATTTATGTCATGATGACCATCTTTGAGCCTCTCACAACGCTGTCTTGTGGGATTGTTTAGAGTAAATTTCTAGGAAAGGAATTCCTGTGTCTCTGATGCTTCATGCCAGATGCCTTCAGAAGACCACTCTGAGCAGAGGTGAAAGTGTGCTAAGGCTCTCACTGCCTCTCTGCGGACCCTCTAACTAGGGTATGGCCAGAGCGGGAGGGAGGCAGCGGGAGCAAACCCTCTGGAGTCAGCCAGGTCTGAGTTCCATGTCTGTGCAGGCACCAGATAATTGTATGCCTTTGGGTGAGCCACAGATCTCTCAATAAGGTAAACTTGGTAAGGTTATTATTAGCATAGGTCCTAGTGAATGTTAAGTATCAAGTAAGTACTCGACCTGCTACCACGACAATAAAATACCAGGGTCTATATAAAGTAATGTTCTTATATCAAAATATGTACATACATATATATACACACATACATGTATTCTATATATAAAATAAGGTACCTGTATAAAACAAGGCCAGTTGCTTTCCCTGGCTAATCTGGAGGAAACAAGAATTTCTAAAAATGTTCATCAGAACCAGGGCCTACTTGAGGGTGGAAGGTGGGAGGAGGGTGAGGATTGAAAAACCACCTGTTGGGTACTGTGCTCACTACCTGGGTGATGGAATAATCTGTACACCTAACCCTGGTGACACGCAATTTACCTGCACATGGACCCCTGAACCTAAAATAAATGTTAAAAGAAAATGTTCCTCAGTGTGCGTGACTCATAGGTGTTTAGAAATCCCCCACAAGGTGAATTGAGCATTTGAAGCACAGTCTGAAATAAGGTGAAAACAAAGGCGAAGGGGGTTATGCGTTAGTTACCCCTTTACCATCACCCGCATCCTTTCCCTGCCAAACAGCTGCATCCGTCCACGGTGGCTGTGTGGACAGGTGGCGGTGTGATCGACTTTCTGGCTAATTTAGCACAACACATCCTCGAGATCATGGATCCATGGACTCCAGATCCTCAGAACTGGCCATAGATTTGGAGCTGGGGCAAGATTTAATAGAGTGTTGCATGTGTCAGCGAGCCCACCTGATTCATTATGATCATTAATTCGTGTGATATGTCATCCCTGTAGGGTCGGGCCAAACCCCACTGCACCCACCCTCCCCTTGACCAGATCCTGTGAAAACAGGCTTGTGTACCTCCCTGACAGCAAGCACGTTTTTAAGGTGTTTCTTTCCGGGAATGCTTCCTTTCAATAACCCTTTCTCTATTTTGTTTACTTTATTAGTTTTTACTTGTTTGGCGGACATTGATTTTAAAAAGGCCATGGCACTCGGAAGGTGCTCCTGAAGACAGACCTGAGTATGTGTAAGAATGAATTATTCGGAGGCTGGTAGGAACATTGCCACTCACTCTGTGCCTCTGTGTTGTGGTTTTTAAGGAGGAAGATGAAGGCTCGTGCTCCCCCACCTCCTGGAAAGGCTGCCACTCTGCACGTGCACAGTGACCAGAAGTCCCCCCATGACGGGGACCTCGGGTCGCAGCAGAACTTGGTTCGCATGAAGGAGGCGCTGAGGGCCAGCACCGTGGATGTCACCGTGGTCCTGCCCAGCGGGCTGGAGAAGAGGAGCGTGCTCAGTGGGAGGTGAGAGCCGGTGCTGCGGGAGGAGTCGCTGTACTCACTTTGCGAGTGTAGCGGGGAGAATGGAAAGGCGGATGTTGATGTATTGCATTTTCCTCCTCATCAGGTCTGACCGCAGGGAACTCATGGATATAAATTGGGCCTAGTGACTACTTAGAGCGGCCTGAACTGTCTGTCGTACCTGGGGTGAGCTTATGCTAACTGATCCAGCCATGATGGCTCACCAGATGCTTAGGAGAGCTGGGGCTCCAGGGCTCCCTCCTATGAGGAGGCAGGCTTAGAAAGGAGGGCAGGTGTAGCGGTGACCTACACCCCTGGGTGGGACAGCAGCCACAGTGTGCCTCAGGCATCCTCAGCTCTGAAGGGACCCAGCCAGGAGGGCAGCCTCCTGAATTAACCATTCCCACACCTACTTGCAGCAACATGTGGAGGTGTGTGTACAACTGGCAATCAACTTTCTAAAGTGAAAATATTTCAGGTTTAGATGAAGGAATAAACCAACCCAATCATGGATTTCCAATTTAAGGGCTTGAATTTGAGACCCTCAGTTCCCACATGCACTCTTCTCAGGACTGATCTGCCCATGGCTGAGTGTCCCACTCCACTTCACTCACAAAAGGTGCGGCTGAAACATTGTCAAAGCCTCCTTCATCATAGCATTTTGAATTTATGACCAATAGATTTGCACATTTTATGTTTGACAGTGATCAAAATAATGATAATTTTATTGTTTAAATAGTTTTGTGCTATTCTTACTGATACTTTAAGTGATAACCCAATGTATAATAAAAAAATCTAACAAAGTCACAGAAAAAAGTTAACTATAATTTATGCATGTTTTTACTGTAGAGAAGTATGATAGAATGATTAATTACAAAAACTTTCAAGCATTCATACATATTTGTATAATTCTGATGCAGCATTGAATTGAAGCAGTATTTATAAGAAAACAAGGAGAGTAAGAAATGATATAAAATGGGCTGGGCACGGTGGCCTGTAGTCTCATCACTTTGGGAGGCTGAGGCAGGCGAATCACTTGAGGTCAGAAGTATGAGACCAGCCTGGCCAAAATGGTGAAACCCCATCTCTACTAAAAATGCAAAATAATTAGCCAGGCATAGAGGTGCATGCCTGTAGTCCCAGCTACTCGGGAGGCTGAGGCAGGATAATTGCTTGAACCCAGGAGACAGAGGTTGCAGTGAACCGAGATTGTGCCATTGCACTCCAGCCTGGGCAACAAGAGCGAAACTTCATCTCCAGAAAAAAAGAAAGGATATAAAATGTTTTATTCTTATGAAGCAGTTTGCTCAAGTAATTTTAATGGATAATGGTGAAAATTAAATCACTCTGGGTGATTTTATTCTCACAGATGCCTTTTAAAAAGTGATGTAAGCATTTTATTTTAAAATACCAGTATTTAGATTATAGTTGAAATTACCTAATCCTTTGCAACTATTTTGTTACTTTATCAAATTAACCAGTTTATAATCAAAATTCCAGGTGACAGTCTAATTGGCAAAGGAGTGCATATGTTTTTCAAAAGTATTTTATGAGATAAGTGAATAAAAATTTGGGGAGCATTGCTCGAGGCCTCGGAATATACCTAGGATTGGAACTGTTGAGTCGTGGGATACAGTATTTCAGCTGTACCAGGTGAGGCCAGCCTGCTCTCCAGTGTGGGCCACTGGGCTAGAACAGGAGGTTGCTTCTCAGTGGGGGTCCTGTGGCTGTGGTCATAGCAGGAGGGCTCAGGCACAATTAGCTATCTACAGTGGATCAAGGTGGGAGGTGCCTGGGCTCAAAGCCTGGTCCACTGGAAGCCACTATCTCTTGCGGCAGTTCTATAGGCTTTCCCCCCAGGGTTCATGCACAGTGGAGTGACAGGAGTTTCTGTGAGTTTCTTTGTTTTATAAAGTAGTCATAGGCCAAAGTACACTTTTCCTATATAACTTTGTAACATAAGAAATTAGTCACATTATTATAGGTTTAAAAAACACTTTAGTGTATGCATGAAATTTTCTCAGTGGGTATATTAGGGTTTACTTGCCATTCTTATATTTTAGCCCAATTCCGAGGTACATATTTTGTTTAGAAAATGGCATTGTGGGCCAGGCGTGGTGGCTCACGCCTGTAATCCCAGCACTTTGGGAGGCTGAGGTGGGCAGATCACCTGATATCAGGAGTTTGAGACCAGCCTGGCCAACATGGTGAAACCCCGTCTCTAATAAAAATACAAAAAAATTAGCCAGGCGTGGTGGCGCATGCCTGTAATCCCAGCTACTCGGGAGGCTGAGGCAGGAGAATCGCTTGAACCCGGGAGATGGAGATTGTGGTGAGCCGAGATCACGCCATTGCATTACAGCCTGGGCAACAAGAGAGAAACTCCATCTCAAAAAAAAAATAAAATAAAATAAAATAAAGAAAAGAAAAGAAAATGGCGTTGTGGATCATGTCTTAATTCTGCAGTCCATGGATCCAGTTTTACGAATGCACGAGGAAAGAATAGAATGCCCATTCTAAAAGTAAAAATATTATTTTAAAATAATGCTTTCATTTCTTTTATTTCCCTTATAAAGTAGAGGTTGCCACCATGTAGTTTTGTAATGTAGTGACTGAGAATAGGTGCAGCCTTAGAGATGGAGTATTTAAATAATGTTATCTTTCTTAAGTAGTGAATTATTATCCCCTCTCATGGTTTCCTGAAGCATCAGTGAGTTATAGCAGCAGCTGTGAGCTGTCGCCAGTGGGTCTTTGGTGGGATAACTATTGCGGATGCAGTAGCTCCTTGCTTTGGGAATTGGTTTTACATTATGCTCTTTATTAATATAAGAGTGGGCTGCAGTTAAGTTCCTGATCCTTGCTTAAAATAGATCTACTTATTTTTTCTCATTGTGGTTTCTCTTCTGTCTTAAAAAGTGGGTTTAGTAAAGAACATGCCACCTTTTCATAGGGTAAGCAAGGAGTTTGTAATTTATAGTCAGCCCCTTAACTGTGTTATTTCCTGACATGAAAGATTCCACAAAGGAAACACATTAGTAATTGGAGGCTGATAATCCCATTTGGAAAATCAGTGAATTTTTTTTTTTTAGCTTCCCTTGAATTTAGAAACATAAATAAAAGTTGAAGTCTGTTCTTACAGATTAAGATATGAGAATTGGTGCCCTGAGCCATTCATAGGGGAAATGTTCTGGCCTACCTTAGGGATGGTATTACCAAGCACCCCACACAGTGGCTGGACAGAGGCCACAATCCCATCACTTTAATTGAGGCAGAAGAAAAGAAAAGATCTTTCGGTCAGGTGCAGTGGCTCATGCCTGTAATCCCAGCACTTTGGGAGGCTAAGGTGGGTGGATCACCTGAGGTCAGGAGTTTGAGACCAGCCTGGCCAACCTGTCTCTACTAAAAGTAAAGAAAATTAGCTGGGTGTGGTGGTGCTTGCCTGTAATCCCAGCTACTCAGAAAGTTAAGGCAGGAGAATCACTTGAACCTGGGAGGCAGAGGTTACAATGAGCTGAGATTGTGCCTGTGCACTCTGGCCTGGGCAACAGAGTGAGACTCCGTCTAAAAAAAGAAAAGATCTTCAAAGAGCCCTTTACAAAAGAGTGTCAGGTATTTAGTATGCTAGGCTGTGTCATTGTGATGTGGTCAGTGCCTTGCATCCAAGCTGGTGTTCAAGGCCAAGGGCTGGGGCAGAAGAAGGCAAGCCTTCCTTTTGCAGAAGAGAGGAAATCTGCCTCATATTCAGTACTGTGATACTGCCTCTACAGGCCATTGCACCCCCTTTACAACAGACAAGCTTAGACCTGTGCAGGGAGTTTTAGGTCCCTGTCTGTGTGAAACAGCACAGGAGTCTTGCAGCAGCAGGTGTTGGGTCTCCATGTTCCTTCTGTAGAGGGCTCACCTGTTCTCACATGCAAGGGAAGGGAGGCTGGGAGGGACCCTTATCCCTCTCTGTCCTGTGAAGGTATTGATGGAGCACATGTGCAGCCTCTGAAAGGCCGTGGCCTTGGCCTTGCACTCTTGGATGTGAGGTCCAGGCCCCGGAGGCTGAAGGAAGTAACTTTCGAGAGGACAGCTTTGCTGCCATGCACTGTTGAGTAGGCCCCAAGAAGGCTGTTCCAAAAGTCACAAGGTTAAAAGTCAGGTGCACCTTGGTATGATTATGATTCTATTGGAAGACTACCCTTTACAATAGAGTAAATTCCTGGGAGCGCCCACTTTGGTAACCTGAGCTAGAAGTGAGTCTTTTTTTTATTTTTTATTTTTATTTTTTTATTTTTTTATTTTTTATTATTGTACTTTAGGTTTTAGGGTACATGTGCACAATGTGCAGGTTTATTACATATGTATCCATGTGCCATGTTGTTTTGCTGTACCCATTAACTCGTCATTTAGCATTAGGTATATCTCCTAATGCTGTCCCTCCCCCCTCCCCCCACCCCACAACAGTCCCCAGAGTGCGATGTTCCCCTTCCTGTGTCCATGAGTTCTCATTGTTCAGTTCCCACCTATGAGTGAGAACATGCGGTGTTTGGTTTTTTGTCCTTGCGATAGTTTACTGAGAATGATGTTTTCCAGTTTCATCCATGTCCCTACAAAGGACATGAACTCATCATCTTTTATGGCTGCATAGTATTTCATGGTGTATATGTGCCACATTTTCTTAATCCAGTCTATCGTTGTTGGACATTTGGGTTGGTTCCAAGTCTTTGCTATTGTGAATAGTGCCGCAATAAACATACGTGTGCATGTGTCTTTATAGCAGCATGATTTATAGTCCTTTGGGTATATACCCAGTAATGGGATGGCTGGGTCAAATGGTATTTCTAGTTCTAGATCCCTGAGGAATCGCCACACTGACTTCCACAATGGTTGAACTAGTTTACAGTCCCACCAACAGTGTAAAAGTGTTCCTATTTCTCCACATCCTCTCCAGCACCTGTTGTTTCCTGACTTTTTAATGATGGCCATTCTAACTGGTGTGAGATGGTATCTCACTGTGGTTTTGATTTGCATTTCTCTGATGGCCAGTGAGTCTTGGCATGTTCAGTGGGTATGATCATCTGGATCCTCACTCATCACTTCTAATGCCCGCCTTCCCAACCTCCCTATGATGTTTCTGCCTCGTTAAGGCTTTGTTTGTGTGGGCTTAATCCGAACGAAGCTGAAAAAAAACAAAAACATGCCAAAAAGCCCACTGTGATTTGCAGAATGTGATCAATGTCCGATTTCTAATATGTTTTCTTTATGAAAATTTTTTTTGTGGGGAAGTGACAAGGTTAAGGAGCTGCCTATAAACTATGAACTGCTTATCCTCACAAAAGGTGGACACATTCTTCCTAAACATTCACAGAAGGTGCTGTTGGTGTTTTTGACATTGGTGTTATACCAGTTATACATAAGGGAGGTCTCATGGTGTGAGATCTTGATGGATTAAAGCATGTGATCATGCTTATTTATTCATTGGTCAAAATATATACTGAGTTTGTTGCTAACTTTTGTGAGGCACTGTGAAGAAGACTCCTCAGCAAATAGAGAAAAAAAAATAGCATTTGCAAAATGCCGGTTTATGTAAGAAGCAGGGCATTCAATATTGCTTGAAGCTAGGCTGAGAAGCAGGAGTTATGTTGGCCTGGACACTGGTATGGCCTGTACTGAAGAGTATCCTGTAGGCCCACCAATCTCAAACAAGACTGCGTATGCCACTGGGAACTGCACTAGGCAGCGCTAGGCAAGCAATGAGGAAGCTGGTGCATCGCAGTATTAATTTTCTTCAAACACAGAAAAAATAGTTTTATATGAAAAGTAGCATACAAAATTGACATGCATTTTTAAGCCCAGCACTAACAGGTGATTTTAAGGGTAACTGGGCTATGTCAGGGGCCCCCAGGGTACATGGTGATTGATCTGCTGAGTGAGAATCACATAGAAAACAACTAAATTGCGCCGGGCGCGGTGGCTCACGCTTGTAATCCCAGCACTTTGGGAGGCCGAGGCGGGCGGATCACGAGGTCCGGAGATCGAGACTACGATGAAACCCTGTCTCTACTAAAAATACAAAAAAATTAGCCGGGCGTGGTAGCGGGCGCCTGTAGTCCCAGCTACTTGGAGAGGCTGAGGCAGGAGAATGGCGTGAACCCGGGAGGCGGAGCTTCCAGTGAGCCGACATTGCGCCACTGCACTCCAGCCTGGGCGACAGAGCGAGACTCCGTCTCAAAAAAAAAAAAAAAAAAAAAACTAACTTGCTTATAATCTGGACACAGAAGGCTCTAGATTATGAAGTAAGGTGACCTCCAAGATGTAGGCCAAAAAATGAGGAGACCAGAATTAAGAAAGGTCACAGTTACTGTGGTCAGCAAAAGGATTCCTTCAAGGCTGAAGCCAATCAGAATGCACTCCATGTCTGAGATCACCTGTTCACACCTGTCCAGGTAACACATCCCATCTGGACAGGGTAACTGGCGGTTTTCCCAGGTTCCCAGACTCTGCACATCACCTCTTTCCATGTCAAAGAACACAACCAGCATTGTCTTTTTTTTTTTTTTTTTTTTTTTAAAGTACATGGAGTCTTGCTCTGTCTCCCAGGCTAGAGTGCAGTGGTGGCACAGTCTCGGCTCACTGCAACCTGTGCCTCCGAGGTTCAAGTGATTCTCTTGCCTCAGCCTCCCGAGCAGCTGGGATTGCAGGTGCGTGCCACCACTTCCAGCTAATATTTGCATTTTTAGTAGAGACAGGGTTTCACCATGTTGGCCAGGCTGGTCTGAAACTCCTGACCTCAAGTGATCTGCCTGCCTTGGCCTCCCAAAGTGCTGGGATTACAGGCGTGAGCCACCGTGCCCAGCCAGCATTGTCTTTTAACAGTTTTGAAATGTGGATGCCTTTATAGAAGGCATTCCCTTTCCAGTTAGCAGCAACCCCTGTCTCTCCCTAAATTCACATCGTGAGAGCCCTCACAGACTGGTAGCAGCTGCTTGGCCCCGGGAGGTGTGTGGGTTTGTGAGGGCTTGGCCAACTCTCTGAGGTCTGACACCATCCTCCTCACTCTGTTGTTAGTCATGGGTTCCGTTTCCGGCGATGTGGCTTCTGATTTGCATCTGCGAGTTAGGCCCTTGCCCACCTCAGTTGACAGGCCTGGGACCCAGGCCTCTCAGAAACTGCATCCTTACAGAGAACTCAGCCTCACACCTAGACTTCCCTGGTTCTGGGCTTCCTCAGGTCACCTGTCTCCACATTGACCATTTTTGTGTTCTGCTGATGTGTCCCTTTGTGTAGGGCCTTGTCAGCATGAACTGCCTGTAGTGCAGTGGGCCACAAGCTTTTTGGCACCAGGGACTGGTTTTGTGGAAGACAGTTTTTCCACAGACCAGGCTGGGGATGGCTTCGGGATGATTCAAGCACATTATGTGTATCATTAGGTTCTCATAAGGAGCGCATACACAGTTCACAATAGGATTGATGCTCCTATGAGAATCGAATGCCACTGCGGTCGGACAGGAGATGGAACTCAGGGGGAAATGCTTGCTTGTTCACTGCTCACCTGCTGTGCGACCTGGCTTCTAACACACCATTGACTGGTCCTTGTCTGTAGCAGGGGGGTTGGGGACCGCTGCTGTAGAGGACCCATATTAAGCTGTCAGACTGGACTCTCTCCCAGGGCTTGACTCTGTTATACCAGAGTCTGCCTCGTGCAGAGCTTAGGGCCACACAGTTGCCTTGGTCCCACACAAGAAACTAGGCCACTCTGGACCAGTTTAAGATTTGACAGTTCATACAAATTAAATTTGTTTTAACATTGTGTTGGGAAGTAGCTACAGCTACTTTAAAGTGATTTGTAAACTTGGCACTGAGTTACCTATTTAACACATACGTACTAAGTGTGCACGTCCTGGGTACTTAGAGTCTAGCAATTCTCAAAGTGGGGTTCCAGACCAGCAACAATGGCCTCACTTGAGAACTTGTTAGAAATGCAAATTCCCAGCCCTTCCCCAGACCTGAGTAGAAATGCTGGGGAGGAGCATAGCAACCTGTGTTTCAGCAAGCCCTGAAGGTTCAGATTGCGTGTTAAAGTTTGCGATCCCTTGCTATGGTGCATGTCACTAGCTCTGCTAGATGTCAGGGATACTCGATGAGTACATGGTCCTAAGAATGAGCCCAAGGTCTCACTGGTGGGGTGGCATGAACAGGGGGACTGTAGAAATGATTCGTGTCAGCGGCTCAAGAACAGCCCTTGGTAGCCTCATCACAGAGTATTTTTCAGTCCATTTCCACACTGAGTGGGGTCTGAGGATCTGGTAGGACAGCTGGCTTGTAATGTAGATTTAAGTCCCCTCAATGAGAGAAGGGTAATTCATTAATCGGCCAGGGTCTGATGGAAATGGAAGTAGGACTTGGCCTCTCTGACACTGTGTGTTCCTCAAGCAATCTTTCGCTGTTGCCTGCTTTCTGAGGGGCAGTGGCCCCTCTGCACTAGGACGGGTATTGGCACAGGCTGTCCGTTTGTCTAGGGCTCTGCTAAGATTTCAAAAAGAGCCACCTACAAAAGAAAACCAGTTTTTTTTCTAATTGAAGTCACTGACTCAAACAAAAAATTTTTTTGAAGTCTGTACACATTTGGAAAATATTATTTTTAAAGAAGTATAATAATTCTACTGTTAAGTTTAAAATCAGAGACCACAACAAATACGAAAAAAAAAATAACATTTACCTCTACCTTATGAGCACTTAAAAGGCATTTGGGGGAACAGAGGTAAAGAAGTTAGAGGTAAAAACGGTGTTGCGGAGGAAGGGGAGAGAAACCTGAAAGGCCTGCTCTCATAACCCCCTCCACCCCTGCTCTCTTGATTTTAAGGTAATCATTCCATTTTGTTACTGTCTTTTATCCTTCCATTGAACCTGAGATTTAACCTGAATATAGATAGATGATGAGAGAGAGAAAAGGAGAGGCAGAGAGAGAAGGAGAGAGATGAGATTTTTCTTGATGTCTGTGTAGTCAATGAAAATGGCGATCCTATGGGATCATCCCTGAGGCCAGGGAGAGCCCTAGCCCTAGTCACTTTCCTAACATACCTGACTCTTTGACATTCTGAGAGGGTCTAATTGTCTTAGTTTTATTCTTTGTACAACTGGAGAAACTCTACTCTGCATTGCTTCAAAGATGTTGCTTTGAAAGGGTCTAATATCTTGGTATTTGCTGAGAGCAGGATGGTGTTTGGCAACATACAGACAGGTGATCCTCTGCCCTGAGCTAGGCGAATGCCTTACTATGTAGAATCCAAAATAGAAAAGGTGGGAACAAATTAACTCATTTATTTAGCAAGTACTGACCTTGTGCCTACCACATGCCTGGCACTGTGCTCAGTGCCTTAAAAATGTTACATCACATAAAACTCTCTCCACCCTGTGAGGTGGGCACTGTCGTTCTGCTCTCACCAGTAATAAAGCTGAGGCACAGAGGATGCAGTTGGCCCCACCCAGGTCAGAGAGGCAGTGAGCACTGGTACCAGGATTCCATCCCAGGCAGGCTGTTCTGAGTGCCGTCACTGCACCCAGTGCTGATGTGAGAAATCACGCCTAATCCCTAATTAATGGGCAAAGCTGCAGATCAGGATGGGGCTGCTCCATCAGAGGTGGTGAGGAGGGGAGGTCAGACCCCGGAGTTGGCGAGAATGTGTGAGTGGACAGGCAGCCTCTTCCACTTAACCCGTGGCCCAATGGCACAGTGACCTACTGAGATCTTGTGGAGGGATGCACTTGTAACACCCAATTAGAGAATCATTAATCCTTTGTCCTCAGGAGATGAGAGGCAGGTTGGGGTCTGATGAGCGTGTAAGGAAAACGCACAGGGAGTAGGCAGCAGCTCTGACTCTCTGTCCATTTTTGGGCACTGCCATTGTCCCAAGGGTGGCCTCTCTGGGTGAATTCTACAGTAGCATCAAAGGAGGCTAGAAAGAACTGGCTGTTTGGAGTCTGGCATTTGAAAATGTCAGCCAGTAGCAACTTAAAGGGCGTGGTGCAAAGTAGCAGAAACGGCATTCCCTCACACCTTGCTGTGCAAAGACGTGCTCCAGAAAAGTGTGTAGTGGAAAAGTAGTCAATCAAGCTGAATTTTACATGAGACTGAGAAGGGTCACACAGAGTCTCAAACCCTGCAGGAAATGTCATAAGAGGAGTTCCTGCTTTTGGACCCATGTCCTCACAGGGTTGAGCTTGTGTGTGTCCAGGTTCTTTAATGCCACCAAGTCAGGTCTTCCTTAGAAAGCTATGTTTACCTGACACAAATAGAGGCAGCCCCAGAGAGAGCAAAGCAGCAGCCAAAGCTGGAGCTCCTGGCAGCCCCCAAACCTCCCACTTTCATGTGGAAGCCCCGCTGTCCTGGGTGTGGGTTCCAGCCCTGGAAAGGGATGGTGTCTGAGGTCTCCTCCATGTTGAGAGGGTAACTGTGCCCTGCGAGTAACTTAAGCATGTCTGATAACTCATGTCTGTGGGGACTGGGTTTTATTATCATGTCCCTACAGGGTTTGGGGGTGGAGTTTTGCCTCCCCCCAATTTAAATTTGGGCAGGTGGGTTGTTGATGATCTACTCCCACCCTCGACTGCTGAAGATATCATGGCAGCTTTCACATGAGGAGCACTCGCTGGGCAGAGCTGCCTTCACGGGGTGGGGCAGGGGTGTAAAGGCCCACATTGTGGAGGATTGACCAGCAGACTGTATTGTGGAGATCCATTTGGCACACAAGGTGGAGATTTGGGCACTCAATTATTTATTTGGCTGCAATTAATACACTCCTCTGTGAGCACACTGCATACTGGCTTCTGCCGTGGCCAGGTGGGATCATTCTCTGCGCTGGGGAAAAGCTGTGGAGCCCTGGGCTGTCCACTCCCTTTCACCTCTATAGATGCTCCAAACCTGTCACCAGTTGTTGGACTAAAAGAACAAAGGATCACAGTAGTAGCATTTGTGTAATTTTTGTGTTTGATAACTGATTTGTATCTGTTTACTGGGTAGAGACAGCCTCTTGGTGGGGATTAGAGGGAAAGCAAGTCAGGTCAGACAAGAGTGGACCCCAGCTCCCTTGCCTCGTGGAAACCCAGGGACCCACTCCCCATCCTCAGACCGCAGGAGGACTGGAGGACACCATGGGCGGTGCACGATGTGGCCACAGGCTCATCACAGATACACAGGATGTGGTCAGGAGCCTGTGGTGTTCGCATTTTTAAGAAGTGTTCGCTATGCTGAGGGTTCTCTGTGGACTGTCGTGTCTGCAGGTGCATGGTGATGTTCTCCCTGTTTTGTTTCCTGGAGCTCTTCATTGAGATGAAGGTTTTTACTCAGGATCTGAAAGAATCAGAACTCATGGTAGTTATTAGCCTGCATGTCCTGCTGTGGGGTTCTGGAGGGTTGGGGCTGCCCAGGCCGCACCAGGTGCTCCCACCGCCACCAGCACCCACTTCCCAGGGGTGTCTAGTATCTTCCTCACTGGCACCTCCTGTTCCTTAATCACTTCCTGGAGAGTGGATGAGGGTAAATATTGTCATGGAGATAGCTTTGAGCATTGTTTGTATCAATGAGAACATTATTGATGCTCTTTTCTTGTAGCATTGGCATGAGAAAGAGGGCACTTTAGGGATTCTTGTAGGATTGGGTTTGCCTGTGGGTTTATGGTTCAGTGTTAGGGCCCTGCAGCTCATGCTCAGGGTCACGGAGGAATGAACGAGTGTCTCTGGCTGATGAGGCACCTAGGGCTTTGCAAATGTTTTGTTTGAGTTCAGAGACAAAATTTTATTTATTTTAGAGTCTTCCAATTGACTTAGTAACACATTGCACCCACTAGGTGATCTGTAATCGCTTGTTAAATTAAATGTGTACTTTTATTCCAGTTTCCTTCCATTCCTTAACCAAAAAAAATGTCCACTGTACCAAGTACCTATTGGGAAAAGTGATTTTCTTTTTTTTTCTTGTGTTTTATTTTCAGCTTTATTGGGAGTGTAATTGACAGATAGAAATGGTATATATTAAAGGTGTATAACTTGATGTTGATATACATATATATTTGTGAAATCGCCACAAAGTAGTTAACACATCTGTCACTTTACAGACTTGTGTGTGTATGTGTGTGTGTGTGTGTGTGTAGTGAGAACACTGAAGGTCGACTCTCTTAGCACATTTCAAGTATACAGTGCAGTATTGTCAGCTGCAGTCCTCATGGTGGACATTAGACACCAGATCTCCAGAGCTTACTTGTCCTTCGTAACAGAAACTGTGTGTCTTTGACCACCTCCCTATTGCCCGGTCCCTGCAACTACTGTTCTATTCTCTGCTTCTAGGAGTTCAGCTATTTTAGATTTCACATATAAGTGAATCAGGTCCTGTTTGTCTTTCTGTCTGGCTTTTACTTAGTGTAGTGTCCTCCAGCTTCATCCATGTTGTCACATGTGGCAGGATTTCCTTCTCTTTTAAGACTATGTAGTACTTCATTGTATATATGTGCCACATTTTCTTTATCCATTCATCCATTGACAGTCATTTAGGTTACTTCCACTTCTTGGCTATTGTGAATACTGCTGCAATAGATACTGTGAATAGCGCTGCAATAGATACGGGAGTGCAGATATCTCTTAAAAATTCTGATTTCATTTTCTTTCTTTCTTTTTTTTTTTTTTGAGACAGTCTCGCTCTGTCAACCAGGCTGGAATACAGTGGCGCGATCTCGGCTCAGTGCAATCTTTGCCTCCTGGGTTCAAGCAATTCTCCTGCCTCAGCCTTCCGAGTACCTGGGAGTACAGGCATGTGCCACCATGCCTGGCTAATTTTTGTATTTTTAGTGGAGATGGGGTTTCGCGTTGTTAGCCAGGCTGGTCTTGAACTCTTGACCTCAGGTGATCCGCCCACCTTGGCCTCCCAAAGTGCTAGGATTACAGGCGTGAACCGCCGTGCCTGGCCCATTTTCTTTAGAAATATGTGCCCAGAACTGGGATTGGTGGGTTACATGGTAATTCTATTTTTAATTTTTTGAAGAACCACCAGACTGTTTTCCATAATGGCTGTACCAATTTACATTCCTGCCAGCAATGTTCAAGGTTTTCTTTTTCTCCACATTCTCACCAACACTTGCTATTTTTTGTCTTTTTGGTAAAATTGCCATTCTAACAGGTGTGAGGTGATATTGTGGTTTTGAATTGCACTTTCCTGATGACGATGTTCAGTATACCTGTTGACCATTTATATGTCTTATTTTGAGAAATATCTATTCAGATCCTTGGCCCATTTTAAGGGGGTTATTTGCTATTGAGTTGTTTGAGTTCTTTATCTATTTTGGATATTAATCCGTTAATTGGATATGTGGCTGTCAAGTATTTTCTCCCATACCATAGATTGCACTTCTCTCTGTTGACTGTTCCTTTGCTGGACAGAAGCCTTATAGCTTGATGCAGTCCTATTTGTCTATTTTTGCTTTTGCTCTCTATGCTTTTAGTGTCATATCTGCCAAAAAAAAAAAAACAAAAAAACCCAAAAAACAAAAACAAAAAACTGCCCAGACCAATGTCATGAAGCTTTTTCCTGTGTTTTCTTCTCATAGTTTTATGGCTTCAAGTCTTATATTTAAGTGTTTATAATCCATTTTGAGTTTTTTTTAATATAGAGTGAGATAAGGGTCAGATTTCATTTTTCTGCATGTGGATATTCAGTTTTCCTGGCACTATTTATTGAAGAGATGGTCCTTTCCCCATTGTGACTTCTTGGCATCCTTGGCAAAGATCTGCTGACTCTTAATGCATGGATTTATTTTTGGGCTTTCTATTTTGTTCCATTAGTCTACATGTTTGATTTTCTGAAAGTACCATACTATTCTGTGCACTATAGCTATATAAGATATTTTGAAATCAGGATGTTTGATACCTCCAGGTTTGTTCTTCTTAAGATATCTTTGAGTATTCAAGATCTTTTGTTGTTCTATATGAATTTTTGGATTGTTTCTTTTCCATTTCTGTGAAGAATGCCAATGGGATTTTGATAGGGATTGCATTGAATCTGTAGGTCTTTTTGTGAGATATGGAAATTTTAACAATATTAATTCTTCTAATCCATGAACACAGGACATCTTTACATTTATCTGTGTCTCCTTTGATTTCTTTCATCAATGTATTATAATATTCAGTGTACCAATCTTTCACCTGTTTGGTTAAGTTTATTCCTAAGTATTTTATTATTTATTATTGCAATTTTCCTACTTTCTTAATTTCCTTTTTAAATGGTTTATGTATAGAAATGCCACAGATTTTTTTGGCTGGGTGTGGTGCCTCACGCCTGTAATCCCAGCACATTGGGAGGCCAAGGCGGATGGATCACAAGGTCAAGAGATCGAGACCATCCTGGCCAACATGGTGAATCCCTGTCTCTACTAAAAATACAAAAATTAGCTGGGTGTGGTGGTGCGTGCCTATAGTCCCAGCAACTTGGGAGGCTGAGGCAGCAGAATCACTTGAACCCGGGAGGCGGAGGTTGCAGTGAGCCGAGATAGCACCATGCACTCCAGCCTGGCGACAGAGTGAGACTCCGTCTTAAAAAAAAAAAAAAAAAAAAAAAAGCCACTGATTTTTTTGTATTGATTTTATATTAAGCAACTTTACTTAAATTGTTTATTACTTTTAACAGTTTTTTCTTGTTGAGTTTTCAGAGCTGTCTATGTGTATGATCATATCACTTGTAACCAGGGATAATTTCAGTTATTTTTTGATGTATGTGCCTTTTATTTATTTTTCTTGTCCAATGCCTCTGGCTAGGACTGCCAGTACTGTATTGAATAGAAGTTGTGAGAGCATACATCCTTGCTTTGTATGGACCTTGAAAGCTTTCAGTTTTTCTCCATTGATTATAATGTTAGCTGTGAGCATTTTGTATATGGTTTTTATAATGTTGAAGTAAATTCCTTCTCTATCTTTTTTGGTGAGAGTTTTAGCATGCATGGATATTGAGTTTTGTCAAATGCTTTTTCTGTGTCCATTGAGATGATTATGTAGTTCCTATGTTTCCTTGTGTTGATGTGTTGTATCACATTGATTAATTTGCAAATGTTGAACCATCCTTGCATCTCAGGGAGAAATCCTACTTAGTTGTGGAGTATAATCCTTTAAATGTGCTGTCGAATTTTGTATGCTAGTATTTTATTGAGGATTTCTGCATCCATGTTCATCAGAGATATTAGCCTATAATATTCTTTTATTTTGGGATCTTTGTCTGACTTTGGTGTCAGCATGATTCTAGCCTCATAAAATTTGTTTGGAAATATGCCCTCTTTTTCTATTTTTTTTTTGGAAGAGTTTAAAAAGGACTAGTATCAATTATTCCTTGACTGTTTGATAGTGTTCTTCATTGAATCGATTTAGTCCTGGACTTTTCTGTTTGTGATGAGATTTAATTGCTAATATAGTCTCTTTATTTGTTATTGGTCTCTTCAGCATTTCTGCTTTTCCTTGACTCAATTTTGGTACATGTCGAGGAATTTATCCACTTTTTTCTTTTTTTTAGGGATTATGCGATTTGTTAGTGTATTTTTGTAATACTGCGTAGTGATCTTTTTTATTCATATTTCTTTTTTTAATATGTAAATATATGTATATTTAATATATAAGTTTTTTATTATTGTACTTTAGGTTTTAGGGTACATGTGCATAATGTGCAGGTTTGTTACATATGTATCCATGTGCCATGTTGTTTTGCTGCACCCATTAACTCGTCATTTAGCATTAGGTATATCTCCTAATGCTGTCCCTCCCCACTCCCCCCACCCCACAACAGTCCCCAGAGTGTGATGTTCCCCTTCCTGTGTCCGTGAGTTCTCATTGTTCAGTTCCCACCTATGAGTGAGAACATGCGGTGTTTGGTTTTTTGTCCTTGCGATAGTTTACTGAGAATGATGTTTTCCAGTTTCATCCATGTCCCTACAAAGGAATGATGTTTTCCAGTTTCATCCATGTCCCTACAAAGGACATGAACTCATCATCTTTTATGGCTGCATAGTATTCCATGGTGTATATGTGCCACATTTTCTTAATCCAGTCTATCGTTGTTGGACATTCGGGTTGGTTCCAAGTCTTTGCTATTGTGAATAGTGCCGCAATAAACATACGTATGCATGTGTCTTTATAGCAGCATGATTTATAGTCCTTTGGGTATATACCCAGTAATGGGATGGCTGGGTCAAATGGTATTTCTAGTTCTAGATCCCTGAGGAGTCGCCACACTGACTTCCACAATGGTTGAACTAGTTTACAGTCCCACCAACAGTGTAAAAGTGTTCCTATTTCTCCACATCCTCTCCAGCACCTGTTGTTTCCTGACTTTTTAATGATGGCCATTCTAACTGGTGTGAGATGGTATCTCATTGTGGTTTTGATTTGCATTCCTCTGATGGCCAGTGATGATGAGCATTTTTTCATGTGTTTTTTGGCTGCATAAATGTCTTCTTTTGAGAAGTGTCTGTTCATGTCCTTCACCCACTTTTTGATGGGGTTGTTTGTTTTTTTCTTGTAAATTTGTTTGAGTTCATTGTAGATTCTGGATATTAGCCCTTTGTCAGATGAGTAGGTTGCAAAAATTTTCTCCCATTCTATAGGTTGCCTGTTCACTCTGATGGTAGTTTCTTTTGCTGTGCAGAAGCTCTTTAGTTTAATTAGATCCCATGTGTCAATTTTGGCTTTTGTTGCCATTGCTTTTGGTGTTTTAGACATGAAGTCCTTGCCCATGCCTATGTCCTGAATGGTATTGCCTAGGTTTTCTTGTAGGGTTTTAATGGTTTTAGGTCTAACATTTAAGTCTTTAATCCAACTTGAATTAATTTTTGTGTAAGGTGTAAGGAAGGGATCCAGTTTCAGCTTTCTACATATGGCTAGCCAGTTTTCCCAGCACCATTTATTAAATAGGGAATCCTTTCCCCATTTCTTGTTTTTGTCAGGTTTGTCAAAGATCAGATAGTTGTAGATATGCGGCATTATTTCTGAGGGCTCTGTTCTGTTCCATTGATCCATGTCTCTGTTGTGGTACCAGTACCATGCTGTTTTGGTTACTGTAGCCTTGTAGTATAGTTTGAAGTCAGGTAGCGTGATGCCTCCAGCTTTGTTCTTTTGGCTTAGGATTCATATTTCTAAGATATTTGTTATAATAGCTCCTCTTTCAGTTTTTAAGTCTTCTCTCTTTTTTTAATACAGCCAAGAGTTTTTTTTTAATTTTTGTGTTCTCTATTTCAATTATCTTTGCTGTAATCTTTATTATTAACTTCCTTATGCTAACTTTGGGCTCAGTTTGTTTTTATTCTTGTTCCCTGAAGTGTAAAGTTAGAGATCTTCCTCCTCCTCCTCCTCATTATTATTATTGTTGTTATTATTTTTCCAGACGGCGTCTCGCTCTCTCACCCAGGCTGGAGTGCAGTGGTGCGATCTCGGATCACTGCGAGCTCTGCCCTCTAGGTTCAAGCAATTCTGCTGCCTCAGCCTCCCAAGTAGCTGGGATTACAGGCCCGTAATCCCACGCTCGGCTAATTTTTATATTTTTAGTAGAGACGGGGTTTTACTGTGTTGGCCAGGCTGGTCTCGAACTCCTGACCTCAAGTGATCCACCTGCCTCGGCCTCCCAAAGTGCTGGGATTACAGGTGTGAGCCACTGTGCCCGGCCCTTCCTTCTTTTTAAATGTAGAATCTTACTGCTATAAACTTCCCTATTAGTATTAGTTTTGTTCCATCCCATAAGTTTTGACAACTTTTGTTTCCATGTTCATTTGTCTCAAGATATTTTCTAAATTCCCTTTTGATTTCTCCTTTGACTCAGTGGCTGCTCAAGATTGTGTTGTGTAGTTTCCATGTACCGTAGTCCTCCCTCTCTGTGGGGGATTTGTTCTAAAACCTCTGGTGGATGCTTGAAACCACAGATCGTACTAAAGTTTATATATACCATGTTTTTTCCTATACATACACATCTATAATAAAATTTAATTATAAATTGGATATAGTAAGAGATTGACAATGAATCAATTTAAAAATAAAATATAACAATTGTAACCATATCATTATAATAGTTATCATACACTGTGGCTATAACTTTTGCAGATTGAGGCACAACTGCAAAACTAGCATGAAAATCTTTTTTCTTCTTCACAATTTTAGGGATAGAAGATTCATTTTTACCATAGATCTTAGCAACCTCAGAGTACTTTTTTTCTTTCCTTATTAAGTCAAGAACTTTTACCTTTGCACTTAATGGATGCAGTTTATGGCTTTTCTTTGGCATCATTACTCTTGAGGTTTGAGGCCATTATTAAGTAAAGTAAGGGTGACTGAAACACAAGCACTGCAATACTATGACAAGCGATCTGATAACGGAGATGGCTATGAAGTGACTAGTAGGTGGGTAGAGTATATAGTGTGAATACATTGGACAAAGGGATGTTTGATGTCCCAGGCAGGATGAGGCAGGGTGGTGCAAGATTTCATCACACTGATTAAATTTGTGAGTTGTTCATTTATGAAATTTTCCATTTAATATCTTCAGACTGTGAGTAAAATATTACAGAAGGTGAATTCCATGTTTGTATATTTTTCATTCTTAAAAATACTGTTATTGATTGCTAATGTCATTCCATTATGGCTGGAAAAGGCACTTGGAAGATTTTGATCTCACTAAAATTTTCAGACCTCTTTTGACACATAACTTGTTATATACCCTGAAGAATGCTCCATATGCTCTTGAGAAGAATCTGTATTCTTCTGATATTAGATGGACATTACATATCTTAGGTCAATTTGGTCTATAGTGTTGTTCAGTTATTCTATTTTCTTATTGATTGATTTTTCTACCAGAATGATCTATCCATTATAGAGAGTAAAGTTTTGAAGTCTCTTCATATTATTGTATTATTATGGTATTGCTGTCTCTTTCTCCCTTCAGATTTATGAGTGTTTACTTTACATATTTAGGTGCTTTCATGTTGGTGGTATAAGTATTAATATTTATAACTATTGGATCTTTCTGTTGAATTGTCCCTTATGTCATTATATGATGACATTTGTCACGTGACAGTTTTGACTTAATAAACCCTATTTAATGACAATATAGCTACCCCTGCTCTTTCTTTCTTTCTTTTTTTTTTTTTTTTGAGACAGAGTCTTACTCTGTCACCCAGGCTGGAGTGCAGTGGCACCATCTCGGCTTACTGCAATCTCTGTCTCCTGGGTTCAAGCAATTCTTCTGCCTCAACCTCCCAAGTAGCAGGGATTAAAGGCGCCCACCACCACGCCCAGCTAATTTTTGGTATTTTTAGTAGAGATGGGGTTTCACCATGTTGGCCAGGCTGGTCTCGAACTCCTGACATCGTGATCTGCCTGCCTCGGCCTCCCAAAGTGTTGGGATTGCTGGCGTGAGCCACCATGCCTGGCTCCTTTCTTTAACCTTTTTAATGAAATATCATTCTTCATTCTTTATTTTCAACCTCTATGTGTCCTTAAATCTAAAATGAGTCTCTTGTAGACAGCATATAGTTTATTATTATTATTTTATTTGTTCATCTACAGTATTTCTTTTGATTGGAGAGTTTAGTACATTTGAATTTCAAATAATTATTAATAGGTAAGGACTTACTCTTGCCATTTTGTCATTTGTTTTCTACCTTTATTATAGTTCTCTTAATCCTCTTGGTGTCTTCCTTTGTGGTTTGATTATTGTAGCAGTGTACTTTGATTCTTCTCTCTTAATCTTTTTTGCATCTACTGTACATCATGTGTGTGTATTTGTGTGTGGTTACCATAGAGTTTACACTGAATAATTTATATTTATAGCAGTCTGTTTGAAGCTGATATCCACTTCACTTCAATCATATACAGGCACTCTACACTTTACTTCCCCCTCCCACAGACACTTTATGTAACTGATGTCACATTTTATTTTTCTGTATTGTATTTCCATTAGCAAATTTATGTGGCTATATTTATTCTGACAACTTGCCTTCTAATTTGTATACTAGTGTTTAAAGAGATTTGTGTGTATCATTTCAGTATTACAGTATTCTGTGTTTACCTTTACCAGTGAGATTCATATTTTCATATGCTTTCATGATGCTATTTATCATCTTTTCATTTCAGCTTGAAAAACTAACTTTAGCAGGTCTAGTGGTGACAAACTTCCTAGTTTTGACAGGGAAAGACATGTCTCTCCTTCATCCTTAAACTACAGTTTTTCTGGATAAAGTATTCTTGGTTGACATTTTTTTCTTCTAGTGCTTTGCTATATCATCCCATTGTCTCCTGGCCTGCAAGGTTTCTGCTGATAAATCTTACAATGTTTCCCTTGTGTGTGACAAGGTACCTTTCTCTTGCTGCTTTCAAAATTGTCTCTTTGTCTTTTATTTCTGAAAAACTCTTAATATTTGAGACAAACTATAATGTGCTTCAGAGTAGTGCTCTTTTTGTTTAATATATTTGAAGATCTTAGGACTTTATGTCAATTTCCCTCTGTAGAGTTGGAAAGATTTTTGCCATTATTTCTTTAAATAGGCTTTCCACCACTTTGATGGTGTTCTGTAAGTTTCATAGGCTTTCTTCACTTTTTCTTTTTTTTTTCTTCTAACTGGTTAATTTCAAATGGGCAGGCTTCAGATTTACTGATTCTTCTTCCTACACGATCAAGTTTTCAGCTGAAGCTGTCTATTGGGTTTTTCAGTTCAATCATTGTATTCTTCAGCTCTAAGATTTCTGTTTGGTTTCTTCTTAATGCTTCTGTTTCATTGTTAAATTTCTCATTTTATTCATGTATTGATTTCCTAATTTCATTTAGTTTTAAAATCTGTATTCTCCTGAAGCTCATTGAGCTTCTTTAAGATGGCTATTTTGGATTCCTTTTCAGGTGATTTATGGATCTCCACTTTTCTGGAGTTAGTTACTGGGGTTTTGTTAGTTAACTTTGATGGTGTTATGTTTACCTTATGCTTTGTGATCCATGTAAACGTGTGTGTGTCTGTGCATTTGAAGGAGCAGACATCTCCAGTCTTTACAGACTGGTTTTGGCAAGTAAGGATCTACTCCTAGCTCACCAGACTGATGTTATTGCCTCTGGTATCTCAGTCAAGCTGAGTTTGGAGTTAGGTAAGTTGGCTGTTTCAGGGTCTGCAGTTGGGACTGAGCTTGGGGAACCTGTCACTAAGGGTATGAATAGATACGTCTCCCACCAGGCCACAGTGGAGAGGCGCTGAAGCCAGGTCACATGACTACTTCAGTATCTGCAGTTGGGTCTGAGGTCAGCGAGCATGTTACTAGGGGGATAGGTTGGGTATGGCCCCTCTCAGGAAATGGAAGATGGGACTTTTGGAAGCACCACAGCTCTTTGTGGTTGGAGCTGAATTCATAGGAGGACAGGGATGCTTTCAGTCCATAGCTGGTACCAAAGCCTATGAGCCCGCCAGCAGGCTGTGGGCCTGATTTCTCAGTATATCCCTCCTCAGTCTGGGGTTCTACCAGGGTTTCACAACCTTCTATCTGGATCCCAAAGCTCTTACAAAGGAACTTCTGTGTATGACAGGCTGCCAAATCATTTTTTCTGTTGGGGTACATGAGCCAGAGGCTTCCGGTTCTACTGTCTTACTGATGTCTCTCGCACCTGTGTGTTTACCAGTGCCCTGTGAGTTCCCAATCTTCAATTTATTTGGTAACATCTGGAAACCATAATTATGTCCTGCCAGAATTATGCAAGTTACTTACTAAGGAATAGATCAGAGGAAGAAAACCTGTGCCCAACTTCTTGAGAAATTCATAGAAAAAGAGAGTTTAGCTTTAAATAAATAAAAATATTCTGCTAGGAAAATGTAAAAGACATAAATGCAGAGAATCTCAATAAGACACTTCGCAAGAGGATCCCTCCTAAGATACATAATCATCAGATTCTCCAAGGTCAAAATGAAAGAAAAAATGTTAAAGGCAGCTAGAGAGAAAAGTCAGGTCATCTGTAAAGGGAAGCCCATGAGACTAAAAATGGACCTCTTAGCAGAAACCCTACAAGCTGAAAGAGATTGGGGGCCAATATTCAACATCCTTAAAGAAAAGAAATTCCAACCCAGAATTTCATATCTGGACAAACTAAGCTTCATAAGCAAAGGAGAAATAAGATCCGTTTCAAATAAGCAAATGCTGAAGGAATTCCTTACCTCCAGACCTACCTTACAAGAGCTCCTGAAGCAAGCACTAAATATGGAAAGGAAACACCATTACCAGCTACTAACACTAAAGTACACAGACTACTGACACTATAAAGCAACCACGAAACAAGTCTGCAAAATAACCAGCTAACATCATGATAACAGGATCAAATCCACATATATCAATACTAACCTTGAATGTAAATGAGCTAAATGCCCCAATTAAAAGGCACAGAGTAGTAAGCTGGATAAAGAACCAAGATCCACTGGTATGCTATCTTCAAGAAACCTGTCTTACATGCAGTGACACACATAAGCTCAAAACAAAAGGGGCTGAGAAAAATCTACCAAGCAAATGGAAAATAGAAGAAAGCAGGAGGTGCAATACTAATTTCAGACACAACAGATTTTAAATCAACAAAGATAAAAAAAGACAAAGAAAGGCATTACATAATGGTAAAGGGTTAAATTCAACAAGAAGACAAAACTGTTTTAAATATATATGCACATAACAAAGGAGCACTCTGACTCATAAAGCAGTTTCTTAATGACCTTCAAAGAAACTTAAACTCCCACACATTAATAGTGGGAGACTTTAACACCCCACTGACAATATTAGACCATAAAGACAAAAAATTACAGATATTCAGGACCTGAACTCAGCACTAGATCAGATGGACCTGATAGACAGCTACAGAACTTTTCATCCTAAAACAACAGAATATACATTTTTTCATTGCCATGTGGCATGTACCCTAAAATCAATCACATAATCAGAAATAAAAGACTCTTCAGCAAATGCAGAACTTAAATAATAACAACCAATCTCTCAGACCACAGAGCAATCAAATTAGAAATCAAGACTAATAAATTCATCAAAACCATACAATTACATGGAAATTGAATAATCTGCTCCTGAATTACTTTCAGTTAAATAATGAAAGGAAGGGGGAAATCAAGAAGTTCTTTTAAACTAATGAGAACAAAGATACAACATACCAGAATCTCTGGGACACAGCTAAGGCAGTTTTAAGAGAGAAATTTATAGCAGCAAATGCCTGCATCAGAAAGTTAGATCTCAGTTTAACAACCTAACACTACAATTAAAAGAGCTAGAGAACCAAGAGAAAACCAACCCTAAAGCTAGCAGAAGACAAGAAATAACCAAAATCAGAGCTGAACTGAAGGAGATTGAGACACAAAAAACTATTCAAAGGATCAGTGAATCCTGGAGCTGTTTTTTTTTTTTTTTTTTTGGAAAAAATTAATAAAATAGACTGCTAGCTAGGCTAATAAAGAAGAAAAGAGAGGAGATGTATATAAACACAATCAGAAATGGCAAGTGAGGTGTCACCACTGACCCCATAGAAATACAAATAATCATCAAAATATTATGAACACTTCTATGCACGTCAACTAGAAAATCTAGAAGAAATGGATAAATTCCTGGACACACACACACTCTCCCAAGACTGAACCAGGAAGAAATTGAATCTCGGAACAGACCAGTAACAAGATCGGAAATAGAATCAGTAATAAATAGCCTACCAACCAAAAAGAAAAGAAAAGAAAAAGCCCAGGAGCAAACGGATTCACAGCTGAATTCTACCAGATATACAAAGAAGAACTGGTACTATTACTGCGGAAACTGTTCCAAATAAATAAATAAATAAGGAAGGAAGAAGGACTCCTCTCTAACTCATTCTATGAGGCCAACATCATCCTGATGCCAAAAACTGACAGGGACACCACACACAAAAAGAAAACTTCAGGGCACTATCCTTGGTGAACATCGGCACAGAAATCCTCGGCAAAATACTGGCAAACTGAATCCAGCAGCACATCAAAAATCTTATCCACCACGATCAAGTAGTCTTTATCCTTGGGATGCAAGGTTGGTTCAACATATGCAAATCAATAAATGTATTTCATCACATAAACAGAACAAAAGACAAACACCACATGATTATTTCGAAAGATGCAGAAGAGGCTTTTGATAAAATTCAACATCCCTTCATGTTAAAAACTCTGAATAAACTAGGTACTGAAGGAATATACCTCAAAATAATAAGAGCCATATATGACAAACCCACAGCCAAGATCATACTCAATGGGCAAAAGCTGGAAGCATTTCCCTTGAAAACCAGCATAAGACAAGGATGCCCCCTCTCACCACTCCTATTCAACATAGTACTGGACATTTTGACCAGGGCAGTCAGGCAAGAAAAAGAAATAAAGGGCATCCAAATAGGAAGAGAGGAAATCAAACTATCTCTGCAGACGATATGATCCTATATCTAGAACACCCTATAGTCTTGGCCCTAAAGCTTCTTAAGCTGATAAACAATTTCAGCAAAGTCTCAGAATACAAAATCAATGTACAAAAACCCCTAGCATTCCTACACACCAATAACAGTTAAACTGAGAGCTAAATCAGGAATGCAGTCTCATTCACAATTGCCACAAAAATATTATAAAATACCTAGGAGTGAAGCTAACCAGCGAGGTGAAAGATTTCTACAAGGAGAACTACAAAACACTGCTCAAAGAAATCAGAGATGATACAAACAAATGGAAAGGAAGGATCAATATTGTTTAAAATGGCCATATTGCCCGAAGCAATTTATAGATTTAATGCTATGCCTATTAAACTATCAATGACATTCTTCACAGAACTAGAAAAAACTATTTTAAAATTCACAAAGAACCAAAAAACAAACCCAAATAGCCAAGGCAATCCTAAGCAAAAGAACAAAGCTGGAGGCATCATGCTACTTGACTTAAAACTATACTATAGGGCTACAGTAACCAAAACAGTATGCTACTTGTACAAAAACAGACACATAGGGCAATGGAACAGAATGGAGAACACAAAAATAAGATCACGCACCTACAACTGTCTGATCTTTGATGAAGCTGACAAAAACAAGCAATGGGGAAAGAACTCCCTATTCAATAAATGGTGCTAGGAGAACTGGCTAGTCATATGCAGAAGATTGAAACTAGACCCCTTCCACATACCATGTACAGAAGATAATTCAAGATGGATTAAAGACTTAAATTTAAAACCTAAACTATAAAAACCTTGGAAGACAACCTAGGCAATACCGTTTTGGACATAGGAACAGTCAAAATTTTATGACGAAGACTCCAAAACCAATTGCAACAAAAGCAAAACTTGACAAATGGAATCTAAACTACAGAGCTTCTGTGCAGCAAAAGAAACTATCAACAGAGTAAACAGATAACCTACAAAATAGGAGAAAATGTTTTCCAACTATTCATCTGACAAAGGTCTAATATCCAGCATCTAAAAGGAACTTAAATAAATTTACAAGAAAAATAAACAAAACCCATTAAAAACCTGCACATTGTGCACATGTACCCTAAAACTTAAAGTATAATAATAAAAAAGAGAAAAAGTGGGCAAAGGACATGAACAGACACTTTTCAAAAGAAGACATACATGAGGCCAACAAACATGAAAAAAAGCTCAACATCACTGATCATTAGAGAAATGCAAATCAAAATCGCAATGAGATACCATCTTACACTAGTCAGAAGGGCTATCATGAAAAAGTCAAAAAACAACAGATGCTGGTAAGGTTGCAGAGAAAAAGAAACACTTATACAGTGTTGATGGAATTGTAAATTAGTTCAACCATTGTGGAAGACAGTGTGGCAATTCCTCCAAGACCTAAAAACAGAACTACCATTCAACCCAGCAATCCCATTACTGGGTATATACCCAAAGGAATATAAATCATTCTGTCATAAAGACACATGCATGTGTATGTTCATTGCAGCACTGTTCACAATAGCAAAGACATGGAATCAACCTAAAGGCCCATCAATAGTGTATTGGCTAAAGAAAATGTAGTACAGATAGACCATGGACTACTATGCATCCATTAGAAAAAAGAACAAGATCATGTCCTTTGTAAAAACATGGATGGAGCTAGAGATCATTATCCTTAGCAGACTAATGCAGCAACAGAGAACCAAATACTGCATGTTCTCACTTATAGGTGGGAGCTAAATGATGTCAACACATGGACACACAGAGGGGAACAACAACAAACACGGGTCTCTCACAGGATGGAGGGTGGGAGGAGGGAAAGGATCAGAAAAAATAACTAATGGGTACTAGGATTAATACCTGGTTGATAAAATAATCTGTACAACAAACCCCCATGACACAAGTTGAGCTGTGTAACAAACCTGCACATGTACCCCTGAACTTAAAAGTTAAATCAAAAAGGTACATTATATTTATGAATAACTGAAAATTTAGTGTCTTGTATGCATGAAAAATATTTGTGCTAACAGACCTTAGATGATTCAACTCAACATACCCGTGGATTTAACTAAAAATATAACTATTTTCCAAGCTATTAATTATGATTTTTCTCTTTCAATAGTGTTGTTAGTGCTGAAAATGTTAACATATTGCTCTACAACCATGCAGAAGGAATTAATGAGCTTCTGTTGTCTTTTTTCATAAGCATATCTAATTTGCTCATTCATCCACTTGTTCATTTGTTCTACCCTTATTTAGCCAGGCAAAAGAGAGAGTGCAGTCATTCCTAATAATCATGATTTGTTTTCCTTTTTTCAGCCATGCAATGATGGACCTACTGGTTGAACTTTGCCTTCAGAACCACCTGAATCCATCCCACCACGCCCTTGAAATTCGGTCTTCAGAAACCCAACAGCCTTTGAGTTTTAAGCCAAATACTTTGATTGGGACCCTGAATGTGCATACTGTGTTTCTGAAAGAAAAAGTTCCTGAAGAGAAGGTTAAGCCTGGTCCCCCTAAGGTGCCTGAGGTTAGTAGGTACCTACATGGAGATACCTGTGTCTGAATGTGTGGCAGGTCCTGAGTAGGGGCCGGTGTGGCTCTTCTTATTGAAGTACAGTGCAGAGAGCTGTGGCTGAGGCTGCTACGTTCATGCCAGGCAAAGCTAGGCACTAAACAGAGTTTGTTTTAGGAGACAAAATGTACAGGATTGAATAATGTTCATTGTTGTAGCATTGCTTCTTTATATATTATAGAAGAGGAATTGATCTACAGTGGAGCTGTCCATTAGACCTTCATTCAAAGAGGGACATGGTCTTTAATTCTGTACTTTCTAATATGATAGCCACTGGCTACATGCAGCTTTTTTTTAAAAAATTGATATGTTTATTATAACTTAAATATCTAAAATATTCATGTAGATTTTTCTTTTTTCATTTTAATTGACACGTACAGCTTTTGAACACTTGAAATGTGGCCGGTGTGATTGAGAAACTGAATTTTTAATTTAATTTTAACTTTAAATTTAAATTGCCACTAGCTAATGGCTACCTGATTGGACAGTGTAGTTCTAGAATTCTTCCTGACTCAGGCAGCAGCTGGTATCCATAGAGGACTTAAACATCTTCCCAGAGGAAGAGAAAAAAAAGGGAAAAAAATTGTTTTGAAAAACTGATGTCAGAAATATTTATTCATTGCATTTGGAGAATATCTTACATACATAGCTGTATTCCAGGCTTTTGTTTATTAATTAAAATTAATTCTAGGAGCTTATTATATACTTTTATTGTTTTCGTTGTTGTTTTGAGATGGAGCTTCACTCTTGTTGCCCAGGCTGGAGTGCAGTGGTGTGATCTTGGCTCACTGCTACCTCTGCCTCCCAGGTTCAAGCAGTTCTTCTGCCTCAGCCTCCTGAATAGCTGGGACTACAGGTGCATGCCACCACACGTGGCTAATTTGTGTATTTAGTAGAGACAAGGTTTCACCATGTTGGCCAGTCTGGTCTTGAACTCCTGACCTCAGGTGATCCACCCGCCTCAGCCTCCCAAAGTGCTGGGATTACAGGCCTGAGCCACCATACCCAGCTTTATTGTACTTTTAAATAAGGCTTTGATATTAATCTTTTAGCCCAAATTAAAAGCAATGTTACTTTCAGATTCTTAGCAGATCTTCTAAATTTTCCTGCTTTTAAAAATGGCAATGCAGCCAACATTAATCTCCTATTAATTCCTAGGATTGATTGGTTAGTGCATTCTCATTGTTACTCTAGAACACTCTGACAAGAGATTTCCCCTTACTCCTCAAGTAAATAGTGTTTGAGGCAGAGCATCTCTGTATATACTGTCTTCCCTTTACTTCCTGCTTCTCAGGGCAGGTGAGCCTAGGCATCTGCATGATTCCACTTGTTAGGGCAGGAGAGGACCAGTAAAGGAGCAGTAGGTTCCATCTTTTCTCCCAAAATACATTGTTATCCCAGCCACTGGGCCCTGGTACACAGGCTGGAAGAGAGCGTGAGGCCTTCCTTTGCTGCTCTTTTGTTCAATCTATATTTACTGTGTCCAGCTCTGCAGTGTCTTAGCACAATTAGGGTGATCAGTAAAAGTGGAAGAAAAATGATCAGTAAAAGTGGGAGAAAAATGACTACCACTTTATCTGCAGTCATTTAGAATTAGCATTAGTCAACCGAGTGTTTTTCTTCCTGATTATTATATGCCTGGTATTTTTTAAAATACATTTCTAGCTTAAATACGTGTGTGTAGTGTGTATATATAAATACATGTAAGTCTGTGTACACACTGTATATGTTTCATATATGTGTGTATATAGTACATATATACAGTATATATGTATTTATATGTGTACATATATAGCTATTCCTATATTTATGTGGAGATTTTGACCCCTTAAAACTTTGATGTCATGTTTTTGGAGGGTTTTTGTTTAAATTATTCATACTACTTCCAATCTATTTTCTTTAGAAAAATGCATATAAGTGCCACGTGTTCACATCTGGCCAGAACCCTTGGAAGACAGTAAAGTATACGTGTTGGATTTTAAATGTAGAGTCTTCCCTGATGTTTATTTCGCTGTGTTGTTAGCAGTTTGTTCACTAGCAAGAGATTCTAAGCCAAATTTATTATTCTAGACATTTGTTTTTCAATATTCATTATGCTGTTTTCCCCCATGACTCACTCAATTTGTGGAAGAAGGATTCAGGCTACACACAATCCTGCCACACCCAGCTGTCGAATTGACACAAGAGTTGAAGGCTTGTGGGAGGATATCTTACTGAATTCTTTTTGCCTGTGTGTTCTTCCAGAAATCTGTGCGTTTGGTCGTGAATTACCTGCGGACACAAAAAGCTGTTGTGCGTGTGAGCCCTGAGGTTCCTCTCCAGAATATTCTCCCAGTCATTTGTGCAAAGTGTGAGGTCAGCCCAGAGCACGTGGTTCTCCTCAGGGACAACATTGCCGGAGAGGAGCTGGAGCTGTCCAAGTCCCTGAATGAGCTTGGGATAAAGGAGCTCTATGCGTGGGACAACAGAAGAGGTGAGGCCCCGCTGCATCTCACGCACCTGCCCGTAATCACACGGATGCACGGCGTGCACATGTCCCCTGTTGGCTCTCCTCAGCACTCTCGGTAGTGCCAGGGAGAGATGGGTACATGAAGTTCCAGGCAAGTCAAGTTGAAGTAGGCAAAAAAGAAATTTGGCCTGTTTTCATTCCTCTGGATTGAGCTGTGCCTCCTTTCTGCCAGCCCTGAACATGTCCTTTATCTTTTGTCTCTCTGCAAACTTCTATGACATAAGTAAAAGGGGAAAAAGTGAGGCAAGATTAGAGCTTATGCTCTGAAGTAACTACTACAAACCATCTATAATACTTTCTTGTGGGTTGGTGGCTCACACTTGTAATCCTGGCACTTTGAGAGTCTGAGGCAGGAGGATGGCTTGAGCTCAGGAGTTCAAGACCAGCCTGGACAAAATAGTGAGACCCTATCTCTACAAAAAAATTTAAAAATTAGCCAGACGTGGTGGTGCGTCCCCATTCCTATAGTCCCATCTACTGGAGAGGCTGAGGCTGGAGGATTGGTTGAACCCAGGAGGTTGAAGCTGCACTGAGCTATGATCGCACCATTGCCCTCAGCCTAGGTGACAGAGTGAGACCCTGTCTCTTTAAAAAAAAAAAAAAAAATTATCTTGATTTTCTTTTTCAGTTGCCATTAGCTGCTGTTCCCAGGTTTCAAACATTGCTCATGTCTAAAACCAGTGGCAGAAATGCATTTAGCTGTTCTCTAAAACTGAACAATTACAGTGGGTGAGATCCATTCCTGAAGGTAACTTTAGGGCCACCTTAGGCCTCCTCACCATGTTGCCAGTGTCATTCTGCTCATCGTGTAAATCTGGCTCTTAGTATGAGGCCACAGTTAGAGCCACTGGTGAGAGTGGCAGCCCAGAGGCCTTGCTGGTGCAGAGACTGTTATGTTGTGTAAGCACATGTTTCTGATTGATATAGAGTGCTAACTGCTACTGTCAGGCCAAAGGAAATGTTATATTCCTTGACCTTAGAATGATCAAAATGGACTTCGTAAAAGTTTCTCTTCTAATGAGCATCATTTGATGTCTGTTGTCTCTGTTTCATTATTCCACAAATATTGAATAGGTTGAGTTTAAAAAATATATACATATTCAAGTTTTTCCTGTTTTTCTATGACTTTTTCTAATTTTTTCCAACAAAAATGTATTTTTTCTTTTTCTTTTTCTTTTTCTTTTTTTTTTTTTTTTTGAGATGGAGTTTCACTCTTATAGCCCAGGCTGTAGTGCAATGGTGCGATATTGGCTCGCTGCAACCTCCACCTCCCAGGTTCAAGTGATTCTCCTGCCTCAGCCTCCTGAGTAGCTGAGATTACAGGCACCTCCCACCATGCCCGGCTAATTTTTGTATTTTTAGTAGAGACGGAGTTTCACCACATTGGCCAGGCTGGTCTCAAACTCCTGACCTCAGGTGATCCGCCTGCATTGGCCTCCCAAAATGCTGGGATTACAGGCCTGAGCCACTGCGCCTGGCCATATTTTTTCTTAATACCAAGTTTATTGTGAAATCCATGATCATAGTGGAATCTCTGTCCAGCCTTCCTCTCCCCGCCAAGTCTGCCCTTTTCTTCCTGGGTATCTGGCATCTAGATCTGATTTGACATTCAAGAGAGGGTTTTGGCTCAATTGAGTATAGGATACATGGACTATTTATTTCTTCAAAAAAAGTACTCTGACATTTGAGAATAATGCATCTTGTGTTTTATCCAGTGTCTTTTTTAAAACACAGACAGAAATACTCTCAGCATCGCTGCAAAGGCCTGGTGGCACTGAGTATATCAGCGCTATTTAAATTTGGTTTACATGACTCTTTGGAAACAGCTTCCATTTGTTAAGATAAAAAGAAAAAGGAAAACTGTTTCACATTCAGGTATCTGAAATAAAAAGGCTTACAAGTGTTTCTGTTACATGCCACCACTTGGATGTATCTTGAAAGGTAGATGTTGAACCTGGCACTTGGGAGAAGTGATATAAAACCTGCCTGTCTGTGAAGGAGAGGACCCAGGATAGCCCATGGTCATTGGGAATGTAGGAGCTGAAGTGTTCATGTGGTCAGGGGCCCAGAGCATCTCTTCTGATCCTCATTTGGGACAGAGCAGAACATGCTGGTGCGGTCAGCTTGGCTGTTCAGATTTGGAAGCACTTCTGCCCTTGGTTGGAACTAGCTGCTCCCAAACCTGCAAGTCCCCCTCTCTACTCCTTTGGACATTTTGGCCCTTTCCACCCCACCCCCAAGGCACCATGAGCTTCCCCACCATGGGAGCTCTGCTCCAGCCTTGTGGCCAGCACCCGTTTCGTCTGGACCATGCCTGTGCCATGCCAGCTGTGACATTTGATTGCCATCCCTGCCAAATGCCTGCCTCCTGCTCACTGTCTAATACTTGAAAAGAAACTTGTCCAGAGGCCATCCCCGAGGCTCCGTTTCTCCCCTACAACCGCCCTGGGCAGGCCTGCTGGGTGCTGCTGGAGGAGCCCTTGCTTTCACTCCTCTTGGTATGCACTTGGAGGGGACAGACATCCACTCCTGAGCCCTACCACTGCTGGAGAACAGAAGGGCAGCTGGCAGGAGGTGAGGCATTGCTAGGCAGAGGCCTGCCCTCCCCTGGAATCCCCGGTGGGGACATCTTGATAAAACCAAGGGCTCTGCTGCCACCTGCGTCCTCTGCGGTGCTTAGCAGGCTATGCAGCTGCGGCCCAGAGAGGCAAGCTGACCCAGCAAGAGACCTCACTGCTGCAGCAGGACAGGCCCCCTCTGAGGCTTGTGAGGGCCAAGGCCTGGGTCAGGGACTGCCACACATCTCAAAGCTGGACCTCACTCTCTCATTGCCTGCCTTTTCCAGTTCGTCTGAGCAAAACTCAGTCCGAGCCTTCCCTGAGCTGTCAAGGTACAGTGAACCTGGGGATTCCCACTCCCCCTGTGAGGCCGCACTATGCATGGCTCTGGGGTCAGAGCTGCACGGAGGTGATGTTTTTGTGCCAGACTCCAAGGAATGGAAGTTTGGCTTGGGGCCCTTCTGAAGGTGCATGCCAGGCTAACATGAGATTTTGGTTTCTTGATGCCCTAGTTGGTTCAGATAAGAATGCTTCTTAGGAGAATTTGCTGTGTGGCTCTAATTGATGAGAAATGAGGGAGGCTGTTACAGAAAACAAATTCTGTTGCCCAATAATTCAGGGCAGAGCAGAAGTGGTGTGCGCAGGAAAGGCACCCTTTCCTTTTCACCTGTGCCTGCCCATGCTTACCTGCCCCTGAAGGCCATCCTGCATGCTACAGAATTTGGGACAGTATGGATTTTCAAATTTAACCTTTTCTGTCATAGACAAGTATGCAAATGATTAGTCCAGATTTTGCATTTATTCCGACATCTATTTAAGTTTCTCTCATAGAGATATTTCTGTACAGAAAGAGATATTTCTATACAGAGATGTTTATATGTATATATAGACAGATATAGAGATACATATGTGTATATATATATATATATACTTAAACATATACATATATGTACATACATATGTAGAATGCCCATTGTACATTTACAGATGTTGACCTGGTCCCCCCCTTCCATTTAATGCTTACTGGCCTTGTTCTGGTCACTGAGTCTCCTCTTCTAGACAAGTGAGTGGTTTGGACTCGTTGGTCTTCAAGGGTCCTTCATCCTTCTCTGCCACTCTGCAATTCATCTTTAACATTTTTCAAATCATTGTAATGCTTCAGAAAGTAAAACTTTCTTGCAGATTAAGTGTGAGTTCCTAGACTTTTCTTAATATTTAATTATGTGTAAATTAGAGTAAATTCAGACAAAATAAATGCCACCCTCAGCTTATCATACCATAGGCACCATGGGTTCTAGAGCTCACTTGCGTGTGTTCGAGGGCTGGCTACACATCAGTTGTTCATTGTTGCTCTGCTTTATAGCTGGGCAGCCTCTGGAAATTTTGGCTGATGGGAACACTGAGTTCTCCTACTTTGCTCCCAAACCAATTCTTCTTCAGTGTCTGCCAAGGCTCAGAGGCCTCATACGAGGCCCCTATCAGTCAGTGACTGAGACCAAAGCCTCACCTCTAAAAATAGACCATCAGTGTTAGGCGCAGCTCAGCACTGTGAGTCACAGGCCCCTGGTGCCTCCAGACAGCTGCAGGCTGTAGCTGCATGAGAAAGTGTCTTTCCCACTATTGAGGGGCAGTTCTGGTGCTGGAGCTGTCCTGGACCCTTCGTCAGGGAGCCGACCTCAGTCCTTAGAGGTGATGATCAGCCACTGCCCTCATTCAAGAAGAGAAACAACAGGCTAGATTTCATTGCAGTTTTCTAATGCAGTCTGTCCTTTCTGTGATCATTGTAATATAGCTTGTGTACCAGGAACATGCTCTACTTCTCGATTATCAGTAGGATACTGTGATGCCATCTGTTTCAACATAGACAATTTCTCAACTTACAGTTTTTCAACTTTACCATGGTGTGAAAGTGCTATGCATTCAGTATGCTCCTGGACTTACGATGGGGTCACGTCTGGATAAAGCCATTGTGAACTGAAAGTGTAACCCAATCGTCAGTTCGTGAGCATCCGTTGGTCCATGTCACTTACCACTCAATTCTAGAAACATCCTTGGTTATAAACATACATATTAAAGCATATAATAGTTTAGATGCAGTCTTAACTGTGTGCTCTGTTTTCCTCTTTATAGTTCTGTACCTAATAGAGGGCTTGCTGCAACTAACTTTGCAGCATGTTTGCACACATGCATTGGTGCTGCTGCACCATGTTGCAGCGGGCCCTCTGGTTTGGGTATTGTACGATGTGGAGCCTGCTCGGTGCCTCCGCTGGAGCCTCCTGCGTGTAACCGAGTGTCCTGGCCCTGCCCTGGTGGCTAGGATGTGCACCTTTGCTCCTACAGAGTGATATCAGGAGCGTGTGTGCTGGGTTTTTGCTTTGCTGTGTGGACACTATCAGTGATCATGCCTGTGTTATTAATGCACTGACTGCTGTGTGTGTTCTCTAACTCAAATGTGAAATCATATATTAGCAGATCAAGAAGTTAACTAAGGGTTACCTTGTTTGCATTAATAGTCTGCTGGCAGAATTTGTAAAATCCCAGTCCATGATTCTGCCACCAATGGTCTAGAGCTCTTGCTATCAGTTGGCAGTGATATGGGAAAAATCATTTTTCTATTCTCCAGGAACACCTCCACTTTCCTTCCTCTTGTCATATCTGTATGCCCTGGCAGAGAAGAATGGAATGAAGTAATGACAAAGGCCTTTCCTGAGCAAATCATGACACTAGTGAGCAGTGTACTGAGCTGTGTGAGTGCTGTCCTGCGTGCTTAGCGCACTCACCCTCAACCTGCAGTTGAAGCTGCTGAGGCTGGGAGAAGCTAAGTGGTTTTCTGAAGTGTGCCTCACACATGGGCGCTCTTAATCTCTCAGCACCACTCCCCAAGCGTGTTCTCCAGACCCTCAGCTTAAGCCTCCTTAGGGGCTAGTTTGACTGTGTAGTGCTGGGCCCTGCACCCAGCGTTTCTTATTCTGGGGTTCTGGAATGGGCCCAATCATTCCTATCTCTCATAAGTTCCCAGTGATGCTGATGGTGGAGGTTCCATCTTGCTTTGGGAACCACGTCCCATGGCTGTCTTGTCAGCTGACAGACACATCTGGGCTTCAGTTTGCTTGTCTGGAATTTGGAAGGGTCCAACCTGGCTCTAGAATCCTGATAAAGAAAAATTCAAGAGGGGTTGAGGATTTAGAGCTTCAGGAAAAAGAAAGAAGAAAACAGTTGCCCCCCTAGAGAATGTAATTTGAAAGGAAAACATTCTGGATGCAGTAGAGGAAGGAAAATCTGGAAAGGTGGTTCCTGGGAGATTTGATGCAGTTGTTTCAAATACCACCTGGGGAGCCCATAGCTGTTACTCCATTTTCTGGAAATGAGCAGGCAAGCTGCTGATTTATTTCGTTTAGTTAAAGTTTGTACCTCACTCATAATTCTTAAAGCAGGTATATTGCACTGATGTCACAATCTTAGAGCTGTGCTAATTTGGCAGCCACAGGCCTCATGTGGCTCTTGCATGTGCCCAGTCCACACTGAGATGTGCTGTAAGCCTAAGGGCCTGCTGGATTTTGAAGACTTAGCACCAAAACCAATGTAAAATACCTCATCAATACTTTTTATATGGACTGCATGATAGAATGATAATATTTTAGAAGTATTGGATTAAATGAAATTATTACAATTAATTTTACTTGGTTCTTTTTAATGTAGCTACTAGAAAATGTAAAATTATATGTGTGGTCTGGTTTAGCTTTCTGTTGGACAGCTCTGCCCTAGAACTTTATTTATTTTGTCATTCTCCAAAAGGGCACAAACACACCCAGAGAAAATGCTCCATCATCCCTAAAAGACTGTGTAAGAACCTGTAGTGATTTCCCAAATGGGCCTGAGGCCTTGAGGTGGCTCGGACAGCTTTGAAAGAAATAGTTGATGGTTTTCCCTGTCTTACAAGAACTAAAAGTTTAAGAGTAGAGGATTCATTTATTAAGATTTTTTTAAGTGAAGTATTTAATCTCTTGTTTCAGATGCTGAAAAATAACTTAGTGCTTTTTTTTTTCCAGAAACCTTTAGGAAATCATCACTTGGCAATGATGAGACAGATAAAGAGAAGAAAAAATTTCTGGGATTTTTCAAAGTTAATAAAAGAAGCAATAGTAAGGTAATGGATTAAATACACATGATTTTGTATCATGTAAAAAAATAGTCTCTTGAAATACATGCATTCAACCTGTCCTGGAACTTTTCTAAATAATTCTGTTTAAGAATACTAATTCCTTCAGGTAAAAGAGAGCTTATTAGTAGGCACTGGAATGACGGGCTGTGCTTCCACACTTGATTCCAAAAGGAGTAATCTTGGGTGATGGTGGTTTATTCACTAGGGGGACAGGAAGCCCGTGGGCTCCTGATGACCAGGGCCATGAGCCCTTCTGCCTGTGGGTGTTCCGGTACATCCACAGAACTCTGCCTGTGGCTGAAACTCAGTAAATCTTGTTTAGATTAATGAATGAGTGAATGGATATTATAGTTAAGTGTAAATAGCCAATATTGCTATCAGTGAACTGTAGCTTATGCCTCGTGGCAGAGAAGAGTATCAGTCATTGAACTTGTCTTCTTGCTAGTAATTTTTAGATGTTCTTTGGTCCTCCTGATATGATCTGGGAATATACTATGTGATAAGTTAATTTTATTGATTTTGTTGGTATTTATGAAACACATCTCAAAGTCATATTTTGGATACAATATTCTAGAGTAATTTAGTCATAGTACCCAGAATAAAAATGAAGATTTTTATAATTAATTATAAGATTGTCAAACCCATAAATGCCTTCTGACTACCAAGAAAAGAAAATGCTCATTATCTGTATTTATATTTGCTTCACAAGTATATTTTACTAATATCCAGTATTTTATCCTTACTAATAAATAAGACTAAAAAAGACAAAACTGTTCCAGTGAATGTTAGGTTTTAATTCCACTAGCTCAGTTTGGAAGTGTGCTCCATCTGTATATTTCCACAAGAGATGTGAAGACTGGGGACTCAAGTTTGTGTGCAGACCTTCTCAGTGCCATGGTGCAGATAGGTGCATGTAGCCCAAGGCTGGACACCTGATTTCCTGCCCGTCAGTGGCCTGTGGTGCAGCCTCTGCTGTTAGAATTGTGGTTCACCCAGGTTTGCTGATATGGATACCAGAGCTCAGAGAAATAAAGTAACCTTCTTAGTGTCCAGGCTTAGACACAGATGTGTCTGTGTGCAGAGCCAGCATGTCCCTGTAGCCCTGTGGTGTTTGAGAAGGGAGGAGGAGAGTAAGAGCCAGATGAGAACAGAAGGTCCAGTGGAGCTCAGCCGAACTGGCAGAGACTTCCTGTCTTTAAGAGTTTTTCACAAACCTCAGATTATTTTTTCTTCACCTCTGCTGAAGCTTCGGTAATGGTTTTGTGATTCTCTTATACTTAAGAGATTGTTGTGCTTTTCCCCATGTTTCTGCATGTCCTTTGAAAAATCTGTACTCCATGCATGTCTGTGTAAGACCTTTGGCTCCCTGACATTTTCTATCCCCTCCCACTCTCCAACTATCCCTTCCTTTCCCCCTCTCTTCTCCCCTACTCTCCCTCCTCCTCTCCTAGCTCCCTTTCCTGTCAGAATTACTTGAAATTACAGAATTAGAAATTTGTGGCCGGGCACGGTGGCTCACAACTGTAATCCCATCACTTTGGGAGGCTGAGGCGGGCAGGTCACCTGAGGTCAGGAGTTCGAGACCAGCCTGGCCAAATGCAGTGAAACCCCGTCTCTGCTAAAAATACAAAAAGTAGCCAGGCGTGGTGGCAGGTACCTGTAACCGGAGCTACTTGAGAGGCTGAGGCAGGAGAATCGCTTGAATCCGGGAGGCAGAGGTTGCAGTGAGATGAGAACATGCCAGCGCACTCCAGCCTAGGCGACAGAGTGAGACTCCATCTCAAAAAAAAAAGAGAGAATCAGAATTTTGTATTTGAATTTTTGCTCACTCTATGAATGTTGTTTTGTTGGTTTTTTTTGCTGACATTTTTGAGATAAGTTGGCTGGGACTGTGTTCACCCTTGTCCTCCTTGATCCTGAGGACACCAGTTCACAGTAAAATCCACCCACCATTCCTCATTCCTCACCCTTAGACCTCAAGTAGTTGTTCTCTTTGTGTCTTCTTCCTTGTAAAAGATGAAATGGCTAGAAAAACCAAGTAAAAAATCTAGAAAGACTTTAGTTTTTAGCAAAATAAGGTCACCTAAAAAGCTGGAGATGTGGAGACTGACTCAGCTTCTGATAGTTCAGGGTGTGGGGAGACACCACATCTGGCAACACAGCAGTGAAGGCGCAGTCAGTGATCCAGTCCCCTGTGTGGATTGCAAGGGACTTTCTGTTTTTCACCATTGTCGACACAGCAGTGAAGGCGCAGTCAGTGATCCAGTCCCCTGTGTGGATTGCAAGGGACTTTCTGTTTTTCACCATTGTCGACACAGCAGTGAAGGCGCAGTCAGTGATCCAGTCCCGTCTGTGGATTGCAAGGGACTTTCTGTTTTTCATCATTGTCGACACAGCAGTGAAGGCGCAGTCAGTGATCCAGTCCCCTGTGTGGATTGCAGGGGACTTTCTGTTTTTCACCATTGTCGACAGCAGTGAAGGCGCAGTCAGTGATCCAGTCCCCTGTGTGGATTGCAAGGGACTTTCTGTTTTTCACCATTGTCGACACAGCAGTGAAGGCGCAGTCAGTGATCCAGTCCCCTGTGTGGATTGCAAGGGACTTTCTGTTTTTCACTATTGTCGACACAGCAGTGAAGGCACAGTCAGTGATCCAGTCCCCTGTGTGGATTGCAAGGGACTTTCTGTTTTTCACCATTGTCGACACAGCAGTGAAGGCGCAGTCAGTGATCCAGTCCCCTGTGTGGATTGCAAGGGACTTTCTGTTTTTCACTATTGTCGACACAGCAGTGAAGGCACAGTCAGTGATCCAGTCCCCTGTGTGGATTGCAAGGGACTTTCTGTTTTTCACCATTGTCGACACAGCAGTGAAGGCGCAGTCAGTGATCCAGTCCTGTCTGTGGATTGCAAGGAGCTTTCCGTTTTTCACCATTGTCAGCCTAAAGAAAGAAACTGACTAAAAATTAATATAGATAGTTTGTCTGGGCCAAGGTTAAGGACTGTAGCCTGGGACACACTTCGTTTGCCTTGGGGAATGCTCCATTCAGCCGTAGTTACAAGAAGGTTTTTTAGGGCAAAAAGGAAGAAGGTGTGGCTGACACAAAGTTGTTTGACAAGGATTCTCACTAGTTTACAGAAATAACGCTGATTGGTGATTGACTGTACACTCCTGAACTGCGGCAGATGAGTTATGGCGTCCAGTGTATGGCATTTTGTAGCTACTTGGCAAAAAATTCACTCAGTGTTAGCGCTCAAGTAGCAATTGGCTTTAAGAGCTAATTATTTAGCTCAAGCGGGTTTGGGAGATGACCACTGCTGCATTTCAATGCCTCCCTGGGCCTGATAATTAAAAGGGGCTCACATTCTGTGGATAAAAAGTATTTATTTCTTCATTTCCCTCTTTTGATACAAAATATTTCTTCATGAAAGCATTGATGATTAAAGGCTGAGTGTCAAGGGGTCCCTTGTCACTGGGAAGAGTGATTCTCAGATAGCCCTGTCCCATGTTAGGGAGGAAAGAAAAGATGTTTTAGTGAGGAATTTTAAGGGAACCCCAAAGCCAAATTAGGATGGCATTACAGAGTGGCAAGAATGAAACCTCAGTCACGTCAGAAATGTATTAGCTGCTGTTGCTTGTTGAATCATCACTAGTCTTTGGAATACCATTTTAGTTTTCTCAGAAGAAATAAAACACAAGAGATATATAGCATTAATAATCTGAACAGTAGAAGCGTAATGCACACAGAATTGGATTATAGTCAGAAAGATAATTTATATGCTAGATCAAACAAACCTGAATTCCATTAGGGAACAATTAAAAACATCAGGCAGAACATTAAATCCTGCTTCTTTTTTAGAGACATGTAGCCAGGAGGTAATTCAGGATTCAGTCCAAATTGTAGGCAAATAATAATATCACAAAAACAATAGTCTGCTAGAACTGAATAACAGATGGGGTATTGAAAAATAATTTTTCCAGTTCCTCCAGTTTTACCAAAGATAAATCATAGTAGAACCAGTTTATTTGTAAAATTAGTTTTACACTTATTATACTTGGCATGATTATCTGCATAAGATGCAGCAAGAAGAGTGGCCATACTGACTCATTTTAGTTGGCTTTGCTGGAACTTTTTGATAAGGAATCTCAGATTAGATTTTTAAAAGCCTCTTGTGTCTAGGAAGCCAAGTTAAGGATTTACCATCTAACTGTGCCAGTAATACCTGTATGAATTCAGTGAATTTCTTTCTTCTTGAGATCTCAAAATATCTTGAGATTACTGGGCCTGTCAGAAAGTGACATGCTTTTACTTACCACAAGGTCAGCAACCTTGTAAGGGAACCATGTTGACAAGGAACCAGGCCAGCCATTTTCTAAGTCCACTGGCTATAAAGTCAACCTCAGCCCTTCAAACCAGTCTGGTCATATCTGAAAATCTGTCATTCCAGTATAAGCCTTGGTAAAATAACCAGTGCTTTCAATGTGTCCTGTTACAAAAGAAAACAGATCCTTGTTGAACTTACGCAAGTAAGTATATTGCCATAAAATGAAAATACAAATAGTTTCTGAATTTTGGAGAAATCAGGTAGAATGAAAGATAAATGTCTCAGTTTGCCCACCATAGTATACTTTACTCAGTTGCTGTAAGCTATAAATAGCTCAAAAAGAAAAGTTTTCTTGATGCTAGAAAACAAAACATGAAAAGAACCTACTGTGTTTCAAACAAAAAGAAGTCACAAAAATTATTTCAGTGCTCTGTCACTTCAGTGGCTTGTACTTAACTTTTATTCTGCTTGAAGTTGGTTTAGCGATCTTTATGAACTCATCAGGTTTTAAATTAGATTAACTGGGTTTTTTCTTTTTGCCTTGTTCAGTGGCATGATCTCCAAAATTATCAGAAACTTGTATTCAGAGTGCTTGTTGTGATCTTCTCCATAAGGTTCCTTGAAGATACAATGCTTTGGCATTTACAAAGAACTTTTAGGAAAAAGCATCAGAATAAAGCAATTTACTGTTTATGTCAAGACACATCAAATTTTTCGGTATCTTTACAATTATAGAATGCATATTAATAGCATATTCATATAAAAATAACCTGAAGAAAGTTAAGCACCATCTCTTGGCTGGGCGTGGTGGCTCACACCTGTATTCCCAGCACTTTGGGAGGCCGAGGCAGGTGGATCACCTGAGGTCAGGAGTTTGAGACCAGCCTGGCCAACATGGTGAAACCCCATCTCTACTAAAATACAAAAATTGCTTGAACCTGGGAGGCGAAGGTGGCAGCAAGCCAAGATTGTGCCACTGCACTCCAGCCTGGGTGAAAGAGCAAGACTCTGTCTCCAAAAAAACCATCCAAACAAACAAGAAAGTTAAACACCACACCATCTCTTATTTAACAATGCTTCCAGTATGATTTTCACATACCAAATATGCCTAATATGCCTCTCTTGGAGTTCCAGGGTCCCTGTTTCGATTTCCAGGAGCCCTAATCTCCAAAAGTTAGTTCAATGTGAGAAAGACTCAATTAGAATTTGAAGTTTCATTTTAGGAAGTTTGTCAAATGTCAAAGGCTTGAAACACTTGATTTCAAATGAGATCATAGTAAAATAATATTCATTTAGTCAAAGTGATTTTTTTCAAAGATTTCAAAAAGCAAAAACATTTACTCTGATTAAGAGGAGACTTGGCCGGGCACAGTAGATCACGCCTGTAATCCCAGCACTTTGGGAGGCCGAGGTGGGTGGATCGCCTGAGGTCGGGAGTTGGAGACCAGCCTGACCAGCATGGAGAAACCCCGTCTCTACTAAGAATACAAAAATTAGCCGGGCATGGTGGCAGGCACCTATAATCCCAGCTACTCGGGAAACTGAGGCAGGAGACTAGCTTGAACCCAGGAGGTGGAGGTTGCAGTGAGCCAAGATCATATCCAGCCTGGGCAACAGAGCGAGACTGTCTCAAAAAAAAAAAAAAAAAAAAAAAAAAAAGAGACTCAGTTTTCAGACCTAATGAAGACACGGCGAGTGTGTCTTCCTCTCTCTTCTTTTTTTATTGCAGCTTACTCAAAAGGTAAATAAAACCTTTTATTATTTCTTATCAATACTATATGAAAACCCTGTTCAAAAGAGAAAACCAAGTTTTACCTTTATTATTACTAATAAACCTAATTTTAATAAAACCTTATAAACAAATCCATCCAACCTCATTCAGCTTTGACCGCACAGATAAGTTTCTATAAATCTTTTATAACCTTTTACAATATTTTTCATTTTTTTCTAACTTCCTATACCCATTTAGTTTTATCTATCATTTTTGTATTTCATTAATTTAAAACAGCTTTTAAATAACCTTTAAGCCATGCAAAATTGTTGTTCCTTTAACAAAAACCACATATAACCACACACACACACACACACACATATATATATATATATATAGAGAGAGAGAGAGAGAGAGAGAGAGTGAGAGAGTGTGTTTTGCTCTTGTTGCCCAGCCTGGAATGCAATGGCGTGATCCTCGGCTCACTGCAACCTCCACCTCCCAGGTTCAAGTGATTCTCCTGCCCCAGCCTCCCCAGTAGCTGAGATTACAGGCACGAACCACCATGCCCGGCTAGTTTTTGTATTTTTAGTAGAGACCGGGTTTCACCATCTTGGCCAGGCTGGTCTCAAACTCCTGACTCTCATGTGATCCACCCACTTCGGCCTCTCAAAGTGCTGGGATTACAGGCATGAGCCACCGTGCCCAGCCAACAAAAACCGTATTTTTATGTCTTTCTTATAACCTTTTAAATTTTTATTTATTTTTATTTTTTTTTTTGAGACAGAGTCCTCTCTGTCACCCAGACTGGAGTGCAGTAGCATGATCTCAGCTCACTGCAACCTCTGCCTCCTGGGTTCAAGTGATTCTCCTGCCTCAGCCTCTCAAGTAGCTGGGATCACAGGCGCCTGCTACCATGCCTGGCTAATTTTTGTATTTTTAGTAGAGATGGGGTTTCACATGTCAGCCAGGCTGGTCTCGAGCTCCTGACCTCAGGTGATCTGCCCGCCTCAGCCTCCCAGAGTGCTGGGATTACAGGCGTGAGACACTGCACCTGTCTATATCCTTTTTTAAAACCAAAAATGCATTTTACTTTTCTTGTGCTCTTTGGATACAAATTGTTTCTCTCTTATCTAGTAGATTTAATTACATATATTAATTTCAGTGTTAACTCTTAGTATCCCAAATATTTGTGAAAAGTCTTAAGAAGTAAGCATTTTTAATTATGTACCTTGATACAGAGCCCAGAAAAAAGGACAGAGTTATGAAAGCAATGCCTGGAGAACCAACCCCTCTCAGCATTTTCAGGAGGCACAGGTGAGCCAGGGAAGACATGTAGCGTAGCTCTGCCCCACAGCTCTTGGCCTAGGTGCTGCAGACATCCACGTGTCCCCAGGCCTTCCCGTGGCCACTTGTCTATACCCCAGAATCAAACAGGTATCAACAATATCACAGAAGCAACAGTTTTATGACCTCAAACACCTACCAGAAATAGCCTAAACCTATTTGACTAGTGGACCCAGGCAAAAATCTCTAAATTAAATTCTGAAAATATTTCTATTTTATTTTACCAACAATTTTAAAACTAGCCTCATTTACCAAAGATTAGTAAAGTCACATGAACTTGAAAAGCATTTGGGCTTATTTACTAAATTTATGAGAACTGATTTACTTATAAGTCAGTTTGGTACCATGTAGACAATATACAAACACAGACGTGTACACATGTATACATACAAACATAGACAAAAATAAAGATTTCATAGCTTTCATTTTAAGATTTTAGCCATGAGTCAGGTGAAATTCACTAGTTCAAAAGGACATTTGGATTCAAACTATGCCTTTGTAAATGGAACAAGTTAATCTGTCTCATATGCCTAAAGCCCTCACAAAATTTAACAAGGTAGCAAATTTACATTTCAAAGCAGAAAGAGAATTTAAGCTTTTGTAAATACCAATGAATTTTACTTTATCTTTGGCAAAAATCATGTCCTCAAAAAGGAAGCAGACCAAGGGAGTATATTTGATTAGCAGGGGTTTAAGAAGAAAGAGATTCAATCAACTGAGAAAGTTTTATAGAGAGAACAGAGGACTCAAAAAATATGCATGCATATATATATATATGTGTGTGTGTGTGTGTGTGTGTGTGTGTCTGTGTGTGTATACATATATATCCCAATTATCAGTTATTCATTAAGTTACCTTTTGACTAGAGAGCTCCTAAATCTTTTCAGTCTCTTATCAGACTTTAGCTAGGGCAAATCAGCCAATATCCCTGCTTTTGTATTTTTTAATTTTTTCCTCTTTTAAACCAAAGGTACCTTTCCAAGTGACTCACCAAAACTAACACGCCTTAACCAAGGTTATGATTTAACCACAGACTTGCCAAGTATCTCCAAAGAGGTGCAACACAGTCCTCACAAGACCCAGAGCCACCAGAAAAACTTCAAAAGAAGGAAGGTTTTGCTAGCTGCAAATGGGGTACAAGCCCCATCTGTCCTGTCTAGCATATTCCCTAGGGTCTCAGCTTCTCAGCTGACCGTCTATATACAAGGTCCAAACTGAGGATTTAAAGAGACAGTGGGAAAGACAGGAAAACAAAAACTGCCTGTGGGGGTAGTGCCAAAAGGCAGGAAAACGTGGGAAGATAAATTTATGGGATGAATAAAGACTGCACCTAGATTCCCTGGCACTGCTGTCTCTGAGCCCATAAGCAAGTCTTATAATGGAGCCTATCTTTAGGTGAGAATGGCAGGCAGGAAAACCTTTGTCTTTCTAAATTGCCGTTCTGCCATCAGGCAAGCAAGGGGAAGGGGCAGTGTCTCCCTGGATGTTAACCTTCTTCAGCTACCAATCCCCCGTACTTAGGAGAGGAATATTTTGGTTTCCTTCAGTAGATAGGATTATAAATGAGTATCCAAGACAAATAATTCAAATTAATTTCTTATAAATGTTTCTTTCCTGAGCAAAAGATATCCACTGAGGAAATAAATGTTGTGGTATGTCCCAAGAACATTCACTATGTATCAAACCTGTTCTCAGCTGGAATGCTGCTTAGCTAATACAGTGCATGTTAACATTTCCAAGAGATGGTAAGATTTACATCTCCAAGGGACTGAGAAAGGTCTACAGGCAGTTTAGGCATTTAAAGAGTTTTTCTGGGGGTTTAAGGAGCGGTCTCTAAAAAAAATCTCAAATCTCTTAATTTGGGGGTGAGAGAACTCACCTTCATGCACCTTTTGGTATAAAACTAATAGGAATTGGTCACAAATTTTTTAAAGTCCAAATTATAAACAGTAGAAAGCAGCTGCAGTTTTAAAAGCATGCTATGTAAAGTGATATCACCAGTGCCAAACTGCCAATACCTGGACCTACCTGCTCCAAGGTGGAAAAGGTAGTTTTCCTCTTTAATCACTGATGCCTGAATCACTTGCCTGCAAGGCAAAGATAGAGCCTCCATTCCAGAAAGAAAGCAGTGGAAAGGGCAGCCCAGGTGAAAATCATAGGGCGGTCCGGATTCAGGAGGTCTCACCCTTTACACCCGGGGATCCTCTGGAGCTGGGGACCCAATATGTTGCTGGTACCAAGAGCTGGGTCTGAGAGAAAACGCTGGGTGCTGGTGTGAGGATCACTCTGAATCCTGCCGACTTAGACCAGATATGTCTGCCTAAAAAAAGAAACTGAGGCAAGATTAATATAGAGAGTTTATTGGGCAAAAGGTGAGCCTGACTGTCTGGGACACACTTTCAGGTTGTCTTGGAGAGATTCAGCCCTGGTTATAAGAAGGTTTTTAAAGGCAAAGGGGGACAAGGAGTGGGCTGATACAAAGTTGTTCCACAGGAATTGTCACTGTTTTACAGAGATGACATTCGTTAGTGATTGGCTATCCCTTGTTGAGCTATAGGATAGGAATTATGGTGTCCAGTATGTGGCATTTTATGGCTCCAAGGCGTCAGTTAGACTGGAGCCCACATAGCAGGTGGCCTCAAGAAGTCACCATTTGGTTCAAGGGTGGAGTGAGACATGACTGCTGTGCATTTCACTGCCTCTCTGATTCTGATCATTAAAGGGGCTCGTATTCCTCAGATACAAAGCCTGTTTTCTTTCTTGCTGTCCTGAACTTGCTAGAAATATTTTTCATTTCTCTATACCTTATCTTTCATTTATCACTTTCCTTCTCATTTATTTTACTGTATTTTGCTCTAGACATCCCTTCTTCAGTCTTATCTTTATTGGATAATTTGTTACTGTTTTGTGTTAAATTTTAGCTTCTTGTTTCTCTTGATTTTTATTGTTTGAAGTACTGTGCTAAATGCAACCTCATTTAGTTTGTCTAGAAACCTGGTGAGGGAGGCATTATCAGCTCCATTTTACAGGGAAGAAACTTAGGCTGAGCAACTCCAAGCCGAGCATAGTGCGGGTAAATGCCAGAATTCATAAACACCAGAATTCAAACCCAAGCCTGTCTTTCCAAAGTCCTTGCTGTTAATCACTGGTTTACATTGTATAGTGTGGTATCAGTTTCTTTATCAAGAAAAAGGATTGGAAACAAATAATTTTTTAAAATAATTTGTAAAATCCTGTGATGTCAGACAGTCTGCAGAGGTCTTAGTGAACAGATGCTAAGAATGGAGAATTATTGAGGCATTTAAAACTTAAGGTGACTCTTTACTATATCAACTTGAAGGAAAAATTATAGGTATGTGTGTATATGTGTATGTGTTGTATGTGTGTGAATGTGTGTATAAAATATCAATAGGAAATATACTTAAAGGGATATGATACTGGCTAAAATAAATGATAGCAAATACCTTTTGTGTTTTAAAGTTTTAAAAGCATTATAGTTTTATATGATCTTGACATTATTTATTCTCCTAACACAGCAGTTCTCAAAAGTACCTAAGACTCACCTTGAGACCTAATTTAAACATTGGATTCTTGGGTCATGTACCCAAATATTCTCATTTGGGAGGCCAGGTTGGGGTCTAGAAATTGAATTTTCCAGTTGCACCAGATGATTTTGGTGCAATAGAAAGAAATATTACCATTTTTCTTTTCTGGATCATATGGAGTGAGATATTTGCTGAAATTTTTCTGTCTACACCCAATGAATTAGCTGGGCAGTGATTAAAACTTTGAAGTCCTCGGGCCAGGAGCGGTGGCCCACACCTGTAATCCTAGCACTTTGGGAGGCCGAGGTGGGCAGATTGCCTGAGCTCAGGGGTTTGAAACAGCCTGGGCAACAAGGTGAAACCCTGCCTCTACTAAAATACAAAAAAATTATCCTGGCATGGTGGCGTGCGCCTGTAGTCCCAGCTACTTGGGAGGCTGAGGCAGGAGAATTGCTTGAACCTGGGAGGTGGAGGTTGCAGTGAGCCAAGATAGCACCACTGCACTCCAACCTGGGCAACAGAGTGAGACTCTGCTCAAAAAAACCAAAAAACAAAAAACTTTGAAGTCCTCAAAACCTAATTAATTTGCTTGCTGACCTAACTCCATCACTTCAGGCCCACTACTGTTTTAAAATTGCGTATTTTTGCTGGGTGAGGTGGCTCACGCCTGTAATCCCAGCATTTTCGGAGGCCAGGGTGGGCAGATCACCCGAGGTCAGGAGTTTGAGACTAGCCTGGCCAACATGGTGAAACCCTGTCTCTACTAAAAATACAAAAATTAGCTGGGTGTGGTGATACACGCTTGTAATCCCAGCTACGTGGGAGGCTGAGGCAGGAGAATCACTCAAACCTGGGAGATGGAGGTTGCAGTGAACTGAGATCATGCCACTGCATTCCAGCCTGGGTGACACAGTGAGACACTGTCAAAAAAAAAAAAAAAAAAAAAAAAAAAAAGGAAAGAAAGAAAACTCATTCCTATGAGTGTGGATTTCAAAATTGTGATTTCCAAATCAGGGAGCACTTAGGTTCAGGTCTGTTAATAAACTGGCAGAAGTGGCAAAGATTACACCTATTAAGTGAAGGGTTTACTGCCTGTGGCCACACTGGCATTTTTGCCTTAATGATCGCTAAGGACTATGTTTTCTGTCTGAACTTTCACCTGGAGATGACGTGGCCTGGTGCTTGTGTTCCAGGCTGAGCAGCTCGTGCTGTCAGGTGCAGACAGCGATGAGGACACCTCCAGGGCTGCCCCAGGAAGGGGTTTGAACGTGAGTACTAATGCCCCAGCAGGTGCTTCCGCTAATTGCTTGGAACTTCTTGCTTTGCACGACCTTCCAGATAGTGAAATCACAGACTGGTTTAGTTTGGTGGTTTGTTTTTTGTAGTCTAGATAGAGTCAAAAGCTGCCTATTGATTCTTTTTTAGTTGCCCATGCTACTTTTGGAATACGTGGAATATTTTAGTTTCTACTTTTCTATTTGCCAGTCAGCATAATCAGGAGAAGCCTTCATTAGGGTAATTGAATTCATGCTTCCCGAAACTACCATCATGCATCATAAGGAGTAGCCTGGTGGTTTTGGAGCTACTCAGTCCTGTTTTCCAACCCGATATCTCTCAGCTGCTAAACTTTGAGCCTACGCTCTGTTCACGGAGCCTTTGAACGGATTTCTGAAAATTACCTTTGCCCTCACATTGCACAGTTGGCATCCATAAACTTTCTTCATAGTTTTAAATACTCAAGAGAATGTAATTCATGACATCTTATAAATATTGACGTTTTAAATGTATCTAGTAGAAGTTGGATGTTTACTATCACCTATTAAAAATTACATGGAAAGACTCTTCTGTATCAGTAAGAAAGTTTATATTTTCTTGATTTCACATTTCCAGGTCGGTCCCCATGTAAAATTTTATTCTATTCAATTCATATGTTATGCTTGAAAGTCTTTAATAAGGACTTTAAGTAAAATATGTTATAAAATTAAAATATCTAAGTTATATTTTTTATTTGATGTGATCATGAAACTGTAAATAGAAAAATATTTTTCTGGGATGAGTCCTCATAAAAATTACAAAATAAAACAGTATAAATATATTACAACTATTGACATATAATTGTTAAACATGGAAAGTAAATTTTTCTTGAAAAGACAGTAATAAGATGAAAGACAATTAAAAAAATTTCATGTATCCATTGTGTTTGAACATGATTTTCTGATAAGCAAAGGTTCAACATTAATTATGTGACTCTTCATTTTTATTGAAGTAAGCCCCCAGGAAACACTTTACATAGATAGTATATAAGGATGAAAAGTTCTCTTATAGCAGTGCCTTTTAATTCCTGAAGTTCTCAGGATCTAACATGCCAAAAACCACATAGAGACCTGTCCTCAAAAATTATCTTGAATGATCCTTGAATGATACCTAATTAGATTATCTTTCAAATTTGTCAATAGCTAAAATTTGGAAGCCATCTGACTTGCAAAGTGATTTGTTATTCATTCACACTGGATATTGACTTCTGGCAGGTATAAGAAAAAAATGCCTTATTAAGACTCATCAAATGACAATTATACTTAATGCTCTTTTGCTCATAGGCACTCTTTTAGAGGAAAGAGAGTGTGGCAATGGCTCTTTAAAAAGTTTTCTTAAATTTGATTTTATTTTTGATTCATAATCATTGTACATATTTATGGGGTAAAGTATGATGGTTTTGATACGTGTTCACATTGTGTAGTCATCATCAGGATAAGTAGCAAATCCATTACCTCAAACATTAATTATTTCCTTGTGGTAAGAACATTCAGAACCCTTTCTTCTAGCTGTTTTGAAATGTGTAATACATTATTATTAACTGTAGTCACACAACTGTATGATAGAACACCAGAGAGTATTCCTCTTGTCTAACTGTAACATTGTACCTGTTGACCAACCTCTCCCCGTCCTTCTTCTCCGCTCTCCAGCTTCTCTCTACTTCTGTGAGATCAACTTTTTAGATTCCACATATGGAAGCATGGAATATTTTTCTTTCTATGTCTGGATAATTTCACTTAACATAATGTCCTCCAGTTTCATCCACGTTGACACAAATGACAGGATTGTTTTCTTTTTTAAGGCTAAATAATATTTCATTATATTATATGTGTGATATATATATGTATGTGATATATATATATATATATATATATATATATATATATATCACAGTGTCAGGTTTTGTTTCAGAGCTAAGTTAATTATAAAGTTTTCTTGGAAAAATAAGCAAGAATAAGGAAAACCCCCCGAAAAGCATGAGGGATGGGTAAGCCTTACCAGTTTTAAAAATAGGTTTTAGCACCTTTATAATTACAGTAATTATAATTACAATTACACTAGCTCAATGAAGCAGAATAGAACATGTAGAGCCAATTGTATATCGAAGCATGGTATACAATAGGGTCAACACATCAAATTCGTGGGGGGAAATAAACTGATAAGTAGAGTTGTGATCATCGAATAGCCGTAAGGAAAAAAGAAAATTGTACATGTTTTCATTGTATACAGTAGGAAAAAAAATCGAATGAATCAGAAATCTAAGTGTGCAAATGGAAACCATATAAATACTAGCAGAAGATGTAAGTGAATTCATCTATACAATGAGAGTAGGTAATGTTTTTCTAATTATGACTAAAAATCCAAATGTGATAATGGAAAACATTGATAAATTTGTTTTTTTAATCCATTTTTAATTGTGGGTATAGAGTAGGTATATATATTTATGGGGTACATGGGATACTTTGATGCCTCCGTGCCATGTGAAATAATCACATCATGGACAATGGAGTATCCATCCCCTCAAGCATTTATATTTTGTGTTACAAACAATTCAATTACACTCTCAGTTATTTAAAAATGTACAAGTAAGTAATTATTGACTATAGACACCCTGTCGTGCTATTAAATAGTAGGCCTTATTCATTCTTATATACATTTTTGTACCCATTAACCATCCCCACCCCCCCAGTGAGTTCCCCACTACCTATGCCATCCTTCTACTGTCTGTCCATGAGTTCAGTCACTTTGACTTTCAGGTCTCACAAGTAAGTGAGAACATGTGGTATTTGTCTTTCTGTGTCTGCCTTATTTCACTTAACAAGATGATCTCTAGTTCCACTCCTGTTGTTGCAAATGACAAGATCTCATTCTTTTTCGTAGTTGACTAGCACTCCATTGTGTATATTGTAAACCCAAAAGTAACTGAAACAAGTCTCAGTCAATTTAGAAAGTTTATTTTGCTAAGGTTAAGGATGCACTCATGACACAGCCTCAGGAGGTCCTGACGACATGTGCCTGAGGGGGTTGGGGTACAGCTTGCTTTTATACATTTTGGGGGGACATAATACATCAATCAGTACACACAAGATTCACATTGGTTCAATCTTGAAGGGCAGAACAACTCGAACCAGGGTGTTGGGGGACTTCCAGGTCATAGGTAGATTTAAAAATATTCTGATTGGCAATCTGTTGAAAGCATTATTATCAGTAGAAAGGAATGTCTGGATTAAAATAAGGGGTTGTGGAGACCAAGGTTTTATGCAGATGAAGCCTCCAGGTAGCAGGCTTCAGAGAGAATACATTGTAAATGTTTCCTAACAGACTTAAGGTCTGAGTTGATGTTAATGCTGGAGGGTGTAATGAGGCACGTCCAACCCCCTCTTCTGTCATGGCCTGAACTAGATTTTTAAGTTAACTCTGGAATCCCCTTGGCTGAGAAGAGGGATCCATTCAGATGGTTAGGGAGCCTTAGAATTTCATTTTTGGTTTACAATATGTACCACATTTTCTTTATCCATTCATCTGCTGATGGTCACTTAGGTCTTAGCTATTGCGAACAGTGCTGCAACAAACATGGGAGTGCAGATATCGCTTCAATATACTGATTTCCTTTCTTTTTGGGTATGTACCCAGTAGTGGGATTGCTGGATCATATGCTAGCTCTATTTTAGGTTTTTGAGGAACCACCAAACTGTTCTCCATAATACTTATGCCAATTTACATTCTCACCAACAGTGTATGAGCATTCCCTTTTCTCCACATCCTCACCAGCATTTGTTTTTGCCTGTCTTTCGGATATAAGCCGTTTTAACTGAGGTGAAAGGATATCTCATTGTAATTTTGATTTGCATTTCTCTGATGATCAGTGATGTTGACCATCTTTTCATATGCCTGTTTGCCATTTGTATGTCTTCTTTTGAGAAATGTCCATTTAAATCTTTTGCCCATTTTTTTTTTTTTTGAAACGGAGTCTCGCTCTGTCACCAGGCTGGAGTGCAGTGGTGCGATCTCGGCTCACTGCAGCCTCCACCTTCCGGATTCAAGCGATTCTCCTGCCTCAGCCTCTCAAGTAGCTGAGACTACCGGCATGTACCAGCACGCCCAAAGTGCTGGGATTACAGGCATAAGCCACCGCGCCCGGCCTTTTGCCCATTTTTTGATAGGATTATTAGACTTTTTCGTATGGAGTTGTTTGAGCTCCTTGTACATTCTGGTTATTAATCCCTTGTCAGATGAGTAGTTTGCAAGTGTTTTCTCCGATTATCTGGGTTGTCTCCTCATTTTGTGGGTTGTTTCCTTTGCTGTGTAGAAGCTTTTAAACTTGTTGTGATCCCACTTGTTCATATTTGCTTTGGTTGCCTATACTTGTGGGATACTGCTCAAGAAATTTTTGCCCAGACCAATATCCTGGAGATTTTCCCCAATTTTTTTGTTGTAGTTTCATAGCTTCAGGTCTTATATTTAAGTCTTAAATCAATTTTGATTTGATTTTCGTATATGGCAAGAGGTAGGAGTCTAGTTTTATTCTTCTGCATATGAATATCCAGTTTTCCTAGCACTATTTATTAAAGAGACACTGTTATCCCCAGTGTATGTTCTTGGCACCTTTGTTGAAAATGACTTCACTGTAAGTATGTGGATTTGTTTCTGAGTTCTCTATTCTGTTGGTGTGTGTGCCTGTTTTTATGCCAGTCCCATGCTGTTTTGGTTATAATAATTCTGTAGTATAATTTGAAGTCAGGTAATGTGATTCCTTCAGTTTTGTTATCTTTGCTTAGGATAGCTTTGACTATTCTGGCTCTTCTATAGTTCCATATAAATTTTAGGATTTTTTTTTTCTATTTCCGTGAAGAATGTCATTGGTATTTCGATAGACATTGCATTGAATTTGTAGAATGCTTACGGTAGTATGGAAATTTTAGCAGTACATAAGCATGGAATATTTTTCAATTTTTTTGGTATCTTTAATTTCTTTCATCAGTATTTTATAGTTTAAATTATAGAGATCTTTCACTTCTTTAGTTAATTCCTAAGTATTTAATATTATTTGTGACTACTGTAAATGGGATTACTTTTTAATTTCTTTTTCAAATTGTTCACTGTTGGCATATAGAAATGCTACTGATTTTTGTAGGTTGATTTCGTATCCAGCAACATTGCTGAATTTATTAGTTCTAATAGGTTTTTTGTGAAACTTTAGGTTTTTCCAAATGTAAGATCCTATCATCTGCAAACAAGGATAATTTGACTTCTTCCTTTCCAATTTGAATGCCTTTTATATCTTTCTCTTGTCTGGTTGTCTAGCCAGGACTTCCAGTACTATGTTGAATTACATAGTGGTGAAAGTGGGCATCCTTGTCAAATGTTCCAGATCTTAGGGGAAAGGCTTTTAGTTTTTCTCCATTCAGTAAGATGCTAGCTGTGGGTCTATTGTATATGGCTTTTATTATGTTAAGATATGTTCCTTCTATCCCCAGTTTTTTGAGAATTTTTATCATGAAGGGATGTTGAATGTTACCAAATGCTTTTCAATATCGATTGAAATGATCATATGGTTTTTATCCTTCATTCTGTTGATGTGATGTATCACACTGATTGATTTGCGTATGTTGAACTATCCTTGCATCCCCAGGGATAAATGTCTCTTGTCCACAATGAATGATCTTTCTAATGTATTGTTGAATTCAGTTTGCTAGTATTTTGTTGAGGATTTTATATTCAGCAGAGATATTGGCCTGTAGTTTTCTTTTGTTGATGTGTCATTGTCTGGTTTTGGTATCAGGGTAATACTGGCCTCATAGAATGAGTTTGGAAGTATTCCCTCCTCCCCTGTTTTTTGGAATAGTTTGAGTAGGGTTGGTGTTAGTTCTTGTTTAAATGTTTGGTAGAATTTAGCAGTGAAGACATCAGGCCTCAGGCTTTTCTTTACTGAGAGACTTTTTATTATGGCTTCAATATTGTTACTTGTTATTAATTTGTTTTAGTTTTAGATTTCTCCCTGGTTCAACCTTGGTACACTGTATGTGTCTAGGAATTTGTCCATTTCTTCTAGATTTTTCAATTTATTGGCATATTGTTGCTCATAGTAGCCACCAATGATCCTTTGAATTTCTGTGGTATTAGTTGTAATGTCTCTTTTCTCTTTTTTTCTTCATCTGGCTAAAGGTTTGTCAATTTTGTTTAACTTTTAAAAACTCAATGTTTTGTTTCATTGATCTTTTGTATTATTGCCTTCATTTTAATTTCATTTGTTTCTGCTCTGATTATTATTTCTTTTTCCTACTAATTTTGGGTTTGGTTTGCTCTTGCTTTTCTAGTTCTTTAAGATGCATAGTTAGATTGTTTGTTTGAAGTTTTTCCTCTTTTTTGACATAGGCACATATGACTATAAACTTCCCTCTTAGTACTCCTTTTGCTGTATCCCATAGGTTTTGGTATGTTGTGTTTTCATTATTACTTGTTTCAAGAAGGTTTTTAATTTCCTTCTTAATTTCTTCCTTGACCCAGTGGTAATTCAGGAGCATATTGTTTAATTCTCATTATTTGTATAGTTTCAAAAATTCCTCTTATTACTGTTGTGTAGTTTTATTCCATTGTGGTCAGAGAAGATGCTTGATATTATTTCAGTTTTTAAAAATGTTTTAAGACTTGTTTTGTGACCTCACATTTGGTCTGTCTTTGAGAATGATCCATGTACTGAGGAAAAGAATGTGTATTCTGCAGCCATTAGATGAAATATTCTGTACATATCTATTAGATCCATTTGATCTATACTGTAGATTAAGTCTGATGTTTCTTTGTTGCTTTTCATTTGGAAGATCTGTCCAGTGCTGAAATTGGGGTGTTGAAATCTCCAGATATTATTTTATTGGGTCCTATCTCTCTCTTTAGCTCTAATAATATTTGCTTCATATATCTGGATGCTTCAGTGTTTGGTGCATGTATATTTAAAATTGTCATATGCTCTTGCTGAATTAACCCCTTTATCATTACATAATGACTTTCTTCATCTCTTCTTACCGTTTTGGTCTTGAAATCTATTTTGTCTAAGTATAGCTACTCCTGATCTTTTTTTGGTTTCCATTGGCATGGAATATCTTTTTCCATCCCTTTATTTTCAGTTGAGGTGTATTTTTATAGGTGAAGTGTGTTTCTTGTAGGCAACAGATCAGTGGGTCTTGTTTTTTCATTCATACAGCCAGTCTATGTTTTTTGAGAGTTTAGTATATTTATATTCAATGTTATTGATTAAGTAAGGACTCAATCCTGTTACTTTGTTATCTGTTTTCTGGTCCTCCCTCTCTCCCTCCCTTCCTGTCTTCCTTTAGTGATGGTGTTTTTCTCTGGTGGTATGATTCAATTTCTTCCTTTTTGTTTTTGTGTAACCACTGTATGTTATTTGGTTGGAAGTTACCATGAGGCTTGCAAATACTATTTTAGAACGTAACGCTGCATAAACAAATAAGCAAAAAGAAAATGAATAAAAATTATGCTTTAACTTCATCTCCCCACTTTTTAACTTTTTGTTGTTTCTATTTATATCTTATTATACTGTCTCTGTCTTTAAAAGTTGCTGTAGTTATCATTTTTGATTGATTCATTGTTTAGTCTTTCTACTTAGGATAAAAGTAGTTTATACACCATAGTTACAGTGTTATCATACTCTGTGTTTTTCTGTGTTCTTACTATTACCTGTGAGTTTTGTACCTTCAAGTAATTACTTATTGCTCATTAATGTCTGTTTTTTTCTGATTAAAGTATTCCCTTTAGCATTTCTTGTAGGTCAGATTTGAGAATTTCCCCAGCTTTTGTTTGAGGGAAGTCTTTATTTCTCCTTTATGTCTGAAGGATATTTTCGCTGAATATACTATTCTAGGGTAAAAGTATTTTTTCATTCAGCACTTTAAATATGTTATGTCACTCTGTCCCGGCCTGTAAGGTTTTCCCTTGAAAAGTCTGCTGCCAGACATATTGGAGTTTCATTGTGTATTATTTGTTCCTTTTCTCTTCCTGCTTTTAGGATCCTTTCTTTATCCTTGACTTTCGGGAGTTTCATTAGTAACTGCCTTATGGTAGTATCTGGGTTAAATCTACTTGGTATTCTATTACCTTCTTTGGGTATTGGTAACTTTCTCTAGGTTTAAGATGTTCTCTGTTATTATCCTTTTCTTTTTTTTTTTGAGATGGAGTCTCACTCTGTCGCCCAGGCTGGAGTGCAGTGGCGCAATCTCGGCTCACTGCAAGCTCCGCCTCCCGGGTTCACGCCATTCTCCTGCCTCAGCCTCTCCGAGTAGCTGGGACTACAGGCGCCCGCCACCACGCCCGGCTAATTTTTTTCTATTTTTAGTAGAGACGGGGTTTCACCGTGGTCTCGATCTCCTGACCTCGTGATCCGCCCGCCTCGGCCTCCCAAAGTGCTGGGATTACAAGCGTGAGCCACCGCGCCCGGCCTTATCCTTTTCAATACATTGATAAATTCGACCTCAGAGAAAATATTAATAAATTTGATTTTAGGGAAAACAAAAAACCCTCTTGAATGACATAAAAGAGAAAATGAAAATAAATAAAGGAAAGAGATAAAACTCTTACTTATAATGAGAAATGTAAATGAACTACAGTGAACACTGTTCATCACCTAGGGGATTGGCAAAAGCCTAAAAGTTTGTTACTACACCTTTTTCATTAAACTGTGGGGCCCTTAATGCATTGCTGAGCAAAATGCAAAGTGCTAGCTTTATGGTGGTGAATTTGGCAGTAGCTAGCCAAATTACACGTACATTTAGTTTTTGACACAGAAATCCTACTTTTAGAAATCTACCCTGAAGAGTCACTGGCAAAATCTAAAGTGACTCATGTGTAAGGCTGTTTATTGTGGCATTATTTGTAACAACAGGAGATGAAAGCAATGTTCATGCCCATCAGGAGGGGATTGGTAGATGAAGCTATGGTGCATGAAGATGTGGTATATCTACATGATTGAATACTAGGAATCTGTGAAAGAAGGAAGTTCATTATATTATTGATATGAGATGTTTTCTTGGATATATTTTTTCCACTTTTAAAAATCAAGGGTGACTTTTCCTATGAATCAAAATAATAAGGCTTCAATATGATAGATTAATATTAACTCATAAATAAGAATATACTGGGTTTCAAGCCCTAGGATAGTACAGCACTTAAAATAATAATGGCTCCCAGTGACGACCATGCCTCCTGCTTCAGTCCTTTCTGTTCTAGGCGCTGTGCTTAGTTGTGTGGGCTTATTTGATCTTCCTTATATAGACACAGAAAATGTCCAAATGCCAGAGGTGAATTGGTTGATCAGATTTATTGATATCTACTTATTTATGTTGGCTATGATGCTGTCTTCAATTAAGGATGTTAGTGACGTAATATTTCTTAAGAGCACTCTGCCGTTGTTTTTACATATTTCTTCCAAGCCATTGATGCTAGTCTGCACATTTTGTTGCCAGTGCTTGCTTAATCTTACCAGAAGAGGGGATCAAAGGGGGGAGGCATGAGTCACATCATCCTTTCGCTGCTTTGAATGTCCTCTATTTTAAGGGATTTTGCAGCTCTTCCTTCCCTTAGTTCACTGTCTGGGCTGTGAGAGGCACTCCTTTTGTGTATATCCGGTGATAAAATGTAACACTGATCCATCTCCTTGTGAATTCCTTCCTTCCTTAGCTTAGCGCTTAGCTTAGCACATCTTGCTTTACAAGAAACATTGCATTGAGTATTGGCTTTATTGGTGCTCCCCCTGCTGGCTGTTTCTATTTCTTTGTGCAAACACGGTAACTGCTTCAGCTTCAAGTAATAGTGAATCCCTGATGAGCACAGAGGCTTAGCCTGGTGGAGGCTGAGGGTAAGCCTACATCATTGGGGTGCTAAAGCCAAGCTTTCAATTCTGGCCCAGCATGCAGAACCTATCTTCACTTTCCTCATCCGTTAAACAGTATCCACTTTGTAGGTTCATTGTAGCGATTAGAAATTATATAGCTCATCTGACACTCATAGGAAATGTTCTGAAATGGTGAGTAAACCTGGCTGGAGCCCTCCAGAAAGTTTGCAGATACTATTATGTATTATTTTTTCTTGAGAAAATGTAAGTGGTTTATTATGTCTATAACTTGAAGACTCTATGAGAATAGATTTGCATTAAAAAATATCCAAATGTAGATGGTCAAAGAAATTTGATCTTCTCTGGAAAAGTTAGTGAATTTCTTAGAAACTGAAGTTTACTCTATTCCAAGATATATCTTCACTGTCTTAATCAAAGGGCGCTTGAATCACAGCAAATATTCTCATCTTTCAACTAACTTTAAGTAGTTTTCCTGGAATTTTACATTTTCCAGAAAACACTCCTTTCTGTATCTGTGAAAGAAAGTGTGCCTCAGGCTGTAAACTGGGCTGCACTAGACACCTGCGGGGGACTCTGGTTTAGTGGGGGCATGGTCAGTATTGATTTTCCTCAAACTCATCCTGTGTCACTGTGAAAGCATGGAACAGATTACACTGCAGTTAACGTTATCCCACACATCTGGACTCCAAGACACGCGGAGGTCACATAGCCGGTCGTGGATGCCGATTAATGATAAGGTGTGAGTTAGCTCTCGGGTCTCTGTTTCCTAAGTCACACAAACAGCAGTGATAAACTGTGCTAATGGATGAGACAAGGTACCTGAGTTAATTTGCAATTCAGCACACAAAAATGCAAAGGAAATTATTATATCAGTCTGATAAAGTGCAAATGTTCTGATATAGGAGTAAAGTGACGTGGGTTCTAATCCTGGTTCTGTTATTCACCAGGATAACAGACCAGTCATAGCAGGCCTTTCTCTGAAGAATGAACTTTTGAAAGTAACTGTCCTTTTATGGGCCCTGCTTCTTGGTTTCTTGGTTTTTTTAAAAATCCAAATTCTATAAATTTGACCAATCTAAAGGTACATGCTTCATCAGATATCTCTGCATTTCTTGATACCATAAAGTTAAAGTTCTTCTGGTAAAAGAGTTCAAAATCACTGCCTTATAAAACAAACAAGCAAACAACAAAATAAACCTGTCTGGAGACATTTTGTCCATTTGCCCTGTTCAGGCAGTGACAGAAATAGTGTGTCATTATAGTGTTTCACAGATGGAAGGAGCCTGCGTTTGAAGTGATTCCCATAGCAAAAGCCCTAAAAAACTTTCCAGAATTCGTGTTGAGTGGCGTTGGTTCTGATGGAAGCCTCTGCAGTATTGGAGGCAGGCATTTACAGGGAAGCCCACCAGTAAAATAAAATTTTCAGAAAAAGTTATCAAAAGCTGCATTTTAAAGGAAACTCCATAATTTCAGCTGCCCTGAGTCCTATGCTTACAGAGAGCCTGCATTTCCACCCTGCTGATCCGGGTCTCCAGGGGGATTACAGAGAACTTGCAAATGCGGCCCAAAGCATGTGTGGAGCTGTGCTGCCACAGGGTGGCAGTGTTGTCACACGCACAGCAAATCCCCACGCGAGCTTTTCTGGGCCTGGAAAAGCTCAAATCTGTTCTGTTTTTGGAGTGTTCACCAGTTGAGAACAGGAAAATGTGTTCCGAGGGCTGAGCCACGTGTTTATGAGGTAGAACTAATTTTTGTTATACATCAGTTGTGTAGAGATATTTTTAAAATTTAGCTTGTACCTTTAGAAAATGCTTTATAAGGCAGAGGTTGCAGTGAGCCTAGATCGCGCCACTGCACTCCAGCCTGGGCAACAGAGCGAGACTCCATCTCAAAAAAAAAAAAAAGCTTTATATTCAAAATAAAATAAATTGCATATGGCAGGTTTTAAGAGTAGAGTAGGAGAATCATGTCCAGTGCCTACAAGTCTAACAGAGTTTCTTGTTGCTTGTTCTCCTGAGCCTTTCACAGTATCTGCATAGTTCTTTTAAAGGCTGTATGATCTTCTGTGTGAAGGGAAAAGCGTGGCTTTTGTTTTTGTTTGCTTGAATTTGGATTCTGACTTATTCACATACAGTTCTGTGACCTCTTAGAGCCTTGTCTTCCCGTGTGTACCGTGAGCTCATAATCGCCAGCACCTAACATTCTTATGAGGATTAAATGAGTGCCAAGCACAGGAAGGAGCTCACAGCTAGCACTCAATGAAGGTTGGCTCGGCCCCGTTGCTCATTGCTTCTTTTATTCTGGTATAAATAATGTGAAAGTCACTTTATCCCAAAAGCCTTTTTTCATTTGGGAGGTTTTGTTTATGAAAGAGACCTGCAAATGTATTCGTGAATCAAAGGATATGACAACTTTATGGCATTACTGCATTGTTTTCCTCGATGACTGTGTCATCAACAACAAATAACAGTACATTATTATGGCCACTCAACTCCTGATTCAGAGCCTTGTGTATATAAAACTCCTATAAACTATTGGAAAGTAAATAGACCTTAATGTGTAATCTAGAAAAATCATTATAAGGTTCTTTCCATACCTATTTGACCATTAAAAATAGGCCAGACATGGTGGCTCGTGCCTGTAATCCCAGCACTTTGCGAGGCTGAGGTGGGTGGATCACCTGAGGTCAGGAGTTTGAGACCAGCCTGACCAATATGGCAAAACCCCACCTCTACTAAAAATACAAAATTAGCTGGACGTGGTGGCGGGTGTCTGTAGTCCCAGCTACTCAGGAGGCTGAGGCAGGAGAATCACTTGAACTCGGGAGGTGGAGGTTGTAGTGAGCTGAGATCGTGCCATTGCATTCCAGCCTGGGCAACAAGAGTGAAACTCTGTCTCAAAACAACAACAAAAAATAGTTTTAAAAATATTCTTATCATATGATCTCTAATGCAAACCCGGAAACTATCAGAGGAGGGTTTTGGTTTTAAAGCTTTGATGAATTTTTTTTCCCAGAGCCTTCGATTCTTACAATGGGAGTAGTTTACACATAGATCCTGAAGAGTTGATAAACAGGGCCTAATGCCAGTACCAGTTCTCGGAGGGAAAAAAATAAATAGATTTTTCACCACTTGGCTGAAAATGTGATGTTTGTAAGGATACTGAGGTAGAAAATGTCCCTTTCAAATACTGGTTTTCCTTATGTTCCCCTAAAACATGAGTATTATTTCCACTGTCTATGTTTTCCTATCTGGCCTTCCCCTGCTTTTTGTCAGACAAGTATAAAACTAGAATCTCACTTGCCTGCACATGGATTTAAGTTGCTTCAGAGACCAGAGAAGGTGAGAAGCAGAGCTCTCTACCCCTCGGTATCCTTTCCTGTCTAGGAGATGACATCTCCACCATCACAGTGCCTCGGGCCAGAACCTTGGGGTCCTCTTTTCCGCCTTTGCTCTCCCACTCCACCTGCAACCCTCATAGCGTCTGCCGCCTTCAGGATACATCCAGAATCTCACCACTTCGCACAGCCTGCCCTTGTCACCTGGCTCACGCCTCCTGGCGGCTCCACTTCCCAGCACCTGTGGTCTCCAAAGCCTCTTCCCCACCTCCCTGCTTTGCACCCTGCGGTTTCATGGGGCATCCAGAGCGCGGCCGCCAGGTGCGCGCGGCCGCCACGTGGGCTGCAGAGAGCCGGCAACGCCGCCCCCGCTGCCCTCCTCCAAGCTCCTGGCCACCTCTTCTTGTGTCTTGATCCAGGTTCTTAAAAAAAGGAAGTGGACTATAGACAGGGCGTCCCGCACACTGGCAGTCCGCAAGGTCTGCCCTTGGGGCCGCTGTTTCTCAGCTCGCCTCCCTGTCCACACAGCCCCTGCATCCCCGCGCTGCGCCTTCCCTGTCCCCGGCGCTGTGCCTTCCCTGTGCCCCACGCCTTCCCTGTCTCCCACCCCGTGCCTCACTTTCCCTGTCCCCCACCCTATGGACACCCCTGGCTTGAAACGGCAGGGGGCGCACAGGCCAGTGTGCTTGTCCCAGCATCGCGCTCATCTCCTGTTTTTATCTGATGTTACGGATTTCATTTCATTAGGAATGAGTGTTTCCTCCCCGACTTTTGCCTGCATTCTTTTCCAGCTCCTCCCTGGAAAAGGGCAGGGGCGGACACTTTCCCAGCCTCTCACCCTGCTCTGTTCCCAGTGGCACCTGCCCCAGGGTCTGGGCCCCTAGGGATGCGTCCTCTACCCTGGAGACTGGGATCTTCTTAAATCCCCACTGCTCCCTGATTGTCTCCTCAGCTAGCGCCACCTTTGCTTCCTCTTCCTCTTCCTCGTAAGAATGCTAGGTGCTGGTCACATTTTCTTGATTTCTGCATCTTAAATATGTCCCAGGCGGACCTATAGTCCTTCCCTTTTCTTCCTGTTGAGCAATGGTTACAGGCTGTGGACGCGTGTGAGTGACGAGGCTGCTGGGCTGTATCTCCTCCCCCACCCTGCCCTTCCGCCATCCTGTAGGTTTGGGTCCATTCTTCTCCATTCTTTCAACATAAACTGCACCTTGAGGGTCTCTTCTCCTTTTTGAAATTTTGCATAGTACTAATTCATAGTAGACTGCAGAGTAAAATAAATAGAATAAACAGAAATAGTAAAATAAATAGAAATAGTAAAATAAATAGAATAATAAATAAACAGTCCCATACCAATCATCCACCATTAACAAATGTTAATGTGTGTTTAGCTACATTTGCTGCATTATCTTTTTGTTAACGACTAAGAAACACAGCAGACACAGATGACACTGCCTCTCTAACACAACAGAACTGGCTCTCTTCTTCCTTCCCCAGGGGCAGCAACCCTTTTAAAAGTTTTATATTTTAAGAAATATAGTGAAAGAGTATCTGTCCATAAACAACGCAGAGCATATTTTGTATGTTTTAACAATGTGTGTGATGATTGTATTTTGTTTATTTCAATTGACAAAAATTAGATATCAGTGCATTGTGCAACAGCTAAATCAAGCTGATTACCGTATCCACGACCTCACATACTTATATTTTTGTGGTGATAACATTTAAAGTCTACTGTTTTAGTAATTTTTAAGTATATAATACATTCTTATTAATTATAGTCACCATACTGTATAATAAATAGACTTCCTGAAGTGATTATTTATTTTCCAAAGTCTGAATTTTGACTTAGAGAATAAGAACAATGAATGTTGAGGGGAAAAAATAAGGAAAGAAAGAAGGAGAAAAGAAAAGAGAGAAGAGAGCAGAGTGCCTCCACTAAAATCCCTCCCCACATAGACACTTGCCTCCCCAACCACTTGCCCTGGACACACTTTGAGTCTGTCCCATCAGGAGACCAGGGGGCACTGGGGACACACAGAGGAGCCAGGCCAACCTCCTGCCCTCAGAAGACACCAAGGAACCCCTTGCCGGTGCTACGCAAACTCCAAATGCTCTGGCATTGCCAGGGGCCTTGTTTATTTTTTTTGAGGCGGAGTCTTGCTGTGTTGCCCAGGCTGGAGTGCAGTGGCGTGATCTTGGCTCACTGCAACCTCTGCCTCCTGGGTTCGAGCAATTCTCCTGCCTCAGCCTCCCAGGTAGCTGGGATTACAGGCCCACATCACCACGCCCGGCTAATTTTTTTGTATTTTCAGTAGAGACGGGGTTTCACCATGTTGGCCAGGCTGGTTTTGAACTCCCGATCTTAAGTGATCCGCCTGTCTCGGCCTTTCAAAGTGCTAGGATTACAGGCGTGAGCCACCGTGTCTGGCCAGCCCGGGCCTTGTTAAAACTCTGATTTGAGGTATCGGGGCAGATGAGGCAATAGGAGAACCAAGCCTGAGGCCCTGGCAAGGAGGTAGAGTCAGAGGGCTCGGTTCTCCTTGTGAGAAGGGCGAAGGAAGATCTGTACAGAGACGGCAAAGCCTCAGCTAAGCTGCCAATGCTGCTGTGTGGCTCCCTCTCTGAGAGGGGAATCCAGCTTAGGGGCACCTGTGTTTCTATTTTAAGTACAGAATAGTCTAAGGGGGAGAGGAGGGAGAAGGGTTAAGAAATGAAAGTTCCCGGCCGGGCGTGGTGGCTCACGCTTGTAATCCCAGCACTTTGGGGGGCCGAGGCGGGTGGATCACGAGGTCAGGAGATCGAGACCATGGTGAAACCCCGTCTCTACTAAAAATACAAAAAATTAGCCGGGCATGGTGGCGGGCACCTGTAGTCCCAGCTACTTGGAGAGGCTGAGGCAGGAGAATGGCGTGAACCCGGGAGGCGGAGCTTGCAGTGAGCCGAGATTGCGCCACTGCACTCCAGCCTGGGTGACAGAGCAAGACTCCGTCTCAAGAAAAAAAAAAAAAAAAGAAAGAAATGAAAGTTCCCATTCTTCAGCAGTTCCATTTAGTGATTTGAAAGTGCACCTTAACTACAGTTCATTTTGTGTGTGTGTGTGTGTGTGTGTGTAAGGGTGGTTTTTGTTTTTTTACTGTACATTGGAAATGTGTGTTTAAAAATAGACTGAACAAATGACTAGCTTTTTCTCAATATTTGACCCTGCATCTGGGGTGAGAAGGATCAGATAATTCTTTTATTTGCTTGGCTGAGAATGTTTGCCGTCCCAGTATTCTGGATCTGTAATTATATGGTGAGCGTAGCTCCTTCGAACGACAGCCTCCAATAAAGCTGAATAATTCTGGGTGATGCTTCCTGCTGGGTGATTCCTGGGGAACCTGATGTCTCCTTCAGAGGAGACACTCAGGTGAGCTTTCAGAAAGGGACATTTCGGAAGTATTGGCCCTGAGCTTCATACTGAGATAATTTGATAAACTTGGGCAAGAATAACTACTGTCTGGACATCCTGGGCAGATAAAAAAGGGAAAAAAACAACAACAAGAAAAATAAAAGGGTAAGAAAGGAATTAATTTGCCTTCTTGGCTTGTAAATTTTGTGTGTGTGTGTGTCTGTGTGTGCAGAGTATTTTGGTTAAACTACAAAAATCGACGTTTAGTGATATATCCTAAGTGGATTGTCTTTGATATTTGTTTTCTTTTAGCACAGTGAATTTCTGTTCTATGTCGTCTGGATGATTTTCTAGCTTTATAGCAAAAACTAAGCAAATTATAAATACGGGTGTTTATGAAGCTTATTTCTTTGAAAATACGGCGGTTTACAGAGAAACTATGATTCCCAGTTGCATTTGAATTTCCTTGATCTCTCTGTGTTTTGCTTGGTTGCGTGGAGATTGGCAGAAGTGAATATTGATATTTTCATTACTGACGATGCAGGCTCCCTTCCATAAGAACCATCACAATGGGACCTATAGTAGATGCTTCAGGTCGGTTCTAAGCAATTCACACAGTAGGGCTTAAATAGTCCTGAGCAGATAATGTTTCTCTGTTTAGGTTTACTGACTTGGATACCACTCTGTTTAACACACACTACCCCATAGGTGTAGAGCTTCCGAGTGTTCCTTCATTTATGGTTAGGGGAGTTGAAATCTGTAGAAATGAAACCAAGGGTATATAGGAACTGTGCAGTCTTTTTTTTTTTTTTTTTTTTTTGAGACGGAGTCTTGCTGTGTCACCTAGGCTGGAGTGCAGTGGCATGATCTCAGCTCACTGCAACCTCCACCTCCCAGGTTCAAGTGATTCTCCTGCCTCAGCCTCCTGAGTAGCTGGGATTACAGGTGTGTGCCACCACGCCCAGCTAATTTTTTTGTATTTTTAGTAGAGACGGGGTTTCACCATGTTGGCCAGGCTGGTCTCAAATCCCTGACCTCATTCACACGCCTCAGCCTCCCAAAGTGCTGGGATTAAAGGCGTGAGCCACTCCTCCTGGCTGGAACTGTACAGTCTTTCTATTACCAAGTAAAACTCTTTATTGTCCTAAATATTGCATATTTTATGACCCAGGCAGAGTGGCTTCTGACCCTGTCTTTGCAGCCATCTATTGATAATTGGTTTGGCTGTGTCCAAAACCATCTCTGCCCCTTCTTCCAGAGGTTATCTTGTGACCTCAACAACCATTTATAGCTGAATTTTGTTAAAACGTTGGAGTTAATTGGGAGAAAACAGGTGAAGTGAATTTAAGCTCTATGAGGACAGAGCCATTTATTATTATTATTGCTATTATTTCTGATTGTTCAACTAATGCAGTGCCTGGAAACAAGAGTAGGAACTTAGATGTGTTCATTGAACGCATGCCTGCCTTGGTCAGAAGTGTAGCCAATAACTGATCTCTGTCACAGTTTGTTAATACTTTATATCCCCTGTCAGAGACAGTCTCCAGTAGTGTAAGCAAAAGTTACACACAGAAAAAGGAAAATGGTGAATGCTGAAGCAGATGGCCTGGTTGCCCAGAACTCTCAATTTTGATGCAGAGATTTTGAATGATATTTTCCCTAGTGGAAATGGAAGAGGATATACTGAATTTTCTCGAGTGTTTTGTGAAAATTGCCCATGCCCATTCCTCTCCTCTTACCTGCTGGCTCCGCGCCTATAGGTTGGGATTGGGATGTGTGCCAGTGATGTAGACCCTAATGATACCCATGGACCAGCCACGGATTCTCAGAGAGGAGGGGAGGTGCCCACATCCCACCGGGAGTTATTCGTACAGAGGGTGATGAAAGAGAAGCCTCATTTTAATGCTTTTGCTGGGATATAATGACATCTATTGTTTTATTGAAGTACAGTCATGCCCCGGATCAGGATTTGCTGCCTCCATTAGAATCCTATTCGCTCCTCTGGAACTGTGAGTGATGTCAGCTCTGTGGCACCCTTCCTCTAAGCCTCTCAAAGCCCCTTTGTGCCTTGGCCCTCCGTGCCTTGCCCATGTTCTCTGCTTCAGTTTGCGCTCATAGCACATTGGTCTGTGCCTGTTCTTATGAGGTCCAGCAGCCAGCCTTAGGGCTGTAGCTTAAAACCACCCTCATGGTTTCTCCTCTGGCTTCCTTCTATGTGTGGAGAATATGCATGGACTGAGAATATCCCTTGACTGTGGCCAACATGTTAGTAAGGCTGGGCTAAGCTGCTGTCACAAAGGAAATCCCCAGAATTCAGAAGCTTGAATTCAGAGGCTCCTGGTGACTCTCAGGGGACTTGGAAGGTTGCATCCTCCAGCATCTGCCAAGGTTGGAGGCACTCATCTTTCAGTAACACGGACCTCCACGATGAACACGGCCATCTGCTTCTCCGTCAGTTGGAGGGGACACCGTGGAAGGACACATCTGTGAGGTCTCTACAGGCCAGTCTGGAAGTTACATGCACCTCCCATCCACTCTCATTTTATTGGCGAGAACTTAAGGACATGGCTCTATATTGCTGCAAAGGAGTGTGGGAAATAAAAACGTTAGCTGGCCGCCGTGTGACAGTACTGATATTGGAATCACTGAAAGGGAGAACAGAGGTGCTACTCAGCTGGCTGTCCTGATGTTACCCACCAAGCAGGGCCAGAGACCCTGTGGCCTCCTTACCACAGCAGCTTCCGTGGTCTTTTGTCCCCATTTCCTTGATGACAAGGAAGGGAAGGATGTAAAGAAGTCATGTGAGTTCACTGGCTGTCAGCAATCATATTGCCCATCTACTGTGTAAGAGAAGAGAAGAGAAGAGAAGCCTATCTATGAGATTGTAGGTCACGGAGCATGCTGTTAACAGCAAACAGCAGTCACGATGAAATCTTCCGCAATGTTATTTAAATAACACATACTTGCAGGCAGCTTCTCAGTAATGAAACATTAATATACAAATGCATTAGGAATGATTACATTTATGGTTGCTTTTTAGCATAGAATAGGGATGACTTCTTGTTTTTACTTTATTCTAGTTATTTTAAAATTATTTGCTAACCACCTTAATTATTAGCTAGATATTTTTAATTATCAGTAATAATTAATTGGTAGCAATAAAGCAAAATTAACAGTACTGTATTATTGAGAAGCAAGAGTCATAGCATTTTAAAGCCTAAGACCAACTTTTGTATGATGCCAGTGATGTGCTAATAAAAAAGTATCTTTTCTTTGTGCTATGAGCGTCTCACCGGAGTGGGCATGCATTTAATAAGATCTTTACAATCCCCCATGACAGGTGGGACCCACAGAAGAGGACAAAATTAGAATCCTGAGTAAATTCAGTTAATGTTATGATATACAGTAGTAGGCTAGTGATAAGTAGCTCTTAGCCATATGTAAAAATGAAAATCTTCATAACAAAGGATTGTGGTTTGGTTCAGTTCATTGCTTGCCCTTTCTGAGGATTCTTGATCTGGGGGCCATGGATGGCAGATCTAAGTTAGAGAATGCCTGGGCTGAACAGTTGGAGCATTCCCATTCAGGCATGAGAAACAGAAATGTCCCCAAGACCATCGCCAGCCTCTTCCCCGACAGGGCCCTGAGTCCACCAGATAAATCATACAACAAGGATGAGAAAAGATGCTGCTTTCAAGCCTGTTTATATTGTCAATTAACTTGTATATGAAACCACTTTTAGTTTTGGAATTATTTTCTGCCTTTGCCAACTCTTAGCAACAGAAAACATAGGTAGGGTTGTAGGAAGCAACAGAGAAATCTCACAGCAGTGGATTTAACTGAAGGAGAAGAATACTTGGGAAACCTTGAAAATATTAATTAATAGCTTATTGCCATTTTTTTCTCTTGCTTTAGGTCTGGCAAATGTGCTAACAGAAGGGGCTGGACAGAGACGGTTTCTATAAAAATGCAATCAGCCCTATAAATGTAAATGTGGGAGTTGGCAGCCTGGGGGGTTCATGAGGCTTAGGAGGATGGGACAAAAGTGAACCATGGTACCAACTAAATTTGACTGGCGTGGGAGTCAGGGTAGCTAAGAAACAAGCTACAGATGTGAGAACTTTCCTAGTATTGCAAAGTAATTGATTTTTATTTGACTTATGGTTAAATGGTCCCCTCTTCCTAAATTTTGTCTTACCTTAAATCAGAATTCAACAGCTGTCTCTGGAGCACTTGTCATCTCTGCTCATTTGTCTTGGGCCTGTCCCTTGTGCCTGGTCAGAGTGTTCCTTTTCTGGTCTTGGAGTATTAGTCTATCTTGGCACTTTCCTGTAATGCCATAGTCCCTAAACCTTTAAGGCATCGTTATGGAATGTGTGCATCACAAAGTGTGACTTTTTGAATAAGAGTAGAGTTTGTCCTGAGATCATATGATTTGTGAGCAGGAAATGGCTATTAAGCCAAAATCAGATCATTAAAGAGACGTTTTGCTAATACACTGAGTTAAAGAATGGCCACAGGCCACTGAGGGTGCTGGCCATTGGTGAACAGCTGGTGGGCGACCCTGGCTTGTCTGTGGCATCTCCCAGGAGGAGGCTGTGTGTCCAGCCTGAGCCAGGCACACAGAGCCCTTTCTGCTCTTGAAGAAATGATTCAAAGCTCTGTCCTAACCAAGGAAGCTGGGAAATAATCCTTTTAGTATCTGCTGGTATGATTGTTTTTCACTTTGTCCTAAAGCCTGAGCTTCCTCTTGACTAGGAAATTACAGGGCTTACTGGACTTTGCTGCAGGCCAACTGTAATTACCCTAAATGTTTATTCCGCCTCTCTTTGTATGCTTTTATGAAGCTACCAGGTCATGAAGGATATACTCTGAATGGTTAACAAGGTTCAAATATCTTTTTTTAAAAATCAGAACGTTTAGTTTTTCACCTTCTTCTGCATTCTTAGCCACACCAGTCACTTGTTAATATCTTATGGGGAGACTCTGGAAGGGCAGGTGTGATGCCAGAGTGGGGGGCAGATTTCTTCCAGTGGGCATTTCCTCCTGATCTGTGAAAGCCTAGAGGAGTGATGTCCACCTGCATCCCAGGGCATGGGAACTCAACATACTTCCAGGCCTCAGGTTGTAGATAAAGCAGAACTGGGTGGGATAGCTGCTGAGCTGACATACAGCATTTATACAGATCTTAGTTGCCTGTGATGCAAGGCCAGAGGACTTGAACATAAATCAGTGCATCAAGGCTGAAAATGTTTGCCAATGTACAGCAGCTGAACTGAGATGGGATTTGACAATAGTATGGGAAAGAGCCGAGGATTTTCAGTGGCAGAAAGATCCACATCTGAAAGAGCTGTGTTTTTGTCTGCTTCATGCAAGCACAGGGTGCTGACTGACTCATTTTCTTTCCCTGACCATGGTCAGAGGTCAGATCAATATTGGGAGGAGTTGTCAGTGCTGATTTGGGGTGGGGAGGGGAGCAGGTGACTCTTGCTCCTGAGGAAGGGGCTCTCTGCGACCAGAAAGAACCAACTGAGCATCTGAAAAGAGTTTAAGCGTGGGCTCATATCTGGGTAAGAACATGACATCCCAGCTATAATTTTGTGCTAAGAAAAATAAAGCACTTTCCCCAAGATCTAGTACCTCTTGGCCAGAAGCAGACACTTCCCTTTGAGTTGTGCAGCCTGTGGTCTCTGCCCAACCTCGAACAGCCATAGGTGGTCTTCATCTGGACAATGAACTCAACCAGAATCATCTACTGAAAGTGGCCAAGTAGTTGTGTCAACCTGGTTTCATTGTTTAGGCTGAAAGAAGATCAGTTATAGTTTCTGTTTTCTCCTGGAGTATTGGAGAATTGCCTGACTCCCACAGTTTCTCCAGGAAACCAAGAGAAATGTTAACATTTATGTTGAGGACAATCAAAATGTGAGAAGAGGAGTATAGCCATTTAATAATAATGATGATGATCCACAGCAGCTCTGTGTATTGGGGGAGCTTCCTGAAACACTGAATGGAGAAGATTGCTGGGGTTGACTAGTGATGTCTCTCTTGGTGTGGGATGAGTATGAGAGGCATGCCGAGTGACTTCTCTTCCTTTCCTAACACCTACGTTCAATCATGAGCGCTATCAGAAATGTAGGAAGCTGTCTAGGCTGCAGGCCTTCTGAGTAAGAGCAGTAGACACTGGACTATCAGAGACTGTGGTGGACCAGAAGGTTGGGCTACTCTGCTAAGGCACTCCTGGGATACACAGGTCACTTAGCTGATGAGTGAGCCCAAGGTATACACATCATTCTGCAGCTCAGAGGGGCTCGGCTCCTGTCCCTTCCCCTTACAGTGTTTTTTTGTGGAAGGGACACATACCTTGTTTTCTGTGTGAGAGTGTGTGCATGCATGCCTGGAAGTATCTCCCTGGAGAATGCCAACTGCCAGGGTTTTAATGGAAATAAAGAAAACATGAGAAGTTCCAAAGGAAGTGATCACTTTTGTATTCTTATTTTAGACATTCTGGGCTGGTTGCAGTGGCTCATGCCTGTAATCCCAGTACTTTGGGAGGCTGAAGCGGGCGGATCACCTGAGGTCAGGAGTTCGAGACCAGCCTGGCCAACAAAGGTGCTGTTTACAAAGATGCTGAAACTGCGGCTCTACGAAAAATACAATAATTAGCCGGGCGTGGTGGTGGGCACCTGTAATCCCAGTACTCAGAGGCTGAGACAGGAGAATCTCTTGAACTTGGGAGGAGGAGGTAGCAGTGAGGTGAGGTTGCGCCACTGCACTCCAGCCTGGGCGACACAGTGAGACTCTGTCTCAAAAACAAAATACAAAACAAAAAGACATTCTGAGACAAATAGTGAAATAATAAATTTGGAATTGGGTTAAATCCATGTAAGAGTAAGTTCACCAAACACTCTAAAAGCAACGAGAAAATCAGTTTATTTGCTTATTTTTGCAACTGTACCAGCCAGTTTAAAAGTTGCTCAGAAAGTGGGAGATAAAATTGTAGACAAAGTGGGGATGGTGTTTTGCTTGTGGTGTGAAGATAGGTTCAGGAACACATGTCCCTTGAAGAAAGTGTGACTGGGGAGAAAGCCTGGAGCCTGGACAGACCTGTCTTTGACCACAGGTGGGGAAGGCACCACAGACGCCAGTTCCTGTCCTTTCAGGAGAAGTGATGTGCCCCTGTGGTATTCAGAAAATGGGTGTCTGCAGCCCTCCAGCAATCATCAGGAGATGACTCTGTTCATGAGAAGTGACAGACACTTGCACTTCACATTGCCTCACAGAAATGGAAACAAAATCAAGCCAAGCAGCAGAACAGTGTAGCTGTGGGGCCATATGGGGAAGATAAATGCCCCTTCAGGCTTGGGGTTTATAGCAAACCTTGATATAGAGGATGTCTCGGGAACTTGGAAAACCACACCACCCAGAAATAGGGAGGTGTGCTCCCTGTATTAAAATTGGAATTGTGGGCTCGAGTGTTTACAAAGATAAGAGATTTTTTTTGTGGTAGGGTGAAGTTATATATGTGTATGCATGTTTACACATACACAGAGTAAATGATAAGGGGGTTGGGGACGCCTGGAGCAGTGGTCCTCCAGGGGGGGTGTCTAAACAGCCAGCCCTGGCCTGCCTCTGCTACAGCCCCCGCTGCCAGCACCCCACCTCCCTTCCCACACCTTGGCCTGGCTCTGAAGGGGTATTCAGGGGAGTGGATCTCAGACAGGTGAGGCCAGAATGCCAAGAGCCATGGTCATGGAGGGATATGCATTTCCAGTTGGCAGGATTGCCAGGAAAGGGAGTTAAGGAAATTCAGGAGTGAGCCATGGAAAGTGAAGAAAATTTGGGAGTAAGTCAAGGGCGTTTATGGCAGCTAGGCAGGAGAGGGGCCAGGACAAGACCTTAGCGACGTGGACAGCATCCATGGACCAAGGGCCTTGGAAGGTGCTGTGTCAGAGAGAAGATGGAGGGCAGCAGGACCCAGTGGGCCACTGAGGGGTACCTGCAACTTGGGGAGACGGAGACATTGAATAGCACCTATAGTTTTGCTTAAAAGCCAGTAGAGTTGTACCTTAGAAACCAACCAAAAGAGAATCTAACAGGAGCTGAGGTGGAGCATGAGCTATGAGAGAAAGATGAAGCAAGGGAAGGTGAGGGGAAATGGGTCCCCTTCCCTTTGTAGCCCACCCCCTAGTCACTCTGGCTGCCTCCCACCTGCCCTGTGCACAAATGTGTAAACAGTAAAATAGAGGTTCCTCTTCAAAGATACTCTCCTCTCCGTCTAATTAGGAATAAATAGTAACTTCTCTTAGAAGCAATAATTTATTCAAAGACCTGTGCTAACATTCTTACATATCTGCTAGCCGTAATAAAGAAATCAATGTGGCTGGGTGCGGTGGCTCACGCCTCTAATCCCAGCACTTTGGGAGGCCAAGGCGGGTGGATCACGAGGTCAGGAGATCGAGACCATCCTGGCTAACACGGTAAAACCCCATTTCTACTAAAAATAAGATAAAAATGCAAAAAACTTAGCTGGGCATGGTGGCGGGTGCCTGTAGTCCTAGCTGCTTGGGAGGCTGAGGCAGGAGAATAGTGTGAACTCGGGAGGCGGAGCTTGCAGTGAGCCGAGATTGCGCCACTGCACTCCAGCCTGGATGACAGAGCGAGACTCTGTCTCAAAAAAAAAAGAAAAATCAATGTACTTTATGTTCTTAGCTCCCACAATTTCGCCTAAATATTTGCCCTGGCATGCTTATATTAGTCCAAGATGGCGTTAGGTCATAGCCTGTTCCTCTTCCTTATTTGGGGGTGTTTTTACCTTTCTCAGCATTCCACAAGTTACTTCTTCCTTTGTTCTCCTCTACCTTTGCCTCTTTTAAAAAGTTCTAAGTTGCTAGCCAATCAGGACAAATACAGAATGCGAGGTCCCGTTCTGGCCAGTGGAAACCAGATACAGCAGTAAGGTGAACGCGTCAGGTTATAAATGACCCTGTCTTCTTTGTTTGGTGTACTCTCCTGGCAAAACTGCTGGCGAGTGTACCCTTTCTGCAGAAAGTAAAAATGACCTTGCTGAGAAAATTAAATTTATGTTCAAATGCTGTTTCTTTACAGCACCAAGTAACAAGCATTTCTAACAAATGTGACCCATATAAGGCTGAGGGACCTTTTTGTGAGCCAGGACAAGGAAGGGCTTAGTGGATGGCCATGGGCGGGTTCTCAGTGTGCTGGCTCTCAGCTGTTCTCTAGAGAGGGAAGGCCACACCCAGCCACATGCAAGTCCAGGGCTGACACAGCCGCCCCAGGGCTGCAGAGTCCTGACTGGACTCTGAGAGGCAAGCCGTTCCCCTCCCCTCTGCAGTGCCTTCTGCTGTCCCTGTGCAGGGACCCTGGCCTGCAGAACACTTCCTGCAGGTTAATGAGCAGCCCCCTGCTGGCTCCGCATCACCATGCCCAAGGTGGGGAGCTGAGAATGTCACACCCTTCCTGGGGCTGCCAGGGGATCAGCAGCCGTATCTGCTCTCCAGCTTCCCAATGGATCACAGCCCTCCTATTAAGTAACTTTTGTAGGTCTTGGGTTTTCCTCCTGACTGCTCTGACCTGCTCATCTTGAGTTGGAAAGAAGCGAGGGAATATCCCGTATTCCTTGCGACTCCCCCTCTGCACCACCTGCCTTTACATGAGAAAATGCACAGCTCTTCATCAGGCCTTCTTTCTAACTCTCCCTGCTTCCCAGAAATCTGGGCTATTGCCCCCCCTCCCCCACCCCTGCATTCCTGCACTAGCAGCTCCACGGCGGTCACCTTCCTCTGTCCCCTGTTTTTATTTCCAACAAGAGATAATATCTTAATGGGAGAACGGAATGGGGCATGGCAGAAGAGCTACAGAATCTGAGTCCCACAGGTCATGCCAGAAAATAGGAAAGGACTGGGGCTAAATAACAAGATTGCCAGGAGAACCTCAAGGAAACTGCTGATTTCTTTGAAGGTGAACTTCATGGGTGACCTTGAGATGCGTATGCCTGGCAGCCCCTCCCTTCAGTCATGGGGATGTGCACTTGACCAGCCGTTATGCTTTGCAGCAATTCTAAAAGGAGGTGGCGGGGAGCCCCAAGGAGGGACTGATTAATTATTTGTTAATTAACAATAGAGTACCCAAATTTGTGAGTGATTTACTTACACAGGCAAAAGCCATTGAGTTTCACCTGGAAAACGTGATTATTCCCTCTCTGATACACTTTTTGAAGAAGACAGAAGGATGGAGTTGCAGCTCTTGCACAGATGCTGCTCAGAGGCTGGCACCTTGTGCGTGAAACCCATGCATATGAAATCATGGGGCTTGGGGCCAGTAAAAATATTGATGGCTGATGATCTAAGGCACTGTTCCTTAAGAGAGAATAAAAATGAGCCACCTCCAGCCTGGGCAATGTGCTGTGATGGTCAGGAGCAAAGGTCAGAGCGGTGGGGCCCACTCTTGATTCCCAAACACAGATGCCTAGTGGGAGCAAACACACGGAAAGATGCCTCCACCTCATTAGTAGTGGGGGAAGTGCAGTTCAAAACCGTAGTGAGACACCGCTTCATACACAGAAAGACGACTGTTCAAACAAAAGGAAAAAAATGTTGGCCAGGACGTGGATAAACTGGAACCCTTGTTCATTGCTGGTGAGAGTGTAAAATGGTACAGCCACTGTGGAAAGCATTTTCGCTGTTCCTCAGTAAGTTAAACATAGGAATAACAGGCCAGGTGCGGTGGCTCACTCCTGTTATCCTAGCACTTTGGGAGGCCGAGGCGGGCGGATCACCTGAGGTCAGGAGTTCGAGACCAGCCTAGCCAACATGGCAAAACCCCGTCTCTACTAAAAGCACAAAAATTAGCTGGGCATGGTGGCGGGCGCCTGTAATCCCAGCTACTCAGGAGATGGAGGCAGGAGAAGCTTGAACCCGGGAGGTAGAGTTGCAGTGAACTGAATTCGTGCCACTGCACTCCAGCCTGGGCAACAAGAGCGACACTCCATCTCAAAAAAAAAAAAAAAAGAAAATAACATATGAGCCACAATTCTCCTAGGAATATACCCAAAAGAATTAAAAACAGGCCGGGCACGGTGGCTCACACCTATGATCCCAGCACTTTGGGAGGCTGCGGTGGGCTGATCACTTGAGGTCAAGAGTTCAAGACCAGCCTGGCCAACATGGTGAAACCCTGTCTCTACTAAAAATACAAAAAATTAGTTGGGCATGATGGCGGGCACCTGTAATCCCAGCTACTCAGGAGGCTGAGGCAGGAGAATCACTTGAACCTGGGAGGCAGAGGTTGCAGTAAGCTGAGATCGCACCACTGCACTCCAGCCTGGGCGACAAGAGTGAGACTCTGTCTAGAAAAAAAGAATTAAAAACAAGTGAAACAGTACACAAATGCTTACAGCAGCTCTGTTCCCAGTAGCCAAAAAGTAGAAACAATGCTAATGGCCATGAATAGGTGAGTGGGTAAGAATGTGGTATATACATCAAACATTCAGCCTTAACAAGGAATGAAATACTGATGCATGCCGCAATGTGAGCAAACCTTGAAAACATTATGCTAAGTGAAAGAAGCCAAACACAAAGATCATATATTGTTTGATTTCATTTATATGAAACATATGGAACAGGTAAATCCATAGAGTCCAAAAGCAAATTGGGGTTTGTCCGGGACTGGGGTGGGGAAAGGGGATTGGGGAGTGTCTGCTTAATGGGTACAAGGTCTCCTTTTGGGATGATGAAAACATTCTGAAACTAGATAGTGGTGATGTCTGGATGATAGTGTCAGTGTACTTAACACCACGGATTGTATGCTTTAAAATGGCTAACACGGTTAATTTTATGTTATTACACACATTTTGTTATCATAATTTAAAAAAGGAAAACAGCCAATGCCTGGTCCGGCTCCGGGGTTTCGGATATGCTTGGATTGGTGTGCAGCCTGGGTGTGCACATCATTAAAGCTCCAGGGAGTTCTGTGCAGCTGTTTGCGAACCTCTGCCCCAGAGCCAGCCTGTCTGGCCCCACCACTTCCTAGTGTGTGACCTTGGGCAACCAGTAACTCTCTGTACCTGAGTTTCCTTAGCTGTGAAATGAGGACCATGTAATTACCTTCCTCATAGAGCTGGTATGAGGGTCAAGTGGTTTAATACATGTAAAATACATGTCTGCACACGAATCTATCACCATTTTCTGAGTCTGGAGTTTAGATTTCCTCCCTAACCGGCTTAGTTGTTCTCTTTGCACCTGGCAGGTGTCAGCTCACATGCCGCCCAGGTGGAGAGACCACACTTCTGCTAGCCTGGGACAGTCCCAACAATGCTGATGTCACTGCATTCTTTCCCATTAGGCTTCCTTTAGGTCACTTGAAAAATAGTTCTATTTTGGATAATAAATTATGTGGCCACCCTCTTAACCCTCTTCTATAGCATGCTACATATAGGTAGTGATGAATGGTAAGTCCCTTTAGCAGATTAGAGAGGGCAACATTATAAACAGTGCATCAGAGAATTAGTCTGCTTCCCCAGAGGAGAGGCTCTTGAACCACACGGCTACTTTTCCTGCTTCTTAAAAAATAAATCCTACTTTTCTTGAAAAGAAATTCTGCCAAGGAAGAAATCTGATCAGCTTATTTCCTCCATTCATGACTCAGTTACCTGGAGTTACAGGGAAGCCTTCCTGATTTGGTACACGTTTTAGAAACAATCATATTTATTGCATAGGAATTGTTCCGTTTTTTGTTTTGTTTCTGTGTCCTGTAGTGGTGCCCTTTCAGTCGGCACCCAGACCTGCCCCATGCACATCTACAGCCGAGTTTCTCATTCCTTTCCTGGTGTAGTCCATGGTATTATTAAAATGCTCATTAACAGAATGCCCACTTAACACGAAATACTTGGTTTCGTTTGGAGAAATCCATTTATCTGGAGGAGGGCTACACATAAAATATCACTCTTGATGAAGTATAGAAAACTGAACTTGTAAGTCAGTTATTCAAAATGTGTCACCACATAAATTATGGGAAATTTTACATGCGCATTTGAGAGGGAAAAACCTTCCCATTTTCATTAGGATTGTATTATTTATATAAATTGGAACCTCATTTTTCCCTGAAACTGTATCTAATTGAGTTTGCCTCAGCTGAAATCTCACATCTGACCAGAAGCAGTGACACACACACAGACACACACACGCATGCAGACTGAGGCATGCCCTGTGAACATGCTTTCTGTGATGCTCTTCTCTGCTGCTGCCAAGCCCCCACTCCTTGCTTTTTAATTCTGGTCAGTCACTACTCTGCACATTATGACTTAACCTTTCATAACCTTCTCTTGCCTTATCCTTCCCCTTTGATGCCCTTCTTCTTACTTTTCCTCCTCCACCTGCCCTGATGAAGTTTGCACCATGCACTGCATCTCTCCCTTCCCCTAGCTTGGCTGGAGATGAGCTTCTGCGGTCTGCTGTGGCCACTGTCACAGGATCCTGCCTGCCTGAGGACACACATCGCATGTCATCCATCTTTGAAGCACCCCGGGACTCATTTCCTTTTAATTTACAAGCTTTTCAGAAACTTCTGCCTTTCTGAAATTGTCATTGTTAAGCATTCTAAACATTCAAATGCCTCGCAGATGGTCCTGCTTCATAAGACTGAAATACTGTCTGATAGCTCACCTTCAATCCTGTCTTCCAGTTTTGTTAAGGGAAAATAAAATACCAGGTCGGGCACGGTAGCTCATGCCTGCAATCTCAGCACTTTGGGAGGCCGAGGCGGGTGGATCACTTGAGGTCAGCAGTTCAAGACCAGCCTTTCCAAGATGTCAAAACCCTGTCTCTAGTAAAAATACAAAAATGAGCCAGGCGTGGTGGCACGCTCCTGTAATCCCAGTTACTCAGGAGGCCGAGGCAGGAGAATCCCTTGAACCAGGGAGGCAGAGGTTGCAGTGAGCCCAGACCACACCATTGCACTCCAGCCTGGGTGACAGATTCTGTCTCAAAAAAAAAAAAAAAAAAAAAAAAAAAAAAAAAAATCAAATACCAGTTGGATACCTTTGTTTGCTCATTTTAAGAAAATGTCTTGCCAGGCGAGAAAACATCAGAGAGCTTATGTGGCACGGTATTTTGTTGGCTGAAATATGCATCCAGACCAAATAGCCTCTGCCACTTTTCTTCTTCTAAATACTTAAAATGCCATCCCCCAGGCGTTCCATGGGGGCACTTGGCCAAAAAAGAGTGATCGTTTCCTACTCGCCTCACCCTGTAGAAATGAGATTCCTAAGTTCCATTGTCCTGCCCATTCATGGTGTTCAGTTCACACGAAGCTGGCATGCTTCATGGTTCTTTCTTTGCCACTTCCTCAGAATCAGTGCAGGATTTCCAGGATGCCAAAAGACAGCTCGGGATTTGGTTCAGGGATTCAGCTTAAGTAGTGTCTGTCAGGAAGGCTGTGCCCTGAGGATAAGGAAATGCAAAGACAGAGAACACCCTCTTGGGAAGGAAAGTTGGCCTTGCCCTTACCCAAGACTGTGCCAGCCACCACAGATGAGAAGCAGTATTCTCCCCATTCTCGCCTCACCAGGAGCTTTGACAGACCTGAGCTGCTCTGCCCAACAGACCCCAGGGAATGCCCGTTTGCCTCATCTGGTTTGTGTTGCATTGTTCTGCCTTGAGTCCTGTCGACACCTGGATCTGAAGAAAAGCCAGTGTGGATAACAGGTTCTGGAATCTTCCCTCCCACTTGATTCTTTAACAAAGCATTTGAAAAAAAAAAAAAAAAGGTTGTAAAGCCTTTCAAAAGGGGGCAGCATCGTCTAAGGAGAGGAGGCTGCAGGCAGCAACAGGAACATATTTCTAGTTTCATCTTTCTAGTTTATTCTATCACTAGGGAGCTGAGCCATCCTGAGTAGCTCAGTCTGGGCCTCAGTTTTTCTAGTTTATTCTATCACTAGGGCACAGAGCCATCCTGAGTAGCACTGTCTGGGCCTCAGTTTTTCTCACCATCAAAACAGCAGACATCATGCCATTCTAAGAGGATCTGATCCCATTTAGAAGAGCCTATGCTGAGAGGATTGTTGATTGCCAGCTCAGAGTATACTTATTGTAACCAAAACATGTCCCTTAACCTTGAAATAGAAATCAACATCTGAATTCCTCAATAGCCATGTCAAAAGTTCTACTCAGGCTTTTGGTAGACTTGATTAAATGAGTCAAGATATAATTGTATTTGTAGGGTGGACACCTTTGAGAAATGGAAACAAAATGATCATCTCTTTTAAAAAAAAAATTAATTTAAACAGATTTCAGGTACAGCATCTCCTGTTTGTCCCTGGAAGTATATTGTGCAGTACAGTAGGGGGGCTGAAGTCCACCAAGCCCCTTTTTGTTGTATGAACAGATTGATCCATCTTAGGCTGTGTGATGGGGGTGCTTGTGAGGCAGCTCTGTGAGGATCTCTTCAAGAATTTTGGCAAAGGGAAATGAAACATGGCAGTCTGTGCTGACTCGAAATAGGGATGTTTACCTTGAACATGCTCAGCTTCTTGTCTGGTACTGATCTCTGATCAATTATAAGTCAATGAGCGAGGGAGACAACGTGTTCTCTGTGGTACCTGTGAGCCTTAAAAGTATTGTAGGGACACCCTGCACTCTCAGGGCCCTATCAGGTTCTATGGGGCACTTGTGCTGTCAGGGCCGTGCCCCTGCTGCCTGGTGCTAGCTCTGCATAGCTCCTTGTCCCTGTCAGTGGAGTAGTGTTTTGTCGTCACAATAAAAGTCAAATAAAAGAAAAATAAGCTTTGCTGAGATGAATACATTTTAAACAGAAGCAGTCAAATATGTACATATATATACACACACACACACCCATGCATACATAAATGTTTGTGTGTGTGTGTAAATTTAAAATTAGGAACCATGTCAAAAGCACTTGTGGCAGATGATACTGGTTTTATTTTGAGCCGACACTCAGATCTGGAAATGGTTAGCTTCCTCTTCTTCCTGTCTTCTCTCCCCAGATGTGCATATGAGGGTCAAATCACTGATGTTTTATACTGAATGTAATGATTTAATTGGCTATCAGTGGTGTGGTGACATGGACACAGAGAGTTTTGCATTGTCTTTGGTGGGCGCCATTGAATTCGACTATCCATTGAATGACAGCAGCTGGCCTGGAGGAAGTTTAAATCCCACCAACCAAAGTCCCATGAAGCCTGAGACAGAAGGTTTTGTTTGCTTAGTTTTCTTTTCTGTTATTCATTGCTTTTTCTTAATGATTTATCTGGTTGCACTTGCAACTCCTGAGAAAATTTGATAAGATCATGACTGCCAACATCTGTGGATTTTGGTGCCAACCTTTGGTGAGAGCTATGACTCACTTCCCTACAAAAAAAGAACTTGATATTAAAAACATGTATATATTGACAAGCTTGGACAGGAAACCAAACCTCTCTTGCAGGCAAGCAGTGGCCTGTCCCTCATGAACTTTGCCACTTTGTAGCAGGAGACAACCACGGAAACTGGGATAATAGGGGGGGGCCAAGCCGTTTTGACTCCAGACTGCATGCGTTAAGCTCTTGGTTTTCCCTTTGACTTCGTATTGATATGAGTCAGGACTTTAAAGGACTCAATACTTCACAATGTTTTCCTCCCACATTATTCTGTGGATTGCTTTCTAAATTCTGCACACAAATTCCAAAAGTAGGGAAAGCAGGAAGACAGAAATGAAACACAAGTATTCTCTGGACAGCAAAAAGTTTTCGGCTTCCCATGGGTTGAAGGTTGAGAAACACTGTTGAGTAGCAGAACTGAGGAGAGGGCCTGGTGGCTCAGGACCACTGGACCCTGCAATCCACCTCCTTGGGAGCATTGTGGGAGGTGGGAAGAGATATTTGTTAATTGTGTAGAACAAATTAGGGGAGAAAAATCATCTGTTCTATTGAAATTCAGTTAAGTTCCAGAGTCACAGATGAAGGCCTCATGAGGAGCCCATTGTCTGAAGATAATCAATATCAGAACTTCTAGGAGGACTTGGGATGGGGTGCACTTTCGCCTTCTGACTTTCTGCCATTCAAGGTCATCTCACTGTGGCCCTCATGAGGTCATTGTCACCCAAAATAGGTATCAGAGAAGAAGAAAACCACATATATTAGACACTTCTAATGTGCTTTATCTAAATTACCTCATTTAATGCTTGTAACAACTTTGAAGGCAATGGAATTTTCCCCATTTTAAAGATAGGGATGTACCTACTATATGGGGTCTATTCCCATTCGTTACCTTAAAAAGTAGATAATGCAAAATGTCCAGGATGCTTATGACAGCAAAAAAATTATGAATTAAAACCTGAAATCAATATGCAATGGAAGGGGGCTGTAAAGTTCTTTTAAGGGATTATTCTGCACAGACCTTCCTTAAGTGCTCAGGGCACTTACGGGACAGAGGTGGATTCACAGCAGTGTTGAGTGATCAGTCAGGCAGGCATAGTTGTGGTGAGGACCGAGGACAAGAGGAACTGGGAGTTCCATGTCTAGACAGGGTGGAGTGAAGACAAGCAATTAGATATGTGGTTGTGGAATGCACTGCCATGGACATCGTGTTTCTGGGATGTCAGATGGGGCATGTGTGCTTTAGAGATAGCAGGTGGCATGGGTAGAGGTGTGTAGTTCTTCGACTACCACAGCTTTAAGCATCCTCCAAAATGTGTGTTCACATGTGTGAGTGCACGCCTGTGAGTGTGTGCACATGTGCATGACTGTGTGCATGTGCAGTCACTGTCAGCAGACGTTATGGATGAGGAAACAGAACAATGTGGAATGTCCCAGTGTCCATGCTCTGGCCATATGCTAAGTGACTATTGATGAGGAAAGATGGGGTTTGCATTCCCCCTGGATCTGGGGGTATTTGTACAAACCAGCCATCCAGCAAAACACCTTTCCAGCTCCAGAGCTGTGAATAGCAAAATCCCTTCTCTGGTTTGCTTCCTGTGCTTCATTTAGTCTTCTAGATCCTGCAGGGTTAAATAAATCTGAGTTGCGTCTCCCTGAGTCCTCACTGTTGCCATGGAGGTGGATGCAAGGCAGAGTTTATTTTGCGTGGCTTATTTGCTTAGTAATGACTATGATGGCTGCAGAACTCAAGGACTCAAGGGAGCAATTTACATTTTTCTGTAGGAGCCTAAATAGGCATTGACGAGTTTTCTGGGTGTTAGTTTCTTTTCTGTTATATCACCGTCACCTGTTTCCTATGGGAACTCTGTACCTGATGGCCAAAGCATCGGGCATCATTGATGTTCAGTGTCTGCAGGGAAGCACTAATGGCATAAAAAGCAGCCTTCATGGAGTGCTTTGTCCTTTGGCTTTAATATTTAAGCACAAGAAAATCTGTGACTCAATTTTTTTTCAGGAAAACAAATGATAGTATAACTGGCAGAGCAACAGCATTTGTGTCTGAGCACAAATAATACTGGGCTATTGTTTAATACGATGGATTTCCTTTATATCTTCATTTTAAATATGGAGAACTAGTTGTTCAAATGAAATCTTACCGACAAGCTTATTATGTAAAATATGAAAGCATAGTGACCCAGAGGGTCATCTGTCTATTCATTCAGTCTGAGGAAGGTTGACTGAAGGGCCCTCCACCTACCAGGAACTGTTTGGAGCTGGGATTACATACAGTTTTCAGTAAAAATGAGTGATAATTACTGTCTTCATTGCATTCACATCTTAATGGGAGAGAAAGATACAAACAAGCAAGTATAATAATCATAAAATAATCATAATAGCTAACACATATTGGGTACTTAGTTTGTGCCAAGAACTCCTTTTTTTTTTTTTTTTAAGAAGTGGGATCTCACTCTGTCTTCCAGTGACTCCAGCATGGCTCACTACAGCCTCAAACTCAGGCTCAAGAGATCCTCCCACCTTAGCCTCCCAAGTAGCTAGGACTAAAGGTGTGCATCACCACACCCAGCCAATGTGCCAAGAACTCTTTCAAGCTCTTTTGCATCCAGTCATTCATTTGATTCACATGATAGCTTTGTAATGCAGGAACTATTATTTACCCCAGTTTTACAGGAGATAAACTGGGGTAGGGAGAAATTTAAAAATTGCCCAAGGTTTGTATCTTACTCCTGACACCAAAAAATACCTCGTCTAAGGTCAAAAGAAGGAATCAAACCCAGGCAGTGTCTCCAAGATCTGTGGGCTTAACCCCTTTACTGCATTGGCTGTCAGTGTTGACTGTGTCCATGCTAACAGGTGCTGTGGAAGATCTGCCAGGGCTAGGAGAGAAGAGGCACCAGGACATAGCATGGTACCATCTTGTTTTCAATTTGAAGTTAGAGTGCTGGTTCTGCTGGTTCCCCAAATGCTCTTTATGCACTAGCACTTACATGATTCTATTAAGCAGACCTTAGGGAGAAAAAAGATTAAAAAAGTTTGTGTGTCCTGTAGCCTGCTCCCCCTGGTGTAGAAATTGCCCCTTGAGAGCAATTAGTTAGTGTGTTGGTTTGTATTTCTTTCAGCTTATTGGGTATCTGTCACTAAGTACTGTACTGATGGTCCTAGACAGTCTTCACAGCATATTGCTTATACCACATTGTCAGTTTTCATAACTTCTGAAAATTAGAAGAAGCATAAGCCCCCTCCTGGCAACAAGTGGAGTACTTCCCAAGATGACCGAGACTGTTGGTGTCTTCCCCATGAAGATGTATTTCTTGATAAGTTCCTTCCTCTTTTCAGTGTCTAAGAGCTCATTCTGACAACGGGTTAAAGTTTTAAGGAGGCCAATTCACACGTGCAGGTTGGTTAAGAGGTTTAAATGATTCTAGCTGCTAAGTGTTCTCTTAGTGGCTTAAAGAGTCTGCCATCGCCTTCATGATTAAGAAAGGGAGCCTCACAGCATGAGTCTGTCCTGCAGCATCTTCTCCAGCTTTCCCTGGAAAGCTACAGGCAGGGCTTGCTCAGGCCATTCAAGCTGACTGCAGAAACAGCTGCCATTCAAGCTCAGGTGGATGGATTGGAACTTTGTCTTCACATGTGAGCATTCATATGGGGAGAAGTCATCTCATACTGATTTGGTTTTCTGTTTGTCTCTTCCCCAACAGGGCTGTTTAACGACACCCAACTCCCCATCCATGCACTCACGTTCCCTTACGCTGGGTCCATCCCTCTCGCTGGGCAGCATCTCAGGGGTGTCCGTGAAGTCGGAGATGAAGAAGCGCCGAGCCCCTCCTCCTCCAGGTTCAGGGCCACCTGTGCAAGACAAGGCATTGGAAAAGGTAGGGCAGTGGGCTGTTCTCACAACCAAAGCATCTTTTCAGTGACACCGTTGATTCTTCCAAAGCTCCCTGGGAACACAGTAATCCTTCATGTTTGTGGCTGTAGCGACTGGAGTGTTGAGGGCAAATATTTAAGCTTTATTTAGAAGTAAAGGCAAGATGCCAGGAAGGGCTCATGATTTTAACTCTGAGAAGCTGAGTTCCCCAGGGCAGTCAGGATATACCCAGCAGCCCAGTCCTGCTCCCCACACACCCTAATATGTCAGATTCACCGTGCAGCTGTAAAGATAAGGATGTGGTCTTCTTCCCTGGACTGAGATGTTTCTGACTGACTGCATCCCAGCTTCCTGTGGAGGCAGCATGCCACAAATGCCAACATTTACAGAAAGCAAATTCAGAATCCATTCATTCTGTGGCAGGACTTTATTTCCTAACTCTTGTCACTTGTGTCATGTGGCCTAGCCCAGTTGCATAGTTTGAGAGTGTCACACCCCTGCTAGTCTTTAGGTTCAAAGCCCCTTTTTGCTCATTTGCTCTCAAAATATCCTAAAAACTAAGTCTGTGCCTCCTGAATGTGAGGCTTGGCCCCTGGATCTTGATTAAAAGTTATAGCAGCAGATACCAAATGGCAGGATCCTGACATGTCATGTAATTTCCTTATCAGCCTGCTTGTCGGTCTGTCCAGGTAGTCCGTCTGTCCATCTATTTTTGCAAGTCAGTCCTCTGGACATCCATCTCTGTTCCTTCATGGGTGTTCTTTATCCCTGGGTCTCAGAGACCATCCTTCTCCCATCCTTAGTCCTTCATATCCCTAAAAATCTATCTGAAAAGCCTGTAGTGCAACACATTTTCAAAGAAAATATTTTTATTTTTGCGTCTCTTAAATATTTTCTAGGCCAGATGTAGTAGCTCATGCCTGTAATCCCAGCACTTTGGTAGGCCAAGGCAGGAGGAGCACCTGAAGTCAGGAGTTCAAGACCAACCATGGCCAACATGGTGAAATCCCGTCTCTACTAAAAATACAAAATTAGCTGGGCATGGTGGTGCACGCTACTCAGAAGGCTGAGGCAGGAGAATTGCTTGAACCCGGGAGGCAGAGGTTGCAGTGAGCCAAGATCACGCCACTGCACTCTAGCCTGGGTGACAAGAGAGAAACTCTGTCTCAAAAAAAAAAAAAAAAAAAAAGAATATATACATACATTCTAATGAAACTGACTTATTTTGAGTTCTTCATAATATATTAGCTGTATTTTCATAAAAAGAAATTTAGGCACAAATGGTACCTTTTTGTCGTATGCATCCATGATAAGATGATGCAAATGGAAAACAAAGCTGTTTCTTCTGATTATCTGCAGTGTGTCTCATTAATTTACTTGGATGTAGATTCTGAACTTTTTTATAGCATGCAGACCATATTGATAGCATTGGCCTTTCCCAGCTACGTGCCCCTGGGAATGTCTTTTTGCTTTGGCTTAGGATAGGTATTTCTTTAGTTAGTAATAAAAAATATGACTTCCAGGATCAATATTATGTCAGCTTTTTTCTTTTAATAAGAATTGTATTTTCTTAATGCGATAAAATGTAGATGGTGAACTGTACCAGCATTTTAAAAATTTCTTCCACCCAGAAAAGATGTTGTATTTTTGTGCATTTAATGTGCTTACCCACAGTGGATAAAGCCTGCTTGAGTGGGAAAATGTGCAGTAAGTAGAGAATTGGGAATTCTGAATGAAAAATAAATAGTACTTTATACCCTGTAGAATGAACAGAGTTTCCTCTGAGGCAGTAAAAGCTTTTTGCTGAAATCTGTTTTATTTGGCACAGAATGCGTGGAGAAATTGGCTCATGGAAACCGTCTTCCTTTTTAAGCATATGAGTGGCATATGGATTAGATTTAAGCATTTGTTATGAACATGCTTTTTTAAACTGAAAGGTATTTTTTTATTTACTAATTTCTGGGAAAAGAACCCAAAAATGTATTGTCGTCGTTGTTGGGGAAGAACGTCAATTCCTTCTTCATGAACTTCCTTCCATATAAAGATAAGATGTTTGTTTGGGAAGCCTTATTTATATGCAACTGTTACTAACACCAGTGTCCTGAACAAGGAGGAAAGGTTCATTTTCAGGGACATGACTAGTTGTAAGAAAATGAGAATGCCTACATTTGTATATTTTAAAATATTATTTTGGATCAACCAGTTTAAAAAATTCAATATTTGCTTCTTCAAGTTCTAATGGTGGGATAATTTTAGCCATCCTCCAGTTCATCTGAAAATTTTCTAAAAATTGTAATCATTATGTTAGTATTTGTCACCTCATTATGTATTCATAATTTGATCATGTGTGTTTATTATTTCTAAAGGTATTTTTTGAAGAGGTTTTCCCAGAGGTGTTAGAGCCTGGAGGTGACCGAATGCTCTCCTCAGACCCCATGGCTCTTCCCACAGTACTGTGAATGCAGCTTTTATTATGTGGAAACTTCAGACCAGAATGATTGATTGTACACATTAAGGCACCTTATGCTCTCAGGATTTCTCAGACTTGAGCAGGCATCAGATCACCCAAAGGGCTTGTTAAAACACATTTTTCTGGGCCCCACCTGAGCGCTAATTCAGTAGGTCTGGATGGGGCCTGAACATTTGCATCTTAAGTGCTGCCGCTCTGGTGAACCCCACTTTGAGAACCACCCCTCCATAGCAAACTACCTCCCTCAGCTGCTCGCTCTGAATTTTGACTACTCAAAGGCAACAGATCTGCTAAGAGATTCTTCAGTAGGAAAGTTACCTGAAAATGAATCCATCTATGCTGTAGAATAATAATTATATGCAGTTTTCCATAAAGTTTGCTTAGGCCTAAAGTTGTGTGTTAAAACACATCAGTAGCATCCACTCCTTCTCACTGGGACCCAGGGAACCCTCATCCGGGAGGAGAGAGGAATTGTCTGTTCTGCACAGGATTTTCTTCCTGCTTCATCTCCTAGGGCCCACACTGTCCTCTCACCATCGTGCCGTGTACAGAGGGTGAACTCTCCCTTTGTCCTGGACCCTAGGCAGCTGCTGGAATTCTTGCTTGCTGCTCTTGCATTTGGGTTAGAGCCCCCTTCCTATACTGAGTGATACGGTTTGGATGTTTGTCCCCTCCAAATCTCATGTTGAAATGTGATCCCAGTTGGAGGTGGGGCCTGGTGGGAGGTGTTTGGGTCATGGAGATGGATCTCTCATGAATGGCTTGGTGCCATCCCCATAGGGATGAGTGAGTTCTCTCTCTGGTAGTTTACCTGAGATCTGATTGTTTAAAAGTGTGTGGCAGCCCCGCCAACCTTGCTCCCTCTCTCACCATGTGACATGCCTGATCTGCCTTTGCCTTTCACCATGAGTAAAAGCTTCCTGAGGCCTCACCAGAAGCTGAGCAGATGCTGGCATCATGCTTCCTGTACAGTCTATGGAATCATGAGCCAATTAAACCCTTTTTGTTTGTAAATTACCCAGTCTCAGGTGTTTCTTTAGAGTAACACAGACTGACTAACACACCAGGTCTTTAGCAACCCATCCTGAAGGAGAGTTTGTTTTCCTCTTATTTGCTCATGGTTTCCTCACTTGTTCTGCTCTTGGGCCAGGATTATGAGTAGGGGCTGTCAACACAGATGCCTGGGTGGGCATCCCTCTGCTTATCTCCAGTCCTGAGTTTCCTCTGTAAAATGGGAACAGTAAGAACAGCACTAGCCAGTGATTGCAGTAGTGGTCAGACATAGATCTCATGGCACTTGCCTGGGTTCTGATCCCAGCTTGGCCAGCAGTAGAAATGGGAGCTTGGATGAGATCACCCTTCTCTGTGCCTTGTGTCCTTAGGTGTGTGCTCTGCATAAAGGTGGGAGATGAGAGCTGGCCACAGTGCAGTGGGGGACAGAAGTAGCCAGCATGCCTAAAGCAGGGAGGGCAGGGCAGAGGGGGTGAAGGGTCCATGGCCCCAGCCGGGGTTCTGTATTAACCGAGTAGCAGATTATATTTAAAAATTGAATTTGTTATTGCTGCAAATACCAAATGTACAATTAAAAAATCACCAAGGCGCTGCAGCAGGTTCATTCTGTTAACCAATACCAGCATCCTCTCCTCTCTTGGTGGTATTTTCCCTTCTCAGCCACAAACCACAAACACCCTACTCACTATTCCATACCTTCTGAGGATTCTAGAGAAGAGAGTTGCTCATCCCTTTCAGTCCTGATAGCATCTGTTTAAGAAGAAGAAAAATCACCGGGCATGGTGGCTCATGCCTGTAATCCCAGCACTTTGGGAGGCCAAAGTGGGCAGATCACAAGGTCAGGAGTTTGAGATAAGCCCAGCCAACATGGTGAAACCCCATCCCTACTAAAAATACAAAAGATAGCTGGGTGTGGCACATGGTGGATGCCTGTAATGCCAGCTACTTGGGAGGCTGAGGCAGGAGAATCACTTGAAACCAGAAGGTGGAGGTTGCAGTGAACCGAGATCGTGCCGCTGCACTCCAGCCTGAGCGAAAGAGTGAAACTCCATCTCAGAAAAAAAAAAGGAAGAAGAAGAATCAATTACAGTCAAGACACCCTTGTGTAGGGGACTCAGTTTACCTATTAAAGATTGACACAATACTCTAAATTATTCTTGCTGGCATCTTTCTTTGTATAATACTTGGCATGTTACAGAGAAGGTTTTTAAAACTTTTTTTGGCATTTCATTTAAGTGATTAAAAATAAGTAACTTGTGGAAGTTTACTAATCTGTGTTATCTAATTTTAATTTTCATTATCCACAAATATATAATACAGTTATTCATTTATTCAGTCAATATACAGTTATATGCTTACTTTTGTGCAGATACAACTATAAATCCATTTTTATTGTAATTGACAAGTAATTCAAAAATATTTTAAAGTTATTCCAGCTTTCTTTTTTCGCTATTATTTGAATTATTGCATTTATTATGTTCAACACTCTAAAATTCCAACTTGACAAGTCTGTTTCTCCATGATCTCAAGATTATTGCATTGGGACTGAAATTGCTAATGATGTTGGCCATTAAAATAAGTGATGATGGAGGCTGTGTTATGATCAGTTATTAGTATAACCCAAAATAGACTTTTCTATGAAAAATTTGCTTGTGTATTCAATGAATATTTGTTGAGTAACTGCTGTGCACAAGGCCTTGCACTTGAAAGCATGAATTGGTATTTATTACTCTAATATCTCAGCACAATGTATACATAAAAAGATAGTATTTCACACTGTGTGAAGACTGAGGACGATCTGTGTATGTTAGACATTTAATGGAAAGCATTATTACTTGAAGTTCCATTTCCTGGATCTGGTAACTAGAATATTAGAGGAAGTGATAAAACTATGCTGACCAGACTCCCAAAGACATGTTTCATCAAGAACTGAAGTGTCCATTTGATCATCATCAGTCACTCTGGTGTGTTCTTGATCCTGTTCCGCAGAGAGGACACCCAGAGGGAGGCAGGTCCTGGCAGCCCCTGTACTGGGAAGGCCCTGAGAGCTGGGCTGCAGACCACTTGGCCAACGGATGCCAGACTCAAGTGTCCTCTCTCCATTTAGGCTGATATTTTTTGCTTATTAAAATGAGTGTTCATATTTCCCAACTCTCTGAGCTGCGGTGTTGAGGTCATTGCAATACTCATCTTTGCAGACTTCTTCCTGCTGTCCTTCTCCTGGAGTGAAGTCTGCCTTCTGTTTCTTATCACGTGCCTTGTGGTGGTGGTGAATTGGTTACTGATAAAGTAGATGATGCCCGGAGACATTGAAAAATTACTTTTCACACTAATTAGAGGGCTCTGATCTTTGCCGGGTGTATCTCATGGCCACTTCTCAGCCAGTTGGCCTCCTGGAGTGCTTTGTTCGGAAGGAAGGACTCTGAGGTCGGCCGAGGCTCAGCAAAGTAGAGAGAGTCCTTCAGCTTACCATGAGCTCAGGAGGGGGGGACCATCTGGGCCCACCCCGAGTATGAGATGATGAGGACAGAATGTTTAGACCCACCTTGATGGTGTGTCTTCTTGTACACATCAATCACATCGACCTGTCAGGGAATCCTGCCTGTTTTCCTTTGAAGTGTATCCAGAATCCAGCCACTTCCCTCTTCTCCCACCTGCACTCCTGGGCTCAAGCACTCCCGGGCTCAAGCACTCCCATGCCCCACTGAGATGTTTCCTGGTGCACTGGCTTCCTAACTAGACCTTGCTTCTGCTCATGCTCCTCTCCCCTGGAGAATCTTCTTTACACCTTTGCTAGAGCAACAGGTATCTAAACAGAAACAGGGTCATGTCATTGCCTTAAAGCCTCTGCTGGCCTCACGTCACAGTTGACTGTGCCAGCTGCATCTCTCCTGCTTCTCCCCACACCCAGCAGAGCCTTTCACCTGCCTCTCCCTAGCGTCCCGTTCACCTCCTCACTGCACCAGACCTTGCTTGGCAGTCACTGCATCCACCAAGTCTCGCTGGCCACCTCCACCCTCTGGTAACTGCCCCCTTCCGCGGTGTCAGGTTTCTTTCAGCCCCTGCCAGACTAAGCTCAGGAAGCCAGGAATTCTGTGTTCCCTGACACATCTCCAGTGTCTAACACTGTGCTTATTAAACCAGTAAATATTTATATGAACTTACTTTATGTGTACATGATTTATTTACCAAACGTGTGGATCATCTCTGTTGTGCTGTAAATGTTGATGTCCTCCAAAACTCAGATGTCAGAATCCTAACTCCAAACATGATAATGTTTGGGGAGTGATGAGGTCATGAGGGTTGAACCTCATGATGGGATTAGTGTCCTTATAAAAGAGAGCCCAGAGAGCTCCCCCGCCCCTTCCACCATGTGAGCGCAAAGCAAGAAGGCGCCGTCTGTACCAGGAAGCCGGCCCTCCAGACACAAGTCTGTCCACACCATGATCTTGCACTTCAGCCTCCAGAACTGTGAGAAATCAGTGTCTGTTGTTTATAAGCCTCCCAATCTATGGTATTTTGTTATGGCAGCCTGAAGGGACTAACACAGTTTCTCAGTGAAAAAAACCTGATTTCAAAATGTGCGCAAATAGCGAAGGAATTGCTTTCCTCAAAGAGCTGACTTGCGTTTAAGGAATAAGTCATGGCAACTTTGACCAGGACTTGGAGTATTTACTTCTCACTAAGAAAAAGAGTTGTAAATGGGCCACGAAAAGTGCAAGTGCCAGAGCTAGAGAACGACCTTATTTCCCTCAGTGCGAGGTGGGGCAGGGACAGTCTGTCTGGGCACAGGTAAGAGTAAGGGCACAGGCAGGCCCATTTGCAGTTTGCATGTCACCTCACAGACCAGAGCTGCTGCTGCTGCTGGAATGGCCAGGGAGGCGCCTGCCCACCCACCCTTAGGACGGCCAGAGCACACGGGGGTGCACGGCACAGCACTGTCTTATGGAGCCTCCATGAGGGGCTTGAGGGGCGCAGGGCCCTGGCAGCAGAGGGGAGGCCGCAGGAGCAGCTGTGTGGGCTGGAGGCTGACATTGCTGCTTATCACACAGTGAGTGGCCGAGCTTCTGCTTTCTGTAAATGGGTGCAATGGCCACACACAATATGAAGATAAGATGGGAGGATTCTTCAGCACCTGCTCCCCCACCCCCATTTCTCTCCCCTCCCCGCTCTGTGTTTGGTGCTTTTCTGCATCTGAGATTTTTTTTCTCTTAGCTATCTGGCTGTCTTTTTAAATTCTCTTCACTCAGTTTGGTCTTCCAATGTCTCTTAACCATGTTTCTTTAAAATACACACACACACATACACGCACACATATCCCACTTACTTTGCTGTGCATAAAATGTCTCCCCATGACTTGTTAGATCTAACCCTCATAGCCATCCTGGTGTCCTTGCTAATTATGATGTCTATTGTCATCTGAGTTGTGGAAACTGAGTCTCAGACCAGGCTGAGCTGCATGTCAGAGATGCCTGCAAAAGAAGAGCAAAGAAGTAAATCTGGGTTTAGAGCAGGGACACTTTCCCTCTACAACTTTGTATGAGATGAATAAAAACCTTAGGGAGGAAGAAGGTGTTGCCATCAAGGTGGAGTTTCTGTGTACCCAGGGACCCATCAGAGTTTAACATACTTCAGATCATATACACAAACCAGCTGCCAAGACTTTCTTTCAGATATGGCAGAAGTTTTCCCACTTCCTCCACTGTGAACTGAATAACCCAGCTTCATATTCTGGAATACCGTGGGAGCGCTTTGTTTCCCTTTCATGTTATAGTGTCCATCCTCCAGTGAAGGTCAAGAACAATGAGTGGTGTTACCATTTTGTGTTTTGCCAGCGGTTGGTAACTCAACAGCACATTGTTCTGTCCCCCAAAAGAGCTGAGGGAGTTCAGATCACCCCTTTGCTCTCTGGGGCTGCTCTTAAGTAAAACACCCCCAGCCTTCACACACCCAGCCTTTAGGCCAGAAGGGAGGTTTCCTTTATAGCCACACCCCCCAGACCTTTCAGCTTCTTTTGTGTGTTTGTTCCTGTGTCTTTTGGGGCCTATTGTGAATGCTTTACTCTTTCAGAAAGTCAAAAGTCTGCCTTGAACACAAGGCCACCATATACTCTGTTCCCACAACAACATCCTCTCCCCAACCTCATACTTTTTTCTCCAAAGCAAATGCAGCCAGTGACTTCCTGGACAGGAACCTGCACCCTCCCCAGTTGCGTCTGTCCCTGTAGCAGAGTGAAAAATACTCTTGGTTTGCTCCCTGTTCCTCTGGGTTCCAGAATTCTTTCCAAAGTCATAAGTCATGCTCCACTGTTTAGTTGTGGGCAGCAGCCTAACAAGCTGGGGACTTGGGTGTCTGTCACATTAGTGGCCCCATCCCCCCTGCTGGCATGATGAGCTCTTTCAAGAAACCGGACTCTGGGTGTAGCTCACGTTTGTGACTTTCCAGTTCTGTGTCTTTGTAGCAGCCACCCATGTTGTCACTTACCTTGTAGTACTCCTTGGCAAGGGTAGTGATAGACGGATATGAGGTAGGACCACAAGTGACGAGGTTGAGACAGATCCAGGGCCCTTCACGTCCCACTGCCTTGGGCACACAGCTTGTATTTGCCATCCACTTGGCTGACTCCCCAGCTTGGGACCATGACTTGTTCCCCGTGGTGTCCCCAGTCATAAGCATATGCCTGGTGTGTGGTGGACCCTCAGTAGACATTGATGAGTGGGTGAACATGGCCTCGATGTCAGACAGCTAAGGAGGCTCATGCGAGATGAATGGGCCATTGTCTTTCTGGAGGGAGGTCTCTGGTGACACTGAAGTGGGGGAGCACCTTGAATTAACCAGTGACTTGGATGATGTTCTGCTGCAGCTGCAGGGTTTGGTGAATGGAGGGCAAATAGGGCAGCATTAGGGTCCAGAGTGGTTCCCTAAGCCAGGCAGATCCTCCGGGAGATGACATTTGGGAGGGGTGAGTGACTCAGACTCTCAGGGTCTCTGATGACGTCCAGGTCAGTCACTTCCTTGCTACACATGCCATGGACTGTGAACGAGAGGAGTCCCACGTCCAGGTCCAACCTAGGCTCCTCCATGTACCTCAGTCCAAGGCTGACCCCAGAAGCCCTTCGATTTCAAGTGTAAGAATGAGGGTGCCCTGATAAATGGCACGCCCAAGAAGACCATTCAGGCAGTTTGGTGGGTCTAGGAGCCAGTGAAGGCTGTGAAAGGGGTACAGTGGCCCAGCCTGTCCTAACAGAAGCATGATGATCAGCATCAGGGTGGGGTGGTGCCGCTCTATTCGGTGCTGGCAGCATCTGTTCCTTCAGTGAGTAGGCCTCTGAACACTTTTTTTTTTTTTTTTTTTTTGAGACAGAGTCTCGCTCTGTTGCCCAGGCTGGAGTGCAGTGGCACTATCCTGGCTCACTGCATGCTCCACCTCCCAGGTTCAAGCGATTCTCCTGCTCCTGCCTCAGCCTCCCATACAGCTGGGATTGCAGGCGCACGCTACCATGGCTGGCTAATTTTTATATTTCTAGTAGAGATGGGGTTTCACCATGTTGGCAAAGCTGGTCTTGAACTCCTGACCTCAAGTAATCTGTTCACCTCGGCCTCCCAAAGTGCTGGGATTACAGTGTGAGCCACCGCACTCAGCCTGAACACCATATTTTAAGAGAAAAAAACTAAAAGGCATTCAGAGGAGAACATTCTTGGAATTGAAGCGTCTAGAAGTTACCATCCCCTACTTAAACGATACAGAAATTAGAAAATTTTAGCTGAAAAATGGAAAGATTCACTGGGAAACAATCGCTACATCCAGATGTTTAATTTCTATCCCAAGACAGTGGGGTGACGTCTCAATGCCCCAGAAGACAGGACTTGAATGAGTACGCGGATGTTCTGAAAACATTTGTTTTAGTTGACTGTAGAAAAAAAACTTCTGGCAGGCCATATTGGGGCAAGAGAGCTATGAATGTGTGGGGAAAGTGCCACATGGCAGTTATATTTAGTGTTTTCCTATATTATCTTATTTAATCCTTCCCAAATCCCCACAAGATAGGGACTGTCATCTCCGTTTTATAGGTGATCAGGCACAGAGAGGCTGAGTGATTGCCCGGCACCATGACAGTTTGTAAAACAGAAGGCCAAGTCTAAAACATAGTCTGGAGGAGTAGATCATAGTTTGAATTTTTACAAGCATAATTACTGCCTTAACACTTAAGTGAAAGGGTGTGTAAGTTTTCTAGGGCTGCCAAAACCTGAATGCCACCAACTGGGTGGTTTCAACAACAGAAACTTATTTCTCACAGTCCCGGAGGCCGGAAGTCAAGACCAAGGTGTCAGCAAGGTTGGTTCCTCCTGAGGCTCCTCCTTGGCTTGCAGACAGCTGTCTTGCTGCCGTTGCATTGCAGGGCCTTTGTGGTACCTGTGCATCCCAGGTGTCCCTTCCTCTTCTTATAAGTACAGTCATATTGGATTAGAGCCTACCTTAATGACCTCATTTTAATTTAGTTACTTCTTTAGAGGCCCCATCTCCAAATATAGTCACACTGGGGATTAGGGCTTCAACACACAAATTTTGGTGGGAGAGGCCAGGCACGGTGGCTCACGCCTGTAATCCCAGCACTTTGGGAGGCTGAGGCTGATAGATCACTTAAGGTCAGGAGTTCAAGACCAGCCTGGCCAAATGGCAAAACCTTGTCTCTACTAAAAATACGAAGAAATTAGCTGGATGTGGTGGCATATACCTGTAATCCCAGCTACTCAGGAAGCTGAGACACAAGAATCGCCTGAACCTGGGAGGCAGAGGTTGCAATGAGCTGAGGTTACGCCACCGCACTCTAGCCTAGGCAATAGAGTGAGACTGTATCAAAAAAAAAAAAAAAAAGAAAAGAAAAAAAATTGGAAACAAATTCAGATCATAACAAAGGAAAATGGGGTTCCTGTCTACAGGCAGAATAGTTTCCATGAGGAACTGAAGGGTGTGTAAGACTCAGCCCTTTAAAGGCACTCATCACTGAATTGGAGCAGTTTATGTCCCCAAAATACAGAGAACTCTTGTCTTTTGGGTAGATTACGACATAGAAGTCCAGGACAGTGGCAGCAGCCATCCCCATGGGAAGTTCCCACTTGCAACATTAGTTTGTATGGTTCCAGTCTAATTCCCATCCCAGAGAAGCCATCAGTGTTGGAAAGGCCATCTCATTCCAGTTGGGAGCCAGAGATACACTGGGTGAAGTTGTCACTTCCAAATTCTTTCTTGGTAAGTGGCATGCAACTCATGGAAGAAGTCCAAGCAGACAGAGGTTATTCATCTCTGCTGGTCATATTTTAATTGCTAAATCAATTGGAGATTGCTAATCAATGAAAGGCCATTGTGCCAGACAAATTGCATGTGGAAATACACTGGCCAGCAGGAAGACAGCAAAGTCACCGTCATCCAGTCCTCAGCCAACTGGTCCCATAATGCAGGTCCCAAGTTAAGCACAATAGCAATTAGAGAGACCCAGCAGCAGTTCAATTCTTCTTGGATCCCAGGCACTCTGCTATGACTTTTATGCATATCATGTCATATAACTTCATCTTTACAATATCCTTATAAGGCAGGTTCTGTTATCTTCATTTTACCAATAAGGACACTGAGGTTTACAAAGGGAAAGTGAGGTCCCAGGGCTGCTACTACTGCCAGTAAGCAACAGAATATGGGCCTGTCTGATATCTTTTCTGCATGGAGTCATCATGCATTGATGCTGATTCAATCAAAGAGAGTTGTGTAACACTTGGCAGAGGGGGTGCAGGGTGACTGTGGCTCTGCAGCCTTTGCCTGGGGTGATGTGGGTGAGGAGGTGGCATGGTGCTGTCACATGGCGTACCACTGCAATGAGTCACTTCAACATGATCTTGTTAGACATAGAGATTCTGAAATGGAGAAAATGTTTGACTCATTTACTCGTCATTGACAGGGAAGTCATACATTTGCTGGTTGAGAATCAAAACTCAAAGATTTAAAAACAGTTGTATGCATCTTCTTGAAGGAAGAATGTGCCCCTGCTCCATCATTCGCAGCCTCCTTGAATTTTTCACTGGAGTGCTTTCTTAGCACTGTGTTCATGGCGCTGTTTCTCAGCAGCCTGTTCTGCTTGTGCAGAAAGTCCTACTGCAGTTGAAACATCCTGGCAGAAAATGATAGAATTGGTTCACCTCCACACATGGCCTCTTGTCAAAAAAATTAAGCAAAACTGGCAAGGTAGCGACAAGAGATACAAGGCTCTTGTTCTGTAGAACTCTGTTCTCTTGATGGAACTACTTAGTAAATGGGGTTAACTTCATGAGGCTAGCCAGCTCCAAATATATATAAACTCAAGAAGTCTGGAACCCATGTCAAACTCATGTTAAAAGGCATGAACTGCCAAGCCATTACTGTAGGCATAACCAAATACATTTGTAAATATATTTATCAGTTTTGCTCAAATATGGATATCTGCCTATTTTTTGAGATGCTTCCTTTTGTTTTGGCTTTACCCAACTTCCAAAAATCTGTCTGTCTGCTCTTATAGTATTTATGAGACTTTAAAAGTCTTGATAGGGACAACAAAACAAGTAGGATTCTTTCAGGCCTAACTAAACTGTCTTTGAGTCTACATTTTACAAAAATAATTTTGTCATTCAATTTTTTTTTTTTTTTTGAGACGGAGTCTTGCTCTGTCGCCAGGCTGGAGTGCAGTCAGTGGTGCGATCTCAGCTTACTGCAGCCTCCTCCTCCTGGGTTCAAGCGATTCTCCTGCCTCAGCCTCCTGAGTCGCTGGGATTATAGCCATGTGCCACCACGCCCTGCTAATTTTTGTGTTTGTAGTAGAGACAGGATTTTGCCATGTTGGCCAGGCTGGTCTCAAACTCCTGACCTCAGGTGATCCACCCACCTCAGCTTCCCAAAGAGCTGGGATTACAGGTGTGAGCCACCGCGCCTGGCCTGGCCTGACATTTAAATTTTAAATGTGCCAGATGTAAAGCATATCTGCCATTTTAGTAAATTAACAAAACTAGCAAAGAGCTAAATAACTGAATTTATACTAATGCATTTTGTAATAAACAGCCAAGTATAGGTTGTATTTATATTCTACAGTGTGGAGACAAAAATACAACACTTATGATGGTACAAAACAACCTTTCTAAAAATGCTGGGGAAATAGAAGTGCTGCAGAGATCATCTCTGGCATCCGAGCCGCTTCCTCCCATCCTGGAGATGGTGAAGATGAGGACAGCATTGTGTTCAGAGGCACGAAGGAAGCTGAGTTCCTATCCGACACAAACATCCCTGGGAACCTGTGGCGTCTCCCACTGCAGAGCCTGTGAAAACAGCCAGGCTGCAAGGATCCTCCTTGGTGGAAATAGCCGGGCAGCTAAAGCCAGTGTGCAGAGAAAGGAAGCTGGAGCTATTTTAGTTGCTTAACGTCTACCTTTTGTTTGTGGATCGTTTCCTCTCTGACACTTGTGGCTAAAGAAGCAAGTGTTGTTTGAAGGAGATTAGAGTCTTAAGTATTTTTAGCACTCACTAGAGTGTGACATTGTATGGGGGCTCTCTGTGATAAAATCAAAATGAAAGGTGAGCTCGCCACTCTCCTGCATGTTGACATTTTAGCAACATGGAGGAAGTGGGAAGCTGGCTTTGTGTTAGAGAGTTATGCTGTTCAAATATCCATCATTTAAGTATGCCGTTTTTATCCTTGTACTTCGTCATACTTTGTCACTTTGGTTTTGCCTGTCAGTCATGTCAACAGTCAGTATGTTTTTCACTATGAAGGGAAACTGCTGAAAGAGTGAGTTCATTATTTCTCTCACCTTTACGTTTTGCAACTTTATATTCATGATTCTGTCCAGTCACCTTGATAATCCACAACCAGAAAAGTGGGTTTTCAAATATAAATCAGGATTTTAAATTTGCAGCAGTGTAAAAGATCCTAATTCCTGTCTTTGAGGCACTGTTCAGGATTTGGAAACTGAAGCTTGGTGCAGAGCCTCCTAGGCACCATCTCGTCTTGAACTTCCATTCCGAACTCAGCCTTGACTGCTCTGGGTTCATTGTGGTTAACTAACCTTCATCTTCAGAGACATTGATTTACCCCTCAACCAAACTCACAAAATTTTAGTATCTGCAAAGCTTCTACTTTTGTGCACCGAAGGACACAGTCAACAGATTAAAAAGGCAACCCACAGAATGGGAGAAGATATTTGCAAATTATATATGTGATAAGGGATTTATATCCGGAATGTATGGAGAACTCCTTCAACTCAACAACCAAAAACAACTCAATTAAAAAATGAGCAAAGGGCTTAAGTAGACATTTCTCCAAAGAAAGTATACAAGTCAGCAAGCACATGAAAAGATGCTCAGCATCACTAATAAGAGAAATGCAAATCAAAACCATAATGAGATACCATCTCATACCCATTAGGATGGCTGCTATGAGAAAAAACACAAAAGAAAAGATGCGTTGGCGGGGATGTAGAGAAATTGGAACCCTTGTGCATTGTTGGTGGGAGTGTAAAATGATGCAGCCGCTATGGAAAACAGTATGATAGGTCCTCAGAAAATCCAAAATAGAATTCCCATAGGATCTAGCAATTTCATTTCTGGATATATATCCAAAATAATTGAAAGCAGGGCCTCAGACAGATACCTGTACACCCATGTTCATTGCAGCATGATTCATAATAGCTGAAACATGGAGGTAGCACAGGTGTCCATCGATGGATGGATAGATAAACTGTGGTTTATTTGTTTACAATGAAATATTCTGTAATAATACAAAAATAAATATTTAAACATTTAAAAGGAAGGAAATTTTGATGCCTGCATCATCATGGATGTACCTTGAAGACATCATGCTAAGTGAAACAAGCCTGTCACAAAAAGATAAATACACAAATGCCATGTGATTCCACTTACATGAGGCACCTACAGTAGTCAGATTCATAGAGACAAAAAGTAGGATGATGGTTGCCAGGGCTTGGGGGGTGGGAATTGGGGAGTTATTGTGGTATGGGTACAGAGTTTCAGTTTTGTAAGATGAGAAGAGTTTTGGAGACTGGTGGCACAACAATGTGAATGTACTTAACACTACTGAACTGTACAATTAAAAGTGGTTAAGATGGTAAATTTTATAGTATGTGTATTTACCACAATTAATAATAAAATTTAAAAAATTATTTAACCACTTCCTTTAAAAGGTATAACCTTAAGTAAGATCTTTTTACTTAAATATGGTAAATATAGTTTCTCCAAATGCCCTACTTGTATTATATTTTTGAGTAAAATCTTTTCAGCGAACCTGAGACGGCTCACTGATGCCTGAAACATTTTTAGTGGATAAATTTATTTGACAGTGAAATAACTTATATTTTAGGCCATTTACCCTCCCTCTCCATGTATTTTCTTTCTCCTTTGTATGTCATACCATTTGACAGCACTGTTTTGACCCCCTTGTTTGATGCTTGCAAGCTAGAGTTATAAAGGATCCTGTTGTTTTCTATTTTTTCTGTACTACCATATTTATTATATTTACTTATTTCAATATATTAAGATTGCCAAACAGGACTGCAGCCAAAAATCTGAAAGCATGTAGCATGTCTTTGCTGAGGGAGCCAACAATTAAGAACAGACATTTTGTATTTAATGAGATCTACTGGTTTAGAGGCTGTGTGGTCTTTCTCATCCATTCACAACTTTTGTACAACTTTGGGCAACTCACGCAAAAGGACTTGCCAATCAACTTTTCTGAGTTCTGTTTCCTTAGAAGTCAAATAATATCCTTACCTATCTACTTAACTAAGGTTTTGAAGAGTTAATGTATTAATAGAATTTGTAATAGTACTTACAGAAATAGTAAGGATTTTCAAATATTTTAAGTCCTATATAGATGAATATTTTTAAGTGAATGGTTTTGTCATGGGAATAATTTGGTAAACATCTAAATAATATTTGACCCGTTGATGTGGAGGACCACATAGGCTTACTATAAAGACGTGAATTCAACAGACATTTGACCTGTATTTGTGATACAAAAATCTTGTTTTTCCTCTTAAAAACTTTACTTACTATCCAGTTTCCATATTAGAGAAGCTCGTGGTACAGTGTCTAATTTTAGAGGAAAAGGGCCTTGGATCATGAACACAGCTTAGCTCCCTCCTCCTTTTACTTTACAAACACAGGCCCAAGGTAAATGGACTTCCCTCACAAGCCACCTGTGAGTTTGTTTGTCAAAAATAATTTGGTTCTCTTGGTTCTTAGAGGATGATGGTTTTATAGCTGTTACTTACAAAACCAATGTTTCCCTTAGTGTTGAGCTACCTCTTTATTTAAACTATTAGAAAGTGTGTCACCATATATATCACTAGGATATATATGGTAATGAGAGCCTAGATTAGGTAGCCTAAATACTATGGTACCTTAGAAGAGGTAATAATATCACCAGGGAAACTTAGTTTATAACCAAACTGACAGAATCTCTGTATTTGTCAGATAATGTCCCTGTAACTTTGGTAGGTATGTTTTAACCTTTTTATGTGTCTAAATTAAACTGTGTCATTTGTAAAACTTTCCTATGTGATGTAATCTCTGGTGACTTTAATTATATATTAGAAAATAAGATGTTTTCAAGTGACTCTGGGACTGAGGAAACTAATTTTATATTTGGGTATTTTGAGCTGCAGACATGGGTCTGACATCCCACGTGGCTGCAGGAAAGCTGGACAGCATTGATTTGCAGATACTGTGCTCCGGTTGTGGATTCCTCTCTGTGGCTGGGTCCAGCCTGCTCCAGCAGTGTAGAGCATAGTTTGCTTGTCGAGTGTAGGAGGGATATTAGGAGGACATAGGCTTTGCCTGGATTTGAATCCATCCCAGACTCCACCAACACTGACCTATACAACCTTGGGGAAGTTATTGAACCTCCAAGGGCCCCAGATTATAAAAGCGTAAAACATACTTTTGGTCTTCGTGACCAACACACCCTAATGTGACACCCCTCCCCCCCTCCCCCCCAGTGATTCACATCCTTGTATGAGCCCTTCTCCTTGAGTGAATTGGAATTTGGAACTTGCTTCTAACTTACAAGATATGGCAAAGATGATGGGATGTCACTCCCTGTGATTATAAAAGATTGTAATCTTTTATAATGTGTATGTGTAATCTTTTATAATGTATGTATAAAAGATTATAAAAGATTGAAATGTAGGTGGCCCCTAGGATGCGAGGATTGTCTCTGCTCAACAGTCAGTAAAAGGCCAAGTCTCTCAGTCGTGAACCCGCCAAAGAAGCAATTTTCAACAACCCCACTGAGCCTTCCCAGTCAAACCTCTAGATAGAAACACAGCCTGCTGACACCTTGATTGCAGCCTTGTGAGACCCTGAGCAGAGGACCCAGCTAAGCCATGCTTGGACTCCCAACCGATGGAAACTGTGAGATAACAAATGTGTGTGTTTGTGTTCAAACTACAAAGTTAATGGTAATGTGATATGCAGCAACAGAAAATACAGTACTCAATAGATTATATGTAAACTCAGGAAGGTAACTTGTGGTCCCCATTTGTTCTAGCCTAATTCAGAACCATGTGGCCAGAATTCAGGACAGCCACCACCCTCTGGAAAGTGAGGAAAGAATACTAGAAAGGAGAAAGCCAGAGAGGGACAGCCATAAATTCTGTGGATAAATTCTGGCTAAATCTCTGGCTCAGCCTTGAACCATGCATGAAAAGGACAGATACCAAGCAGCCTGGCTAAGAACTAAAGAGCTGAACTAAGATTTGATTGCTGCTCAAGAAACAGGACTTAAAGTGAATCCAGTCAGCTTATTGCCTGTGAAGACAAAGTAATTTACAGTCTCCTGAGGAATATGAGGGAATCTAGAACCTCCTAAGCATAACACTCACAATGTCCAGGATGCAGGCCAAAATTATTTAACATATGAAGAACCAGGAAAATGCGACCTGTTCGAAAATGTGAAAAGATAGTCAATAGAAACCAATCTGTGGATGACTAAGATGTTGGAATTAGCAGATAAGAATTTTACCACTGCTTGTAACTATGGTAACAACATAATGGGAAATATGCTCATAATGAATGAAGAAATGAAAAAATCTCATATGGTTAATAAGAACTATAAATAAGAACCAAGTAGAAATTCTAAAATGGAAGAACACAATAGCCAATATAAAAACTTCACTGATGGGCCCAACAACGGAATGAAGGTAACAAAAGAAAAAGGCAGTGAAGTTGAAACTAAATCAATTTGAAATATCCAGTTTCAAGAAGAAGAGAAAAATTTTGGAAAAAAAAGTAGATCCCCAAAGATTTATTTTTTCTATTTATTTATTTTTTCTTTTTATTCTGGGACTCTGTTGACTCCAGAATAAGAAGAGAAAAAAGTATTTAAAAAAAAAGGGCCAAAAGTTTTTCACATTTTGTGAGACAAAATTTACAAATTAAAAAGGTTTGATGAATCTAAATCAAAATAAATAAGAAGAAAACTATGCATAGCTACATAGGTACTTTATAATGAAATTAAAAATAGACTTAAGGAGAAAATCTTATGCACAAGTAGAGAAAAATGCCATAGTTTGTGCAGGGGGAGGGGGTAGGGATAGCATTAGGAGATATATCTAGTGTAAATGACGAGTTAATGGGTGCAGCACACCAACATGGCACATGTATACATATGTAACAAACCTGCATGTTGTGCACATGTACCCTAGAACTTAAAGTATAATAATAAAAAAACATATATATATATATATATATATATATAAAAGAAAGTGAATCACTTTATCATCAGAATCTGGGTAACAATGGAACATCTTTAAAGTGCTAAAAGAGACAAAACAACTGTTAATTCAGAATTACCTACCCAGCAAAAATATCCTTCAAGGATAAGGCAAAATAAAGACATTTTCAAATAAAATATAAAGAATTGCCATTAGACCTCCACAAAAGAAACACTAACAGAAATTCTTCAGGCTTAAGATAAATGATACCAGATGGAAACTTGGACTCTTAGAAAGACATAAAGAGTGTCAGAATTGGTACATATCTAGATAAACATAAAAAACTATTTTTTCTCTTAATTTCTTTCCAATATATGAGATTGCTTAAAAATTATAATATTGTCTTTCGGGTTTATAATCTCTATAAGCGTAATACATAAGACAACTATAGCATAAAGCATGGAAGGGCTGGGTAAATGGACCTATGTGATTGTAAGGTATCCACATTTGATGTGAAGGGTTATAATACTTAATCTAATTTGACTGTAAAAGTTAAGCACACATATTATAATTGTTGGAACAGCCATTAAACCAAATAATGCAAAGAGGTACAGCTAATCCAGTGGTTAAATTTTTAAAACCCAAAAGTAAAGTAAGAACAGAGAAACAATAAACAGAAGCAACAACAGGAAACAAACTGGTTTATCTAAATTCAGCCATATCAATAATTACATTAAATGTTAACAGACTAAACACTCCAGTTAAAAGGTAGAGATTGCCAGAATGGATAAGAATGTTGTCTATAAGAACCTATTTTAAATAAAAAGACAGGTACTGATTAAAAGTGAATGGGTAGAAGAGGATACCATTTAAACAGTAAGCATGAGAAAACTGGAGTGACTATATGGGTAGCAGGTAAAATAGCCTTAAGTATTACTAGAGTTTAAGATGGCCATTTCATAATGATTAAAGAATCAATACATCAGGAAGATTTCATACTCATATATATGTGTATGTACCTAATAACAGAACTTCAAAATACACGAAGATTTGACAAAATCAGGAGAAATAGACACATCCACCATCATATTGGAGAACAGCATGACTGAGAACAATCTCTCAGATAGAACAACTAGACAGAAAAATCAGTAAAGAGATAGAGGATCTGACCAACGCTACCAACTACCCATATAAGTGATATTTATAGAACACTATATCTGACCACTACAAAGTACACATTGTTTTCTAGTACAATGTGGTATGTTTACCAACACATTTCAATATACTTAAAAGGATTTCTATCATGTGGAGTATTACATTAGAAATCAACAATAACAACATGTCTAGGACAACCCTCAAATATTTGGTAAACAACATACTTTTAAGTAATCTAAGTCAGAAATCACAAAGGAAATTAGAAACTATTTTGAACTGAAGGAAAAAATATACAATATATTAAAATTTGTGGGATGTAGCTACAGCAGTCCTTAGAGGAAAATTTATAACTTTAAATGTCATATTAGAAAAAACTAAAGGTTAAGAATCAAAGACTTAAGATTCCATCTTAAGATGCTAACAAAAAGGTAGAACAAAGTAAATCCAAGAAAGAGAGATATAATAAAAATAAAAGCAGAGATCAGTGAAATCGAAAGCAGAAGGATAGTAGAGAAAATGCATAAAATCAAAGCTCTTTCTGTCTTTCACATGATCAACCACATGATCAACTTATATCTAGATTGATCCAGGGAAAAAAGAACATAAATTAATATCAATTTAAAAAGATGGCTTATTAATATGATTCTATAGACATTTAGATAATGAGGAAATGTGAACTTTTTACCAAAAATTTTGAAAACATTTAAGTTTTGAAAACACTTAAGAAATGTTTTCTTAATTTTGAAAACATTTAATTAATTTTGAAAACATTTAATTAATTTTGAAAACATTTAAGAAATGGAGAAATTCCTTGAAAAATGCAACTTACCATTTGACACAAGCTGAAACAAAAAAATGAATCACACATTTATTGAGGTGGTGATGGTAATTGCAGTGAATATTTATCATTAGTGTATGCATTCATCCATTCAGCTGAATAATTTAAGTGCCTGCTTTGTGCTACAGGAGATAGCTAAAATTGGAGCTAGTGTTGGGATGTAGAAAATAAACAGTAAACAAATCCATACAATATTTCAGATATCAGTAAGTTATCATAAGGAATACGTTGGGGACATGATTAAGAGTGATGTAACAGGGTAGTTAGTTTCAATTCCGACTTGAGGAACTCCACTCTATGCTAAGGAATAAATGCTTAGGAGGAACTGGCCTTGTGACAATCTGGGGGAAGAAAATCCCAAGCAAGGGACCCCTATTGCAAAGGCCTGAGGTCAGGACAAACTTCTGATCAAGGACAGAGAATGGCAGATACATCATTTCTGTAAGAAAACTTCCAGGTTAGTCTTTTCTCTGGTCTCTCTCCAGATTTACTGTCTTATAGAAACAGTATTAGGGTGAGGTTCTGGCTAACTGTGATTTCTTTCCTTTTTTAAAGTTTTATTCTAAGTGTGAGATTTTTGTTTTGGTAAATGTTTCTTATGTTAAATACCCAATTTGAAACACTTATTATCTCTGGATTTTTTTTTTTTTTCTGGAGTACATAAGAACCAGCCCTCAGAATTTGACTGTGTATACCAGTGAGGAAGGGACAGCACAGTAGGGAGACAGGGGCCTCCTCACACTGATTTGCCTTTGGTGGGTGGAGCTGAGAAAAAAGTCATCCCTGGGGGTTCTGCTGTTGTGTTAGGAGTCACCCCCTCCTGACTGTGTTGGAGGGGCCGCTCCTGCTTCCAGCCTTGTGGCAAGCGTAGGCTTGTGTTAGACCTCCCCAGCAGGCTCCCTGCACATATAAAGGTGGAGATTGCTTATGTAGACCCAAAGTCTAGGTTTTGGATCTTTCACAGCAGTTCAGAGTGTTGGCCACATTTTAAAATATCTACTTGTCAGTACCGAGAGGATCACACGGAATAACCTAGAAAACACACACATTTCCCAAGGCCACCGTTTGGCCTGTAACTATAGAGGGCAAAGAGTGATTTGTGTCTATAGATTGAGGTCAGTTGGAAATCTTTCAGCCCAATCACAGGCCTTGATTATTTTTAGACAATGAACATAAAACAGACAACCTTAGGTTATGTGAAGAGAACCACACTTAATTCCATCAAATTTAAGTTTGTTTCATATTTCTCATAAACTAAACCATTGTGCTGAGAACAACAAATAACACATTTCTGATATGGAAGAGAAATTTGTTCCAAATAATATTGAAAAGGACTGATTTATTTAAAAAGTACTCATTCAAACATATAATTTTTTTTTCCAAAATTTATTGTTTTGGTAGAAATAATTATAATAAAAGAAGCACAATATTTTTTGTGTTTTTCTATTTAGCATTCTACATTTGCCAAAGAACAAATGTTAAGGAACCACTTTAGTAATTTTAAGCCATGGAATTGAGTGACAGTAAAAGCTTCCAGTGATTAAAAACGTTCTTAACAATGTTTTTTAAGAGAGGATAGAATATTATTGGAGAGAGATTAGACAAAATGGAGAGTCTGATTTCTTAATGGACACTTTATAAACAATAGCCATGGTAGCTCATAAAAGCTTTTACTTTTTATTATACAGTTCTAATAGTTGATAGAACAGTAAGCCTGGTAAGTCTTCCTTATTTATGTGGTTTGTATTTTATTTCCTTCATATATTCAGAATAGTACTTTGTACTTGACACATCTGCTTTTGCCGTTCTCTTAAGAATATTGCCAGAATCCTGCTAGAAACTTGTGATGAAGCATAGACGCTCCAAATGAGCTGTCATCCTGGGTGGAAGTCTATTCCCTGGATGTGTGGGACCAGTACCTCTCCAAGAGATGTTACTGTGCAGAGGGAATGCATTTCACACCCTAGACCTGTGCCAAAGGATTTTTATCATTTCCAGAAGGTTAAGATGTCTGCAGCTTCCACGTCTCATGGGAGCACATCACCATTAATAAATTCATTTTCAGTTGGAGGAGTTTTTATATTTTGTTTGTGGTTGCCACATATGGGAAGAAGATGATGCTTGAGTATGCTTGTCTAAGAAGTATGCTTGTCTGAAGCTGTTGGCATCAAGAGCACAATTATTATGTTCAAAACAGATCTAGATAGGGCAGCTGAAGCTAATGAGAAACCTGATTGTGCCTTCCTGCCTGCAGTGTTGACCTAAGCCCTAGGCACCAGCATTCTTATGCAAGGACCCCAAGGGCCCCTCCTCTGTGGACTGCAAAGCAAGGCCAGATTAGTTTTACTTCTGATGAGACCCAAAGGTGCAAAGGACAGCCGACCCCATGCAAGGCCTAAATGAGAAGAGGATTTCAGCCATTAGTCAAACACTGGTGCTCAGGAAAGAGATCTGTAGAAACTCCCTGAAAGATCTGTGTGCAGAAATGAATATTGTAACCTATGCATCTGCAGGGAGACCCCAACATGAATGGGAGCTTAGAAAGGAAACAGTGCTCATTGATCATGAAGCACTGCTTGCTTCTGGAGATAACATTGTGTTGAGTAGTTTTTAAGTTACATATTAATCATAAACTATATATTTTTAAATGGTCCATATCTTAGAAGTTCTCTGTGGTCCTTTGCTCCCAGCGTTTCTTTAGAGCAAAAAATAAAAATAATCCACAGAACACTGAGGAGAGCAACACAATTTCCATCAGTGATGAATTGGAATAGAAATGTTGATGCATAGCAAAGATACTTACTCTGTGTACAGAATCTCCCTTGTAATCCCACTTCATGGCATTCTAGTTTCTCCTCTCTTAATGCTTTTGCAACCATTAAATTGTTTCCAAGCCTTGTACAGTTGACTGTTATGTGTGTGGGAGTCTTTAGTAAAAATAGAAATAGATATCCACCTGAAAATTGCCTGGACCTGTTCTTAGTGGTCCCTGTGCCATGCAAGTGAACTGGATTTCTTTGATGATATTGATGAGGATATTACCTAATCTTCACCTCTTCCTAGGAACACACTTTACCATATGTCCCTGTGAAGTGTTAAGAGAGTAAAATAAATAAATCGCATTATGTACACAGGCCCCTTCTGCCCAGTCTTGCCATTCAGAAATGCACTCATTTAATCTCCCAGCTGTGAACACTTGCTGGGGCCCATCACATGCCCTGGCTGGCACTGCGCAGTGCTGAGCAGCACAGATGGATACAACTCCTCCTGGTACTGAGGAGGCCCCGTCTAAGAAGATACACAGATGTTACTATGAAGCCAAGGAGCATGCAGGGGCCCAGGCACGGGGGAGAGGCAGCCGTTTCTTTTCTGTGAGATGTAGTATTGAAATGGGCCTTGAAGGATGGATGAGTCGTGAGGAGAGGACAGTTCAGCGAGAGAGGACACTCCGTGCTGAGGCTGAAGTGGGGCCGGCGGGGAGAATCAGGGCCACTGGAAGAGCAGGATGCCACACTGCACACACCATTTGAGTAGGATCCTGCTTACAATTATGCAGCTAGTGACAGTGAATACAAACCAAGCTTCTTTCCAATGCCAATAATGCCATACTGGCCTCCCCATCTATTCCTCTTGTGGTATGTAAAAGGCCAAGTTAGAAGGGCTTATTATCAAAGAGACAAAAAGCAAATGCTGGCAAGGATGTGAAGAAAGGGGATGCTTATGCACTCTTGGTGGGGATGAAAATTAGTATAGCCATTATGGAAAATAGTATGGGGATTCCTCAAAAACCTAAATGATGCAGCAATCCCACCGCTAGGTATTTATCCAAAGGAAATGAAATTAGTATGTTGAAGAGATGTCTGCACCCCCATGTTTATTGCAACATTATTCACAATAGTCAAGATATGGTATCACCTTAAATAACTAAAAATAGAACTACCATTTGATCCAGCAATCCCACTACTGGGGATCTACCCGGAGGAAAAGAAGTCATTATTCAAAAAAGATACTTGCACACACATGTTTATAGCAGCACAATTCACAATTGCAAAATCGTGGAACCAACCCAAATGCCCATCAATCAATGAGTGGATAAAGAAACTGTGCTATATACATATGATGGAATACTATGCAGTCATAAAAAGGAATAAATTAACAGCATTTGCAGTGACCTGGATGAGACTGGAGACTATGATTGTAAGTGAAGTAACTCAGGAATGGAAAACCAAACATCGTGTGTTCTCACTGATATGTGGGAGCTAAGCTATGAGGACACAAAGGCATAAGAATGATACAGTGGACTTTGGAGACTTGTGGGGAAGAGTGGGAGGGGGTTAAGGGATAAAAGACAACAAATATGGTGCAGTATATACTGCTTGGGTGATGGGTGCACCGAAATCTCACAAATCACAACTAAAGAACTTATGTAACCAAATACCACCTGTACCCCAATAACTTACTGAAAAATAAAGATATGGAATCAACCTAAGTGTCCATCAGCGGATGAATGGATAGAGAAAATGTGGTATATATACACGATGGAGTACTATTTGGCTATAAAGGAAAAAATGAAATCCTGTCATTTACAGCGACATGGATGGAACTGGAGGCCATTATGTTAAGTGAAATAAACCAGGCACAGAAGGAGGAATAATGCAGGTTCTCACTCTTACGTGGGAGCTAAAAAAGTGGAGCTCGTGGAGGTAGAGAGTAGATTGGTGGTTACCAGAGGCTGGACAGGGTGGAGGGGAGAGGGAGGAAGAGGGAATGCTTAATGGATATAAAAGTTCAGTTAGGTCGAAGGAATAAGTTCTAGTGTTTGGTAGCATAGTAGGGTGACTATTGTTAACAATAACTATTGTATAGTTTGAAATAGAAAAGATTTTAAATGTTTACAATACAAAGAAATGCTAAATGTTTGAGGTTAAAGATACCTCAATTACCCTGATTTGATTATTACACATTGTAAGTTTGTATCAAAATACCACATGTACCCCGTAAATATGTACAATTATTATATATCAATTTTTTTAAAGAAAAAAGAAGAGGCCAAGCATTTTCCATTCCCTTGCTCTCGCCTGTGTCATTCTTCCTTGTACCTTTGCACAGGTGGCCTGTTTCTTTCACTGCCTCAGCACTGCGTCCTCAGCCACGGAAACACGTAGCTGCCTTTCGTTTCTGTGGAAGGTGGCAGTACTAACATGATGCAGTGGTTTCTTTCTGTCTTCCCCTCACTGAGACATACATTCTGTGAGTGCAGGGAAGGAGTTTGCTGTCTTTTTTGAGGCTCCCCTTCCTTTGTGGAGAACAGAGCCTGGCATGTAGTCAGTTTTTTTAGTAAAATTTTTGACAAATAAATGAGTGATCGAGCCTGGAGAGACAGCACGACAGAGAGGGAAGAAGCATTTAAGATAACTCAGGCAGGAAATGCAAAGGGCCTGAATAAAAGCAGGGGTAGTTAGGGGTGGGGGGCAAAAAGGGAGATGCGATTTTAGGACTGTCACAGCAAGAACTGAGGTGCTTCAGGAGCAGTGCAGTGAAGGCGGCGAGTGAGATGGAAGTGGCAAAGAATCCAACCTTTAAAGAATATCCAGAAGGGTCCGCAAATGCAGATGACGACGCAGAACCAGTTGGAGCTGAAGTGTCTACAGGAACCGCACTGGCAGTTGTCTGGAGCTCACAGGGTGGTGCAGTCACACAGATGGTTTGAAAATGACCACCAGCAGGTAGTAGTTGGAGAAATAGGAATGGATGAAAACCAGAGATGAAGAGAAGAGGCAGCCCTGCGGAGCACCATGCCCAGGATGGGGAGCAGCCCGAGAGTGTGCAGAAACTCACATAGCGCAAGGAGGGAAGAGGCTGCCTGATGGGAACTCACGGGACCTTTGTATGTGACCATCAGAACACTGGGCCATTCACACAGGTGCCACACTAGGCAGGAGGCCAGTGGCAAGGAAGGTGGGGTGACTGAGACTAAGGAAAAGGAAGTTGAAGTGGAACCAGTTCTTTCAGTAAACTTGATGGGGCAGGGTGTGTGTGTGTGTGTGTGTATCTATGTGTCAGTGTGTGTATCTTTGTGTGACTCCATGATGGGAGAGGTAGGCAGGTGTCTTTGATAAGGAGGTGCTGGAGATCTATACAAGAGCTCAGGGTGACCTCCCCAAGGCTGGCTCCAGTGCTCCAGGGAGGGCTGAGTTTGGGGGAAGCAGCTTTCCTTTGGAGAGTGGGGCCCAGTGTCTGAGAGCTGGCTCTTGCCTGGGACCTCCACTTTTTCTGAGTTATGGGGTAAGATCATCTGCTAACAGGGAAGGGAACGAAGGTGGAGTAACCCAGGAGGCCACAGGATGGGAATACATGTTTGGAATTTGCAGGTGGGAAAAGCAAACAGAAGGAATGAGAATAAGGATTTCTAAACAATCACTTTGCAAAACTGTTTGCCAGCAACTTCAACAGCTGGACACACACCCCATGACCCAAGCACCTCCAACTGTGTGCACCTCCAACAGGTGCACCAAGCCATGCACATGAGTATTCACAGCAGCACTGTTGACAGCATCCCCAGGCTCACCCCAACCGAATCCCTTTCCATAGTCGAGCACATAAAGTGTGGTGTATTCACACCGAGTGCCACTGCACAGCAGCGAGCTACGCGCAGCAGCAGATGAGCCTCAGAGCAAAAGAAGCCAGATATCATGATACGAAGCCCCAAAACAGGCAAAGCCAGCCTCCACTCATGCCACCAGGAGAGTGGCTGCTGTCAGGAGAGGGTGGGGAATCAGAATGTTGGCCCAAGGATCCTCGGTGGGCTTGGCCACAGTGGCAGGGAATAGGAACAGAGTTAGGAGTGCCGGAGGCTGGAAGCGTGGGCTCTGGGTGAGCCCTGGATCTGACTTAGAGGCACCAGGCAGGATGGAAACACGTAGGCAGTGGAATATTCTCTTTTCCTCTGAAGGCATACTCCGGGTTTCTGCTGAAGGAGAGGGTGGGCTTCAGGAAGGATCAGTGGGAAGTGGTGGCTGCTAGCAGGACACCCATTCTCTTGGACTGGGGGATATTTTGCTGCAAGTGGCAGATGCTATTAAATCTCTTGGCTTGATTTACATATCATCCTTCCTGTTTATTAAGGAGATTCCCTGCTGCCTTTGGCATCTTGTATTCCCCAGGGGACTGTGAGGTGGATCCTGTCCTGTGCCTCTAAGGGCCTCTTTGGGCTCTGCTCCCTCTGGGTCCTGAGTGCAGCCCGGGTATGGAGAGGTGAGAGGTTTGCCCACGGTGTGTCGGTACTGGTGATTGGCAACTTGTATACATGCACCAGTGTACAATTTTAAAAGAAGCAGTATCTTCCCGCATTATTTTAAAAAAGTAAAAAATTGTAAACCTCTGCACATATTTCTAGCTAAAACAATTTTAGCAGAAAAATTAATCTTTAACAAATCTTGATATTTACTGAACGGGAATATGAAACCATGTAGTCGTGTAATATTTACTGAACTGGGATATACATATTGGAAAATATGAAGAGATCTCCATGTTAAAACCTCTATTTAAAAATACTAGGGCTGGGTGCAGTGGCTCACACCTGTAATCCCAGCACTTTGGGAGGCAGGCAAATCACGAGGTCAGAAGTTCCAGACCAGCCTGACCAATATAGTGAAACCCCGTCTCTACTAAAAATACAAATATTAGCTAGGCATGGTGGTGTGTGCTTGTAGTCCCAGCTACTTGGGAGGCTGAGGCAGGAGAATCGCTTGAACCTGGGAGGTGGAGGTTGCAGTGAGCCAAGATCACACCACTATACTCCAGCCTGGGCGACAGAGTGAGATTCTGTCTCAAAATAAAAACAAAAAAACAAAAAACAAAACTAGGATCACAAAAAAAGTGTTAAGTATTTGAGGTGAAGGATATGTAAGCTTGCTTGATTTAATTATTCTACATTATATTTACAGATTATAACATCACTTTGTATCTCATAAATTTATATGATTATAAGCTGTCAATTTATAATGAAAATAAACTAGGAGCACATTAGTATTCTGTTTCAGAGCATTTTGTTCTCAGTCAGGTAGAAAAAAAAGGACTTAAACAGCAACTTTTGTTACTCCTCGTAACTTTCCATGAACCATGCCCAGTGTTTTTCTTTCTGTAATTAACAAGAATGATGATGATAGAAACAGTTTTCCCTGCCGGCATGCCTGTGCCCACCTGTGAAGAGGCCTTTAATTTTACCAAGTGGAACATCAACAACCTCAGGGAATCATTTGGTTGACCTAAGGCATCAGCATTTGATGGGAGTCTTTTCAACCTTGCTTAGGAGCCTCAAGAATAAAGCAGAATCTATGGCAGCAAATATAGTGATTTTATATTTATCTAACAGCCAATGACTAGTAAAAACTTCCTATACCTTGGGTACAGGCCTATGATGTGTGGTTTGTGCAGTACCTGGGAGAACTCTTTTTTCTTGTTTCAGATTTGAGATTGAAATGGCAACATGTCACTTAAATTAGAATTTTCCTCCTCCATCTGCCAGGATGACACCAGCCGGGATACTATTTCCAGCAAACATGCCCCTTACAAACGGGTCGGCATTGCTTTATTACAGTGACCAAATAAAAGCATAGCTTGTTCTCGACAGGAAGATTCACTTTTGAAATTAAGACTATACAGGAACATCTAAGGTTCAGAATCCCCAGGTTTCATACTTCACGGATGACTGGGGTGGATGTATTTGTTGTTGTTGTTGTTGTTGTTGTTTGTTTGTTTGTTTTTTGAGACAGTCTCTCTCTGTCACCCAGGCTGGAGTGCAATGGCACGATCTCAGCCCACTGCAACCTCCACCACCCTGGTTCAAGCAATTCCCCTGCCTCAGCCTCCTGAGTAGCTGGTATTATAGGTGCACACCACCACCCCCGGCTATTTTCTTTTTTTGTGTATTTTTTTTTGTATTGTTAGTAGAGACAGGGTTTCACCATGTTGGCCAGACTGGTCTCGAACTCCTGACCTCAGGCAATGGGGTGGATGTATTCTTTCTGGTGTGATTTGGCAAACCTTGCAAGGTGCCAGGTGCTCCCAAATTATTCCTGTAAGATCAGGATGTCACCATTCCCTTCAACTCCTCCTGAAATTCCCCGGAATTAAAGTCATTCTTTTGTATTAGTACTTGAGCCTGGCTTCCCCAGGTCTCTCTCAGCCTAGGAGGGAACCCAGGAGCACAGAGCGTGGATCTGAGATGGGGTCTTGTTCTGTTGCCCAGGCTGGAGTGAAGTGCAGTGGAACGATCACAGCTCACTGCAGCCTCAAACTCCTGGGCTCAGTCAGTCCTCCCACCTCAGCCTCCTGTGTAGCTGGGATCACAGGTGCATGCCACCACACCCAGCTAATTTGTTTGTATTTTTAGTAGAGATGGGGTTTTGCTTTGTTGCCCAGGCTGGTCTCAAACTCCTGGGCTCAAGTGATTTGCTTGCCTCAGCCTCCCAAAGTGCTGGGGTTACAGGTGTGAGCCACCACACCCAGCCAACTCATTTAATTCTTACACCAACCCTGCAGTAGGCATGCTATCATTATCCCATTTAAAATGAGGGAACCAAGGCACAGAGAGGTTTGGTATTTGAGCAAGTTCACGCAGCAGGTGGTAGGTAGCAGGGCAGGCAGGCTGCTGCAGAGCCTGTGAGTCCTTGTCTTTCTGCAGAGTGGTACTGACTGTGAGAAACACGCATTCACCTGTCCAAACCCAAAGAATGGGCTCGGAGACACGAAAAACAGCAGAAGCGAGACTTTTAATGGTGGTCTTGCAAGATCGGGCGTCTGGTAGGCAGGCACACCCGGGGCAAGTACATCAGGTAATTTATCTCCTACCACGAAGTCCCTGCCCAGTTTCTCAGTGATCGAGTAATATGGGGTTACAATCTTCCCCGATGTCACCTAAGTTTCATTGTCTCCCTTTAAGGTTGTACCCCGTCCCCTTCCCTGCTTAAGTTTCGATTTCCTAATAACAAAATTTTATTCCCTTTTATGGGCTGACCCTTACTCTACATTGTGTTCTCTTATCGTGACTTTCTAGATGCATGAACCGTGCGGTTTGTTACATTCTCAGACTGGCTGCCCGTACTTAGATTTATCATGCCTTGAAAATGGATCATTTAAAATGTTTTCTTACATGTCAACGCATTTAGCCTCAAGAAACCTAACCAGGTGACAGAGGATGACTGAATTCTCTCAGGACCCTGGTGTGCCCTACAGGAGTGAGACCAAGATCTAGGTAGTTCAGATCTGGTTCTGGGGGTGATGTCAGGGTCTCCAGGCTCCCCTTAGACTGCCGACTGTTGGTTAGGGGAGTGATCAGGATGATGGGGAGAAGAAAACTTCAGAATAACCTACCCACCGGTGAGGGCACTGGTTTTTGTACTTTTTATGTTATTACTCACTTAATCCTAACAGTAAACAAGAGAGGCAGGTAGTATTTTTGTCCATGTTTTACAGATGGAGAAATTGAGGCACAGAGAGGTTAAGCAGCTTATCCACTATCACACAGCTAATGGTGGACACCAAACTCTAAGCCCTGCAATCTGGCTCCAGGGTGTGAGTGGGGCCACCACGCTGTGCTCTCATCTCTTGCTCTGCTTTTCTAGGCTGTTCTGGCTCATAATCTTTTTGGTCATCATCTTAAAAATACAAGTATATTTAGAGGAAATTACATATAATCATCATGTAAAAGATTAATAGGTTAAAATGTAGGTTTAAAAATTTAATTCAGAGTAGCCTCATTATACTAAAATGTTAGCCTCCTGGTGTCTCTGGAAAATGAGGATATGATAAAGAAGTAACTACATTAGGTATTGAGGATTTATCCTGTTACATACAAATCTCTTTTTTAAGAAATTACTTCAGCACTTTAGAGGGAAATCTTTCTAGAATGAATCACAAACTTTTCTGAATTCTCAGACTTGACCCTGACTCTTTCAGGAAACTTTGGGCTTATTGATTAGTGGAAAGGGAATCAGATAACTTTGGTGACAAAGTTAGGCAGGCACTGCAAAGTGGCCGCCAAGGCCTGGGTTGAGGCTGGGGCCGAGGCCAGGCGCGGGCAGGCATGTCGGGAAGGGCACCCCTCTGACTTCAGTTAGATATTCCAGCTCTGCATGGTTTGAGTCTGTGTTCTGAATAGGTAAGATTTCCAGCAAGCCAGATTCTGCATGGATGAGATGCCACTTCATACTTCAGTTAGTGAAGGAAATGTCAGAAGTTGTAATGTTATTGTAATGTGTTTTATTGTTGTACAGGTATCTGCAGGTTTATAAAATAAACATCTTCATTGTAAGCCAATCATTTGGAGGAAATGTAGAGCACATAGCAAAATTAAATCCAGGTTTATTTAAAGTAAAATGGTGAAAAAACTAAACCATAAAGCCACTTTAAAATAGTACAAATTTTAAAAACTTTGCATCGAGTCCCTTTCTTAATATGCCACATGGTGAGAAACCTAAAAAGGGCGGAGAGAACCCTGACAGATTGAATCAGATAAAATTTTACCTTCTGAAAAGTAAAATTTAGAAAATTCAAGGCCATGACAAACTAGGGAAAATATTTACATATATATGTTATTTAGAGGATATCGCTAAGAGCACATGGGCACCACAGTAGGAAAAAAAAATTGATGTGAACAACCAATTCTCTCTCTCTTTCTCTCTCTTTCTCACACACAAACACATAAATAAATAATAACCATTATACATTGCTAATCATAATATGTGAAAAAATGTAGATTTTTAAAGTATTCAGAACACTTGCACTTTGATAAAAAAACAAGCATGGTCATTGATACTCTCTGTTGTTGAATGGGGGATAGGGGCTGCTGATGACTTAAACTAATAGCCTTTCTGAAAGCCTGTTTACAACATGAATCACAGTTTTTAAGAATGTTATTTTTTTGTGGTAGGAACACTGAACATGAGATCTTCCCTCTGAACAAAGTGTGAAATGCACAAGAGTGTTGTCACTCTGAGCACAGCCTGTGCAGCAGATCTCAGCAGATCTCTTATTCATCCTGCATCAATGGAACTTTGTACCCCTTCAACAGTGACTCCCATTTCCCCCTCCCCTCATCGCCTGGCAACCACCTTTCCACTCTTTGGTTCTGTGATTTGACTGTATTGGAAGAAATCCACCTGGTTTTCCTTCGCTTGTGTGTATTATTTGCCCATGGGCCTTGGCACTGAGGAGACCCACGTGTGAATGAATGAACAAATCAACAAACAAGTGAACAAATGAATATGTAAATGGATGCAAGGTGCTGAATCCTGCTCATTTTCTTATTATACAGACCGAGGCTCTGGATGTCTGTCTTCTTTAGGTAAACAAGCGAGACCTTAAGGAGTGTCTTCACTTCCCCTAAGAATAACGTGAACCTAATGTATGTGTACAGATGAAAGGCATAAAGGGACATGGAAGATAAACACACCAGCATTCACCTTTTACTAAGTTCCTATGAAGTGCCACTCCCAGAGTGAGGTGTAGAACCAAGGTCGGGAGTGGGAGCATGAGGCTGTGTCTGGTGGTGAGAGTTCTTATCTGTCCTCTTTAAATTAGAACTTCCCTCCCCCTTAAACACTTCTGACCTCGAGGATGATGTACATAATTGGCACAATGAGATTATAAGACCAAAGAAACCAAAGTGGAGCAAATGCTTCCAAAAATGACCCAGAAATCCATCACTGTTTCTGCTATTGGGGAAAGTTTCCTTCCTACCATATGCCAGATGGGAGGCATTTAAAAATCAGTCCTGACCGAGCAAAAGAGGTGTCTTAGCTCACGCTGCTGTAGAAAATATAAACTGGATGGGTTAACAACCATTATTTCTCACAGTTTTGGAGGCTGGAAAGTCCAAGATCATGGCGCCAGAAGACTCGGTGACTGATGAGTGATCCCTTCCTGGTTTTCTGACAACTGTCTTTTTGCTGTGTCCTCATATGGCAGAAAGAGAGCTAGAGAGCTTTTTGTGGTCCCTTATAAGGGCTCTAATGCCATTCATGAAGGCTTCACCGACTTACCACTTCCCAAAGGCTCCACCTTCTAATATCACCTTGGAGGTTAGGATTTCCACACCTGAATTTTGGGGGAACACACACATTCAGTCCATAACAAGAAGGCACTAGATTTCCTGGTTGCGGGAAGGAAAAGGGCTAGCTGCATGCTCTGGAAATCAGGCAGGACTAGATATTAAGTGTTCCTCGTAGAATGTGCTAAAGATAGACTTTTAAAGTATTTTCTAAAGCAACATTTTGAAGTGCAAACTGGTTTCTAATATGCCCAGTAGGTGGGTGCTTTACTAGGTGAGAAATCCATGGGCTTTAGTCACTATGGTATCATAAAAATAAACATCTCCATTCAAAACTGCAGCAGTTATTTCTTCCTGACCTATCAGCCTGAGGCTGGGAAGGCAAGGTAAGGACAGTGGTTAAAGAGGATGGGCTTAGAGTCAAACCAAAGCTAAATCCTCACTCTGCTCACTTATTGCTTGTATGATCCTGGACAAGTTATCTTTTGTAATCTTCAGTTTCTTCCTTTATAAAATAGATATAGTAAAATTACCTCCCTATGGGGGGATTTGAGTCATATGAGACACAATTAATACCCTGAGTAAATGTTTAATAAATATTTATGGCTGACAATGTTAATATTTGCTTGAAGTCTCTAAATACATCTGCCAGAATCCTTTTGTTTAAGCACCTTAAACTAACACAAACTCCCATTAAACCTTGTCTTTATTGAAGGGTCTCTGACTTTGCCAGACATTTTTCAAGCATGTTATCTTAATTTACCAGGAGTAGCGCCATGACTGGGAAATACATGGTATTCAATAATTGTTTGTTGAATAGATGTTACTAACTTTGGGAGAAGAACTTCCAGAGGCAAAGCTAGGCAATTTTGGCAAAGCCTCAAGGAGTTTAATGCTTCTCCAAATCGTGTAACAATGAGTGAGCCAGAACCGTCTTTCAACAGGTAAAATTGCTTTTTCAAGTTGAGTAAACAATTTGAAAAAGAGCTGCTGCTGCTTTTTTTTTTTTTTTTTCTTATTGAAGACAGAGTCTTGCTGTGTCACCCAGGCTGGAGTGCAGTGGCAGGATCTCAGCTCACTGCAACCTCTGCTGCCCGGGTTCAAGTGATTCTTGTGCCTCAGCCTCTTGAGTAGCTGGGACTACAGGTGTGGGCCACCATGCCCTGATAATTTTTTTTGTATTTTTAGTAGAGATGGGGTTTCACCATGTTGGTCAGGCTGGTCTCAAACTCCTGACCTCAAGTGATCTGCCTGCCTCAGCCTCCCGAAGTGCTGGGATTACTGGCGTGAGCCACTGCACTCAGCCTAAAGAGCTGCTTCTATGCCCTCCTTTTCTAATTAATTACCTTCAGCTTAATGTGTACCCTTAAGAGAATTCTGGAATATGTCGTTATTATACAGCCATCAGTGAGAGCTTAGAGGGCTTCAGCTAACCAATGTGGATTCATAGAACAAAGCAAGTCCCCGAGTAGGATACAAATGGTAGTTTTTGGTAGTGTTTCCAACCTGGTAGATTGTGTGAATGCTATAGAATTATCTCTCCTCCATTAGACTTTGAACAGCTTGAGGTCAGGAACGTTTTACATCTTTGAATCCACTACAGTTCCTATCACAGAGTAAGGACTCAGCAGCTCCTTGCTAGTTAATTGAAGGAGTGAGTGAAATCATGGCATTTAACAAAGTGTCTCAATATTTTAAGGAGAGAATGAGAAATAGAGACTAGAAAATAATACGTGGGCAAACTTATAACATTTGAACAATCACCATTAGTTAATAGATTGATGTCAACTCTGAAGGAAGAAGTCTAGTAACCAAAGCCAAGGTGTTATGGCTTTCAGTGTTACCAACAAATAGGATGGAAATAATAGGCAGGATTATCACAGTGGAGGTGGTGGCAAGGCCAGGCATCTCATCTCTTCCTAAGAACACTTGAATACTCAGGTATAAGGTCAAGCCAGGGCTTCTAAAAGACTAGAACACCACATCACACCAGCGTCTAGGCCTAGAAAAGTCTTACAAGTTAGAACAATGGACTAAAGTGATAAGTAGGTATTAACAGAAAAAATGGAAAGGTTTCATATCCATTTATTTGAAAGAATTCTGGTGATATTATCACAAACTGAATGTGAACTAACCAGATGACAAGGACTCTTTATTATTAATAATAATGGTGGTTAAAAAATTGTGGTTAAAAAAACCACATAGCATGAAATGTATAATCTTAATCATTTTTAAGTGTAATGTTTAATATAGGCACCTCTAGATCGCTAGAACTTTTTCATATTGTATAACTGAAATTTTATACCCATTGAAAAATAATTCATCTTTTCCCCCTCCCTCAAGCTCCTGGCAACCACCATTCTACTTTCTAAAGTTTGACTACTTTATATAGCTCATGTAAATGGAATTATGCGTTGTCTTTTTGTGACTGGCTTATTTCACGTAGCATAACCTTTACGAAGTTTCTCTAAGTTACAGCATGTGTCAGAATTTCCTTGATAATGTTCCACTCTGTGTATAGACCACATTTTCTTTATTCATTCATCCATCAGTAGATATTTATGTTGCTTCCACCTCTTGGTTATTGTGAACTGTGCTGCAGTGAACAAGAACGTATCTCTTTGAAATTCTGTTTGCTGTTCTTTTGGATGTATACCCAGAAGTGGGATTGCTAGATTATGTGGTAATTCTATTTTTAATTTTTTGAGGAACTTTATACTTATTCTGTAGTACTTCTGTCATTCCACATTGCTACTAACAATGCGTAAGAATTCTAAATTCTCCGCATCCTCACCAACACTTGTTTTCTCTCTCTCTTTTTTTTTTTTTTTTGATAGTGGCCATCCTAATGGAAGTGAGGTGATATCTTATTGTGATTTTGATTTGCATTTGCCAGATGATTAGTGATGTTCAGCATCTTTTCATATGCTTTGTGGCCATTTGTATATCTTCCGTGGAGAAATGTCTCTTCAAATTCTTTGCCTGTTTGTAAATCAGATTGTTTGCTTGTTGTCATTGTTGAGTTGATGTTCCTTATATATTCTATATATTAACCCCTTTTCAGACATATGGTTTATAGATACTTTTTCACATTCTATAGGTTCCCTCTTCACTCTGTTGATTGTTTCCTTTGTTGCACAATAACTTTTAAGTATGATATAGTCACATTTGTCTATTTTTGCTTTTGTTGTCTGTACTTTCGGTGCCATATCTAAGAAACCATTGCCAAATAGAATGTCATAAAGATTTCCCTCTTTGCTTTCTTCTAGGAACTTTATAATTTCAGGTCTTACATTTGAATGTTTAATCCATTTTAATTTTTTTATATGGTTAATGGTAAGGGCCCAATTTCATTCTTTTGTATTTGAATATTTTGCATTTTCCAAACACTACTTGTTGAAGAAACTATCTTCCACATTGTGTTAACACCTTTATCAAAGATCATTTGATTCTACACATGAAAGTTTATTTTTGAGCTCCTTATTCTGTTTCATTGATTTATACGTCGTTCTCTATGTCAGTACTATACTGTTTTCATGATAGTAGCTTTGTAATATGTTTCAAAACCAGAAAGTGTGAGGCTTCCAGCTATGTTTTAATTTTTTCTTCTCCTCAAGATTGCTTTGGTTATTTGGAGTACTTTGAGATTCCATCATGACCTTTAGGATTTGTTTTTCCTATTTCTCCAAAAAAAAAAAAAAAAAAAAAAAGAAAGAAAGAAAAGAAAAGAAACAGCTATTGGGATTTTGATAGTGATTTCTTTGAATCTGTAGATTGTTTTGGGTAGCATGGACATTTTAACATTATTAAATCTTTCATGAAAATATTTCTTGTGTCTTCTCTAATTTCAGCAATGTTTTGTAGTTTTCAGTGTGCAAGTCTTTTTTATCTCCTTGATTAAGCTTATTGCTTTTTTTTTTTTTTTTTTTTTTTGTAAGACGGAGTCTTGCTCTGTTGACCAGGCTGGAGTGCAGTGGCGCAATGTCGGCTCACTGCAATCTCCACCTCCTGGGTTCACGCCATTCCCCTGCCTCAGCCTCCTGAGTAGCTGGGACTACAGGCGCCCGCCACCATACCTGGATAATTTTTTTGTATTTTTACTAGAGACAGGGTTTCACTGTGTTAGCTAGGATGGTCTCCATCTCCTGACCTTGTGATCTGCCCGCCTTGGCCTCCCAAAGTGCTGGGATTACAGGCGTGAGCCACTGCACCCGGCCTGATTCAGCTTATTTCTAAGTATTTTATTATTTTTAATGCAACTGCAGATTAGATTAGATTCTTAATTTCCTTTTTAGATTGTTTGTTGTTAGTGTATAAAAACAAAACTGATATTTTGGAATTGATTTTGTATCCTGCAACTTTGCTGAACGTATGTATTAGTTCTAACAGCATTTTTGTCAAATCTGTAAGATTTTCTACATATAAAATCATGTATACGCAAAAGGAGTAATTTCACTTCTTCCTTTTTCAATTTAGATGCCTTATATTTCTTTTTCTTGCCTAATTGTTATGGCTAGGACTCCCAGCACTATTTTCTTTTCTTTTTTTTTTTGTGATACCGAAATTTTATTTATTTTATTTATTTATTTTTTTAAAATTATTATTATACCTTAAGTTTTAGGGTACATGTGCACAATGTGCAGGTTTGTTACCTATGTATACATGTGCCATGTTGGTGTGCTGCACCCATTAACTCATCATTTAGCCTTAGGTGTATCTACTAATGCTATCCCTCCCCACTCCCCTCACCCTACAACAGTCCCTGGTGTGTGATCCCCTTCCTGTGTCCATGTGTTCTCATTGTTCAGTTCCCACCTATGAGTGAGAACATGCAGTCTTTGGTTTTTTGTTCTTGTGATAGTTTGCTGAGAATGATAGTTTCCAGCTTCATCCATGTCCTACAAAGGACATGAACTCATCATTTTTTATGGCTGCATAGTATTCCATGGTGTATAGGGGCCACATTTTCTTAATCCAGTCTGTCGTTGTTGGACATTTGGGTTGGTTCCAAGTCTTTGCTATGGTGAATAGTGCCGCAATAAACATACATGTGCATGTGTCTTTATAGCAGCATGATTTATAGTCCTTTGGGTATATACCCAGTAATGGGATGGCTGGGTCAAATGGTATTTCTAGTTCTAGATCCCTGAGGAATTGCCACACTGACTTCCACAATGGTTGAACTAGTTTACAGTCCCACCAACAGTGTAAAAGTGTTCCTATTTCTCCACATCCTCTCCAGCACCTGTTGTTTCCTGACTTTTTAATGATGGCCATTCTAACTGGTGTGAGATGGTATCTCACTGTGGTTTTGATTTGCATTTCTCTGATGGCCAGTGACGATGAGCATTTTTTCATGTGTCTTTTGGCTGCATAAATGTCTTCTTTTGAGAAGTGTCTGTTCATATCCTTCACCCACTTTTTGATGGGGTTGTTTGTTTTTTTCTTGTAAATTTGTTTGTGTTCATTGTAGATTCTGGATATTAGCCCTTTGTCAGATGAGTAGATTGCAAAATTTTTCTCCCATTCCGTAGGTTGCCTGTTCACTCTGATGGTGGTTTCTTTTGCTGTGCAGAAGCTCTTTAGTTTAATGAGATCCCATTTGTCAATTTTGGCTTTTGTTGCCATTGCTTTTGGTGTTTTAGACATGAAGTCCTTGCCCATGCCTATGTCCTGAATGGTATTGCCTAGGTTTTCTTCTAGGGTTTTTATGGTTTTAGGTCTAACATTTAAGTCTTTAATCCATCTTGAGTTAATTTTTGTATAAGGTGTAAGGAAGGGATCCAGTTTCAGCTTTCTACATATGGCTAGCCAGTTTTCCCAGCACCATTTATTAAATAGGGAGGGAATCCTTTCTCCATTTCTTGTTTTTGTCAGGTTTGTCAAAGATCAGATAGTTGTAGATATGCGGCATTATTTCTGAGGGCTCTGTTCTGTTCCATTGGTCTATATCTCTGTTGTGGTACCAGTACCATGCTGTTTTGGTTACTGTAGCCTTGTAGTATAGTTTGAAGTCAGGTAGCGTGATGCCTCCAGCTTTGTTCTTTTGGCTTAGGATCGACTTGGCAATGCGGGCTCTTTTTTGGTTCCATATGAACTTTAAAGTAGTTTTTTCCAATTGCGTGAAGAAAGTCATTGGTAGCTTGATGGGGATGGCATTGAATCTATAAATTACCTTGGGCAGTATGGCCATTTTCACAATATTGATTCTTCCTACCCATGAGCATGGAATGTTCTTCCATTTGTTTGTATCCTCTTTTATTTCATTGAGCAGTGGTTTGTAGTTCTCCTTAAAGAGGTCCTTCGCATCCCTTGTAAGCTGGATTCCTAGGTATTTTATTCTCTTTGAAGCAATTGTGAATGGGATTTCACTCATGATTTGGCTCTCTGTTAGTCTGTTATTGGTGTATAAGAATGCTTGTGATTTTTGTACATTGATTTTGTATCCTGAGACTTTGCTGAAGTTGCTTATCAGCTTAAGGAGATTTTGGGCTGAGAGGATGGGGTTTTCTAGATATACAATCATGTCATCTGCAAACAGGGACAGTTTGACTTCCTCTTTTCCTAATTGAATGTCCTTTATTTCCTTCTCCTGCCTGATTGCCCTGGCCAGAACTTTCAACACTATGTTGAATAGGAGTGGTGAGAGAGGGCATCCCTGTCTTGTGCCAGTTTTCAAAGGGAGTGCTTCCAGTTTTTGTCCATTCAGTATGATATTGGCTGTGGATTTCTCATAGATAGCTCTTATTATTTTGAGATACATCCCATCAGTACCTAATTTATTGAGAGTTTTTAGCATGAAGGGTTGTTGAATTTTGTCAAAGGCCTTTTCTACATCTATTGAGATAATCTTGTGGTTTTTGTCTTTGGTTCTGTTTATATGCTGGATTACGTTTGTTGATTTGCGTATGTTGAACCAGCCTTGCATCCCAGGGATGAAGCCCACTTGATTATGGTGTATAAGCTTTTTGATGTGTTGCTGGATTCGGTTTGCCAGTATTTTATTGAGGATTTTTGCATCGATGTTCATTAAGGATATTGGTCTAAAATTCTCTTTTTTTGTTGTGTCTCTGCCAGGCTTTGGTATCAGGATGATGCTGGCCTCATAAAATGAGTTAGGGAGGATTCCCTCTTTTTCTATTGATTGGAATAGTTTCAGAAGGAATGGTACCAGTTCCTCCTTGTACCTCTGTTAGAATTCGGCTGTGAATCCATCTGGTCCTGGACTTTTTTTGGTTGGTAAGCTATTGATTATTGCCTCAATTTCAGAGCCTGTTATTGATCTATTCAGAGATTCAACTTCTTCCTGGTTTAGTCTTGGGAGAGTGTATGTGTCCAGGAATTTATCCATTTCTTCTAGATTTTCTGGTTTATTTGCATAGAGGTGTTTATAGTATTCTCTGATGGTAGTTTGTATTTCTGTAGGATCGGTGGTGATATCCCCTTTGTGATTTTTTATTGCGTCTATTTGATTCCTCTTTCTTCTTTATTAGTTTTGCTACTGGTCTATCAATTTTGTTGATCTTTTCAGAAAACCAGCTCCTGTATTCTTTGATTTTTTGAAGCGTTTTTTGTATCTCTATGTCCTTCAGTTCTGCTCTGATCTTAGTTATTTCTTGCCTTCTGCTAGCTTTTGAATGTGTTTGCTCTTGCTTCTCTACTTCTTTTAATTGTGATGTTAGGGTGTCAATTTTAGATTTTCCAGCTTTCTCTTGTGGGCATTTGGTGCTATAAATTTCCCTCTACACACTACTTTGAATGTGTGCCAGAGATTCTGGTATGTTGTGCCTTCGTTCTCATTGGTTTCAAAGAACATCTTTATTTCTGCCTTCATTTCATTATGTACCCAGTAGTCATTCAGGAGCAGGTTGTTCAGTTTCCATGTAGTTGTGCAGTTTTGAGTGAGTTTCTTAATCCTGAGTTCTAGTTTGATTGCACTGTGGTCTGAGAGACAGTTTGTTATAATTTCTGTTCTTTTACAATTGCTGAGGAGAGCTTTACTTCCAACTATGTGGTCAATTTTGGAATAGGTGTGGTGTGGCGCTGAAAAGAATGTATATTCTGTTGATTTGGGGTGGAGAGTTCTGTAGATGTCTATTAGGTCCACTTGGTGCAGAGCTGAGTTCAATTCCTGGATATCCTTGTTAATTTTCTGTCTCGTTGATCTGTCTAACGTTGACAGTGGGGTGTTAAAGTCTCCCATTATTATTGAGTGGGAGTCTAAGTCTCTTTGTAGGTCACTAAGGACTTGCTTTATGAATCTGGGTGCTCCTGTATTGGGTGCATATATATTTAGGATAGTTAGTTCTTCTTGTTGAATTGATCCCTTTACCATTATGTAATGGCCTTCTTTGTCTCTTTTGATCTTTGTTGGTTTAAAGTCTGTGTTATCTGAGGTTAGGATTGCAACCCTTGCCTTTTTTTGTTTTCCATTTGCTTGGTAGATCTTCCTCCATCCCTTTATTTTGAGCCTATGTGTGTCTCTGCACGTGAGATGGGTTTCCCGAATACAGCACAGTGATGGGTCTTGACTCTTTATCCAATTTGCCAGTCTGTGCCTTTTAATTGGAGCATTTAGACCATTTACATTTAAGGTTAGTATTGTCATGTGTGAATTTGATCCTGTCATTATGATGTTAGCTGGTTATTTTGCTCGTTAGTTGATGCAGTTTCTTCCTAGCCTTGATGGTCTTTACAATTTGTCATGTTTTTGCAGTGGCTGGTACCAGTTGTTCCTTTCCATGTTTAGTGCTTCCTTCAGGAGCTCTTTTAGGGCAGGCCTGGTGGTGACAATATCTCTCAGCATTTGCTTGTCTGTAAAGTATTTTACTTCTCCTTCACTTATGAAGCTTAGTTTGGCTGGATGTGAAATTCTGGGTTGAAAATTCTTTTCTTTAAGAATGTTGAATATTGGCCCCCACTCTCTTCTGGCCTGTAGTGTTTCTGCCGAGAGATCAGCTGTTAGTCTGATGGGCTTCCCTTTGTGGGTAACCCGACCTTTCTCTGGCTGCCCTTAACATTTTTTCCTTCATTTCAACTTTGGTGAATCTGACAATTATGTGTCTTGGAGTTGCTCTTCTTGAGGAGTATCTTTGTGGTGTTCTGTGTATTTCCTGAATCTGAATGTTGGCCTGCCTTTCTAGATTGGGGAAGTTCTGGATAATATCCTGCAGAGTGTTTTCCAACTTGGTTCCATTCTCCCCGTCACTTTCAGGTACACCAATCAGACGTAGATTTGGTCTTTTCACATAGTCCCATATTTCTTGGAGGCTTTGTTCGTTTCTTTTTATTCTTTTTTCTCTAAACTTCTCTTCACGCTTCATTTCATTCATTTCATCTTCCATCAGTGATACCCTTTCTTCCAGTTGATCGCATCGATTACTGAGGCTTGCGCATTCATCACGTAGTTCTCGTGCCATAGTTTTCAACTCCATCAGGTCCTTTAAGGACTTCTCTGCATTGATTATTCTAGTTATCCATTCATCTAATTTTTTTTCAAAGTTTTTAACTTCTTTGCCTTTGGTTCGAACTTCCTCCTTTAGCTCGAAGTAGTTTGATCTTCTGAAGCCTTCTTCTCTCAGCTTGTCAAAGTCATTCTCCATCCAGCTTTGTTCCGTTGCTGGTGAGGAGCTGCGTTCCTTTGGAGGAGGAGAGGCGCTCTGATTTTTAGGGTTTCCGGTTTTTCTGCTCTGTTTTTTCCCCATCTTTGTGGTTTTATCTACCTTTGGTCTTTGATGATGGTGATGTACAGATGGGTTTTTGGTGTGGATGTCCTTTCTGTTTGTTAGTTTTCCTTCTAACAGTCAGGACCCTCAGCTGCAAGTCTGTTGGAGTTTACTGGAGGTCCACTCCAGACCCTGTTTGCCTGGGTATCAGCAGCGGTGGCTGCAGAACAGCGGATATTGGTGAACCGCAAATGCTGCTGCCTGATCGTTCCTCTGGAAGTTTTGTCTCAGAGGAGTACCCGGCCATGTGAGGTGTCACTCAGCCCCTACACGGGGGTGCCTCCCAGTTAGGCTACTCGGGGGATAGGGACCCACTTGAGGGGGCAATCTGCCCGTTCTCAGATCTCAAGCTGCATGCTGGGAGAACCACTACTCTCCTCAAAGCTGTCAGACAGGGACATTTAAGTCTGCAGAGGTTATTGCTATCTTTTGTTTGTCTGTGCCCTGCCCCTAGAGGTGGAGCCTACAGAGGCAGTCAGGCCTCCTTGAGCTGTGGTGGGCTCCACCTAGTTAGAGCTTCCTGGCCGCTTTGTTTACCTGCTCAAGCCTGGGCAATGGCGGGCGCTCCTCCCCCAGCCTTGCTGCTGCCTTGCAGTTTGATCTCAGACTGCTGTGCTAGCAATGAGCGAGGTTCTGTGGGTGTAGGACCCTCTGAGCCAGGTGCAGGATATAATCTCCTGGTGTGCCTTTTGTTAAGCCCGTTGGAAGAGCGCAATATTAGGTTGGGAGTGACCCAATTTTCCAGGTGCTGTCTGCCACCCCTTTCTTTGACTATGAAAGGGAATTCCCTGACCCCTTGCATTTCCCGTGTGAGGTGATGCCTTGTCCTGCTTCAGCTCACGCACAGTGCACTGCACCCACTGTCCTGCACCCACTGTCTGGCACTCCCCAGTGAGATGAACCTAGTACCTAAGTTGGAAATGCAGAAATCACCTGTCTTCTGTGTCACTCACGCTGGGAGCTATAGACTGGAGCTGTTCCTATTCGGCCATCTTGGCTCCACCCCATCCTCTGTTTTCAATAGAAATGGGAAGAGAGGGTATCCTTTCTTTCTTCCTTGTCTTAAAGAGAAATCTTTCAGTTTTTCACAATTGAGGGTGATGTCAGCTGTGGGATTTTTATGTGTAGACTTTGTTAAGTTTAGGTAATTTCATTTGATTCCTAGTTGTTGAGGGTTTTTTTTAATCATAAAAGGGTGTTGAGTTTTGTATGGTTTTTGTCTTTCACTGTGGCATATTACATTGATTGGTGTTTTTATATTGAAGCATTCTTACCTTCCAGGAATACATCCTGTGTGGTTGTAGTGTATAGTCCTTTTATTGTGATGTTGAATTCTGTTTGCTAGTACTTGGTTGAGAATTTTTATACCAATGTTTCATCAGGGATACTGGTCTGTAATTTTCTTGTACTCCTTTGTCTTACTTTTGGTGTCAGGGTCCTGCTGGCATCATAAAATGAGTCTGGAAGTCTTCCTCCTCATCAATATTTGGAAAGATTTTGAAAAGAATTTTTATTTGTTCTTTAAGTATTTGGTAGAATTCTCCATTGAAGCCATCTGGTTGTGGGCTTTTCCTTGTTGGAAGGTTTTTGGTTACTGATTCAATTTCCTTACTACTTATAGGTCATGTCCAGAATTTTTATTTCTTTATAACTCAGTCTTAGTAGGATATATGTTTGTAGAAATCTATCCATTTCTTCTAGGTTATCTAATTGGTTGGTGTGTAATTATTCACAATAGCCTCCTATGATCTTTTTTGTTTCTGTGGCATCACTTGTAATGTCTCTTCTCTTTCTAATTTTTAATATATGAGTCTTCTCTCATTTTTTACTTACTGTAGCTAAGGGTAGTCAATTTTGTTGATCTTTTAAAAAAACTGAAATTCTGTTAATATTTTAACCAAAGTTCTGTTTTTTTTTCTTTTTCTATTTTCTATTTCATTTATTTCTGCTTTAATCTTTCTATTAAATGTTGGTTTAATTTGTTGTTTTAGTTTCCTGAGGTACAAAGTCATATTGCTGATGAGCTCTTTTGTTGTTTTTCATATAGGTGTTTATTTTTACAAGCTTTCCTCTTAGAATTGCTTTGCCTGAATCCCATGAGTTTTGGTATATTATGGTTTTATTTTCATTTGTCTCAATATGTTTTCTGACTACCCTTGTGATTTCTTCTTTGAACCATTGGTTGTTCAAGGTTGTGTTATTCAGTTTCCACATATTTGTGACTTTTTCACTTTTCCTTTTACTATTGATTTCTAGCTTCATTCCATTATTTATAGTCAGAAAAGATATTTGATGTGATTTTAATCTTTTTAATCTTGTTAAGACTTCTTTTGTGGCTTTAAATGTGATCTATCTTAGAGAATGTTCTATATAACACAGAGATAGAGAAAGAGACAGAGATAGGTATCTGTTAGATCCCATTGGTCTGTATTGTTTTTCAAGTCCTCTATTACTTATGGATCTTCTCTCTGGTTAATCTATTCATTATTGAAAGTGGAGCATTGAAATATCCTACTTTAATTGTGTTTCTGTCTATTTCTACTTTCAATTATGTAATGTTTGCTTTATATATTTGAATACACTGCTGGTAGATGCACATATATTTATAGTTTTTATACCTTCCTAGTGAGTAGATCGTTTATCATTATATAAGATCCTTCTTTGTTTTATGACAGTTTTTGACTTGAAGTCTATCTTACCTGATGTAATTATAGCCATATTCACACTTTTAGTTACTATTTGCATGGAATATCTTTTTCCCTCCTTTGACTTCCAGCTTATTTATGTCCTTATATCCAAAGTGAATCTTTTGTAGACAGTGTATAGTTGGATCTTGTTTTTTAATCCATTCAGCCATGAATGGATTAAGTATTTTGATTATATATTTTGGATTATATATTTTGATTGGGGAGTTTAATCCATTTACATTTAAGTATTTACTAATAGAGAAGGACTTGTTACTATTTTGTTAATTGGTTTCCGTATATCTTGTAGTTTTGTTGCTCTTTTATTCTGTTGGCACTCTCCTTTGTATTTTGTTGACGTTTGTAGTTACATAGTAATATGGTTTGGCTGTGTCCCCCACTCAAATCTCATCTTCAATTTTAGCTCCCATAATTCCCACATGTCGTGAGAGGGACCCAATGGTAGGTCATTGAATCATGGTGGTGGATCTTTCCCTTGCTGTTCTCATGGTAGTGAATAAGTCCCATGAGATCTGATGGTTTTATAAAGGGGAGTTCCCCTGCATATGCTGTCTTTGCCTGCCGCCATGTAAGACATGATTTTGCTCCTCATTCACCTTCCACCACGATTGTGAGGCCTCCCCACCCATGTGGAACTGTGAGTTAATTAAACCTCCTTCCTTTATAAATTGCCCATTCTTTGGTATGCCTTTATTAATTAGCAGCATGAGAACAGACTAATACACATACTTTGATTCCTTTTCATTTCTCCTGTGCATCTTTTGTAGGTATTTTATTTGTGCTTACCATGAGGATTACATAAAAATCTTATAACAATCTATTTTAAATTGATAACAATTTAACTTCAGTAACATACAAAAGCTGTTTTCCTTTGCATTTCAGGCTATACACATCATATTTTGATGTCACAAAGTACACATTTTCATACTTTGTATTTATTCGCAGTTTTATAATTATATTTTTATGCTTTTATTTTTAAAATTCTCTACCAGAATTAAAAATTATTCACATACTATTGTAAACATATTATATTCCAGGATTATGTATTTGTCTATATAGTTACTCCATCAGAGAGTAACTTTATATATTCATATGCTTTCATGTTGCTAACTAGTGTCCTTTCCTTTCAACTTGACGGACTTCCTTTAACAATTCTTGTAATACAGGTCTAGAGATGATCAACTTCATCAGCTTTTATTTATCTTGCATGGTCTTTATTTCTCCTTTATTTTAAAAATTTATTTACTTTTAATTGATTAATAATTATTTATATTTATGGGGTACAATGTGATTTTTAATCTATGTATGCATTGTCAAAATATTCAATCAAGCTAATTAATGTATATATATTACCTCACTAACTTATTTTTTGTGGTGAGATTATTAAAATTATATTCTTTAAGCAATTATGGGATATACAACACACTGTTATTAACTATGTTCACCATGTAGGGCACTGAAACTTATTCCTCCAGTTTAACTGAAACTTGGCACCCTTTAACCAATGTCTCCTCTTTTCCTATCTCTCCCTCTACTCCTCAGCTTCTGGTTACCACCTTGCTATTATGTTTCTATGAGATCAACTGTTTTAGATTCCACATATAAGTGAGAACATACAGTATTTGTCTCTTTGTGCTGTCTTATTTTACTTAGCATAATGTCCTCCAGTTCCACCCATGATGTCACAAATCACAGAATTTTCTTCTTTTTAAAGGCTGTGTAGTATTACATATATATGTAATATAAATATATATTTTATATATATATAAAACAATTTCTTTATCCATTTATCTGTTGATTGCCACTTAGGGTAATTCTATATCTTGACTATACTTTTATTTTCTTTGGTGATAGGGCCTTGCACCATCGCCCAGGCTGGAATGCAGTGATGTCATCATGGCCTCCTGCAGCCTTCAATCCCTGGGCTCAGGCAATCCTCCTGACTCAGCCTCCTGAGTAGCTGAAATTTCAGGCACATGCCACCATACCTGGTTAAACTTTAAAACATTTTTTGCAGTGACAGGGTCTTGCAGTGTTGCCCAGTCTGGTCTCAAACTCCTGGCTTCAAGACATCTCCCTGCTCAACCTCCCAAAGTGCTGGGATTACAGGTGTGAGCCACTGTGCCCTGCAGTGGGGATAGTTGGCTCATACGCCGTGCTGTGGCTACTCGTAATAATGTTGAAATGAACATAGAAGTGCAGATGTCTTTTGATGTACTGATTTCAATTTTTTTGGATGGTACTCAGAAGTGGGGATGGTTGGATCCCGTGGTAGTTCTATTTTTAGTTTTTTGGGGAACCTTCAACGTATTTTCCAAAATGGCTGTACTAATTTACATTTTCACCAACAATACACGAGGGTTCATTCATCTTTTTTTATCATAGCCATTCTAACAAGTGTGAGGTGATACCTCACTGTAGATTTTACTTTGCATTTCTCATATGATTAGAGATATTGAGCATTTTTTCATATGTATGTTGGTCATTTGTATCTCTTTTTTTTTTTGCAAAATGTCTGTTCACATTGTTTGCCCACTTTTTAATTCAGTTATTTAGTTTTTTGCTATTGAGTTTCAGTTTCTTACATATTTTGGATATTAGCCTTTTATCAGCTATATGGTTTGCAAATATTTTCTAACAAATCCATGGATTGTCTCTTCACTCTGTTCATTGTTTTCTTTGCTGTGCAGGAGCTATTTAGTTTAATGCATTCCTATTTATGAATTTTTGTATGTGTTAATTTAAACAAGGAGGTGAAAGATCTGTACACTGAAAACTATACAGCATTGCTGAAAAATTGGAAAGGGCACATAAAAATGGAAAGATGTTTCATGTTCATGGATTAAAATAATTAATATTGTTAAAATGTCCATACTACCCAAAGTGATCCTATACATTTAATGCAATTTTTATCAAAATTCCAATGTCTTTTTTCAGAGAAATAGAAAAAACAATTCTTAAATTACTGTGAAACCAGAAAAGACTCCAAATCTTGAGCAAAAAGAACAAAGGTGGAGGTGTCACACTCCCTGATTTCGAAATATAAAGTTATTGTAGTCAATAGCTTTGACTACAGCATGATACTGGCTAAAAAACAGACATATCAACCAATGGAACAGTACAGAAAGCCCAGAAATAAACCCAAGTGTTGATGTAGTCAATTGATTTTTGACAAAGGTATCAAGAACGCACAATGGGGAAAGAACAGTCTCTTCAGTAAATGATGTTGGAAAAGTTTGGTATCCACGTATGGAAGAATGAAATGGGGGCCTTATCTCACGCCATATACAAAAATCTACTTGAAATGGTTTTAAAAAAAAGTTAAATGTAAGGCCTGCAACTATAAAGCTACTAGAAGAAAACATAGAGGGAAGCCCTATGACATTGGCCTGGGTATTGATTTCTTGAATGAGTCGACTTCACTTTTGAAATATAGTTTTGCCAGATGAAGCAGTAGTCCTCACCCTTTTTGGCACCAGGGACCAGTTTTGTGGAAGACAGTTTTTCCACAGACCAGTGGGGCAGGGATGGTTTCGGGATAAAACTGTTCCACCTCAGATCATCAGACATTAAATTCCCATAAGGAGTGCACAGTCTAGATCCCATGCATGCACAGGTCACAATAGGGTTTGCTCTCCTAAGATAATCTAACATGGCCGCTCATGTGATGCGAGACAGAGCTCGGGCAGTAATGCTTGTTCAATTACCACTCACCTCTTGCTGTGCAGCTTGGTTCCTAACAAACCACGGATTGATACTGGTCTGTGGCCCAGGGTTTGGGAACCCCTGAGATAAACTGTTCTTGGTTGGAAGTTTTGAAGTATCCTTGATGGGCAGGTGGGTTTTTTTTCTCCATTTTTAGCACTTTGAATATGTCATTTCACTCTCTTCTGGCTTGCAAAGTTTTTACTGAGAAACCTACTGGTAATATTATAAGACTCCCTTGCATGTGATGAATCAATTTCTCTTGCCGTTTTCAAGTTTCTTTCTTTGTCTTTGACTACTGATAACTTGATTTTAATGAATTGTGGTATGGTCCTCTTTGGGTTTATTCTAGTTGGAGTCCTTTGAGCCTTTAAAATTTTGTATGTCTATTTCCTTCCTCCAATTTGGAGAATTGTCAGACATTATTTCTCCAGATCAGCTCTCTGCCCCTTTCTCTCTTCTCCTTCTCTGATCCCCATAATGCATATTTTCATCACCTTTGCATTGTCCCATAAAGTCCTTAAGGCTCTGTTCAATTTTTGAATTTTTTTTATTCCTTTACTCAATAGTTTCAACTGACCTGTCTTTTAGTTCACTGATTATTTCTTCTTCTTCTTAATACAGCCTGCTATTGAACTCCTCCAGTGAACTTTTTAGTTCGGTTATTTTATTTTTCAGCTTCAGAACTTCTGTTTTTTATAGTTTCTGTCTCTTTATTGATATGATTCTATTCATGCATGGTTTTGCTGATTTTGTTTAGCTGTCTTTCTGAGTATTCTCTTGTAGTGCACTGAACTTTAATTTTTTTAAGTCTTTTCTGGCCATAGATTTCCATTTGTTTGTTATTTCCCTCTAGATGTTTATTTTGTTCCTTAATTGGGCCATATTTCCCTGTTTCTTCATGTACCTTATTATTTTTTATTGTAATTTGTGCATTTGAAAAGATAGCCACCTCTTCCAGCCTTTACGGACTGGCTTCTTACAGTGTAGTACCACCTCAGTCAGCTCAGCTAGAGATTCTTGGGGCCTCTCAACCCTTTTCTGGATATCCATCTTCCCTGCGCTTGTTGGTGTATTTTCTAATTAGAAGGTTTGCTGATTTCTTCTTTATGAGCTTGTAATCTCTTGCTCTCTCTTGCATCTGTCTATGGTACTGCAGATTTTCTGGCACTGCGGCCAGCTTCTGAGCTCTCTTGTTTTCTAAAGCCTTCAGTCATCCATAGTATTTCAGTTTTGTCTGTATTCTTAGTCAACTGAGACAGAAACCAGTCCCTTGAGTAATCCTCCCCACAAATCCAGAACATTGCATGTACTTTTCACTCATTTCCTCCCGAGGGATAAGCAGCGAGCTGGGTGCTTTCTCTTGATTGCACTGAGCTATGCTGGCCTCTGCCTGTGGCACTGGCAGATCTCTGCTCTTGCAACCAGCCTCTGAGCTCCTTTTTTCTCAGTGGCTCCCAGGCATTCAAAGTGTGCCAGTTTCCCATCAGTGTTCCCAGTCAGTTGAGACATAAACTAGTCCCTCAGGCAGCCCCCCTGAAAAGCTGGAATGTTAGATGTACATTCCATTCTTCTCTTTTCTTCCCAAGGGAAAAGCCATGAATTGGGCTTTTTCTCCTGCACACACTGAGCGATACTGGCTTAGGGGAAGGGCTGTCACAGTTGAGGTGAAATGGCTTTTCTTACCCATTTCAGCGTGGCCATTCTTGGCATTAAGCTTGCCTGTGGTCCTGTGCCTTCTTAACTGGTTTCTGGAGTTCTCATAAAAGCTTCTGGATTATAAATTGCTGTTAAGTTGATGTCTTTGTGGGGAAACTGAGGTGCGGGGCTTCCTTTTCTGCTATCTAGTCAACATCACTTCTTCATGACAAGGAGTGTTAAAATTGAGATAGCAATTTTAGGATCTTGTCTCTTCACTGAATTTTATGTGCTGTGTACCTGAGGAGTTTTAGTAAATGGATTTATTGAAAACTCAAAGAGAGAAAAAGAAATGTGGGGAAAAGATAAAATTACGGAGTGTTTTAAGAAGTTTAATTTGTTATTGCCAAAACCAAATAATTTTAATATTTAGCTAAAGGCAACAGGGGCTAATTTAGTTAATTATGGCTCATCAATTCTGTGGAGTACTAGGCAGCCATTTAAAAATAGTTGAAATTCTGCTAAGAGGGTTGATTTTAAGTGTTTTTACCACAAAGGGAAAAAAAAGAAAATGGTAATTATGTGAACTGATAGATATGTTAATTAGCTTGATTGTGATTATTTCACTATAGATATGTATATCAGATCATCATTGTATACCATACACACACACAATGTTTACTTGTTTGTTCCTCAGTAAAGCTGAAAAATTACGGGAAAATATATGGCTAACTAAACAAATCTATGTCTCTCCCTCTGAAACTCCACTAAAAATAAGTATTACTTCACTGTGACAAAGATGAGAGAAGCATTGGCAGCTGATGACAGTTTTCAGTAGACACTTTGAGGACTACAGTGTTTTGTTTTTTTGTTTTTTTAAGACGGAGTCTCGCTCTGTTGCCCAGGCTGGAGTGCATTGGCATGATCTCGGCTCACTGCAACCTCCATCTCCCGGGTTCAAATGATCCTCCCGCCTCAGCCTCCCGAGTAGCTGGGCTTATAGGTGCCCGCCACCATGCCTGGCTAATTTTTATATATTCACTAGAGACAAGGTTTTGCCATGTTGACCAGGCTGGTCTCAAACTCCTCACCTCAAGTAATCCACCCACCTCAGCCTCCCAAAGTGCTGGGATTACAGGCATGAGTCACTGTGCCCAGCCTGCAGTGTATTTAGATTGTGGTAAATACCTAGCAAAGCAGAAGAAGCTGAAACTTGACTGCTGGGTGAAAGAGGCCCAGCAGAAGACACCAGATCCTAGGACACTCAGGAATTTGGGGCACATGTTTCTTTGCACATGACCATGGAATGAGCTGATGATGAAGGAATAGCTGAATGCCTGCATGTGAAATAGTAAGATCTCCATACCCCTGCCTTCCCACCACAACCAGATGTCTGCACTGCCACCCCCTGCAGTGGCAGAACTAAGAGACTCTGACTTCAGGACATCAGGCACAACCAAGTCTTCACCGACAGAGGGATAAGCAAAAACCCACATGCCACAGGAGAGCTTCAAGGCCTTCTCACCAGAGTACTTGGGAAGGCCTAGTTTCCCTCAGGCAGGAGCTGGGCTTCCCCTGTGCAGAAGAACGGCCGAGCTAGCAGACAATCCTGCAGATATGAATATCTGAGGATCTCTCAGCTACTGCATTTCTGCCCAGATCCCCACTGGGAATCCCATTACTGTGTGAACAGACCCTAGACACAGAAACACATATATTATAAACAATCAGCCACGAATTTGAAGAAGAGTCAAAATATGATAAACAGAGGCCAAGACAGAGAGCAGAAAGGACGCTGGAGGAAAGTGCAATGCATATGGCTGAAGAAAATGGAAATTAAAATGTGTTCTTGAAAAAGATATAAAGCATAAAGCATAGCTTCTGAGAGGAAAGAGAAGCTATGGTATCCAGGAAACAAGACCATGATGCTATTTTTAAAATCCATAACAAGAAGGGGCTCTTGGAAATTAAACAAAAAACAAAAAAAAACAGTAACAAATTTAAAAATTCATGAGTCTTACAATGGAGAAAATTTCCAAGAAAGAGGGGGAAGTCAGAAAAATTTAGGCAAGAGTACTCAAGAAAAAAATAGACAATTGAATTGGAATCCTCAGTGTTCAATTAATTGAAATCCCAGAGAGAAGGAAACAGGAAAGAAAAAGTTGAAAAGAATAACACTAAAAAATTCTGCAGAATTAAGGATATTCAGATTGCAGGGGTCAGTGAATGCCCTAGACAATGAATGAAAAGAGCCCTACCCAGCACTTGCCATCATGAAACTTCCCAGCAGGAAGGACTAAGAAAGAATTCCCTGAGCCTGCAGAGGAAAAGCAGATACCATGCAGAAGATTGAGCCCTACTCTGGATCCGGGTGTCTCAGCTGAACAGTTCCAAACTAGGAGACAGTGGAGTAATGGCTTAGCATTTTGAGGGACAATTCTTTTCATCCTAGGTTCCTGCAGGCATCTATACTGACTGTCCAGTACAGTAGAATGAAAACATTCTTACATTTTGAAGGCCTCAAAAATCTTCCTCATACACATCTTGTGTCAGAAAGTTGCTGGAAACTGGGCATCACTAAGATGCAGTGAATTAAAAAAAAAAAAAAACCCAAAAAACAAAAAAAAACAGGTGGGGCCAGGCACAGTGGCTCACACCTGTAATCCCAGCAATTCAGGAGGCCGAGGCGGGTGGATCACTGGAGCCCAGGAGTTCAAGACCCGTCTGGCCAACATGGCAAAACCCCATCTCCACTAAAAATACAAAAATTAGCCCGGCGTGGTGGCAGTGCCTGTAGTCCTAGCTACTCAGGAGGCTGAGGCAGGAGAATCACTGGAACCCGAGATTGCGCCACTGCACTTAAGCCTGGGCGACAGAGTGAGACTGTGTCTCAAAAAAAACAAACAACAACAACAACCAAAAAACCCCCACACAAAACAGGTGGAATATCCATAAGGATCAGAACTGAATAGATGGAAAGGGAATTTCCAGGAAATGCAGTTAAGAAAAAAAGCTAGAAAACAAATCAGTTATCAAGTTCAGGGAAAACAAAAAGGTAATTTAGAAATCGTAATTATGATATACATTATACACCTCAGCAGGAGAAAATTCCTGCTGAAGAAAACTTCTATTTTTCATAGTTTTGATATCTACTATAACTATGTATAACTAGTAAATATTAATTTAAATCTTTTGCTATAATTTTTTGGAAAATGGAGAGGAAAAATATGAGTCTGTGTGTGTGTGTGTGTGTGTGTGTGTGTGTGTGTATGTGTGTGTCTCAAAGAACCAAATCCTCATCTTCTGGAGTAGACGCCAATACCTAACATGGAAAAATCAAGAAACAGTACAATAAGCTTCTTATTTAGAAAAACAGAATAAATGCCAAAAAAAAAAAGGTGTGAAGTGCTTACTGCGGAGAGGGGGTGGTGGACAAGAAATTGCTGGTTTTGACTCAGCTTTGTGGGGTTATTTACTCTCTGTTATGTCCATGTTTTATGTAAAATATATTACAGAATTTTAGAGTAAGTATAGGAGGTGGTTATAATATACTATAACAGAAGGAAAGAAAAATTATTTTTAGAATAAAAAATAGTCTAGAAAAACATGCCAATTGTTAGTAGTTTGATTATTAATAAAGTGATTATGTTCTTCCTTTCACATATATTTTTTAACTTTTTTGTAATAAATGTGTACTACTGATAAAAAAAAAAGGGAGACTTTTTACACACACTCTCTCTCTCTCTCTCTCCCTCTCACTGTCTCTCTCCCCCTTTCTCTCTCCCATATATGTGGTACACATGGTGCAAGCATGAGTTAATAAACCAGAGAGCACCAAGGTCAGAGTTGAAGTGGCAGAGGCGGGGTGTTGCAGGCACCATTCCTATGATGAGCCCTTGGAAGGCCAGGAAGTACTTGGACTGGAGGTACAGACTTGGCTCTGAGCTACTAGAGAGCAGGACAGCTCTCATCATGTGGTAGTCATCATGTTCATTCTCTTTTTTTTTTTTTCTGAGACACAGTCTCGCTCCATCACCCAGGCTGGAGTGCAGTGGTGTGATCTCGGCTCACTGCAACCTCCGTCTCTTGGGTTCAAGCAACTCTCCTGCCTCAGCCTCCTAAGTAGCTGAGACTACAAGTGTCCACCACCATGCCTGGCCCATTCTTTGCACATATTCTGCACTGCTCTATACACAGTGTTCTTTAAATGAATTTTAATCAATGAGAGTGAACGAATAAAAACTTTTGCCCTAATGAAGAGGAGAGGAGAGTAGGATTATGTAGTCCTTCAGAAACAAAGAAATGGAATCAATGAATTCGATTTTACAGACAAAACAGATTTCACATTCAGCAGTTAGACCTGCCCAGTATTCATGAGCTGCCTTTAGAAGCTGTGTGCCTTTCACTGTTGAAGGCTGTGAGCGGGAGCTGGATTTCTGCTGTGGTTGGGGAGCTAATGTCCCATACACTGATCTAATATCCCATATACTAAGAAACTTCATTGCGATTCTGGATCAAGATGTGTCCACCTGTGGACCATTAGATAGTCTTGGCTGCGGCTGCCCTGGAATGTGAACATGCAGTCAGGGAAGCAAACCTAAGTCAGGGCAGGGTGAGGTCTGAGCTGTCCCCATCAGCTCTTCCTTTGTGTGATCACGATTCACGGCAGCCCATCCTATTCCAGAAGGAATTGTTCTCCTTACATTTAATGAAGGACTATGGGTCTCATTCTCTTGTGTGACAGGGAAGTTTACCGACTCTCCAGACTTTGCCTGGAGTCCCTAGAAAATATGAGCACCCTGCTCATAGGGGTCTTTGGAGTGTCTATGAGCAACACTGTGCTACCTCCAGGCCTCTCCTTGGACATCCGCTGGTCTCTCGCCTCATGGCCTCCCCTGCCTGTGTGGGAGGACCTGGAAAGGGAACTGGCCATCTAACAACCCTCTTGGAGCACCACCTTCTGCGTGTAGGTCCCTGCCCCAGCACAATCACCCTGACACTGCCTGTCTTTCCTTCTTTGTACTTCATAGGTATCTCTAGGGTCACAGATTGATTTACAGAAGAAGAAGCGGCGAGCGCCAGCTCCCCCTCCACCACAGCCACCACCACCGAGTCCCCTGATCCCCAATCGCACTGAGGATAAGGAGGAGAACAGGAAGAGCACGATGGGTGAGTGAGGCTCGGCTTGCCATCTGCATGCGGGGATGCTCGCTCTGTCCTGGAATGTCAGCTCTGATGTGAACTCCTGCAGTGGCCTCATCCATAATGACATTAACCCCAAAAATATTAATGCTAAAGAAAGAAGGGCTGGAAAGAAATAATAGCAAGTTCACTTCATATGTTACTAGCAGTATTTGGTGGACATTATGTGAGCATTTAGGAGGTGGGGGACGGTGGAAGGGGAGAAACGGCTGCAGGAGCGGGGAGAGGGTGAAAATGGGAAGCCTGTGAGTGTGAGTGTGCGATGTGTGTCTCTGATGGCAAAAGGAGAAGTTCCTAGGGTGACATTGTGGAAACTGCTTTGAAGGACATTTGGCATTTCAAAGAGATCTTAGGCCACAGGTGATGTATAGACAAGTTGACATTAGCTCAGTAATTTTTGGACCATCCTGTTTGAAATTAATCTCCACTTATATTACCTGGTACACATTTAGCAAAGACCCTGATTTTCTTTGAGGAAAAGAGAGCCCAGAGGAAATAAGATGGAATTATACTATCTGTGAGCAGAAAGAGACCTATTAGATCATCATAGCCCACCCCTTGTGCTACAGGTGAGGTGGAGAGAAGCTGAATGATGGCACTCTCCAGGTCCCGGGGAGTCAAGTGTTCATTTTATTTTTAAATCATTCAGCATTTGTTATTTCACTTATGTTGGAACAGAAATGGCTCTTCCAGAGAGTGGTTGGAAAATGGCAGCCTAGGAGTCACACCCTCCTGAGCTGAGAGCCCCGAGAATGGCATGTGTCAGCGCTCACGACAAAGCCACCAGCACTCATAGGCCACTCACCATGCCCTTTAACCCACCCAGGCAGCCCCACGTTTTGCCTTTGCCTTAAGGTCTGCAGCTGCAGGAGGGAAAGTCCTCCCAAGATAAGTGGCTGCCTTGACAGTTTCTGGACCTTTAGTGAGAGCTCCGTGGCAGTTTGTCAGCGTCTTTCCCGTTAATCAGTTCCTCACTTTTAATGTGTCAGCATTTCAGCCTGGGAGTCAGTTACCTTAAGAAGCAATAACCTGTATTGCATGTCAGCTCATCCTCTTTCCCAAAGGACTGAAAGAAAATATCATCAGCGGATCACTAAAATAAACCTGGTTTTCTCCTATTTCGTGAAGAGCCCCCTGTTCTCCCTTCCAAGCTCTCTCCCCATTTTTTGTAAAGGGACAAAAGCCCCTGGTTTAAATTTTAAGTGGCATCCACTGTAAATGGCTGTATGTGGTTGGGTCATGCCAATCCCTAGGCCAGTCACTTCAACCCAGGGCAGGACCCCCCTGATTCCGCCCTGGAGGCCTGAGTCCTTGTGTCCCATGTGCTTGGGACACAACATCTCCACCCTCTCTACAACTCAGGACATTCTTCAAAACAAACTTGGAGAACTATTACTCTAAACAACCAAAGGGGTTGAAAAGTATAAATGGACTCAGGAGATAAGCTAAATGAATGCTTAATCTAGCCAGAATAGGTCAGTGGCTGTAGAAAAGCAACAAGAGTAGGCTAAAAACAGATCTATGAACCTGAAAAAGACTAACATTAATAAAAGGAGTTCCTTTAAACTTGACAAAGCTCTGTAGGGGGTGTTGAAGAATAGTTTTCAAGCCCAGAATTTATGTGGTTGTGTCTGTTAAAAAGAAACTGCAACCTGGCACATCTTTCCAAACTGCTCCAATGATAGAACACTACGTATGTAAAATGTTAAAGTGTGAGTGTAGTTGGATGTGGTTGGTGCCAGATGAGAGTGGATTAGGTGCTGGATAAGACTGGATCTGGTGTTAGGTGTGGCTGGATCTGGTGTTGAGTGTGGCTGGATCTGGTGCCCAGTGAGATTGGATTTGGTGCCTAGTGAGTGACGACTTAGTTTAACCTGCTGAAGTAACTCCCTGTTGATTCCATATAGGTGGTGGACGGCAGGTGCCACAAAAGCCTCCCAGAGGCACTGCTCGGGGTCCACCCCAGTTAGTGCTTCCCCCACCCCCGCCCTACCCTCCTCCCGACACAGATGTGGTGGAGCCTCTCAGCTTTCCCGGGGAAGGCGCTGGTTCCGAGGCCTCAGACCCGAGACCCAAACGTATGTTCCTCTTGCTTCATTCCGACTGTGTTGACTGTTCATCTCTCTGGGCACTGCGATGTCAGGGCTGGGTTTCCAGATTTTCCATTCTTGTCTTTGGATGTGTGTGCCTTTCCTTCTCAGCTCTTGTTTCCCAATGCTGAATGCAGTGTGTCTGATTTCACAGAGAATGCACTCTGGAGAATTTAACCAGGTAATCATGCCTATCTGTGGTCAGACTTCAGCTAAACACACACCTTGTGGTTGTAGAGACATCAGCTAGGAGCCAGTGTTCTCATATTAGAATGAACCTCAGAGTGTCTTAGAGAGAGACAGCTGTCCGGCACAGCCGTCGTGTGATCTGGATGGTGGGCTGACTCAGGCAGGCTGTGGGCACACCTGCAGAGGTCGCACTCAAGAGCTGGGAGGACGTCCTTTGTAAGTTAGCTGTGGAACTCTGTGGCCAGCGGCCAAGCATGAGTACTGCTTCTCTATGGAAAAGGAAACTGAGGTACAAGAAGGGGAAGCAGCTCACTTTGAGTGTACTAATAGCCAGAATTAAAGCCCTGGTTTGCTTCTGTTTCCCGGCACACCCTGTTTGAGATGGGGCTCTCCTTATTGTTTCCTGGGGTTCTTTTGGACTTTAGTAAGTAGAGATAGCATTCCCACCTCTGGACAGGCATAGTTTTATACACTTACTCTGTACACTCCATGGCATTATGGGCATGTTGGGCCTGCGCTTGGACCACTTCAGTATGTCTCAGCTGTGCAGCAACACTTCTGATAAAACAAGCGCCATCCTGGGCTGTGTACACGGAGCAGCGCAATGTCACTGTGCATGTGGCCAGGAGCCCTGCTGGTGCCCACATGAGTGTGCACAGCCCTCTGGTTAGGAAGTTCATACTTTTCTGCCATTGGACCGCTTTATCTTTTTCTGTCTTCTTTGGAAATGATGACTAGCTGCCTGCCAGCTTCTGGGTAAAGAAGATAATTGTTGGATTACTTATCGACTTTCTCTAGGCAAAATAATCCTGATTCATTTTATCTTTCTTCACAAGTACTTCTTTTCCACCCTTAAAATACGTTTGATCATCTTGACATTAGACATGCTTCCGAATGCAAATGAATTTTTTAGGGCATTCAAAAAGGAAGGGTTAGGCTTATCCATCAGAAAGACAGCAGCCGTGGCGTGGATAGCTCCAGACCCATTTCATCTCTGAAGACAGTGGGTTTTAAGCCCCACACACCAAGGCCATGAGAGTCGGTGCTCTCTCCTGCGGCCGCTGCCCTCACCAACAGAATATCCTCCCTGCAGGAAAAAGTGAGGGAAAAATAGCTGGATGAAAGCTATAAAGCCAAGTACAGCCCATTGGCAAGCACAGAATGGGCCCAGCACCAGCGGCTCTGTGGCAGCCTACACAGGATGGGAGAGCTGGGTGCAAACTTGCAGACCCTCACTTCCTCCTGTGTGTTGGGGGCACTCACTGTTCAGGTGCAGCATCTGCTGGGGCAACGGGCAGACAAGATGTGGGAGGGGTACTTACCAAGGCGGCATCAGGCTTCTTCCTGCATCTCTGCAGAGCTGTGGAACCTCCCTACCTGCTGCCCTTAGACCTTCGGACAGGTCTGAGCCAGAAGGAGAGCGAAGTGGCAGAGAAGACCAGACTCACCTTCGTCTTGCCTTGTGGCTCCATTTCCTCCTTGTGCCCTCTGCCAACTCCATACCAGTTGATTCCCCCAGGTACACGCACCTGGGACTTCCTTTGCCCTCAGCGTCATAATTCACCTTCTCCCTCTCTTCCCCTCTCACGCCCACAGCAATGGAGTTGGGGAAAGAGGAGGTTGGGATGGGGAGGCCCCAGGAGGCGTTAGATGGAGTGCACTGATTTCAACTCCCCCTCCCCTTCAGACCAGCCAAGCGCCTTGCCCTTCTTGGGACTCAGAGTCTCCCCTCCCTCTCCTGCCCCGCTCCCGCTCTCCTGGCTGCCAGCGCACCACACGTTCAAGCATCTCGGAGCTTTTATGTTGCTAATCAGCAGAACCAGCCTGCCCATTGTTTCTGCCTTTACAAACTAGGATTCCCCACCCAAGCAGGCAGAATGCAACTTGCCTTCAGGACTTAAAAAAGTTAAGGAAAATGAATCTTTTCTTTCCATTTGTTGTATCTTTTTACATAATGTTGAAATCTGGGTGCTCCTTCCACCCATCCCCAGTGAGGCACAGGCTGTTGGCGCCTGAGTGCTGGGTGTGAATGTGCGTCCCTGTGGCCCACGTTCACCTCTAGGCTCCTGAGCAAACTTCCGGCTGTTTTTGGCTGTGTGGAAGCTCAGTGGAGACATTTTAATGTCAGCTGCAAGCACTTGGCTGTCTCCTCTTGAGTTCAGTTTTAAAACTGTGCTCCTCACATAACAAATGCTGTGTTTATAGGGGACTTACCCTGAGTACCTATGTGGCCCAGCGGGTCCACCAGGCATCTCACAGAAGCTCTCTCACTGCTTCGTAGGGTATGCACAGACACCATGGGGAAACTGAGGCAGGAGGCCTTACCACCATAAGTGGTACAGAGGGTTTTCTCTTTATGGGATCTCAGACTCTCAATCTTTGCTTCATCCATCGCCCTGCACTTCTCTCCTGCCACTGCAGAGACTCCCAGGGGACACCGTGGCTTTCACATTCATTGTGATTTCTACAGCGGATGGTATACTCCACTTAGGTTGTTAAAAAGGAGAAATACACTTTTTTGAAAACCAGTGTCCACTAACCTCCATAAGATAAAAAGATTCAAAAAGCTAGTGGATAATGGATTTGTGCGCAGATTCAAGAGGGTGAGGAGAAGACATAAATAGGTCCTATACAACTTCACCCTTTATCTCTTCAACTCTGAGCCATTCTGTTCCAGCCATTCCTCTGTCTCCTCCCTGACCTCTGTAAGGTCTTGACCCACTCATAGGCCTGATGGCTTTGCTGGGGTCCCAGTAGGCCTACTGCCAGCCTCCCTTCCACAGCCAGCCTCCTGCCAGCCGGCCTGGAACTCAGCCCAAGCACAAAGCCCTCACTCCCATTTTGATGCTGAAACTGTTATTAGTACTTGATACTTGGTTATGAAACCCACGTTTACCTGGAACAAAGGCCAGATGGAGAAGACCGTATGCTCAGATGTTCAGTGGCACGTATGTGTGGGGCTTCTGAACTCTTTTAAACAAATACATGGTTTGTATCAAGAGTTCAGAAGAGGTGGAACAACCACCTCTCGTATGTGGCTCTGAGAGGCCACCTCTCCGCAGCCGGCTCTGCAGCTCACCCAGCCCATGTGCAGATTGCTCTGAGCTCCCTGTCTGCTCAAGCCATAGCTGCACAGGGCAAGTTCTCTGGGCACACCCTGTGGCCACCTCAGGCGCCCGTCTCTGGCAAGCCTCTCACTCCCTCCAGTGGGAATTCCTCCCACTACCCTCTAGGCATTTATCCTTTACTGTACTCACCATACCATATTACACACACCTGTTATGTGCCTCCTCTACTAGTTCAAGCTATTAATACTTGGAGGCTTAACTGTTTTATTCATATTTATATCTGTCCTTCAGGTTGGTGCCTGACACATAGCATAAATTTAATAAAGAAACATACCAGAATTTATCTCACCATGTGAATTGTAAGTATCAAATTACAGTGGAATATGCTATTCTATTCAGCTTCATTAAACATGTTTTCCAGGCTAAAGAGCATCTAGTACCCAGCATTTTAGGTCTGTCTGTAGGACACCCCTCAAGAGTCAACAGTGCATCAAAGACCTGTTGCAATTATACTTGAGAAAGATATGAAAATCTCCGTGGATTTGAGCATCCAGCCTTGGCACCTTCTCGAGTGGTTTCTTGGTCTGGCCTTGCTGCTGGGATGCCTTCAGTTGTGTGTTGGCCTCTCTGAAGTGGCTCTCAGTGATCCCCACCTCCTGTGCTCACCCGCTAGCCTCTTGTAGCCTCTTGCCATGAATGTGGACTGTACTTAGTGACTCCTATCTAAGGAATAGAATATGGCAAAGGTAGTGGGATGTCACTCTTCTTACATCCAAGATGAGGGTTGAAAAGGACTGTGGTCTCTATCTTGGACACCCTCGCTCACTTGCTCACTCTGAGGAAAGCCAGCTGCCATACTTGAGCTGCTCTACCGAGACCCACATGGCAAGGAGCTGAGGGAGACTTCAGCCAACAGCCAGTGAGGAACTGAGGCCCTTTGTCCACTGATCAGGAGCCTAGAAACCTGCCAACAGCCACTTGAGTGAAGTTGGGGGCAGATCCTTCCCCAATAGGGCCAACAGATGAGACCATAGCCCTGATTGACACCTGGATTGTAGCCTGGTGAGAGGCCATGAGTCAGAGGCACCCAGCAAAGCCATGCTCAGATTCTAGACTCACAGAAACTATGGAATAGTTGATGCTTATTGTTTTAAGCCTCTACATATTGGGATAATTTGTTCTACAGCAATAGATAACTAAAACAAGTTTCAAGTAAGCAAAACACATCTCAAACCTACTTCAACAGTTAGGGAATGTCTTATCTCATGGAACAGGAATCCCAGAGTGGAGTAGCATTCAGTGTTAGTTGAATCTGAAGCCCAAGTTGTCATCAAGGATCTTGGTTCTTCCCAATTCTTCTCTATATCATCTTTGGGGTCAGCTTCCCCCTAAGGCTGGGAGCAACGGGTCTGTGGCTGTTCCATGTATCATATCCAGACACTAGAATTTTCATAAGAGGAAGAGAGACTATCTCTTTTAATAGTTTTGTAGGAGAAAGGAAACCTTTCCCAGAAACCCCCCACTAAAGAGTTCGTCTCGTGTTTCGTTGACTACAGTTGAGTAATACACTGACCCAATTCTTTGGCAAGAATGGAATGACCTTAGATGAGCCAGGCCCATCTGGCAGATGGGGATGGGGTCAGCTTTCTCTGAGGTACGTGGAAGTCACTGGTCAATGCTGGAGTTCTGTTAACTTGGAAGTATGGGTGATGTATGCTATATGAACAGCCAGCAGTGCGCACTGCATATGGGTTGCAGCCTTCATTCAGTTTGATTTTAGTCTGGAGCATGTAGGATGTGTGATGAGTAGGTACAGAGGGGATGGTGTGTCACTGTTGAAGAGCAAGTGGGTGATTTGGCTCAAAAACAGTAAGGCCAAGCATCTGAAAGTCAAAAGTCACCAAGGAACCATCCTCCTTGAGGGACGATTTCAGTGCAGAACTGGCCACTTCAAATCTAGCCTCCACCTACACTTCTCATTTTCTGCTTTTCTAGAGCAGAGGAACTATTAGAAATGCTCCTAGCAGTAGAATATGCCTATTTAGTGTCCAGGAACTGAAGCATCTGTTTTCTTGATAATCTTTGTAGTAAGAGATGTGTTCATCACACGAATCTGAAGAATACCAGATCTCACTTAAAATTACTTCCTGCTGTGGAAAGCATAATCTTGTCTCTTCCAGAGTTAGTTTACAGTGGAAAAAGTGCAGCCTTTTTAAAGGCAACATAGGGCAAGTGTGAAGGTGTGTGTGGCCAAAGAACAAACTCATGCTCCCTGCTGTCACCTTGTATAGAGCTGAGATTTCTGTTGCCTGATCCAGGCTGTCCATGTCTTTCTGGCTATCATGGTCAGGACAACTTGCAGAGTCTGAGTTGATAAATATCACACGTATAGGAGAAGGGCTATTAAGCTATGTAACCTCTCAAAGCTGCATATTACAAAGGGCATCACTAGTAGGGTTTTGGTGTGTGTTTGATGTTTCCCAGCATGGTTTTAAGAACAATGGAAGAATGGCTCCCTGGTCTGTGGTCTTTAATCATGTTTTTTTTTTATTAGTAAGATTTTGCATTAAACTTTAGATATCTAATCATGTACACAGATGCTTTATGTGCATGTCTAAACCAATACAGTTTTGTGCATACGGATTTTTCCTCATAACTTTCTAATCAGCTTGCTTTCATTTGATTTCAGTTGAAATCACCATTGTGATTCACCATAATGGAGCCTACTCCCTTAGTGCATTGAATTGTTTATTTACAAGATTTGCAGTGCTGATTATAATTAGGCTATTAACAAGTTATGAATTATCTATTTTAATTAGCAGACCTTGGAGATTTAAAGATCAATGCGTATGGAGCTCAAATTACAGATCCTCAATTTACTTTACATTTTAAAAATGAAAATATTCAGTGACTGTCATTTTCTTACACATTTTTCTACACCAGTCTTGAGCAAATAAATCCTTCCTTGGGCATACATTTACAAGGTAATTGACAAAAGATCAAAAGGCATTAAGGGAAGATAGGTCATTGTCTCCTGCTAAGCAACACCCCCCCCAACAAGGGATACTATTTCTGGCTAATCGATTTTAGATTTGTGACCAAGTATCCAATTCTAAAGAACTTTAAGGAAATTCTAAAACAGGGAGATAAAATGAGAGGAATGAACTGTCTATTTTGAATTAGAAGAGAGTATCTTGAGTTTAATCAATGCAGAAATAATAAGAAGAATGATTTACATTTTAAGCAAGTGATCCAGCAGAGGAACTGCGAATCTAGAAATACTTCAATCCAGCTTGAAATATTTGGTGGCTATAATCCTATCTCTACACTGGGGACCAGATGCTCACTAAGGGCTGCTGGCTCAGTGAAGAGCCATGTGCTGCTTGAGCAGAGGGCATGGAACTGGAGAAGGTAGGACAGGAATTTGGCTGATGCCCCTTAGGTTGGGACCAGTCCTCATTAGAGTCTCCTAATGCCTTATTCTCAAATTTGAGTCCAAACTAAGTACTTTTCCTATTTCAAAACAAAGCAGTTAGTTCTAAAGCTTGTGACACAAACAGTCCTGTGAGTCCTGTTTGTCGTGGGAAACACCCATGAAACACTACAGGTGTGGAGCTCAGAGCAAGCCCTGGGAAGCATTCTTGCCCTTGGCTGGTGTTTATTTGCCACTTTCCTTCCCTGGCAGGAGAGCCAGCCACACAGCTGTTCCTGCTGCCACGGGGCAGGCATGGCATCCAGGAAAACAGGAAGTGGGTCCTGAGCAAATGGGCCTTTTCATAAAATGGAAGGAAATCGTCAACTGTGGGACTAGAATCTGTCCGTACTCAAAAGTACATTAGAAAAAAACGCAACTGAACTTTTAGCCTGTTATTATTGTACCTTGAAAACCATTAAATCAACCCAACATAGACTAAAGATTGGATGCAGCTTAGAAGTGAAGTAGTGAGAATCAAAATACATCTATATATAGCTTTTCCAAAAAAAACCTTATGAGCCTACTTCTTTTTGCTAATTACTTCTTAGTCTTTTATTTACAAGGTACAATGTCCCTAACTTGAGAGAGAATTAAAGAACTTAGTGACAACTCAACGGAACAGAACAGCACTTTGCCAGCTCATGAAAGCAGATCGTTAAAATTTCAGGAATTTTGCAAACCAATGGCTGAACAGACCCACTATTAAAAAGTAAATTATATAGACATACAATTAAATAAATAATATTAAAAACAGAGGTAACAAATACTAAAAATTCATCACTTCCTAATTATTTTAGTACATTTCATTACTATTTCTATGTTCTTGAGGTTGTTTACATGTATCGGCTCTGTAGGATTCAGTGCTATAGAATAGTAAAAATATATCACAATGTGCTACTGCACATCTCTTCACAGCACCGCATTCAGTGACTGATGTCAATAGCAGGAAATCAACCATCAAGAAACTATTTATAGCATAGGAATTAGCAAATGTTACAAATCAGGTACTGATTGGTCTTGTTAATTGTCTATAAGACAGTGATTGGGAAATGTAATAATGCAGATTAAATAGAAAAGTATGTCATATCTGTAGCCAATACATTGTGAATAGCAGAAAAAATTGAATTGTACCTCCATTTTCCAAAAACCATGATCTTTTCAGCCAAGTCATTCATGGGATTGACAAATGAGTAAAATTCCAACACATATCTTTCTGGTTTTAGTTTCATCTTACTGTCTGCTGCCATCATGTTGAAGTTATACTTGTTTGTTAACGGTAATAATTGACTGGCTACAGATTAAAGAATCTGGGAAAAATTAATGAAAGCATTCTATGAGAATCAACTGGTAATACAGAAATTACAAAAAATAGTATTGTGCATTTTATTATTTATAAATTTTGTGTTACTTATCCTTCATATAAGTAAAACTGAGTGTAACTATTTATACCTTTTTCCTCCAAAGAGCTTGTTACTAACCATTTACCAAAATACCACTGCAGAGTAGTAACAAATATGAATAGAAATGGTGAAAAGAAGTAATATTGTTTAGTTAAGAAACCTGAGAACAGATTTCTTTAATTTTCATGAGTCAGTGCTCAAGCCCTAAGCTGATGCAAATAATCACAACTGTATCTTGTTTTCTTGAGCTTTAACTTGTAGCATGAACTCAGATTAAGCATAAAAACCATGTTGAAGAACTTCTCTTTGGGTTTATATAAATTTAAGTCCTTCCCAGAAATAAGGCATAAACATCTTGATTTTTCAAGAATGGTTTGAAGTTGTTATTAAATATCATTACCTTGTTTTACTAGTTAAGAAGTAAATAGAGATTATGAATCAGGCATTCTCTTATGACAATAGTCTTCTAAACTGTCTTAGGAGGTTTTGGGTGATGATGTGCACTCAGGCATGGCCCTTCTTTATTTTAATCCCTCTCCCCCAAGGCCTTCAGAGATTTAAAGCTACTCTCATGTAATAGCCCTTTGCACCACGGGTCAGTCTCCCGTTAGAGAAAACAGTGGCACTTGAGAGGAGTTAGCTCCACAGGTACTTGCAGTTGATGTCCATCTCCAACTCAGTAAAACAACCAGTATTCTCTAAGTTTATATGTGGAGCCTGCCCATTGTCACCCTTATCAAGATGGGATACACTGAAATTGAGGGCATCACAAAGCCATATTGTCTATTTTCCTCTGGGGTTCTACAAGTAACTTAAACTTTTTTTCAAGAGGTAAGAAATAAATGATTTGCCTACCAGCTGCTTTGTGTCTCTGCTTGTAAGGACCTTAGGTTTCGTATCAAATCCAAATAATTTTATGTGGCAATCTGAAAGACCAACCATGAGGGAAGCGATGCTTATGATATGGTTCTTACAGGAGGCAGAATCATATCTGTTAGATCAATAGGCGCTTTCCACAGCTGGCGTACAAAAAGACTAAATGGAAAGGAAGAAAACAATAACAATATGCTTTGGCTGATAGAACGCTTGCTATGCAGTGTTAAATCTCCAGGGGCTGGAAGATGAATAATAATGGCAGATATTTATTTCACCGCAAGTGTACGTTCACATTTTGCCATTTATTTTCCCCCGCAGTTTATTGCTGTGCATCATTCCCTACTCAGGCCAAGCGCTTCTGATGGACGGGCCTCTTCCTGACCTCGGACCTTTCCCAGTGTCTCTTCTGCCCTGGCTCTGATTTTCCTGTTGTTCTTCCTCCTTTCAGGATAAAAGGGCTCATTGTACACCCACAGTTCACTTCCTTTGGGATTTACATATAAATGCATTAATAACAGAGATTTGTTTGACTGAGGTTTATATTTTTTTTGAAGGAGGTAAATTATACGCAAATTTTAGGTTAATAATATTCACCTGTCTGAAATTCACTGATACTTGGAAATGTTCCTATGAAGAATTCTGCTTTATTTTAATTCATTATTAATTCATATTTTTCTTATTGGATATTCGATTCCAGAATTTATTGCCCATTTTTCTTAAAACTAGATTGTGTCCATAAATTGACCAGTATAGTCAATTTGGGTAGAACTGAAACTTTCTGTCTACCTGGTAAAACTAGATGCCTAAAAACATGAACTATATAGTTAGTAGGAACTCACAACTTACATATACTATCCATTCAATGATACATAGGACCCAATGTCTTTGTGTTTTTGAGGTTTTCCCATTACTGTGTACTTCGCCATTTTACATAGTTCACTAAAAAGAAAAAAGCGGGAGAAGAAGGGTGTTCTATTCATTATTCTATATTATGATTCTCTTCGTTATTCTATTCTATTCATTATTCTATTCATTTCTTCACCCATTTATTCACTAAACAGTGACACAGTACTTACTTGATGCTAGGTATTACACCAGTTCTGTGGGCTATAAGAGTGAATAACGAGCACATGACCTCTGGCCTTGGATTTTACTACCTGTGGTTCCCCAGGCACATGAAAAGAAGTAAAGTTGGTTCCATTTGATAAGTACTAGTCCCAAGGGTTGTACATGTGATAAAGATGCCAGAGGGTGTGACCACCATGTCTGTGCAGAGGTGCTGCCGGCTCCTCTTTGAGTATGAGATCCCTCTGCAGTCACACAAACTCACCCAGTTACGAAGAGCTAGTCACCTCAACTGCATTGTCCCAAGACAGGCAGAGTAGGTAAAAATAGTCATATGTTAAAATTCAAGGTTTAGATAAAAAGACAACTAGTTCTTGCTTGCTTTGATTAACTTTTATTATGCAGATGCATTTGAACTGGAGAAGCTTGTCATGTTTCTCTCTAAAAGATGTTTTTAAGTGTTATTGCTCAAAATGAAAAAAAAAAAAAGAATCAGTAAGTGTTCCTGACATGTAAGACTGTTGCCTGGCTGATCACAATGAAAGTGTTAGCTATGACTAATGAAGGAATTACCACAGCTTACATTGGTATTAATAATAAACAAATATAAGCCAAAGCTATATGTAACCAATTTAGTGCTATGTATTGGTGAAAAAAAACCAGAAAGTTACAGAAATTACTCACAATGAAACATAGAACAAGTTAGAAGGGCCTTTTTTTTTTTCATTGAAATAAAGGACTTTTGTCTGATAAGTAGCAGTCATTTGACCTCAAATCATTAAGTGGGGAAAGTCTAAACAAGAAAAGGTAATGTTTACCTGAATGTTGGGGAAGGCATTAGGATTTATGGCCCAGACTTAAAGATTGTAGAAGATTGTATATAATTACAGCAATAAGCATTTGTGTAAGAAGTAGCTATTATGCTGAAGAAAGATGGGCACAGAAAATCTCTAGGCAAATCCTTGGAACAGGGGAAAGTGATACTGCTCATAGAATTATTGGTTCAAGAGGCAGAAAATATGATGCAGTAAGTATATCCAACTTGATTAAAAATAGAGGACAGAGGTATGTGGTGGGGGAAAACAAATGCAATAGGGCTAAGTCAGCTTACATGGAGTGAACTGAATTTGAACATGGCACCCCCAATTTACTTGATCATAAAGTTAGCCAACGACATGAGTGGTCGATCTTTGACAATACTCTAGTGATCTCCATGAGAGATGGCCTGATAGATGTTGGATAGAATCAAGGGCCATTTGATGAGCAAGTTTTGTAGATTTACATGTGACTTGGCACTATGCTGGCATTAGAGCCTTCTAAGAATCAGACAAATTAATTAGGTGAAACATTTTCTCCCAAAGCACTTGCATTTCAGAAAGTTTCTCATTTCTGACTCAGCTTAGAACCCATCCCTTGTTGCAGGTCATTTCTCCTCCTTATAAGCCATGTCTGTTTCTTTTTTCCATCATGTCATACACCCTATCCACAAAAGATGGTAGCTCACGTTTTCTAACTAGAGACATGCAGTCAAGTTGATAGCATGAAGAATCCCTTGGGAATACCAATTCTGTAGCAAATGCTAAGCTGAAAGAAAAACTATGCATTATTTTTCAACTATAGTTGGCTTAAATTCTTAGTTTCACCCTGGAGACCGTGTTGCCAGTGGACAATTGAGCATGCTGTGATTTCTAAAATGCAAGCTAGTTTATATGACAATGTTTGCCGTCTCACTTCACCAGTACTTTTGACCTTTTCATATGATTCTAAAATCACTTACTTGTAAATAAATATTCCTAGTTCTATAGATGAAACAATTTGGAAAAATCTTAACTGTTTACTTACTGACATTTTATTTTAGCATCCATTATAATCAATCACACATCGCATCTGTGTTTGTGATGCTTATCAACTGCTAATTTTCACAGTTTTCATGCTAATTTGGATCCATAATATGACACAGTTTGTTCACAACTTCCATAGCTCATGTAATGTAATTCAAAACGTTTCCACGTGCAGACTAACATTTCCCATAACAAAACAAACTTTTCTACCATAGGGATAAGAGTACATTTTCCAAAAAATTACAGGAGAAAGTGAGGGCCTTTCAAACAAGTATTCAAGATGTCTTGAGTCATCATAACCAATTACAGATTATCCAGACCCAGAAATTAATCCACATACAGAACACTTGCTTCCTCTGGCTTCTCTGAATTTTGTGTGTGTGTGTGTGTGTGTGTGTGTGTTTTAACTGTTTCATCCTTCATACCCAAGGAATGTGGAGCAGGAGAAAAACCCAAAATAGCTTTTGCACCTTATTAGTCACCATGGTAAAATGACAACAAGCAAACTTCAAACACTTCAGTGAAGACAGAGGTTCAAGTATTAAATAAAATGAGGCTCAGGAGTTATCGGTATATTTTTGGTTTCTTTGCTTTATTTGTCACCAATAGCAACGCATAATTGGTAACCCTTTTGCCGAATAACTCCCTTTGCTGGAAGTTTTGTGATTTAATTTTGCTGTTACTTCTGTGTTGATTTTACCCTTAAAGGCTTTATATTATAACCCTTCTTTTTCCTTCTTATTGAGAAAATAACAAATTTTTATTATGTGAACAAAGCTGCATAAAATAAGGCTCTATCTGAGTATATTTTTCAGTAAAGGGAAAAAAACCCCCCAAAAGAGATTAGATCTATTGAGATTATTTAGACTGGACACACTGTTTCCTGGTTGATAAATCTGCTACAGGGTTTCAGGGCAGGAAGTGAGGAGAAAAAATAACCAAAACATAAAACCCGAACGCAAATGGAATAGTCAATATCTATCATACTTTCTTCTTTGGCCCATAAGGGACAAGATTTAAAGAGCGGATGCATCCTTTCCTTGTATGTTTTGTGTGAATAAGAAGTGGTAGGGAGGAATATAAAGACATCCTGAATCACACAAATCATCAACCACAGGATGGAAGTGGATGGCAGATTGCCATGTCTAGCCCACACACGCATCCTCTCTGCCAGGTAAAGTTGCCAATATTAAAAGTCAGATTTGGCTTGAAATTCTGGTTCTTCCTGGCATGTGTAAAGAGCCTTCCCAAAGGGCTCACATCCTTCAAGTAAGCCATGAGCATAGCTTGGCAGCAGGTGCTCCCTGAGCACAGGCCGGCACTTGCCATGCACCGCGGAGCCCACCAATCCCACAGCTGACACCCAGGCTAAGAATCCAGTATTTTCAGGCTCGTGTTTTTCCAACAAGAAATTTAAAGGGAAAGTGATTATGTCCTATAGTCAGGAGCATGAGAGGACCAGAGAGGCAGATGCAGCACAAACTTACAGAGTTGCCGTTCCAACAAGAGAAGTGTAGTTGGTGGTGGAAGTAAGCACATTTGTATCTCTGGCCTGTTTCTGCTTCATCCCTGCACTCTTCGCTTGGCCCTTCTCTCTCAATCGTTTCTCTCTCCCACCTGGCCTCTCGTATGGGCAAACTCTGAATCTGCACCCACAGTGGTGTATTGGCAGAGCTGTGCAGGGAATGCCCTGGAAGGCAGATTCCCTTTCATGTCTGCTGGCTCCATGCTGCCCCTTTACATTGTCATTGTCATATTATTGAGGATTGGGTGCGATCAGGCCAAGGGCGACGTTTTGATGAGCTGGAACTGTCACTGCACAAGTGGCCTACATTTGGAGTCTTCAGGCTCCATAGCAGAAACCTTAGATGTGAAGAGTGAGTTACTTAAGTTCAATAAATATAAAATAATAGTAAATGGTTATAAATTGAGACGTTTAGCTTCTAGTAGGAAAATTACAAGTCTCCATTTAATATTGCAAGGTGAAGTGTAGGAAGAACATTGATGGGGATTTCTGGGTTTTATGCTATTTTTTATGTTTCACAGCTTTATAGGAGTATAACTGACACACAAAAAACTGCATATGTACAAAGAAAGTATATAATAGAATCAGTTTTGACACTTCTATACACCATGAAACCATCACTCACCATCGAGTAATAAACACATCCATCACCCTCAAGTTTCCTTGCATCCCTTAGTCATCATTTTTAATCTGTGTGAGTATGTATATGTATATGTGTATATATACATAAGACATGCACACAACTATATATATTACTTTCTGGCAGTACTGTACATCGAATGGGAAAGTTAGCAAAATATAGGTTTTAATAACAAATCCTAAATTAATTGAGAAGTAAAACTTCATTCTAGCTAATCGGGAAATTGTTTAAATGGAGAACATTAAGTGTTAAAATTGATGACCCTAATGATAAAGCTGAGTATTTGATCTGAGGAGAAAGAAAGCTGGTCGCAGCATTTTAATAGTCATCTGAATGCATCCTTAGTGAAGTGAAAACATGGGGATGTGAGTGCACATACAACCTTTGGAACTACTTCTCCCCTATCCAAGTTTTCAAGAGGAAACAAAGGTAATTTCTCCACTAATTTTCTTCTGCCAAAGAAGCATGAGTGTGTTCTTTAAACCATGTTTACCAAAAGTAGCTGAGAGGAGGTCAGCCCACCTCCTCTGCCGCTCCAGCCTGGCTTGAGAACCGCTGACCAGGATTGCTGGCTCTAGTCAGGAGCCCAGCTGCCAGGCTGGGGCTAGGCAGTGGCAGGCACCAGGGCAGCATCTGTCATGGGCTCCACTGCAGTGGCCAGCTGCCCACTGACCCTCACTCCCTCTTTGCCTTTGCCAGGTTAGCAAGCAGTTGAAGGGGCTGCTTATTTAAGAGACAAGAGCTTCTTGGATGACTTTACCCACACATTTCAGCCACCAGGGGGAACCCTGATTATCCCATTGATGGACAGAGTTGAAGCGAATGCAAAGAAACATACAAGAAGTTAACATTGGGGCTTTGCTGCATTTATGCCAATATTATGTTGCAGCTAGTCACACAACAATTTAGTGACTGTAATTATAGGATTGAGTCCTCTCATTTACAAAGAGGGGAAAGTGAGTCAAGAAGAGTCTAGTAAGTTGCCTGAGATCACGCAGCTAAGAAAGGTCTGTGCTCAGATGGCTGGCTCCCCATCCATTGTTACAGTGTGACTAGTGGGTCTAAAAAGGGATGTGTGTGTATGTGTATACATGCACACATACATGTGCATACATGCATGTGCACCCATGGTGCATGCATATCTAGACTCATGTACGTGTGCATAGATGTATATACAGTATGCATGCCCACACAATACATGTGCACACATTGTGTATCTTAAATATCTATGCATACATACACAAATGTGTACAAAATATGTGTGTATATATACACGTGCGTACATATATGTCTACACATGGTGTACATATTCATGTATGTATATATTCATGCATACATGCACATCTATATACATTTGTAATGTGTGTGGAAATACACATACATAACACATGCGTGCACTCATAAATCCATGTGTATATACTGTGTGTGTTTGCCTGCACGTGTGTGAAGATATGAGGCCAGGGACAGTATGCGGCTATGTTAGCTTGTTGCTGCCAGTATGCTTCCCCACCCCACACACAACATATCTCTGAACCTGGTGCTTCGGTCACTGGCAGGCTTTGCAAGGATTCTGAACTTGTGCACTTTGCCCTCCCAGAAATTATTATCAGGACTCTTCTTTGGTGCCTAATTTATGACTTGGATAAGATTTAAAGATTAAAGAGAATATGGCCAGTTAATTGTTTAAATGAATAGTCTTCCATAGTTAGATAGGGCAGAAATCCAAATCAACCATGTTAGTAAACTCAAACCTCATCTTTCATCTCTGCCCTTGCACTTATGTCTGCCTCCACCTGGCTATTTATTAGCCAGGAGGCACCTTGCCATGAAGGAGGCGGCCTCTGTTTGAGTGCAGGCTGCATAGTGGGACTACAGGAAGGTTCAGCCTATGGAGGCGGGGGGGTCTTAGTCTTCATAGATTCGCTGCCAGCGGGGTGGGGGCAGGAAGTGATGATGGCTAAAGTGGCACCCCCTTCCCATGCACTTTTCCTGGAGTAACCCTTTAATCTATACCACAGCCCTATGAGGTCACTGCTATTGTTATCATCCTCATTTTACAAATAAGAAAACGGCAGCACATAGACGATAAGAAACTTGTTTGCAACCAAAAGCAAGTTAATATTTAAGCCAGGACTTGAACCTTGCCAGTCTGGTCCCAAGCACCTGCTTAACTTCCATATCCCTCCTCCCTACTCTGTGTCCTGTTAGTCTGTGGGGAGGGCTAGAAGGCTCTAACCCTGCTCAGATCTCCCCAGGAAGCCGTTCCCTGTGTCCACAGAGGAAGGAGAAAGTGGAGGAGGTCGCGCGTGCTGTTTGAGCTTTGTGGGAGGATCTCTCGTGCAAGCCCGCCTGAGCCCACAGCCAACAGCAAGTATGGGGCTGCACAAAAGTACCAGGAAGGAGGGGCATGACTCCAGAGAAAGGGAGATCAGAGGACCCCACAGAGACTGAGACAGTCACCACTTGTGGGCCTCTCAGGCCACAGACACTGTCCTGGACTTCAATTACTTTAGTATTTTCATCACAGCAACACAGTGCACTGGTGTGTTAGTCTGCTAGGGCTGCCCTGATATCATACCACAGGCTGGGTGGAAATTTATTCTCTCACTGTCCTGGAGGCTGGAAGTCCGAGATCGAAGTGTCGACAGGGTTGGTTTCTCCTGAGGTCTCTCTCCTTGGCTTACAGATGGCCGCCTTATCCCTGGGTCTTCCCTTGTTGTGCGTCTGTGTCCTAACATTCTCTTATAAGGACACCAGTCCTATTGGATGAGGCCTCCACCCTAATGACTTCATTTTAACTTAAACATCATTTAAAAGACCTTATCCTAATAAGGTTACATTCTGAAGTACTGGAAGTTCCGACTTCAACATATGAATTGTTAGGGAACACAGTTCAGCCCATAGCACCTGGTGTGCATTAGCCTGTGTGCTGATGACGACAGAGGCTGGAGAGCTTCCGTTGTACCCAAGCGGATGCACAGGGGAGACCCGGACTCTGACTCCAGGTCTTGGCCCTGTTGGAGGCCTGAGCCCTGCCACCTTTCTGGCCAGCTGTGCTGATTTTGCCCAAAGCTGGCCGCAGCCCACCCTGGCCCAACACTGTATGTGAACCACCATTGCTGCGTGCATTCAGCCTCTGCCCTGACTTTGAATTTCCTCCTTGCCCCCACAGTTTATGGAGCAGCTGAAGCTCTGATAAGACTTCTGAGCTTGCTTCTGAATACCACAGCCCCAGGCACAGCAAAGCCAAGAACGCTTTGGATGAGTGAGGGCAGCAATTCTCTACACAATCCTGAAATCAAGTGTTCCTGTTTCTCTTCCTCCTCCCCATTTCCCCAGGCACTGCTCAGCCTTCTCTTAGGTCTTTCAAGCATTTGTGAATGCATGTGCACACTTAGACACACACACACACACACACACACACAAAACCCATCTTGTGTCTTACCTACCTCTGAAATATTGGCACTTGGGAGACAATCCATAATCAGCTAACACTTGTTTTTTTCTATCCTCTGTGTGCTTGTTAGAATACTGTGAAGGTGTTTTCTATGGACCGACTTCTAAGTGTTCCTCTTGAAATCAGTGTTATTCACACAGTTCTAATGTAATGAATTCTATCTGTCTGAAAGCTTGCCATATTGTCCCTGGTTTCTTCCAGCTAATAGAGAGAAAAATGAGGAAAATGAGCCTGAATATGAACCCGTCACCACAGACCGCACTGCATCCTTTCCAGGCAGCAGGGCCCAGGAGACTCCGCTCAGGCCTGGCAGCCTCTGTGTTTCGCTTAGGCTTGTTTTGCTCAACCCAGGCAAGACTTTTAAAATTGTTTGAATAAGCTGCTGCATCAGTATGCTTTTTTAAATTGTGATTTTAAAAAAATAATATAAAATGTCCCATTCCTTCCATTTTCAAATGCATACTTCAGTGGATGTAAGTGTGTTCACAATGCTGTGAAACAGATCTCCAGGACCTCATCATCCTGCAGATCTGATACTCTCTACTCACTGAACAGCAACTCCCCTTTGCCTGCCTGTCTTTTTGCGCCTGGCTTATTTCACGTAGCACAACTTCCTCGAAGTTCATCCATATTGTAGCATATAACAGAATTCCCTTCCGTTTTGAGGCTAAATATCTTTCAAGTATATGTATAGACCACATTTTCTTTATCCATCCATTGTCAGTGGACATTTAAGTTGTTTCTACCTCATGGTTATTGTGAATGATGCTGCAGTGAACACAGGTATGCAAATATCTGAAACTGTGCTTTCATTTCTTGGGGATATATACCTAGAAGTGGGATTGCTGGTGAATCAGCATATCTTTGCCTGAAAAAAAAAAAAAAAAAAGCCACTCAAGCTGAGTTAATGCACAAGGATATATATGGGATCCTATACTGCACCTATAGGGGTTGGGTCAGCTCCCTTACCCCACATCAGCCACATGTGAGTTCCTGAACCAATCATAGTAGCCAAGGGAGTGCCACACACCTGTTGGCTTAGGCCAGAATGCGCTGATTAATTTTCAGGGAGAACAGGAATACCATGTTTGATTGGATAATCAGACAACCAGGTTGCTCCACAAAGGGGACGGGGCAGAAAGGGTGCTGAGGGTCCTTCACTGTCCAGAGAAGTACATAGCATGGGGCTAGAGCCAGGCTGCATGGACTCAGGGCTTGGGTCTGTTACTGGGTGATTTCAGGCAACTTGCTTAACTTCTCTGTGCCTGAGTTTCTTCATATTGAAAGAAAAAGTGCTTTTTAGAATTACACATGCAGATACATGTAGAACATTTAGAAATTTTTCGGGGGCTGCTGGGTTGGAGTCAACAGATCCTAATTATTATGAAAATAGCCACAGTTTAAAATGCAGAAGATTGTGCATTAAAATCGTGATTTCTTCTTTGTAAAAAAAGTTAGAGATAAGGCAACACCAGTTTTACTGCATGAAAGGAAGTGTGGGATGCATATTAGCTGCTGCTTGCAGACACGTGGGTGCCAGGTTTCCTCAGGGTCCTCGTGGGGCCACACCTGGCCCTCAGCCTGCCTCCTGCTGCTGTCTGCAGACCTCTGTAGATGGATCGGTGCAGGTTCCCTGATTCAGTCAAACTGGAGAAATGAAGTCACTCAAACCCTCAGTTTTAAAAAGTGAGAAATACAAAGATTATGTTGTCAAATACTACACAACCCTTAAAGAAAATGTTAGGCCAGGTGCAGTGGCTCATGCCTGTAATCCCAGCACTTTGGGAGGCCGAGGCGGGCGGATCACCTGAGGTCAGGAGTTCGAAGCCAGCCTGGCCAACATGGCAAAACCCCTTCTCTACTAAAAATACAAAAATTAGCCAGGCGCGGTGGTGGGTGCCTGTAATCCCAGCTACTCAGGAGGCTGAGGCAAGAGAATTGTTTGAACCCGGGAGATGGAGGTTGCAGTGTGCCAAGATCACGCCGTTGCACTCCAGCCTAGGTAACAGAGTGAGACTGCATCTAAAAAAAAAAAAAAGAGAGAGAGAAAATGTTGAATTTTCAACTTCATACAGTCACACAAGTGATGCAGAGCAATTTCTGTCTTCTTCCTTTTTCTTAGGAAATTTAGTAACTCTGCATATTGCCTTTGACAGAGTGCTGAAGTGTGCCCTCTACAGCTTATAAAAATGAAGTGCCTGCCCTGCAGTGCAGAGCGTCTCTCACTGTTTTGGGGGCTGCTGGGTTGGAGTCCTGAGCAAATGCATGTCAAGGACGCAGGACTTCACCGTGGTTGCTCCTGTGTGTGCCCCAGCGCTCTCCATGGCTGTCTCAGGGCCTCTTCCAGGACAGCTGAGCCGGGGCCAGCAGCCTTGCTCATGCTACCCCTTGCAGACGCAGTCCCTGGTGCTGGCAGGCACGACTCCTGGAATGGCAGGCTGAGAGCTGCCTTAGATGACACGTTGAGCCATGCCCCTGGCTGACAAGGGAAAGATCATTTTCTCCTCCAGCCCCTGCAGATCAGCAAGTGCCCACGTCTCCATGTGATGATGAAACACACAAGTAAATAAGCCGTGATGTCGTCTGGGAATGCTTCAGCCAGTGTGGCTGGTCTTAAACTGGTCTAGTTTAGTTGAGACATTTGGAGTGGCCACGCGTTGGCCACTTCAGAGAAACCAGCAGTGTTAATTGGAAGCCTCTCTCCAAGTCTCAGCAGGCCAGCCGAGCACTGGGACACCATGGCTCTGACTTAAGCCTTTGCCCTGCAGTCATGATGTGACTCAGGGGCTGACCCAGAGCCCGGGATTATGGAGGCTTTGGAGAAGCAGCTGCACCTTCAAGCAAGTTTCCTTGGATGTATCTCCTGCCACCTCTCACAGATACAAATTAAAGAGAGAGAAAGAGAGAGAGAGAGAGAGACATGAACTGTTGTTACTGCAGCAAATATCCACACTGGATCTGCTGTCAGGGTTGCATCCTGGGAAAGCTAATTTTGTAGACTTAAAGTAATGAATAATTAGACCATTGCTAAATGTATGTTTTATTTTCTGAACAAATTCAAAGCATTAGAAAGATAATGAAGATTTTCTTAAAATTAGGCCTATTTTAACCCTCGCTACTGTTCAGCCCTAATGGAATATTTATGCCAAAATCTCTATTCGTCAGGCTTCTCCAGATACAGACCAATAGGATATATTTATGAGTGTGTGTGTGTGTATGTGTGTGTATCTATGGTGGGGAGAGATTTTTTTATAGGGATGGCCTTGTGTAATTATAGAAACCACGAAGTTTGATCATTTGCCATCTGTAAGCTGGAGACCCCGGAAAGCTGGTGATGAGATTCTATCCAGGTCTCAAGGCCCCAGAACCAGGAGCTCTGATGCTCAAGCACAGGGAGAAGATGGGTGTCCCAGCTCAAACACAGAGAACACATTCACCATTACCTGCCTTTTTGTTCTGTTCAGACCCTCAGCAGATAGGATGCCTGCCCACAGTAGTGAGGGCACATCTTCCTTACTGTCTGTCAATTCAGATGCTGCTCTCTCTGGTAAACAGCCTCACAGACACACCCAGAAATAATGTTTCACCAGATACCTGAACACCCCTTGCTTAGCCATTGCAAGTTCACCCCTTGCCAACTCGCCCCCTATATGCATGTCTTTTTCTCCAGAGAAAGACAAAACAAGGTCGCAATTCCAACTGGCATGACACTGCTGTCCTGTATACAACCGAAAATGCACTCATCCCTTCCAGAAGAGAAGGTAAAGTCCTTGAGTTGATGTTTACTCTTTCCTGATATCCTGTAACTTAAAATACTATGATGTAAAATTATCAACAATTAGACACTGCTATAGAAGTCACTTATGTCCCATGTTAAGGGAATAAGAGGAAAGAAAACAAAGATAGTTATTTATATATATATAAAAATATATATATATACATACACATATACATATACATATCTATATATACACACACACACAAACATATTCTTAACAAAATGAGAAGGAAATACTCATTGACAATTACTGTTTTCATTTCTGAAACTGGTCACATCACAGCTGGTATTTTTAATGTCTTCTACCCATTTTGTATTCCCCTTGCCTTCAGCAAGCACCTCAGCTGGTTGTGGTTCTTTACCTGGTGGTGTGATGCAAACCATCATTCCTGAAGGGTCTGGGCCATTAGTGGTACTACCTGGATTGGGTCAGGGTAGTTTCCATTGACCTTCATCGCAGGGCTTACTAAGGGAAGTCCTAAGGGATCTCCTGCATCCCATACCGTTCCTTACCTCCATTCTAGAGCAGTAGTCTATTTTCCCTTGGGTAGTCTGGGTCAGTCACCCAGCCAACACCGTAAATCCCATCCTTGCCTGTTGACTCAAAAGCCTGAGGAGCCCAGACTGACCATGTGGCATCTTGACTTCCAGTTCAGTGGAATCATTGTTGTGCCTCCTGATGGAATCATTTGTTTCTCTGGACCTAAGACCCATTGGCCAGTAGAACATAAAAGTCATGAGGAAAACGTTTTGCTAGTGGGTCACTAGGGATAATGATGGCGCCACTCCCCTTTTAACCTCTTGATTCCTGGACCCTATGGGAGAAACAGCACCATATATTGGATGTCATTCAGAGCATACACAGCCTTCTGGAGAACATCGCCCCAGCCCTATGAAGTATTGCTACCTCTCTGGCCCTGTAACTGAGTTTTCAAAAGGCCGCTCTACTGTTCTGTCAAACCAGCTGCTTCAAGGTAGTGGGGAACTTGGTAAGACCAGTGAGTTCCATGCACGGGCTCATTGCTGCACTCCTTTGGCTGGGAAGCGAGTTCCTTGATCAGAAGCAATGCTGTGTGGAATACCATGACAGTGGATAAGGCCTTCTGTAAGTCAAGCTACTGATAGTAGTTTTGGGAGAACTTACATTCTGTAGGCTACTGATGGAGAAGCAAGTGGGAACCTTTTCTTCCCAAGAAGTAGTTTCCTGCAGAGGTTGCTTTGATAACCATGAAGAAAATGCAACCTGTTAAGACCTTTCATTGTGAGATCTGGGCTGGTGTTCATGTGCCCAGGGACCTGTGGAGTGTTGGAAAACACCTGGAGGAGGCACTGCTGTCAGACAGCCAGAGCGAAGTGTGTGCACTGAAGACAAGATTAGATCGACTCATGGAGGCATCCGGCAGAGCTTACGGCAGGACTTATGATGAAGGGAGGGCCTGTGCAGGGTTTATTCAAGACAAATCCGGAGCAGATGTCTCCATTTCCATCCTACACAGGCATGGAGGACCACATGCTCCCTGTGAGGGGTGACATGAGGATTGAACAGTTAGCAAAAAACAGGCCACAATGGATAATGCTAAGAAATAGAAAAACTTCAGATCCCACTGGGACTAGCGAATAGCACATAGAAGGCAATCATCTTGGCTGTGTTTCTGGGTGGAGTTAGTGCAAACAGCAGGATGAGGGAATGGTGGCGGGGTAGCTGGGAGACAGTGCCCTCACCAACTCCTCCCTGCCTGGCTTGGACTCGTTTATGCTAACAGGGCCAGCCCTCTCCCTCCCACCCACCCCCACCTGACCAGGCTTGTTTGATCTACAAACAACCCCAAGGCTTCCTGGGACTCCCTCCTAGAAACCCATGTGTTTCAGGCTCCCCACCCTCCCTGTTCTCTCCCATTCCTGGGAAGGTTCCCCAAAGCCTTAAGATTGCAATTTCTGCAGCCCCCACATAATCACATTTGTTCTTTAATTTCCAGTCTTTCAAAAGATCATGACCACTAATGAATGATTATACAGTAAGTCCTCACTTAACATCATCAACAGGTTAGGTTTTTGGAAACCGCAGCTTTATGCAGAACAACAGATAACTAAACCAATTTTACCATAGGCCAACTGATAAAAATAGAGTTAAGTTCCTAGCATATATTTCTGGTCACCAAAACGTCACAAAACTTCGAAATAAAGACCAAAACACTTCTAAATAAAGACGAAACACTACTAATATTAAACATTGAAATAAATACGAGCTATACATACATTTAAGAAATATTAATAAAAGCAAGTAATGTGATGATTTACCCAGTTTTTCCAGTTCAGGGTCACAGGTGGCCGCAGCCTACCATGGCAGCACAGGGGACAAGGTAGAAGCCAGCCCTGGACTGGCCCCCATCCCATTGCAGGTACACTTATGCTCACCCACATGGGGACAGTTCGGACACCCCAGTGACCCTAACATGCACAGTCTGGGGACATGGGAGGACATGAGCGCAGCCAGAGAAAACACACGCAGACCTGCTGAGAAGGTGCAATCTGCACAGACAGCAGCCGCGGCCTGGGATGTTAAGATGACGTTGAATGAAAGTCGTTGGAGGACCTGCCATTATCAGCCTGTAGGCTGAAAACAGATGGGAATCACAGCAATCAGTCTCGCTCTAACAGCCCACACTCAGAGGCTCCGGCTGTCCAGGCTCTGTCAGGCTTTCTGACACGCCTCTCCATGAAGCTCCTGAGTGAATGAATACTGTTATTCTTATCCCCGTTTTACAGATGAGAAGCCATAGCCTGTAAGCACTGATTTGCTGGAGGCCACGGTTGAATCCGCACAGTGTTACGTAATTGTTTTGGGGGGTTGTGTTGTTGTTGTTGCTGTTTATTTGTTTTGAGACAAGGTCTCGCTCTGTCACCCAGGCTGGAGTGTGTTAGTGCAATCGTAGTTCACTGCAGCCTCGATTTCCCAGGCTCAAGCAGTCCTCCTGCCTCAGCCTCCCAAGTAGCTAGGACTACAAGAACACTCTACCATGCCTGGATAATTTTTAAAGTTTTTTGTAGAGACAGACAGGGTCTCACTTTGTTGCTGAGGCTGGTCTCAAATTCCTGGGCTCAAGTGATCCTCCCACCTCGGCCTCCCAAAGTGCTGGGATTACAGATGCAAGTCACAGTACTCATAATTGTTTAAATTGACACAAAAGATGGAGAAAAATGTGTCTTTAAAAATCTGTTGAGTACAAAGTGCATACATAAACATAGAAGGGCAATGTATCTGATTTTCTTCAAACATTTAAGAAATTTTGTTACATTTATCCAAAAAGCTTCTAAAAAAAAAGACTACCAAAAAAAGCAACCTAATGTAAACCATGCTTATCTTGGGGATAAGTGATTATTTTCTTTCCAAATGTTTGTGTTTTCTTTACTTTCTATATGGAAGAAAAAGAAAACTTCATTTTAAAAACTAAAATAATCCTAATTTAAAAACTCTGGTAGAATGTGGTTGTAGGAGGGTATCTGTAATAAGAGGAATGGAAGAGGTGGGGTGTGGCCATCTATCCTTTCAGGACATGGAGGGGAAAATGGGGTCCCTGCCTCGCAAGGAGACAGCATCCAACTTCTCCTGGGAGAAGACCCTGGGACAGACCCTGAAACTCTAAGGCTAGAGCCCCAGCATCTCATGTAGGTTATTTTGAGTGTTGGTGGGTTTTGCTGAGGTGAGTGTTTTCTGGCCAATAAAGCCGAGTTATTTTGGGCCACCATAATTGTGAGTTAGACAGGTGGTTTGTGTGTGAAACATTTAATTTGCTGGCTGTGTAGTCTGTTGACTTTGGATCAGGCTAGAAACAATTCTATACAAGTTTCACAAAATGATGGGCCCTGATGCTGATCTTATCACTGTTACAAGCAGACGCACAGTGCCAAGGCAGGCTGGACTACAGGAGGGGAGCTCTAGGGAAAAATCGTGTTACTATTCATTGCTTTTATGCTGACTACTCTACTGTATTTGAGTACCTTTTAAGTATAGTAGTCCCCTGCTTATTCACAGGGGTATATGTTTCAGGACCCTCCGTGGATGCCTGAAACCTCAGCACTGAATATATGTGTGTGTCTGTGTGTGTGTGTGTGTGTGTATACTGTTTTTTTCCTATGCATACATACCTGTGATAAAGTCTAATTTCTACATTAGGCACAGTGAGCAACAATGACTAGCAATGAAATAGGACAATTATAACAATATGCCAACATCAGTACCCTTGTGCTTTGGGGCCATTATTAAGTACAGTAAGGGCCCCTGAACACAATCTCTGCAACACTGAGACAGTCCATCTGAGAACCAAGACCACTGCCAAGTGACTCACAGGCAGAGGAGACAGTGTGGATCCACTGGACAAAAGGAGGATTCCCATCCGTGGTGGGACAGGGCAGGATGGCAGATTTCACCAGGCTACTCAGAAGGACACAGAATTCAAAACTGACCAAGTGTTTATTTCTGGAATTGTTCATTTAATATCTTGGTTGATCACAGGTAACAAACTGCAGAAAGCAAAACCTCCAAAAAGGAGGGACTACTATGATGGTTTTTGCCGTGTGTGTGTGTGTGTATGTGTGTGTGTGTGTGTGTTGGGAGTGCACTGTATACAAGCATAGTTATTAGTCATTTTGCTTTTCTCCACTCACTTTTAATGGTGTGTTAGCACTGTGTGATTTCTAAAAATACTCAGAAGAGAACTCATCTTGGAATAAGCCCCGATTAGAGTATCTTTTCAATATTAAAAGATATGGTTTATTCCTTAGTCCAGAACCAGGTAACAGTTTAAATTAGTCATCTTCACAGTCTTTGCTATTTAATCTGACCCAAACTTCAGGCAATTGATACAAATAACTAATAAGGCAAAAATAACCCAACTGGCCAGGAAACTGTTGCCCTGAGGTTGCAGATGGAGGCACTGATGCAGAGACACCAGACAGGTGATCCTTGGAGACTCAGGCTTCAGTGCTGCCATTGATGAGGGCTTATTTCCCCTGGTGACGATACAGGCACCTCTCACTAGCCTTTTGACAGCCCTTTTGACACCTAGGATGTGGAGGCTCTTTGCTGCCTCTCCTCTGTTTTCTCCAGCATCTTGGGGTCCCATTTGCTCGCACTCAGGCTGTGCCACCCCTACCCTGCTCAGCTCTCCTCCCCCTGCCCTTCCTCATGCACCCCCCCATATTTCTTCTTTGCTCTTTGTTTTTGACGTAGTTTACAAACATTTGGAATGTGTTTTATTTTTGTAAGTAATTTCCTCATTCTGTCGTTCTGAAACTATTCTATTATAGTTTCCGCAAGTAATTATTTCAGCTCTACTTCTGTCTGAAGAAAAATGACACTTGTAACTTTGTTGAGGGCATTTTGGGACAAGTTCCATGAAACAAGAGACATGTGAAGAGCACTGGGATAGGAAATGGAATCTGCTAATTTTAGAAAAAGGCAAATACTCCTGCCTTTTGAGAGCAGGGACTGAATGTGACTTTTTAAAACTGGTCGTCCGTTAACTCCAGCGCCTGTTGTTGGAGACAGCTGTCTTTGAACTATTGCAGGGAATAGGTTTCAGTAAGATGACGACAGCTATGTGGGGATACAAAGCTTAAATGTAGGTGGTTCTCACCTGCAGCCCAGTGAGGGGAGAAAGCCGGCTGTCCAGGAACCCTGGGGGAGGTACGAAGGAAGCCCTCCCACATGTGGCCCAGGCCAGCCGGCAGCAGCAGCACCTGGGAACATGCGACCCTGGGCCCACCCCAGCCCCACTGACTCAGAAACTCATGGGGGTATGGGGTCTGGACAATCTCTATTTTAACAAGCCCTCCAGGGGATTCTGACGTGGGCCAAGTGCAAGACCATCGTCTTCTCAGAGAACTTAGGATGTTTATGGACAGCCAGGCAGCTAGGCCCAGCGCCTGTGATAATTTTAGCTACCATTACTGAGCATTGACCCTGTGCCCTGCTAGCTCCTTCATAAGTGCTGTCTCGTTTAATCTTCACTAAGTCCTTAAAGAGAGGAATTCGGCCTTGTGGATGAGGACGTTAAGAGATGAATCTGAGTTTCCCACAGCCCTTGAGGGGCTGAGCGCCGAGCTGGAAGGACATGCTATTAGTGCAACAGAAAAGAGTGGCAGTGGCGTGGGCTTTGCGAGTCCAGGAAGGATGCGCGCTGGGGCCCCTGGAGACACCAACCTCATGAAGGAGGGAGGGCCTGAGCCGTCCTTGCAGGAAGATAAGGACTTTCAAGAGGAAGAGAGGCCAGGCCCGGTGGCTCACGCTTGTAATCCCAGCACTTTGGGAGGCCGAGGCAGGCGGATCACGAGGTCAGGAGATGGAGACCACGGTGAAACCCCGTCTCTACTAAAAATACGGAAAAATTGGCCGGGCGTGGTGGTGGGCGCCTGTAGTCCCAGCTACTCGGAGGCTGAGGCAGGAGAATGGCGTGAACCCGGGAGGCGGAGCTTGCAGTGAGCCGAGATTGCGCCACTGCACTCCAGCCTGGGCGACAGAGCGAGACTCCGTCTCAAAAAAAAAAAAAAAAAAGGAAGAGAAGGACATGTTCTGAGAACACACCTGGAGATGCCTGCAGTTGCCAACCCTGGGGGTCATATCTGCAAGTCCTCTTCTCTCTGAACCTACTCCCTTGGCTCCTAAAAGGTACCCCTCTCTCCTGGCTCCCTGTCTGTCCCCTCAACTCTCCAGGCTGCTCCAGGGAAGAAAGGTTTGGATCCTGGATAGCGGACAACCTTCTCTGCTGAAACGAGGAAGGCTGTGGAAAGGAAACGGGTGTTTTACATTGAAAGCAAGTTCCATTTTCTTATATTTCCAGCCATATCGTGGGTGATGTGCCCCGAAAACCCCTTCTGCTAACAAGCATCTTGAAAGGCTGGGTTTTCTGTCGTGGACATCATTGTAAATGCGTAGCCGAGCTTTGTGTTGCACAGAAAATGAGAAGGAAATCATAAAACAGAAGCGTGAGGGAGAGCTGAGATGCTGGGGGCTTCTGAGGAGGCTGGGGCTAGTCTTAGTCATCTGGGGCCTACCTTAGGGGTTCCGAGGGCCCCTGGCCAAGCGGCAGAGAGGAACGGGGCCCACAGCAGTTGCCAGTGCAGGGAGATGCCATGGAGAAAAAAACATCAGAAAGTCACTCCTCTCCAGGCCAGGCAGTCAGAAAGGAAAAAAAGTTACAGTAGCTTCAATTCACCTGAAACGTGGCCATCTCCCAACAAGCCCAGCACCCATACGAGGAAGGCCCGTGAAGAGTCCTTCACCCTCAAGGAGCGTGAAGAGGCCTGAACAGCAAGACGGGAACTGTGGGGCCAACCCGGTGGAAATCTCACAAACTCAGTAGATTTTATAGATGGCAAAATTTAAGAAGGCATCCATAAGGAAATAAAAGAACTGACCAAGAAAGAAGTTTGTAATTTATGTGAAAAGAAAAAAAAAGCGAAAAGTTTCCTTTTTATGTGTTCTTTCTTTCTTTGTTTGTTTGATTGAGACAGTCTCACTCTGTCGCCTAGGCTGGAGTGCAGTTGCAGCACAATCCCGGCTGACTGCAACCTCTGTCTCCTGGGTTCAAGCGATTCTTCTGCCTCAGCCTCCCAAGTAGCTGGGATTACGGGCACACACCACCATTTCCAGCTAATTTTTATATTTTTAGTAGAGACAGGGTTTTGCCATGTTGGCCAGGCTGGTCTTGAAATCCTGACCTCAAGTCATCCACCCACCTGGGCCTCCCAAAGTGCTGGGATTACAGGCATAAGCCACTGCGCCCAGCCCTTTTTATGTTGTAATTTTTCTTTAAAACAGCTAATAAAATGTTGCATTGCGGAGGAACAGTGACAATTTTGTCTGTCACCACCAACCTCCACTTTTAGGTACAAGGGAAGGAGGAGCAGAGACACAAAGACGAGAAGCTAAGATTGGCCGGGCCCGGCCGAGGGGCCCTGTGCCAGGTGGAGAGGCACCTCTCGGGGGCAGGCGAGGCACAGGGATGGGCGCTTGGGATGACTGACATTACAGGGTGGCATTACAGCGCACCCGGACATCTTCTCTGAGTTACAGAAAGTGACCTGTAATATTGTCTGTTCTTCAGCATGCAAGAGGCGAGGCTCAGATATCTGGATTCTTAGCTTTTATCAAAGAATGCTCTTTTCTGTTACTGCACACTAAACATTGATTATATTATCGAGAATTTACATTGCACAGTGTGCCAGCTTGAGGAGGCCTCCCTGACTGGGTGAGATGCCCTGAATTCCAAGTGCCCGTTTGAATGGGGTCAGCCTGGGTCCCTGAGGGCAGCACAGGGCAGGGCACACAGCTTGCCCAGAAGACGCCATCTGTCTGTCAGGCAAGAGGATGGTCTAACTCCTTTCCTCTCTTATCATCCGTAGAGATCTATTTTATTTCTTATTTAAATCACAGTGAATTTCAAAGGGGATTGGAGGCAGCTTTTTGTGTCAGTATTATTCAAATTAGAAAAGTCTAGAAAAAGGAATAATTTTTATTTTAAATGATTGGAAATAAAAATATGTTAATTAATGCTATTTTTGAAATCTACGTTTTCCTTAAGTGGTTAGAAGTAAACACTAGGAGAGCTCAGAAATATATGTGCTGGGAAGGGAGAGGGAGGAGGCAGTTAAAGGCAGCCACAAAGGCACAGCTCAGTCCTGCCTTCTTGGGACACAAGGCCAAAGGGATCAGAGAGGATGCTGCGTCAAACAGCACTCATTTATTTAATAATTTGGTCATTTTTATATCAAATTTACATCCAGAGTGATGGATGAACAGTGTGTTATGGAAAGCTAAGTAAAAGTAGGCCACATACTTTATTCTCTAGAGTTCTGATGATAAAAGGATAGAAGTTGGAAGAAAGCAGCAGAAGGAGGGATGGCATTTTTCTTAGGTTACCCATCTCAGGTGGTGGCTGCCTCACCTTTGCTTCATAATAGACCCAAAGCATAGTCGATTTGAGATTGAGTCCCTTGGCACCTTGGCAGGTCCCTGAACCTCTCTTTCTGAGGCATCGATTAAATAAAATTTATGTGTTTTAATAGATAGACAACCTGGAGACAGAGTTTCTATTTTGACAATGAAAACTAAGACACCGGCTTTGTTCTTGCCAGCGGGGATGGCCATCCACTGCCCCACACTTCCCTCAAAGGTGAGGCCCCAGAAATATGTAAAAAAGGACCGAAGGTTTTTTCCTCAAGAAGTGGTTTCAAATATGTTGAGATTCCCAGATAAATGGATCCAAGATTTGTTCCATAGGACGTGGAAGAAAATCTTTTGGCTTAGAAAAGTCTAAATGCAGATATACTCAGTAGGATTCATGTAACACGTTGGTTAAAGAACCTTAATTTGACTCCTGCATACCATGTGGGTTTTTTGTGCTGTTTGAATGAACTTGCCCCTTTTATAAGCTGAGCAGAGTGTTTCTGCAACACACACCCTCAGGGATAGGTGACATAATTTGTTGGTTGGGGCTTCTTTTATAATTTGCAAAGTAGGAATAATAATATTCACTCTGCAGGGAGCATGTGGATTAAATAAGTAGGTAGGTAAATATTATCCATTTGAACCCTGCAGAATGTCAAAACCCAATTACCGTTATGTGGTTTGCAGATATCAATGTTGAGCTGTACCATCTGATAGTAAATTAGCCAATAATGTAATATTTTAGACTACTCTTAAAGCCCATGACAGTGGCATAGAGAAGGAATCCTGTTTAACTATTTGCTTAAAAACAACAAAAAAAAGCACATTAAAATAAAATGAAACTGCCGGGCGCGGTGGCTCACGCTTGTAATTCCAGCACTTTGGGAGGCCGAGGCGGGCGGATCACGAGGTCAGGAGATCGAGACCACGGTGAAACCCCGTCTCTACTAAAAAATACAAAAAATTAGCCGGGCGCGGTGGCGGGCGCCTGTAGTCCCAGCTACTCGGAGGCTGAGGCAGGAGAATGGCGTGAACCCGGGAGGCGGAGCTTGCAGTGAGCCGAGATTGCGCCACTGCACTCCAACCCGGGCGACAGAGCGAGACTCTGTCTCAAAAAAAAAAAAAAATAAAGTGAAACTTCAGTTTCAGGGTAGCTGAACTGATTCTAAGCATCATCAGCCAAAGCCAGCATTGTGGCTACAGAGAAAAACTGGCCACCGTATCCAAATGGAATCCTTGCCCCGAAATGCAAGCGTCCATCTCTGTCCCTGTGGAACTTCACTTAGTCCAGTCCTGGTTCATGCACTACACCCATGACTGCTGTTGATAGGCTTTCTGATCCATAGTAAGGAAATAGCAATATTGACATGCGGCAAAGAAATTCACTCCATACCATTGCTGATGCCCCCATTTAAACACAAGAAAGACAGCCAAGAGTTGGTAGACAATTTTGTTTTTAATGCATGAAAGAAGGACAACAAAGTGGTCAGAGAAATTTACTCCAAAGGAAGTGGAGTTAAGTTAGGAAATAGAACAGAACTTTAAAATAAATACTTTTAGTCATTGCCTCAGAAAATTTCAGTAGCTCATCACATAAAACAAGAGCAGGCTATTATTGAAAAACAAATAAGCATCAAAACATTCTTGGAAATTAAATACACATCTTTAGAAATGTGCACATTTAGACACATTCAGGTAAAAATTTTAAAAATCC